>NC_140179.1:37937982-38537982 GCF_963971535.1 Notolepis coatsorum
CGGGAGGCAGCAGTAGTCGAGGCGGGAGATGACTGTTGATTGGACCCAGTGGCCTAATATTGAAGAAAACAGACCTGGGCTGGAATATGGAACCAACAATCTTGTATCTCCTAAAAAAAATATAAAAATAAAAATCAGGAATGAAAGAAAGACGAAAGAAATGTCTCATATTCATATCTATTTTTGAAATCCATGACATTTACATTTAGTCATTTAGCTGCTTTTATCCAAAATGACTTACAAGTTCTGTCAAGTCTGCAGGAAGGGTACAACTCTGCGTATAAGTAAGATTGTTTGTTAAACAGTGTCAAACTTGAGTGCTACAGTCTTGAGTCCATATATACCAGCCGTGTCATGCTAGCATACAGGCACAGGTCAACATAGCTTTTTCAACCTCAACCAAAAATAACAAATCTGACCATGGGTACAGTGACGTCACAGGCCCGGATGATGATTGATATACTTTATTAACATCTCTCTCTCTCTCTCTCTCTCTCTCTCTCTCTCTCTCTCTCTCTCTCTCTCTCTCTCTCTCTCTCTCTCTCTCTCTCTCTCTCTCTCTCTCTCTCTCCTCTCTCTCTCTCTCTCTCTCCTCTCATTTAAAGCTAGCAAGAAGTGGTATGAAACTAGAGACTGAGGAGTCCATATATACCAGCCGTGTCATGCTAGCATACAGGCACAGGTCATAGGTCAACTGTGTCATGCTAGCATACAGGCACAGGTCATAGATACCAACTATCCCTATCACACCTATCACACCTCTCACACCTCTCACACCTCTCACACCTATCACACACTCTCACACTACACACCTCTCACACCTATCACCCCTATCACACCCTCACACACATCTCACACCTATCACTCCTCTCACACCTATCACACCTATCACACCTATCACACCTATCACACCTCTCACACCCTCTCACATACCATCACACGATCCCACCTATCACACCTATCACACCTCTCACCCTATCACACCTATCAAACCTTCACACCTATCACACCTCTCACACCTATCACACCTATCACACCTCTCACACCTATCACACCTCTCACACCTATCACACCTCTCACACTTATCACACCGATCCCACCTATCACACCTATCACACCTCTCACACCTATCACACCTCTCACACCTATCACACCTCTCACACCTCTCACACCTATCACACCTCTCACACCTCTCACACCTCTCACACCTATCACACCTCTCACACCTCACACCTCTCACACCTATCACACCTCTCACACCTATCACACCTACACCTCTCACACCTATCACACCTCTCACACCTATCACACCTATCACACCTCTCACACCTCTCACACCTATCACACCTCTCACACCGATCCCACCTATCACACCTATCACACCTCTCACACCTATCACACCTATCACACCTATCACACCTATCACACTCTCACACCTATCACACCTATCACACCTATCACACCTCTCACACCTATCACACCTCTCACACCTATCACACCTCTCACACTTCTCACACCGATCCCACCTATCACACCTATCACACCTCTCACACCTATCACACCTCTCACACCTCTCACACCTATCACACCTCTCACACCTATCACACCTATCACACTCTCACATCTCACACCTCTCACACCTATCACATCTCTCACACCTCTCACACCTCTCACACCTCTCACACCTATCACACCTCTCACACCTATCACACCTCTCACACCTATCACACCTATCACACCTCTCACACCTATCACACCTATCACACCTATCACACCTCTCACACCTCTCACACCTATCACACCTCTCACACCTATCACACCTATCACACCTATCACACCTATCACACCTCTCACACCTATCACACATATCACACCTCTCACACCTATCACACCTCTCACACATATCACACCTATCACACCTCTCACACCTCTCACACCTATCACACCTATCCCACCTATCACACCTATCACACCTCTCACATCTCTCACACCAATCCCACCTATCACACCTATCACACCTCTCACACATATCACACCTATCACACCTCTATACCCATTCTGCAATCTGTTAATAAAGTTGTACTTAAGTTATGCTTTTACATTATACTTACTTAATAAGTGAATAGTTCCAATCAATCAAAAACGATGAGTTTTATTTACTCAAAACATAATGCGGTTTACAGTCTGTATCTACTTAATTATCTTAAGTTGTACTTAATTTATGCTTTACATTATACTTACTTAATAAGTGAATAGTTCCAAGTCAATCAAAAACTATGAGTTTTATTTACTCAAAACATAATGCGGTTTACAGTCTGTATCTACTTAATTATCTTAAGTTGTACTTAAGTTATGCTTTTACATTATACTTACTTAATAAGTGAATAGTTCCAAGTCAATCAAAAAAGATGAGTTTTATTTACTCAAAACATAATGCGGTTTACACTCTGTATCTACTTAATTATCTTAAGTTGTACTTAAGTTATGCTTTTACATTATACTTACTTAATAAGTGAATAGTTCCAAGTCAATCAAAAACTATGAGTTTTATTTACTCAAAACATAATGCGGTTTACAGTCTGTATCTACTTAATTATCTTAAGTTGTACTTAAGTTATGCTTTTACATTATACTTACTTAATAAGTGAATAATTCCAAGTCAATCAAAAACTATGAGTTTTATTTACTCAAAACATAATGCGGTTTTCAGTCTGTATCTACTTAATTATCTTAAGTTGTACTTAAGTTATGCTTTTACATTATACTTACTTAATAAGTGAATAGTTCCAAGTCAATCAAAAACTATGAGTTTTATTTACTCAAAACATAATGCGGTTTCAGTCTGTATCTACTTAATTATCTTAAGTTGTACTTAAGTTATGCTTTTACATTATACTTACTTAATAAGTGAATAATTCCAAGTCAATCAAAAACTATGAGTTTTATTTACTCAAAACATAATGCGGTTTTCAGTCTGTATCTACTTAATTATCTTAAGTTGTACTTAAGTTATGCTTTTACATTATACTTACTTAATAAGTGAATAGTTCCAAGTCAATCAAAAACTATGAGTTTTATTTACTCAAAACATAATGCGGTTACAGTCTGTATCTACTTAATTATCTTAAGTTGTACTTAAGTTATGCTTTTACATTATACTTACTTAATAAGTGAATAATTCCAAGTCAATCAAAACTATGAGTTTTATTTACTCAAAACATAATGCGGTTTTCAGTCTGTATCTACTTAATTATCTTAAGTTGTACTTAAGTTATGCTTTTACATTATACTTACTTAATAAGTGAATAGTTCCAAGTCAATCAAAAACTATGAGTTTTATTTACTCAAAACATAATGCGGTTTACAGTCTGTATCTACTTAATTATCTTAAGTTGTACTTAAGTTATGCTTTTACATTATACTTACTTAATAAGTGAATAATTCCAAGTCAATCAAAAACTATGAGTTTTATTTACTCAAAACATAATGCGGTTTAGAGTCTGTATCTACTTAATTATCTTAAGTTGTACTTAAGTTATGCTTTTACATTATACTTACTTAATAAGTGAATAGTTCCAAGTCAATCAAAACTATGAGTTTTATTTACTCAAAACATAAGAACAGTACACACGAACTCAAGACATTCAAGTTAGTAGAACTTTCATAGAATATTGAGTATACCCTACTCAAACTAATTGATTATTTTGAACATGCGGGTTTACAGTGCAGTGTAACCATGGCCTTAATCACCACTAGACCCCTGGCCCTTTTACCTTCTTTTTTTTACTGTGTCCTACTTTTTTTTTTTTATAGCATTTTCAGCTTTTCTGGCCACGCAGGACCGATAGAGGGAGAGGTGATTGATTGATGATTGATTGAAAAGTTTATTAACAGATTGCAGAATGGGTACAGTACAGTACAGCTCAATACATACAATTGTTAAGAGGATGCAGACCTGAGAAAGACTTTCGTCTTGTTTCCATCAGGGTCCCCATTTTCAATTCATCATATGACACACATGACATACAGATAGACAGTACTGCTACATCTATACATTTATGACATACCAGATTTTCAGGTACGGAAGACATTCGGCAAATGGTCGCCGGGACTGGGAAACGAACCCGGGACGACCGCTTCATGTGCTACTGGAGCGCCCGTCCTACCTGCTTTTATTACATTCATTGTTTTACTGTGTTTTTTTTATTTTATATCTTGCATTGTATTATTTTTGTCTTTTATCAACCTGCCTGTGAAGCACTTTGGTGCCAGCTTTACTGCTAGAAATGAGGGATAGAGAAGGAGGGATAGAGAGAGAGAGAGAGAGAGAGAGAGAGAGAGAGAGAGAGAGAGAGAGAGAGAGAGAGAGAGAGAGAGAGAGAGAGAGAGAGAGAGAGAGAGAGAGAGAGAGAGAGAGAGAGAGAGAGACTCTGCATCCACGCTGCTGGAGCAGCCATGTGTACGATTAGGAAACGCCTGGACTGGGGACTCCCTCTTGGAAAGAAACCAGATGTTTCCCTCCTCATCTGGCCAGTTCACAGGGACGTCCTGTGTGTGTGTGTGTGTGTGTGTGTGTGTGTGTGTGTGTGTGTGTGTGTGTGTGTGTGTGTGTGTGTGTGTGTGTGTGTGTGTGTGTGTGTGTGTGTGTGTGTGTGTGTGTGATATCGACCAGACGCACAAGGTCATACATGTACATAGCTTCTCAGACTCAAAACCAGACTGTTTTTACCATAACTCTGCACACAGACAGCGTCCAAAACCCGGAAACCAGATACTTACTGACTCACTGACGGACATCGACTTCTCGCAGAGACCATTTCATTTAATTTCAAACCTTTATTTTAGTTTTTACCTACTTTTTCTCCTTCTTTTTTCTGTGATTTTTCTCCCATCCCGTCCTGATCGTTGCTCGCATGTGCCCCCCACTGGCCGGTCGTAGGGAGGATAGAAGCTAGAGGGGCATCATAGCAAAATTAAGATTTACCGAGAGCCAGTGTTAATTTTGTCAACGAAAATGATGACTATGGTCGTCAACGAAGCTTTTTCCCCTGACAAAATCTAGACTAAAACAAAAAAGACAAAATCAGACTAAAACTGACTCAGACTAAAATGAAAAATAAATGAAGGTGACTAAATATGATGAAAACGAAAAAGGAGCATTTAACACATGACTAAGACTAAAATTATTGGTTTGATTATGTCTTATGGTGATATATGTGGAGCACTTCTATGCTCTATATGTATATATATATTCTTTTTGTACAACCAGGGGTCATGTCTGCTTCACATGGGCTGTGGAAACTGTTATTTTAAGACTGGTGAGGGTCTTTAACGTTAGGTTATGACTATAACCAAGTTCTGTTAACAAAGTGGACGCTCAGCGTCTCATTGCATATATCTCGCTTCAGCGTATATACACTGAATACATTTCAAAATGTACCTTTAAATGCCAGCATTCATCTGGCCACACCCCCATCCGCTTACCTACATAAGCAGGGGTGGTGCCACACACTCATCTCCTTCCCAACAAATTTCACCACAATGAAAAATCAAGGGCCGCAGCGGCGTCTAGACGCTGAGCGTTCACTAGTGTTAACAGAACTTGGTTATAGTCATAACCTAACGTTCTGTATCACACTAGCTCCCGCTCAGCGTCTCATTGCATAATAGGAGCTGAGCGGGAGCTAGAAGCTCGACAAATGTACCCCGCTGAGGCCCCCCACAACCATCAGATCAGGGAGGACCGAGCCCCCCCGACCCCCCCTAATGGAGGGCACCCCCCCCTATTGGGGGCTTCACGGGAGGGCGACGGACCCGACCGTGCGAAGAGGCACTCAAGCAACTCAACGCACAGGGTGAGCAGACCGTGGCTTGACCCCACGACTACACACACACACAACCCGCATGCCACCCGGGAACGAACGGAGGGAACAACCTCGTTACTGCTCCCAGAATCACGGGGTCAAGGGCAAACCCAACCCCGTTGCATGACCAAGCCTCCATTTAAAAAAAAAACCCACCCAGAGGGGTTGAGGCAGAGAAGGCTGACAAGATTGGCAGACGTCATAAACGTGCAGGGGCACCCTCAACCGGGTAACCCGGGAGTTGACACTGCTCCCAACACACCAGGGAATCAACCACCTTGGTGTTACCCAATGCGGTGGTTGTTCCTATAACCCCTCAAGAAAAAACTCCAAAACACACCTGCGGGTATACACCGGCTATACCGCAGTACAAGTGTTTCAGTTTTCAAAAAAGGGTTAACCCAGGCCTACGGGTCGACGAAACATTACTCCGGACCGGGCCCGGCGATACGGAAAGCACAGGGTCACCAGAGGAGGTCAAAGACCACCCCAACAGGCCCCTCTTCGCCATGCGTGAGAGAGGAGCGAAAAAGAATGGAGAACCAGCCCCAAGCACACCGTACTTGGTATTCCCAGGCGGTCTCCCAACCAAGTACTAACCAGGACCAACCTGTGTAGCGGCCGAGATCTGACGAGATCGAGCGTGTACAGGTTGGCATGGCCGTAAGCCATTACGACAGTGCTGAGTAAAAAATGTACCCAACCAGGGTCTCCATAGCGCTTAACCCTGTGACACCCGGACCGACCTGGCATTTTTCCCCCTGAAAAAAGCCCAAGTCCCTCAGGGTACCAGAACAGCAGATCTGCATCCCCGGCGGACAACGGGTTCAACTGATCCGGACCAGCGTGACCAGAACCAGTCCTGTGCCCTAACCACGCCGATATGCCTACTCCAGGAGAAGGGGCAGATATGCGTGTTGATCTTAAACATGAAAAGAAGGCGCCACCCAGACGTTCGGGGCGAACCGCGCCCGGTGGCCCACCCCCAGGGCGTGAGACCCCTCTACATACGTTCAGATCCATTCCGTCATCATCCCCCAGATATGAACGAGAATCCGTCGACAACCAAAACAGGTCGTCGGAAGAGGAAAAACCTCCATCCCAGTTGCTCTATAAAAACGCCGTTTTAACCCCAAGCAACCAAGGCGTGCCAGTCAGTCGCCTGATTACAGAACACCCCGAGCTAGCACTATGCGTGCGTCGGGACACACCCACATCAATGAACAGGCTATTTAGACCTGTCATTGAATTCCCAAGGCGCCCAGGGGAACGACAAGAGGGGTGTGATAGTTCCTAACTCCAACTCTTTTTAAAAGAAAAGAAGGAAGCACCAACAGTATGTATCCCAGTCTACACGGCCGGGGGTAAAAATTGTTTACATTTTTACATTCCACCACCCTCCCATAGAGAGGAGACGGAAATCCCCAGAGAGACTTCCCACGCGAGCTGCACAGATTGAAAAGAATATATTGCACCTTGAGCCATGTAAAAGTTTGGTTTTAGGGCTCTCCGGGGAGGAGGCACTGAACCCATACACACTCAATAATCGAATTGAATCGAATACACACACAATAGAGTAGGACTCCTTCTTGAGGTTCCACTCACCTTATCAATCTGAGGAGGAGGCTCTGTACTCTGAGGAGGCTCCCTCACATGGAAGGAGAGTCCCAACTCACAGAAGGCCCGAATAGGAGCTTCGTGAGGAGGAGCCCTGACCACCCCCCGTTTTAAACAGATCCATCATATGGACCTGAACAGCACACGGAAGTCCTACCAACAGAGACGCGCACGGTGACGTACTCTATGGTGGGGGAATTTCTGCGGTGCACACGCCCAATATTCCAGGGTGTGGGACCAGGAAACTCCCCCCCCCCCCCCCCCCCCCCCCCCCTCACCCTGTAACGTGCCGAACCGCAACGTGACAGGAACCTTGAAGGACAGGTGGGTTTACCCCTGACCAACAGAAAAAAAGGGGAGGAAAGGTTACCAGTTCACCCCTTTACGACCCCACACCCATGATACGATGTAATGACAAAAGAGAGTATGACACAGTCATAGTCAGCTCCATGAAGCGTCTAACAGCTTCATACAGCGCATGTGCTAACCTGCTATCTGATTTTTACTAAGGAAAAAACACAGAATAGAGAGGGCTCTCCAAGAGCCCCGGTACCAAACTTACACATGTGCTTCTGTGGCCAGCCCAACCCAGTTGTAGGTCACATGACACACACAACCCATCATCACCTACAAAAAATGGCAAAAACACTCTACAGAGGAACGCCGTTTTTCATAATGAGAGAATACATAATTCTCGATTAGTATCGGCCACAGGCCTTGCTAAGCACACACGAAAAGCGACCAAACAATTTTTTCTTTTAGGAAAAATAAAGTTTCTCAAGCAGTGTTTAGCACAACCTCAGCAATCAAGCTAAGGGTTACATCGTATCCCTACCACACAGTGACACAATGTAGTGCAACAACATGTCTGAGAGGAGGATGAAGAAGTCCCCAGGGAACCTGGGGGAAACACAAGCCTCCTACTTTACCCTTAATACGGCCAGTTGAACAGGTAAACCTGTTAATATGTGAACACACTGTTCATTGTCATTACAGGCTGAGAGAAGAATCATTCTTTACTCATATGTCACTAAGCATAGCTTTATAGGTTAGTTTAACCCCCTTAGTTGAGAGTGCTCGGTACAAGAACACACATGATGTTTCTCAACACAACAAACCAGATCATTTTCACATCTGTAATAAACAACCCTATTTGCATGGAGAAGCTAATACCAGTGACAAGACAATTCACACATAACTCACATCGTATCCTAAATGTAGTGCAGCAGCACACGTTTTGGAAAACATTGTTATTTACAAAACATTTAGAAGGGAAAGCAAGAAGAAGTGTTCAAGGTCTGGTCCAGACCTAGCCTACCCGGAGCGCAGATCAAGCGAAGTGCAGTCTCTAGGCACCGTAGTAAACACAGCCGTTCTGTGTTGTCGACCTGGGCAGCGTCGCCTCTCCATCCCGTCGCTACGGTCCCCCTTGTTGACGCAGTCCTTGCCGTCCTGGCTCAGGGCAGGGTCGACGAACATCCTCTGTCAAAGATGACGTCGTAGTCAAGAGTGTTTAAAACATGTTATAATCAAAGCACGTTCAACAGTGTAGCATTAAGCTAACGGCCACTCTAACCGTCGGGCGCTACCGGCCCTGCCCGCGAGACGCCGAGCGAACGGCGCACGCGACCAGAGGGGAGCTTCGAATCCCCCCTGCCTCTCCCCGTGAGGGAGAGGGGAGTTGGGAACCGCGGCGGCGCGCGAGGGGCCGGAGCCACCCCGCGCTGGGCCTCGGCCGATAGCAGCAAGCTAACGTTTCCTAGCCTAGCCTAGGTAGGCCACGACTAGCACGCAAGCTAACGTTTCCTAGCCTAGTGATTACAGCAGGCTAGCGCCGCAGCTAACAGCTGACTGGCTAACAGTAGGCCACCACTAGCACATAAGCTAAGCAGCTATCACCTGAACTTGTACACAATGACATAACACTCACTCAGACAGGCCGCCGTTCTGAAACCCTCCTCACTTTTTTTTTTTTTTTATTGGTCTTTTTCCCCCTCCATTTTCCTCCGATTTTCTCCCATCCCAATGTTAGTCGTATGCCAATTCCCAGTCCCTTCCTGGTCGCTGCGCACTTACCCCCCACAGTCAGATCATCTGGGAGAGTGGAGGCTACCACGTGCTTCCTCCGACACACGTCCAGCCAATCACCGCTTCTTTTCACCTGGCAGCGCGGATTCTCATCGAGAGGGCGTAGCGTGTGGGAGGACCACACTATCCCCCTCGAGTCCTATCCGCGCTTAGCAGGCGCCCCGACCGAACTGTAGGAGTCGCTGTTTACAACGACCCGGACCCACCCCGCCAGCTTCTCCCACCCTCTAATACAGCCAATTGTATTAGTGCAGACGGCCAGCCAAGCTGGTGACAACCCCGGAGCTGTGAGCTGGATTCGAACAGGCGAATCCAGCTCACAGCTCCGGGGCTGGTGACGAACGCAATCTCCGCTTGGCCACCTAACCGCCCCTCCCTCCTCACTTTTTAAGAGAAAAGAGAAACAAGATGTTAACAGTTTTACAACGGTGATTTTACCAACACCCGACGGGGCAGTCAGCCAGCCCCCATAGCACTAACAGACAAGTGGAGCCGCAAGCAAAACATCACTCACCAACCTGGAACTCACCGCTTCTCACAACAGCGGCGCGTCCTACAGTTCAGCTGTGTCCTGAAAGGTTTTACCGCAACCAGCCACAGCAAGGAACTGCAGTTGAGAGGCATGCAGCGGCGTGCTCCCAATACAAAAACCGGTGGAGGATTTTAGAATGATCACCATCTTCCAGACACTCCAGTGACGAAGACAATATTGCCGTATTTTCTCGAAAATAGTGAGAGAGTAAATAAAGATATGATGTCAACGTATCTCCTTGTTCTTCCTTTCCTCAGAGTAAATATTTTTCTCCACGTCAAGTGGGCATATAAGCAACACGTTGCTTGTGATGAAATTTGAGAAGGAGATGAGTGTGTGGCACCACCCCTGCTTATGTAGGTAAGCGGATGGGGGTGTGGCCAGATGAATGCTGGCATTTAAAGGTACATTTTGAAATGTATTCAGTGTATATACGCTGAAGCGAGATATATGCAATGAGACGCTGAGCGGGAGCTAGTGTGATACAGAACTACATCTTTAACTCATTACGTTATGGGGGAGTGGGGAGAGGGGCATCTACATGAATCTATGATCCCAATATAAATTAATGTGAATTTGACTGACTGTAGCTGTACATAGAATTGCATTACAAGAGAATAAAATGCCTTTTTTTTCATTAACGAAAACTAGACAGAAATGTCATTCGTTTTCTGCGACTAAATCTAGACTAAAACAAAAAAGACAAAATCGAGACTAAAACTGACTAAGACTAAAATGCTCAGACCTGTAGTTGACTAAAACTGACTAAACGAAAAATAAATGAAGGTGACTAAATATGATGAAAACAAAAAATGAGCATTTGACACATGACTAAGACTAAAACTAAAATTTAAATAGCTGCCAAAATTATCACTGCGCAAACTAGAGGGACCCTAACCGTTTCTACGCCAAAAACGAGTTAACTCGTTATAGCCCGCCAATCGTTGGCCGCCAACGAGTATACTCGTTATTATGATCGTTATTTCTTTTATTAGCTATTTCCATTCATAATTCATCCTGCTATGGTGTAGGACTGTGTTGCACTCTGTCTGAGACCACAATGGTGCGATACCGCCACCTAACGCCTTGCGGCCGCTATTGCACTTAAAACAATGTTGTTTCTTTTCATGGCCGAGCTGTAGCGTGCAGGCGGGGTCTATACACTCCAGCAAGGCAAGTGCTCATAACGATGCATCGACAAGGCTCCACCGCCCGCCTGTTCATTTTCTTTGGTGGTAAACGTGGGACACACTACCGAAACCAGTATTTGGAATGGCGATCAGATAATTGGATTATTCTTTTTGCAGTACATCATAGACAAGGTAAGGACTATATATTATCAATCTTGCGTTGATCCGATAAAAAAAATTCCGCGGTCGCAGTCTGTGTGTCTGTGCTGTTGGCTGCGATCAAAGCACGGAGGGCCGATTTTCCCCCGTCCCCTTTCGTGCATGCATGATGAAACATAATACAGATAATCTAGCGTTGATTTCAGGATGATTCAATAATCAGGCGAGAAATGGCAACGTGTTTAGTGGATTTCACTAAAGGGCTGTTTGACGGAGTTCCCTGGGATTACACAGGATCACTCTACAACTATACTCATATTCACCACGGTATGGAAATGTATAGATGAAAAAATTATCTGTTTTTTGCATGTTGACCGGAAGAAACCCATTTTTAGATCCATTATTTTATTAGATCCATAGCTATAATATAAAATATAGGTTTAGCTCTACAAACAAGGTGCGCGATTACATGGGGTTAATGGGTGGCATGGCCTATGCACTTCCCGGAAGGCGTGTGGCACTCAATGTGTTAAGGACCAGCCAGTCACTAGAACGGGTTCCATAGGTTCCAACATTCCAACATAAGCGAGGGAATAAAACAACTTAAAACTGTCGTGAAAATATGTTAAACGATATCATCGACACAGAGTTCCAGATGGGTTGAAAACACGTGTTTTGTGTCAGTAGTGAGAAGCACTTTTTTGTGCTTGATTATCTTGGGCTTTTTATCTTCCATTTACATTTACATTTAGTCATTTAGCTGACGCTTTTATCCAAAGCGACTTACAAGTTCTGTGCGACAAGACAGCAAGAAGGGTATAACTCTATCAGCTGAGTAACAATGTTCATCAAAGTGTTGCGTGTTACAGTGTAGGTTAGTTTATTAGGACAAGTGCATGACATTAAGGTTAGTCGGGGTTAGATTTTTATTTTATTTTTTTTATTTTTTCCGACAGGCCTTGAACAGGTGTGTGTGTGTGTGTGTGTGTGTGTGTGTGTGTGTGTGTGTGTGTGTGTGTGTGTGTGTGTGTGTGTGTGTGTGTGTGTGTGTGTGTGTGTGTGTGTGTGTGTGTGTGTGTGTGTGTGTGTGTGTGTGTGTGTGTGTGTGTGTGTGTGTGTGTGTGTGAAGAATAACTTCCTGGGCTTCAGGAAGAAAGACTCTGGGAAACTGGACTCTCGGGCCAAGGGCTTCGGGGTCTGGTCTGACTGGCCAGATCTCAATGACCTCTGCAACCAGACTGGAGTTCAGCTGAAATGGACAAGACCCACCAACACACAGACTGAAGTCTGTCTCTGATGAACTTATCACAGACCCCTGTGTGGTTGTGAAGGCCAACATCACAACACCGCAGGAAGAGACTGTCGAACTGCACAGAGACTCTGCAAGGAGGGTTCTGCTTAGCATGAAGCAGTCTGAGATCAGGCAGCACTGGTGTGGACTCAGACTACAGGGAAAGCTAGCTTGTTTGGAGTTTGCTGACCACTCAGTCTCACACTCAGTGTATAAGAACGCCGCTGTTGGTGAGGATGTTTTAAAATTTACCATCAAAGCAAGACTGCAGGTATTACCCACTCAATACAATCTGTCCACTTGGTATCCTCAAACTCACAATCCATTCTGTTTAAACCATCAGGATTCACAACACCTAGAATCCATTGCACACATAACAAACGGATGTAATGCATACAAACACCTGTACATCGCTCGTCATGACCGTATTGTGGACATTGTGTCTGATGCGGTACTGATGTGTGTGTGTGTGTCTGTGTGTGTGTGTGTGTGCGTGCGTGTGAGTGGGTGCGTGTGTGAGTGTGTGAACCTCCGGATCAGGGTGACTTCAAAGAGGAAATGCTTCCCCCCACCTGTGACTCTTTCCACCCATGGAGCTTCATGGACCTGTGCAGTGGGATTATCTCCTCCCTCTTACCAGTGGTGGAAAGTAACTAAGTATTTTTACTAAAGTACTCTACACCACTACCACACTACATAAGGTTAACATTCTGTAGTTGGTAGTGAAAGGTTAACCTTCTATAGTGTGGTAATGAAAGGTTAACCTTCTATAGTGTGGTAGTAAAAGGGTTTACCTTCTATAGTGTGGTAGTGAAAGGGTTAACCTTCTATAGTGTGAAAGTGTTAACCTTCTATAGTGTGGGTAGTGAAAGGTTAACCTTCTATTGTGTGTTAGTGAAAGGTTAACCTTCTGTAGAATAGACTTTTAATTGTCATTGCACACAAGTATACAATGAAATTCCAGGGGAGCTCCCACAGACCGTAGTACAATATATACATACATGAAACACATAACACTGTACATATAACAGAATATTTTAAATAATAAAGTGCATGATGGGCGGTTTTATGTTGTACGTACGTAGTATTTTGTATGTAGGTAGATGTAGTAATAAGACTCAGGAAGCAGGTTACTCGTTAGCCTTTTAGTTAAGCAGGTTAGGTGCAAGCATGGTACAGCAGGGTATCATCATCCAGCATTGTGTACTCTTCTTCTGCACTTCCTTCTGTATGCATAACATGGCATTGTATCAACTACGCCCCATAGTGGAGACTCTTGGGAAGTACAGCTTCAACTTGTAATGTGACGACACAACAGGCGGTAACATAGTGGTTATCAAGTCCAGGTAAGTGCATGGTGCACGTGAGGGGACAGTCAATGAGAGTTTAACAGTCTGACTGCTTGGGGGAAAAAGCTGTTCATAAGTCTTGAACTCTTCGCATGTATGGACCGGTATCTCCTCCCTGAGGGAAGGAGCTGAAAGAGGTGATGTGCTGGGTGAGACTGGTCCTTGATAATACACTTGGAGCGGTGGAGGCAGCGGGAGGTGAAGACGGAGGTGATGTTTGGTAGAGGAGTCCCGACGATCCTGCCTGCCGCCTTCACCACCCACTGTAGAGCCTCTTGCTCTGCCTTTGTGCAGCTGGAGAACCACACAGACACACCGTAGGTCAGCACACTCTCAACCGCACAATGATAAAAGTTGACAAGGAGATTTTGTGGCAGGCCAGCCTGCTTCAGCTTCCTTAGGTAGTATAGGCGTTGCTGAGCTTTCCCGATCACTGAGGCGGTGTTGGTGCTCCAGGACAGGGTCTCACTCACACTGAGACCCAGGAACTTGAACTCAGTGACCCTCTCCACTACCTCGTTGTTGATGAGCAGAGGGGAGTGGTCAGGCCTTGATCTTCTGAAATCCACTATGATCTCTCTTGTTTTCTTTATGTTTAGGTTGTTGTTGTCACACCAGGCTGTAAGGTCTTCCACGTAGTGTGCTAGTGAAAGGGTTAATTCTATAGTGTGGTAGTGAAAGGTTAACCTTCTATAGTTGGTAGTGAAATGGTTAACCTTATGTAGTGTGCTAGTGAAAGGGTTAACCTTCTGTAGTTGGTAGTGAAAGGTTAACCTTCTATAGTGTGGTAGTGAAAGGGTTAACCTTCTATAGTGTGGTAGTGAAAGGTTAACCTTCTATAGTTGGTAGTGAAAGGTTAACCTTCTATAATGTGGTAGTGAAAGGTTAACGTAAGGTTATGTATATAACCAAGTTCTATGAATTATGGCGACACTCAGCATCATCTGCACTGTACTTCACTTCGTGCACGTGCACTGAATAAAAAATTCCACCATGTACCTTTACATCCCAACATTCGTCTGGCCCCACCCCCACCTTCATAAGCAGGTGTGTGGTCACCTACTCGCCTCCTTCCCAAACTTTCACCACAAGGCGAGATCAAGGGCCGCAGCGGCGTCTGATGCTGAGCGTCGCCATAATTCATAGAACTTGGTTATATACATAACCTTACGTTCTATTTCATTATGGCTTTCGCTCAGCATCATCTGCACAAGAGAGGCTGAGCGGGAGCCATAGCCCGACAAATGTACCCCGCTGAGGCCCCCCACAACCATCAGACCGGGGAAGACCGAGCCCCCCGACCCTCCCTAATGGAGGATACCCCCCCTATTGGAGGCTTACAGGAGGGAGACGGATCCGACCGTGCGAAGAGGAACTCAAGCAACTCAACGCACAGGGTGAGCAGACCGTGGCTTGACCCCACGACTACACACACGCACAACCCGCATGCCACCGGGAACGAACGGAAGGAACAACCTCGTTACTGCCCCCAAAATCACGGGGTCAAGAGCAAACCCAACCCCGTGGCAAGGCTGTAGCAGCGGAGCGCGAAGGAAGACCCAGACCCACTAAAGGGACTGGATCCCCTGGAAAAAGGGGGCCCGGAGAGGTCAATGACGCCAGGCATCAAGACCCCACCAGGCGGTCACTTAGTGACACCGCCCCCCACATCTCCAGCGTATTCGGATAAGGCCCCTCCAAGAGCGGGCCCTTTCCCCCCAATAGCACACCGCCTGGCACACTGACCCTGCAGAACAGGCAGTCAGCATGGCCGTAAGCACTCAAAAAAGGTTAACCAACGGAAGCAGGCAGCGCACCGGGGAAACCAGGCAGCAGGCTGTAACCTGAGCCTGGAGCACTGCGGACGGGACAGGCGCCAAAGGAGTCAGCTGAAAACAGCCCCCCCGGCGGAAGGGGTGTATGCTGGCGTTGTTGATCACCATGACAAAGCCTCCATTAAAAAAAAAACACCCAGGGGGGTCGAGGCAGAGAAGGCTGACATGATTGGCAGACGTCATGAACGTGCAGGGGCACACTCAACCGGGCAACCCGGGAGTTGACTCTGCTCCAACATACCAGGGAATCAACTACCCTCTCGGTACAGACGGTGGTTGTTCCTATAACGCCTCAAGAAAAAACTCCAAAACACACCTGCGGGTATACACTAGCTATACCGCAGTACAAGTGTTTCAGTTTTCAAAAAAGGGTTATTCCAGGCCTACGGGTCGACAAAACATTACTTCGGACTGGGCCCGGCGGCTCGGGAAGCACAGGGTTACTAGAGGAGGTCCAAAGACCACCCCAACAGCCCCTTCTTCGCCACGCGTGAGAGAGGAGTGAAAAGAATGGAGAGCCAGCCCTAAGCACACCGCACTTGGTATTCCCAGGCGGTCTCCCAACCAAGTACTAACCAGGACCGAACCTGCTTAGCTTCCGAGATCGGGCGTGTACAGGTTGGTATGGCCGTAAGCCATTACGATGTGCAGAGTGTGCAGAGTGCAGAGTACAACATGTACCCAACAAAGGGTCTCCATAACGTCTAACCCTGTGACACCCGGGCCGACCCGGCATTTTTCCCCCCGAAAAAAGCACAAGTCCCTCAGGGTACCAGAACAGCAGATCTGCATCCCCGGCGGACAACGGGTTAACTGACCTGGACCAGCGCGACCAGACCAGTCCCGCGCCCTAACCACGCCGACATGCCCACTCCAGAAGAGGGGGTAGGTATGTGTGTCGATCTAAAAACATGAAAAGAGGGCGCCACCCAGACGGTCCCATTTGTACCGCGCTCAGTGGCCCACCCCAAGGGCGTGAGACCCCTCTACCTATGTTCTGATCTATTCCGTTAACATCCCCCAGATATGAACGAGAATCCGTCGAGACCCAGTAACAGGCTCTCGGAAGAGGAAAAAATCCCCCATCCCAGTTGCCCTATAAAAACGCTGTTTTAATAACGAGCAACCAAGGCGTACTAGCCTCCCGCATGATTCTTAACAGAAACACCCCGAGCCAGCACTATGTATGCGTCGGGACCCAAACACATCAATGGATAGTCTAACCAGACCCCAACATTGTTCCTTCAAGTCGCCTGGGAGAACGACAAGAAGTTTGTCGTGCTTCATATTCTCCACTCTTTTTTTATTAAAAAAGAAAGAAACACCGACTGACATGAATCCCACGTGACGCAGCCGAGGGTAATTTTTTTTAACATTTTTACATCCCGCCACCCTCACCACAGAGGAGAGACGGGACTCCTCAGAGAGACTTCCCACGTGAGCCATAGATTGAAAAGTCACGGTAACATTGAGTCACATGACCAACAGACTCAAGTTACACGTATATCGAGCGTAGTAGAACAGTAAGTTCTTACGCTCTGCCCCGACAATTTGACAACAACAGACCCTACATACGGGTCTAAAACTCACGGAAGCCGTTGTCCAATAGAAACGTGCCTAGTGACGTTTGCTATGACGGGGGGAAACCCAAGACTCAACCGCCTGTTATAGGTGCGGAGTCTGGGAAACCCTCCCCCCCCCCCGTGCCAAGCTGCCTAACAGCTTGGCCCTGACCGAATGAAAAGAAAGTCCAATAACCCCCTGACCAATCAGAAGAGGGAAGGAGGGGTTTATCCGGTACCCCCTCGCAAGCCCAACCCTTGCATATGACAACAACAAACAGCCATATGATACCTTCAGTAGCAAATGCTAATGAACAGCGCAAGCTAATTCAATGCACGCTAGATATGTCGCGGAGATAAATGAATGGTCACTCCAAAACGCCAATCGCCTCGCCGATTTCCCTTGGGGAACCGGCTTCTGTAACGGCTCCCACACCACCTCAGGACAAAGGAGCGCCGCCATCGGCCTATCAAGCCGAGGCACGCCCTCCTTCATGCCTTCTACCAAACCCACCACCCGCATGACTTGCACGTAGGCGTGAGTAAGGCCCATGATGTGGGAGACCACCTGTCCCTGACGGACGTAGGCCTCCATTGAGGGAAAAAATGGGCAGACAACGTCCACCCCTCTCACCGGGCGACGTTGCCATAGATGACCTATGAGATCGTCAGGGATAGGAACAGGCAGGGGCTGCGGCTGCGGCGTGCCGTTTGCGACTGCCGCCGCCGCCATGAGCTCGGGGAACAAAGCACGCAGTTCCCCCTGCATACTTTCCCCCACCGAGCCTGCGTCCCTCACATGCAGCAGACTACTGGTTAAGGAGCCACATTCTGATGTGGCTGATAGCAGGGCATCCCGCCGCCGAGTCGGAGGTTCTAACCCAACATCTGCGGACGAGGAACCCCAAGGAGACATCTCACCCCCCTCCAGTGTTACCTGGACGGGCGGGAGACATGTCTCCACCGGGCCTTCGAACAAGAACCTGTCCGCTTCTATCATGTAGTCCTCTGTTTCCATCGACCATTTAGAATCAGACGCATCCTCATCCAAAGCCAGGCCGTTCGCGTCTACAAGCTACCATCTTGCGACGGGAGCGAGCTGACGCAAAAAGTTTGCGTCTCAAATCCCCTGCAAAGGCGCCGGCCGCCCAACAGCGGACGACTCCCCGGAAGCAGAGGAACCAGAGCCGGAACCAGGCCATCCCACAGGAGACGGCGCTGGTGCACCAGCTCCTTGGAGAGGCAAACTATCCATCGGACACCTACCGGGCGTGGCTGCCGACCACGAGAGAGGCCTCAACCCCGCTCCAAGACGTACGACAGAGGCGGCAATGGAGAACCGCTGGTGAAGGGTGACGTTGCGAGCGCGACCCTCCGAGGTAAACATTATGACTTAGCTTTTTTCTTTTTAAATATATGAGAGAAGAAAAAAGCAAGAAAAAATGTAAACACGTATCAACTTTCTTCAACTAAACAACCTCGTCAAGTGTGGGTATCTACCGAAGGCACTTCCTTGTGGTGAAAGTGAAGAAGGAGGCGAGTAGGTGACCACACACCTGCTTATGAAGGTAAGCGGATAGGGGTGTGGCCAGACGAATGTTGGTATGTAAAGGTACATTGTGGATTTTTTATTCAGTGCATGTGCACGAAGTGAGGTTAGTGCAGACTGACGCTGAGCGGAGGCCAGAATGAAATAGAACCTTCTATAGCAGACCTGGGCATTGTACGGCCCGCGGGATGATTCTGACCGGCCCGCGAAAGATTACATGATAATATTTTTTTTTTTTTTTTTATGTCAACATTCACACGCACAATATACGCTTAGGAGACATGCTCAGAAGATGTTGGTTCTCTTTGGATCCACCTACATATGTGAACAGACATTCTCAGTCATGACGTTTACCAAGTCATGGTACAGATCCTCTCTCACTGATGAACATCTGGCAGCTGTGCTTCACATCTCCACCTCAGACATGCAACCTGACTTTGATGGACTTGTTAAAGCTCAACAGAGACTGGATTTCTCACACTGAATGAAAAAAAAGAACTGAAGAACACTAAAATGTGGAAATGGAAATGGAAAGTGAAATGGGACACTTGATATATTTTTTTTGCACAGTTCTGAAAACATTAAATGTTTAATATAGGCATGTAAAGTAAAAAAGGCTACAAAACTGGGACACTTTTCTTTACACAGTTCAGTGACATGTCTTGTTTATTTTTGCTATAAGATGATGTGATGTCTTTAGAAAGCTAAGAAAATCCTTGTTTCAATAGTATATGAAACTCAAAATGCCCTTTGTTATGAATGTTTCACATTTTGTTTATCATTTTGGAAATAAATTCTATTTGAATAAATGATATTTTTGAAAGCTAACCTCACCTTTTAATTGCCAAATAATAACGTACACTCTTACCAGGGGTCAAAACAATGTCATTTACTGCTTGTTATATAGAAATAAAATGTATATTATGCATAATTGAGTTTGGAATTTTGGCCCGGCCCCCCAACATATTTTCAGTTGCTCATTCGGCCCCCTGGGAAAAATAATTGCCCACCCCTGTTCTATAGTGTGGTAGTGAAAGGTTAACCTTCTATAGTGTGGTAGTGAAAGGTTAACCTTCTATAGTGTGGTAGTGAAAGGTTAACCTTCTGTAGCACCCTGAATATTCAACTATTATTCAGAAGTGCTGACTTGCCTTTTATCTCCCCTTTGTGCACAAAGACATATTAACTAGTTTCCATTGATATTCTCTCGAACAATGACGCAAGTTTCTCCTTCTCTCACCGGCTGGAATATGGATTATAATTATATATATATTCAATCCACCCAGTTCTTCCTGTGGGGCTAGTTGGCGGTACCAGCAGGGGGCGGCGGTGGCAGGCGGAGCGCACAAGAGAGGCATGGAGGAGAAGCAAGTCAACTGAAACGGAAGTGGAGAGAGCCAGCCTCTTCGACGTTGGACTTGGACCTGTCTGGTCGTGTCGTTGGAAGAGCCCCGTAGTGGACCGCGCGGGTGAACGTATTGAACTTGAATATATTACGGGTTATACTAGAAATATAAGCGTAGTAGCGTGTTGAACATCCCCACTGAATAACCCTAGTGATACAACGAGTTATCCTAGAAGAAAGCTGTAACTGAGGGGTACAATTCCCTGACTGTATTGAGAGTATGGTATTATTAAACCACTACTTAGTTATGTACTTTAATTACTGGCCATACAGTACACGGTATATCTGGTGAACACCCACACAAGAATAAAACAATGACACCTAAAGTTCTATTTGGAGGGATTTATTATTATAGCAGCAACGGTAGGTTACAGAATGAGAATTATAATTGCGCTTGTAAGGCGAAGAACACTTAAGTAGGTCAAGAGCGTAAGTCCATGAGCATAGTAAGATGGGTATAACTGACACCACCTGTAGCATAAGAATTACATAAGGCACACTCGTAGTCAGCTGGAGACACTAGGGGGGTTCCCTCCGGTTGTAAGCCAGCAGGGCAGAGGAATGTTCGGGAGCAAAGTCTGGGTCAACGAGGAATAAAGAAGCTCCAGCTACGGGAGGCGGTACATTACTCCCTTGATCGGCAGACAAAAGCAACAGCTACAATCCAAGTATGCTCGACAGCATGGACGAAAGCCAGCCAGCCTCTGTGGTCCTAGAGGCGGGCTCGATGGTGCTCCTCACAGGGTAGATCCCACACAGCAGTGGGGTAGACGGTTCTCTGCTCCAGCAGCCACAGTACCAAAGCAATATAATCCAGCCGGAAAAGGCTCTGCATTCGCCGGTGTAGATTCTCCTGTGCACTATACTTCACATTAACTAGGTCGAACTTGACGTTATTTCACTAAACTCTGACACTTTTACTATCCTATTCGCACATGTTATAAGTGCTCTATTTAGACGCAAAGTTGCTCACTACACTTGGTCGTTGACTCGTGGTGAAGGCTTTAACCTTTTGGTACTCAACTACTGCTGTATCCACCTGCGACGTATTTATACGTAAGGTGAATTATCTAGTGCCAACCTCAGTTCTGTCTCGTATTACTGCGCAAACCTGGACTTGTTGAGACATGCCTTGGCGGTGGCTTTGAACTTGCCATTGGGGGTATGGCCGCTGGCGCCTAGGGGTCGCTGTCCAATAGGAGAACGAATATTATGGTCTGGCCTGTACCTAGGTAAAGGGATATTCCGTGTATATATACAAAGAATATACAAGGAATATCAAACGATATACAAATATTATACAAGGGATCTCAAGCAGTAAATATATATATTCGGTTTAATCTGACCCTTTGTAACAAAAGCGGTATAGCCAAGTTTGGCTTAAGTTAACGTTATCCCCTCCAGCGAGGTGCCCGGCAAGCTTGCCTGAAGAGAACTGGGGCTTAGAGGCACCGTGCGTTGTTGCATGTTTCGGCTAGCAGGAGGGCTGTCTAGGACCCACAGAGTAGCTTCAGTTAAGGTAGCCCCAGATTATTAACACGCGTCAACCCAACACCGGCAGCCAGCAGCCTGTCAGCGCCGGCAGTCTACATCTTCTCTGCACCGGCGGTCGGCAGCCCAGCACGGGAGTTCGTCCCGTCCAGCAGAGGTCGCCATCACCCAGCACGCGCCTCCAGCCCGCTACTGCCCCCTCTACCTAACACAGCTTGCTAGCTCCTGGGACGAGAGCGTTTGACGCCATCTTACCACCCGGACAGTGGTGGTGCGGCGAGGCCGCCTTCTTGGTTGAGTACACTGGCGCTTCGGTGCTCAGGATCCTATTGCACAGTACACAGTGTGGCGTGGCCTACTGCCGAAGCTAATGTTGCTAACTACAGTTCATAGGGGTACCCCATAAACATTACATGCCGGCATTAGTATAGGACTTTTGTTTGGTAAAGTGGGCCCACCTTTTTCATTTTCTTTGAGTGTAATAACGTGTTTGTTCTTTAATAATATTTTCCCATCTACTTAACCATTTCCCTCTTGGAGGTAACCGACCTGTTATTATATAAGTAAAGCCTTAGAGAGGTATTATCACTACTATATAAGTAAAGCCTGAGAGAGGTATTATCCCTGGTACTAACCCAGACGTGGGTGATGAGTCAAGCACATTGAAGTCTATTATATTTGGATCGGTAATAGCTGGTTCTATACGGAGTGAGGGTATTTTACAAGTGTTACAAGAGATGGAATTACAACTGAAGTAGACATAGCACCCCCCTTTACTATTGAATATTTGTAACTGAACAGTACAAATAAGAGTAAAGAATGTAGATGGGAGTCTTGTGTGCGTGTCCATTCCTGAGCCTATTATTAACCCTTTTGGTGTGGGTAACGTTAACACAATTAACCCCTTCCTACCCAACTTCCCCCTTTCCACTATTAAGGTTTCTAATGTCCCTGAGGGAGGGTACTGCTTGCGGGAGGAACTAGGTTATTTATTTACAATTCAGTCACTAGGTGTGGGAGGGTTAAAGTAGGTATTGGGGGAAGTGAGAGCGAGTTGGGGAGTACTGCTGACCGCCCCGGAAAGGCGAGGAAGACCAGAGTACCAGACCAGGTTGGTAAATCCTGGGCCCCATCCACTCCCACTGCCGGCCTCCAGTTGACGCTCCAGGCCCAAAGACGAAGGTGCAGTCAGACGGAGCTCTACTGTGTCTCGCTACCCAGTGGCTGTGCACACCCGTTCCCACAAAGCAGGGATAATCCACCCTGCTACATTTGGCGTCACAAACAGGATCAACATCCTAACTTACTCCCTTGACCGGGACCCGTAGAGAGACCCACGATGTCCGAAGAGGAGACCCACGCCACGCAGGAGATGGCGGCAAAGTTTGAGGAGCTGCAGGAGGAGTGTCGGACTCAGGCGGCACTACTAAAGCAGCAAGCCTGAGCGGTGAAGGAGTTGACCGAACAGGCACTCCAAGAGAAGCGCTACACTCAGGCGGCCCTACGGGAGAAACGAGACGGCCAGGACGCCGCCACAGAGGTAAAGAAGGAGGAGGCCGAAACCATGGAGGAATTGACCGCACAGGTGAAGGCCCTGGCGAACAAAGCCCACACACAAGCCGGCCTCCTGGACCGACAGGCGCTGACCCTGGAAAAGACCCAAGCCGCCCTCGACAGGGAAGGCCGCGAATCCCGCGCGGCCCCCTCGACCGTGTATGTCCAACGGGACCGAAAGTGCAGCGAGTTCGGAGGGGGAAAAGAGAGAGGAGAGCCGCCGCCCAGCCTCTGCTCCCACCCCCGAAGCTCCGGGCCCGTCGGGGTACCGATCCGGACCACGAAGGGCAGTCGACGCCGTAGCGGCAGGAGCTGCCGACTCGGCCACGGAGGGCCCCGAGGCGCAGGACGTGCACGGGGAGTGCTTCACGCTAGACGTCCAGATCGACGGTGTCGAGACCCGCTGCTTCTTCGACACAGGCGCAGAGGTCACCACCATGGCGGAGAGCCACTTCCGAAGACACTTCCCGCGGATGAAGCTGACCCCCGCCAACTGGATCACTCTCACCGCCGCCAACGGTTTGGAGATCCCAGTGGTGGGATGCCTCTACGGCGAGGTGAAGTGCCTGGATATGACATTCACGGGGAAATGCATATTCATAGTAAAGGACGATCCCGCCCGAGTGCCCCCAAGAGACGCCATCGAGGGACTTCTGGGCATGAACGTGCTCGGCGGAGTAGACGGCCTGTTCAAGGGGATCAAGGGGATGCGCCGGGCGAGCCGAAGCCGCGCCGATGCTAGAAGCGTCGCCATCCGCCGTGTGGTCGCCGCCATGGCCCAAGAAGCCCGGGAGTGTACCGCCCCGGGAAGGATGGGGTACGTCAAGGTGGCCAGCAGGGAGCCGGTGGTCATTCCCCCGCACAGCGAAGTGATCATCTCGGGCCGCTGTGAGACGACGGCAGGGATGCGGCGTCCCGTGATGTTAGAGAACACTCCGAGTGCCAACCTGCCCCCTGGACTACTGGTGGCGAACGTGGTGGCGTACGCCCGACAGGGAAGAGTGCCTGTGCGGGTGTTGAATCCGACCGACGCCGAGATGGTGCTCCGACCCCGGTCCAGACTGGCGGAGCTCCACTGCCCCCGTCGAGTACGGCCTAAGGAAAGGGTGACCATAGAGGAAGTAGACGGAGGCGTCAGAGTGACGGCGATTGAGGCTCGAGACAGCCCGCCCTCGGCGGTGGTGGACGGGAGGACCCGAGGGCTCGCCGTGCCCGTACAGGCGAACCTTCAGGATCTCACGCCAGCCCAAGTGAGCAGACTAAATCAAGTGTTGGAGAAACACAAGGCGGTGTTCTCCGTAGACGACGGAGACTATGGTTACACAACCACGGTCACTCACTACGTCCCCACCGGTGACGCACCCCCGGTCAAGCAACGACACCGCCGAATACCGCCCCACGTGTTCCAAGAAGTAAAGCGGCACGTACAAGACCTGGTGGACCAGGGTGTCCTGGTAGAGAGCTACAGTCCATGGGCGTCACCAGCCGTGATCGTCATAAAGAAGGACGGCTCCGTGCGGTTCTGCTGCGACTACCGCCGCCTAAAAAACGTCGCCTAAATACCTCGCATCGAGGAGTCCCTAGACGCCTTGGGGCAGGCCAAGATCTTCTCCGCGCTCGATCTCACCGCCGGCTACTTCCAGGTGGCGGTGAAAGAAGAAGACCAAGAGAAGACGGCCGTCATGACGCCCTTTGGCCTCTACCAGTGGACCCGTATGCCCTTTGGGCTGTGTAACGCACCAGCGACATTCCAGCGGTTGATGACCGCCGTGCTGGGGGACCTGGCCTTCGACGTCCTACTCGTCTATCTAGACGACGTCTTGGTGTTCGCCAGCGACTTCGAGAGCCACTGTCAGAAGTTGGACCTGGTGTTTGGACGGCTTCGGGTGCATGGGCTCAAACTCAAGCCCCGGAAGTGCTTCCTTCTGAAGACCGAAGTAAAATTTCTGGGACACATCGTCTCAGCAGCCGGCATACAGGTCGACACCGACAAAGTGAAGGCGTTGGAGGACTGGCCGGCGCCACGCTCAGCGAAGGAAGTGAGGCAGGTGATCGGGTTCCTGTCCTACTATCGGCGGTTTGTGCCCCGCTTCGCCCAGGTGGCCCAGCCACTGCATGCCCTGATGGGGAAAGAAAAGAAGGGGTTCACCAAGGGCCGGCCCGAGGCCTTCAAGTGGACTCCGCAGTGTCAGACGGCCTTCGACCATCTGCGGGAGTGCCTCTTAACGCCTCCGGTGCTGGCCTACCCCGATCTCCGGCTCCCCTTTATAGTGACCACGGACGGGAGTTACTTGGGACTGGGAGCAGTACTAAGTCAGAAGCAAGAGGGCGTGGAGCGCGTTATCGCCTTTGCGAGCCGAGGTCTGCGTGGGTCCGAAAGGAATGACCAAAACTACAGCGCGTTCAAGCTGGAGCTCCTCGCCCCCTGAAGTGGGCGATCACCGAGAAGTTCAGGGACCTCTTGATGTACTCCCAGTTCACCGTGATCACCGACCACAACCCGCTGAGGTACCTCGGCACGGCCAACCTGGGAGCAGTGGAGCAGCGCTGGAACGCTCAGCTTGCGGAGTACGACTTTGTGGTGCAATACAAAGTGGAAGACACCGAGAAAGACTTCCTAACGATACCCGTGACCGGCACTCACACCCGTCAGGGTCTACAGGAACGGACCGCTCCATTGTCCGCCCCCGCCCCAGTCGCCCGCGATGGCTACGTCGTGGTCCCAGCAGAGGAAGTACGGGCCCTGCTAGGCCCCGAGAGACCGACAGAGACGCGGGAGGTCCCGAGTGTCAGCGCACGACAGGTAGCGGCACAGAAGGGGAACAGCGGGTATGACTGGGCGGAAATGCTGCAACTTCAGGCGGACGACCCCGAGTTGGGTCCGGTGTGGCGGGCGGTGACGCAGGGGGTCCCTCCCACTAAAGTGCAGTTGAAGGAAGGGGACCCGAAGCTCCGCAAGTTATACGGGCAGTGGGAGCGGCTCCATCTGCACCAACAAGTACTGTTTTGGCGCGTCAGCGACCCCCGCGACGGGGAGGAGGTTCTCCAGCTGGTGGTGCCCACGGCCCTGCGACGGAGGATCTACGAGACCCAGCACGAGGATGGGGGACACTATGGGGGACGAGGGACGGTGGATCTGATGAGGCGAAGTTATTACTGGATCGGAATGGCAGAAGAGGTGAAGAAATGGGTGCAGCAATGCAAGCGATGTGCATTAGCCCGTGATGTGTTCCCTAAAGCCCAGGCCCAGATGACCTGCACTAACGTGATGGCACCCATGGAGGTCCTTGCCAGGGACTTCACCGTGTTGGAAAGGTCGGCGGGTGGCTACGAGAACGAGGTTCTGGTTTGTGTACTACGGCTGCCCTGCCCGACTCCATGCCGACCAAAGGGCGAAATTTCGAGTCCAGTGTCATCAAGGAGCTCTGCCGACTGTACGGAATTTCAAAGAGCCGCACCACGCCTTACCATCCCCAGGGGAATGGGCAATGTGAGAGGTTCAATCGGACGATGCATGACATGCTGCGTAGTCTGCCCGCAGAGAAGAAGCGGGACTGGAAGGAGCACCTACCCGAGTTGGTACTTACGTACAACTGCCACGTGCACTCCTCCACGGGATACTCCCCCTTCTACCTGCTCTTCGGGAGGGACGCTAGGATGCCCCGGGATGTCCTGGGGGGCAGAGACGTCATTGACGAAGGGGCGGAGGACCTGGACGAGTGGGTACAGGGTCACCACGAGCGACTAAAGGCAGACGCAAGAGGATTTACGACAGAAAGAGCAGAGGCGCACTCTTGCGGGCCGGGTCCTGATACGCGACCACCGAATCCGGGGCCGTAATAAGATACAGGACAAGTGGGAGCCTACGTCTTATGTGGTGGTTAAGCAGAGCCACGAAGGGACGCCCGTGTTCACAATCAGGCCCGAAGCAGGGGGTCCAGAAAGGACCGTGCATCGAGACCAGCTCAAGACCTGTCCCTTCCCGGCCTCCGACCCGGAAGTGCGGGTGAGGGCCCCTCGACAGATCCCTGCGGCACCTCGGAACTCGTCCGAATCGGACATAGGAGATGCTTTCGAATACCGTCGGGAACCGCATCCTAGGGCGTGTAACCCCCCCAGTTCCCCCTGCATACTTTCCCCCACCGAGCCCGCGTCCCTCACATGCAG
The DNA here is from genome assembly GCF_963971535.1 of Notolepis coatsorum. NCBI lineage: Eukaryota > Metazoa > Chordata > Actinopteri > Aulopiformes > Paralepididae > Notolepis > Notolepis coatsorum. The sequence goes on from NC_140179.1 coordinate 37,965,576, forward strand.
CAGACTACTGGTTAAGGAGCCACATTCTGATGTGGCTGATAGCAGGGCATCCCGCCGCCGAGTCAGAGGTTCTAACCCAACATCTGCGGACGAGGAACCCCAAGGAGACATCTCACCCCCCTCCAGTGTTACCTGGACGGGCGGGAGACATGTCTCCACCGGGCCTTCGAACAAGAACCCGTCCGCTTCTATCATGTAGTCCTCTGTTTCCATCTACCATGTAGAATCAGACGCATCCTCATCCAAAGCCAGGCCGTTCGCATCTACAAGCTACCATCTTGCGACGGGAGCGAGCTGACCCAAACAGTTTGCGTCTCAAATCCCCCGCAACCAAAGGCGCCGGCCGCCCAACAGCGGACGACTACCCGGAAGCAGAGGAACCAGAGCTGGAACCAGGCCATCCCACAGGAGACGGCGCTGGTGCACGAGCTCCTTGGAGAGGCAAACTATCCATCGGACGCCTACCGGGCGTGGCTGCCGACCACGAGAGAGGCCTCAACCCCGCTCCAAGACGTACGACAGAGGCGGCAATGGAGAACCGCTGGTGAAGGGTGACGTTGCGAGCGCGACCCTCCGAGGTAAACATTATGACTTAGCTTTTTTCTTTTTAAATATATGAGAGAAGAAAAAAGCAAGAAAAAATGTAAACACGTATCAACTTTCTTCAACTAAACAACCTCGTCAAGTGTGGGTATCTACCAAAGGCACTTCCTTGTGGTGAAAGTGAAGAAGGAGGCGAGTAGGTGACCACACACCTGCTTATGAAGGTAAGCGGATAGGGGTGTGGCCAGACGAATGTTGGAATGTAAAGGTACATTGTGGATTTTTTATTCAGTGCATGTGCACGAAGTGAGGTTAGTGCAGACTGACGCTGAGCGGAGGCCAGAATGAAATAGAACCTTCTATAGTGTGGTAGTGAAAGGTTAACCTTCTATAGTGTGGTAGTGAAAGGTTAACCTCCTATAGTGTGGTAGTGAAAGGTTAACCTTCTGTAGCACCCTGAATATTCGACTATTATTCAGAAGTGCTGACTTGCCTTTTATCTCCCCTTTGTGCACAAAGACATATTAACTAGTTTCCATTGATATTCTCTCGAACAATGACGCGAGTTTCTCCTTCTCTCACCGGCTGGAATATGGATTATAAACAGTAAACTGAATCATATTCAATCCACCCAGTTCTTCCTGTGGGGCTAGTTGGCGGTACCAGCAGGGGGCGGAGGTGGCAGGCGGAGCACACAAGAGAGGCATGGAGGAGAAGCAAGTCAACTGAAATGGAAGTGGAGAGAGCCAGCCTCTTCGACGTTGGACTTGGACCTGTCTGGTCGTGTCGTTGGAAGAGCCCCGTAGTGGACCACGCGGGTGAACGTATTGAACTTGAATATATTACGGGTTATACTAGAAATATAAGCGTAGTAGCGTGTTGAACATCCCCACTGAATAACCCTAGTGATACAACAAGTTATCCTAGAAGAAAGCGGTATAGCCAAGTTTGGCTTAAGTTAACGTTATCCCCTCCAGCGAGGTGCCCGACAAGCTTGCCTGAAGAGAACTGGGGCTTAGAGGCACCGTGCGTTGTTGCATGTTTCGGCTAGCAGGAGGGCTTCAGTTAAGGTAGCCCCAGATTATTAACGCGCGTCAACCCAACACCGGCAGCCTGTCAGCGCCGGCAGTCTACATCTTCTCTGCACCGGCGGTCGGCAGCCCAGCACGGGAGTTCGTCCCGTCCAGCAGAGGTCGCCATCACCCAGCACGCGCCTCCAGCCCGCTACTGCCCCCTCTACCTAACACAGCTTGTTAGCTCCTGGGACGAGAGCGTTCGACGCCATCTTACCACCCGGACAGTGGTGGTGCGGCGAGGCCGCCATCTTGGTTGAGTACACTGGCGCTTGGGTGCTCAGGATCCTATTGCACAGTACACAGTGTGGCGTGGCCTACTGGCGAAGCTAATGTTGCTAACTACAGTTCATAGGGGTACCCCATAAACATTACATGCCGGCATTAGTATAGGACTTTTGTTTGGTAAAGTGGGCCCACCTTTTTCATTTTCTTTGAGTGTAATAACGTGTTTGTTCTTTAATAATATTTTCCCATCTACTTAACCATTTCCCTCTTGGAGGTAACCGACCTGTTATTATATAAGTAAAGCCTTAGAGAGGTATTATCACTACTATATAAGTAAAGCCTGAGAGAGGTATTATCCCTGGTACTAACCCAGACGTGGGTGATGAGTCAAGCACATTGAAGTCTATTATATTTGGATCGGTAATACCTGGTTCTATACGGAGTGAGGGTATTTTACAAGTGTTACAAGAGATGGAATTACAACTGAAGTAGACATAGCACCCCCCTTTACTATTGACTATTTGTAACTGAACAGTACAAATAAGAGTAAAGAATGTAGATGGGAGTCTTGTGTGCGTGTCCATTCCTGAGCCTATTATTAACCCTTTTGGTGTGGGTAACGTTAACACAATTAACCCCTTCCTACCCAACTTCCCCCTTTCCACTATTAAGGTTTCTAATGTCCCCGAGGGAGGGTACTGCTTGCGGGAGGAACTAGGTTATTTATTTACAATTCAGTCACTAGGTGTGGGAGGGTTAAAGGAGGTATTGGGGGAAGTGAGAGCGAGTTGGGGAGTACTGCTGACCGCCCCAGAAAGGCGAGGAAGACCAGAGTACCAGACCAGGTTGGTAAATCCCGGGCCCCATCCACTTCCACTGCCGGCCTCCAGTTGACGCTCCAGGCCCAAAGACGAAGGTGCAGTCAGACGGAGCTCTACTGTGTCTCGCTACCCAGTGGCTGTGCACACCCGTTCCCACGAAGCAGGGATAATCCACCCTGCTACACTTCTATAGTTGGTAGTGAAAGGTTAACCTTCTATAGTGTGGTAGTGAAAGTGTTAAACTTCTATAGTGTGGTAGTGAAAGGGTTAACATTATATAGTGTGGTAATGAAAGGGTTAACCTTCTATAGTGTGGTAGTGAAAGGGTTAACATTCTATAGTGTGGTAATGAAAGGGTTAACCTTCTATAGTGTGGTAGTGAAAGGGTTTACCTTCTATAGTGTGGTAGTTAAAGGGTTAACCTTCCATAGTTGGTAGTGAAAGGGTTAACCTTCTATAGTGTGGTAGTGAAAGCGTTAAAGGGTTATTCCCGTGCCCCTGCAGTTCAGTTAATATTTGTGAATGAGCACCGCTCTCTCTCCTATAGAGATAACGGGTGGAAGTCACACGAGGGAAAACCCTCCAGCTTGTCACCTGGATGTGCTCTCCATTGATAGTGAGGTGATACATTGTGGTTGTGGGCCCAAAGGCTTGTATTGCAAGCTTACATCCAAACATCTCAATTCTGCCTTTTAACTATTAGCAACAAGTTTCAAGTTTCTTTATTAGTTGTCATACAAAAATACAGAATACTTTTATATGAAATGCTTTTTTCTGTTCAGCGTAAACCAGCCGTGTCTCGACATCTGTAGCTCATTTAGGATAGTAGTGGTTTTCAAGCTGCCCCTCTCAAGCCTGGCAGTAGACCATCACAGCACTCAGAGCGGCTGTTTATCTCTCAAACAATGCCTCCCGGGCTACTGTACCAATCCAATTCTATTACTTCCATTCCCTTCACTGCCAACATGGATATTCAGTATCGCCCTCTCTCTCTCGTGACTATTTAAAGGGTTGCGATTATTGCTACGTCTGTGAATAATTCACAGTGCCAGATGGAGTTATAGCCTCAACCGTCTTCATATTCAAACTAATTTTAATCCTGGTCTGGCTTTTCTTCATGTTGGGATGGAGTTGCTATATTCAGACACACTAATAAGATAAGGGGAGATTCGGGCATCATAGCAGCAAGGGGGAGGGGAGGTACAGCATGTATGGGCAGGGTAATATATGAAAGACATAAATATCAAATCAAATCAAATCAAATTTATTTGTAAGGCCGGACAACACGCGTTAATGTCCCCATGGGCCGGACACGTCTTCTTTAAACAAGTCAAGAAGAAACATCACAATAAATGAAGAACAAAACAAAAACACAAAAATATAAATCCAAAACATTTTAAATAAATGCAATAAATGCAACACTCCCAGACATACCCCATGCGAAGGTAAGGAAAAACTCACTAAAACCTAGCAATAGGAAAAAATGCACCAGAGGCAATGTGGAGGAGAAAACCTTAGAAGGGCCGTTCAAGGGGGGATCTCCCTTCTTAGATAATTGTCTGTGATAGTAGTGTTGCAATAAAACAGGTGAAACAGTTGGTAAGCATGCACTCATATGTGTAATGAAACACAGATAAGTGCATGCAATAGCAACTGAACATTTGAAAGATAAAAAATAGAGCTGATGGCGGATCTATTTGAGGCATGGGGCGGCACAGAGGGGGTTGCATCCTCCCGGTCATCATCACGGGACGTCCAACACTCCGGTCATCACTATGAGACAGCCACTCACAGGGAGACAGGGAGACGGGACAGGCGTTAGACAGTTTGCGTGATTGTGATGGGCGGACATAGCAATAGATACATGTGGTAAGCATATATGTGAATAGAATAGATATATGTAGTAAGCATATTATGTGAATAGAATAGAAGTACTTAACCCAGCAATGAACTCAACGTCTAAACCACGTTGACAGACCACGGACAGAAGACGGTAAGAAGCTGATCCATGGCCTCGGTGGTGCACGTAGAACAGTCACCGCAATCTTGGCCAAGACCCAGAGACATCCACCACAGACATATAGGCAATAAAATCAAATCTGAATATAAAAATATGATTGGCATGATATACGTCATACTGTACGTTATAGTCCGAGCAGTTTTTGGTGGTTAAGAGTCAGACACACTTAGTGGTCAGACATTCCTCATAGTTCTTGAGTTGTGCAGCCGTTGGTTCTCCAGCTGTTGGCAGCTGTCCATGCCCACGGTTGTGGAGCCTGATGGCACAAAATAATTGAAATCCTGGTCTGGCCTTTCCTGATATTGGGACAGAGTCATTGTATTCAGAGACACGAATCTGGGGGGCGACAGAGTGGCTCGGGAGGTAGAGCAGTCGTCTGGTAATCCGGAAGTTCCCGGTTAGATTCCTGCTCCTCCCGGGCAGCATGTCGAAGTGTCCTTGAGCAAGACACTTAACCCCTAACTGATGAGCAGGTCGGCACCTTGCATGGTTGCCTCTGCCGTTGGTGTGAGTGAATAGGTAAAAATGTGAGGAACTGAATTTTAAAGCGATTTGGATAAAAGCGCTATATAAATGCACCATTTAATCTTAATCCTGGTCTAGAGTCATCATATTCAGACACACTAATCTTAATTCTAGTCTAGATTCATCATATTCAGACACACTTATCTTAAGCCTGGTCTATCTTCTAATCATGTAGGGACAGGGAGATGCTTAGTCCTGTCAAATCAATTCCTGATCTGGGGCACAGCCTAGTGGACAAGAGATGGAACTGCATGATGTACACATCCCTTTGATTATGTCATGTGAATCATTTCGTGAAATGTTATTTAGTCTGTTGTTAGACTAATATGTTTTATTTTTATATTTTATATTTTATTTCTGCTGTATGTAAAGCACTTTGTGAGTTTTCTCTGTGAAAAGTGCTATATAAATAAATTTTACTTAGTTACTTACTTACATACACTGGCACCCGGCACACATGAATGAATGAATGAATGAATGAATGAATGAATGAATGAATGAATGAATGAATGAATGAAAACTTTATTTAACAGATTGCAGAATGGGTACAATACAGTACGGCTCAATACACACAATTGTTAAGGGGATGCAGACCAGAGAAAGACGTTTGTCTTGTTTACATCAGGGTCCCCCATTTTCAATTCATATCGACATTTATGACATTCACAACATACATGACATTTATGGCATAGGGACATACAGGTATTTAGTACTGATACATTTGTGACATAAACGGTATTCAAATATACAGTACTGTTACCCATAGATCCTGACAGAGTATATACATATGATGGGGAGGGGACTGTACATTAGGAGGGGTGGGTGGGTGGGAGAGAAATATACATACGGTGGGGAGGAGACTGTACATTTGGAGGGGGTGGGTGGGTGGGAGAGAAATATACATATAGCGGGGAGAGAATATATACATGCGGTGGGGAGGAGACTGTCTATTAGGAGGTGGTGGGGGGTTTGGGCATTTACGGTGGCCAGTTTCGAATTGCAGCCTCCCGTAGGTGCTCTTTAAGAGCGGTTTTGAATGTGGGTAGGGATTCACATTCCTTTACAGCTTTGGGTAGGGCGTTCCACATTGATGTGGCATAATTGCTAAACGTGTTTAGTCCCTTGTTTGAGCCGAATCTGGGTTTAACATGATTTGTTGAGCTTCCTCTGGTGTAGTGGTTGTGGTATTCACTGACCTTTGGGAAGTATTTTGACATCTGATGACATGTACATGGGTACCTTAGTCGTATAGTGTATCTTGTAGACCAGGCCCATTGCAAGTTGCTGTACTCTGTCGTCTACTCTAAGCCATCCTAGGTTGTCAAAGTGGGCAGGGGTGAGGTGGGTTCTGGGGGTAAGGTCAAGTAGTAGTCTGATCAGTTTGTTTTGTGATGTTTGTAATCTTGTTTTTAGCGCCTTTGAGGTGCTTTGGTACCATGAGGTGCAAGCATAGTCGTAGTACCCTTGAATGAGTGCTCCTGCCAGAGTCTTCAGGGTATTCTTGTTTACCAGAGAGGAGATCCGGTACAAGAATCTAGTTCGTTGGTTGACTTTTTTTTTATTACATTGGATGCCATTTTGTCACAGGAAAGATTTGCCTCTAGGATGGAACCCAGGTAGGTAATTTCGTCTTTCCTTGTGACAATATTGTCACCCACTCAGGCACGTGCACACATAGAGGCCAAGGGGTGCTTGAGCACCTGCCTTTTTGAGCCTCATCAAAAAAGTGCCCTTTTCTTTTTTTTTGTTACGCATATAGACTGCCCTTCCAACTGAAAAATGTCAGGATAGAATCAAAATATTAGGTAAAGAGAGAGAGATGCCCCATATTCCATTGCAGTTTGCACGGCCTCCTCAGCATGCCTCTCCGCGGACCTATATATTTTATGCATGGTGGTGATGATGATGATGATAGAAACCGCTGTGGCGCATACAGTTGAATGCTGGTATTACACTCATTGAGGGACACGAAGAAGTCAAGTCCGATGGGATTTGGGAATCTCAAATACAAATCAGGATTGGAATAAAAAATGCATTTATATTAAACAATACAGAATATACAGCACTTCTTGGGGTCTGTAGGGTAAGCACTTATTCCCTCCCCCCTGAACATTTATGGAGATGTATGGGCCTTTTAAGTCAGTGATAAAAGTGTCTTTCAAGGATAAGTGAGCTCCTGCACTGATTATTATAGTTCAATATTCAATATTTTATCACCAAAACCCCCCAAAAAGCATAAAAAGGGGGCCCCCGCGCGAAAAGGGCCCTTAAAAATCGTGCTTGCGCGCTACGCGCGCTCGGTTAATATATACACGCAAGTGTAGTGCCCTTTTCATCCTTTGAGCACCTGCCCCTCTAAAGTCCTGTGCACGTCCCTGCACCCACTGTAACTGAGAAGCCGTCGGTCTTGCTGAATTTGTTATTTGAACCGAAGATAATGGACTCTGTTTTGGCCATGTGTAATGATAGTTTGTTATCAGCGAGCCATATGCAGATTTTGCCTAGTTCCGAGCTGATGGTTTTTTCAACCTGAAACTTGTTCTTGTCAGACACCAGCAGGGCTGAGTCGTCCGCAAACAGGAACAAGTTGCAGTCACAGGCTGACGATATGTCATTTGCATAAATTAGGAACAGTAGCGGTCCTAGTATGCTTCCTTGTGGAACACCACAGCTCACTGTGAGGGGGGGGGGGGGATAGAGTTCACACTACACAATGGCTGAACGGCTCAGGAGACAGGGATTGATATCAGCCAATTAAGGGGAAGGGATTATTAGGTGGCCTTGATGTCAGAGACCTGATTGGGAATTTGGCCAGGAACACCGGGAGCCCCCTACTCTTTAGGATAGGCGTGCTGGGTTCTTTCTTTAACGACCAAATTTAGTCAGGACCTCGTATGGTATGGATTTGACAGTCTGGAATGTTATTTAGGGTTAGTCTTGGTATGGATTTGACAGTCTGAAATGTTATGTTAGGATTAGTCTTGGTATGGATTTGACAGTCTGAAGTGTTATTTTGGGTTAGTCTTGGGTTAGTAACCTTTCTGGTAGCTTTCAAGCTTCAAACATTGTTCCAGGGATCCAATTTACATTGTGATTTATATTCAGTTGTGAAAATATACCACAGAATTCTACCACTCAAGAGTTTCAAAGTTCTCTCTGGAAACTGCATAGTGCACCTTTAAGTAGAATATTGCTGTTAACTTCAGCCTCACTTTAGAAGGACTCCTGATGAGGAAATCTGCAATACAAGCTTTGGACATAATTTCTATTCCAACACCACCAACACGTTCCAACCAAACTAAATCAAGACTTGGTTTCGTTTCTTCACAATGACCACAAATAACAAAAGAAAATGGGTGCCAAGGAAACTATAAAAGAAGGAAGGGTCGTCACGTCAGAATACCAGCGTTCTATGCTCTGCTTGGTGCCAGTTCTATTGAAGCCTGTATTCAAATTCTAAATATACCAGCTATCTGAGGAAATATACATCAACCGTTACATCAAACGTTAGCTAGTCAACAATGAAACAGATTGCAGATTATTCTGACATCTGAGGTAAATAATAATAATAATAACAATGCATAAAGGTTATGCATAAATAACCTGTTTAAATAAACGAGGAGATGGCTGATCCCATTCAACTCAATGTCGGCCGAACTGGAAGTTTCTACACTTAGCACCAATGTGCATTCATGCACTACACAGTGACGTAATGACCCTTCCTTCTATTATACGATCCTTGACTAGTTGCCTTTCCATTATGACGAAAATACAGCCGTGAAAAACATTATTTGTTTATTTTTTGTCTGATTGATGTTGTCTGAACTGTCTGTAAAATATCTTCGTCGTAAATGTATGATTATTTATTTATTTATATATATATATTTTTTATATTTCCCCCCTCCTTTTTCCTCTGTTTTTCTCTCGAATTTCAATATATATATATATGTAACGGTTGTGACAACGTCACCTTAAACTTCGATGCCCCGAGTGGGAGTCGAACCCCGGTCTCCCACGTCGCAGGCAACAACACAGACTGCTATACCAAGAGGTGAATTCACTACTTCGCAACGTGTCTATCTGTCTTTTGAGGATGTGAGAGTGAGTTTAACCCATAGCACCACTACTCACCCCAGCCCTTCTTGACTGCGCTTCACGATACCATCCGTTACACTCACCCTCTCAAACTCACTCCACTCCACCCAAGGCACTTCGATGCCCCGAGTGGGAGTCGAACCCCGGTCTCCCACACCGCAGGCAGCAACACAGACCGCTATACCAAGAGGTGAATCCACTTCTAACTAATGGGTCTATGTGTCTTTTGAGGATGTGAGAGTGAGTTTAACCCATAGCACCGCTACTCACCCCAGCCCTTCTTGACTGCGCTTCACGATACCATCCGTTACACTCACCCTCTCAAACTCACTCCACTCCACCCAAGGCATCCGGGTCACGGCACCATTGTAACGGTTGTGACAACGTCACCTTAAACTTCGATGCCCCGAGTGGGAGTCGAACCCCGGTCTCCCACGTTGCAGGCAACAACACAGACCGCTATACCAAGAGGTGAATTCACTACTTCGCAGCGTGTCTATCTGTCTTTTGAGGATGTGAGAGTGAGTTTAACCCATAGCACCGCTACTCACCCCAGCCCTTCTTGACTGCGCTTCACGATACCATCCGTTACATATATATTTAACAAATCAAGACGCTTGTCACACAGAGCATTTTCATACAAGAGAAATACTCACAATGACATGTTAACATCTTACAAATATCTGTCGATCTATCGATTCAGCAGTAGCACCTTAAAGGAACACAAGTTTGCAGGAATACACTTATTCGTACATCTTCCCCAGGGTCAGTCAATAAGATTGATATGAATTTCATCTCTGCACGTCAGTTTTGGAGTTGTTGAAAGTTGTATTTCTTCACCTTTGACAGAGCTAGGCTAGTTGCTCCCTACTGCTTCCAGTCATTGTGCTAAGCTAGGCTAGCATACACCTGGACCTCACTCTGGGGCTACTGGACACACAGAGATGAAACGATCAACCATCTTGTTTGACTCTGGGGGAAGATGGTAAATAAGTGCACTGCCCAAACTTTGGAGTGTTCCTACAATCGCCCCCAAAAGTGGCCATTTTTAGTTTTCGTTTTTGAGGACTGCATACTGTTTTTGCAAACCAAGATACTATACTTTATACTTATAGCATATGCATGAGCCTGGTCTCTTTTTAAAGATGACATTCTGAAGTTTCTGATACAATAAATAAAATCCACTTTTAGCGCTAATGGAATAGAGTAACATAGGTCTGAACTTGAGTTGTTGTTACTCACGTTGTTCTGTAGTAGTTAGTAGTCCAGAAGTAGTATTTCCAAAATAAATCTTGTGTAGTACATGTCCAAATTTCATAAAAATCCGTTCATAAATGAGTGATTAGAAACGGTTTTGGTAAAGAGTGAGAGAGCTCAGAAAACGATTTTCTCATAGACTTCAATGCATTCGACTGAGAATTCTCTTTTGGCTCGTGACTTTTCACCTAGATCCCTGATTTGCTCATTCCCACGTGGGGTACCATTGGAAAGCCCTCCTCATTGGTTACAACCCTGTCTAATAATTTTCGAGCTCGCCAAATGATTGACAGAGGTAGAGACTTGAGAGTCTGGAGTGGTATTTGAAAAAAAATAAAAGTCTGCCGCCTGAAATGGCTGTCGACAGGCAACAAATAGGGCTTTAATTCGATATATATATTGTATTAAGAAATATGCATACCCGAGCCGTTAGAGGTTGCCAAAGTGCCGGTGGGCAAATCATCCTCAAGAGGGCCCACATGTGGGCCGTTGCATGCTAATGTAACGGGGAAGCCCGTGAGTCTATCCACAGTCACAGAAACAGGGGTGTTGACAAGTGACTGTGGCATTACGGGCTGGTAAGTTAAACTCACTTCCTCATAACAGGGTTAACAGACGCATAGGTACGGTACATATGGGTGAATTCACTTCTTAGTGCAGCGGCCTGTGTCATCGCCCGCGGCGCGGGAGCTCCCCTGTTCGACTCCCCCTCGGGACATTAACATTTAACATCAACACAACGCAGACCAATATGATCCGTCACAGTGGTCCCAGTGACCCTGAGGGGCGTGAGTTTAGGGAGGTGAGTGTAACGGGGAAGCCTGTGAGTCTATCCACAGTCACAGAAACAGGGGTGTTGACAAGTGACTGTGGCATTACGGGCTGGTAAGTTAAACTCACTTCCTCATAACAGGGTTAACAGACGCATAGGTACGGTACATAGGGGTGAATTCACTTCTTAGTGCAGCGGCCTGTGTCGTCGCCCGCGGCGCGGGAGCTCCCCTGTTCGACTCCCCCTCGGGACATTAACATTGTCTGGTCTGGTTATCCTCCGCGAGCGGATACAGCCGGCGACGGCAGACGCTTGCTGTAAATAAAACAGCCAAGATCTCTGCCTCCTCGTTGCTTCGGCGCCTGCCTCAAACAAAAGCCCTGCTGGCAGGCTGGAGGTTCCGTGACAGATGGAATCTGGCACCCGCCGCCGCCGCAAGTGTCATCTGGAGAGCGTCACTCGATCAGAACACTTCCGTTGTGTGTATTCCTCAGGATGCGTTCCTGGAGAGCGGAGGATATATTTTGTTCCGTGTGTATTTGCACACGCACGATTGTGTTTATGTGTGTGTAGCGTTAGGGTGTTAGGGCGGCCTGAATTCTTTCCCCACTACATTTCCAGTACCGCGTTCACCTCCTGCGCTCTGATTGGCCACTGACGTTTCTGGTCGAGCCAATCGTGTGACGGCAAGTTCTTTCGCCGGTTAAGCTTAGGCACTCTTTCGAAGTTGGTTAAGGTTAGAGTTTGTCTTAGAGCAGGGCGATAGAACACCAGCCCTGATTCCAAACTCTAACCAACTTCGAAAGAGTCGCCTAAGCTTAACCAGTGATAAACTAGGCGTTAGGTAGTTTGCTGCTGGTCGAGGCGGAAATGGGCACGTCACGCGATTGGGCGCACATGTCACATGACCAGAAACGTCAGTGGCCAATCAGATCGCACCCGGAACCTTCGGTGGCCAATCAAATCGCAGAACGCACACGCGGAACTGGAAATGTAGTGGGGAAAGGATAGACGCGTTAGGGCGGGGCGAGTTTTTTTTTTGGCTTCGCACGGTCACGAAAACTAGATAATCGAGATGACAGGATTATCGTGCCGCAATGCCGTGTGTAACGCCTGGGTTCTCTGGCCCCGCCTGAGAACCACCCACCATTCTGACACCGGTCACTTGGCTTCCCTGTCACTTGTCTCCCTGTCACTTGTCACTTATTGTTTGGGTCTCCTGATTGGTTGTCACGTTGGTGCGCTTGGTATGTCTGGAATGTGGCCTTATTTAACCCCTGTCTTTCTGCTTCCAGTTGTCGGATCTTCTCATTCTCCTGCAGAGTACACGGCGGTACCGCAGACACTGGACGTTGCTGTCATAATTGTTATCATTATTATCTTCTCTCCTAGACGCCCTGCGTCAGTGTTACTACCTGTTGGAATTACTCTAGGTGTACCGTTCTACAAATAAAGAGAACCACCATTAATGAGTAAACACCCTCTCTGCTTCTACTTATTACTCCACAACTGGAACCTACCTGTCTCCGTCGTAACAGCCATGTGGCTGATTTTGTCTTGTGTTGTAAATGCAGCGCACGCTTCCTTCACAGCGGTGCTATATTTAACCATGTTTTATGTGGTTGTCAGCCACATAATTATATCAATAAACATGTACCCCCCCCCCCCAAGCCCAAACAGTAGTTTAACCTCGTGTCGAGAGGGAGGAGGGAGGCGTTACTTGTAGAAGATGACACAATGCCTTTGGTCGAGAAGAAAGGTAAAACATCAAAATAATGGTGATGATGATTGTTGCCATAATCGAACAGCCCATGTGCACGTCTTGTTGTCGCCGCCATCATGGCAGCTCGACTGCTGGTGAGGTTCTTTCTCCTCCCCTTGCTGTCGCACCCCTCCTGCCCCCTCTCTCTGCCTGAGCTCTGCTGCTTGTCTTTAGTTGGACATGTTTACAAGACGGCGCTGCTGAAGTTCTTCAAATAAATCCCCACCCTGTCTAAAACTGTCCCTAATCTTAAACCCCAGCTCTGTCTTTTCTTGTGTTACATAAACATTATATAAATGGCAAGCATTCTTATTTAAGACTTCAAAACAGAAAAGTACAGCTGGAGTCTGAAGATCTGGATGTTACTAAACCATGTTATATATTTGTCTGAAGATCTGAATGTTACGCAGTGTTATGCAGTGTGGTGCATCCTTAACTATTACTACTAGGGGTGTAGCGGTACGTATATTCGTCTTGCAACCCTGGTCAGGAGTTGAAGGGTCAGAGAGAAGACGTTGCTCTACATAATATACGCGACAGATAAAGATAGCAGCCGTGGCAATGATCAATCGTTATTATACTAACGTTATAGTTCAAATGGCAAACAGTCAAAGTTATCTATATGCATCTGTTATTACTACATACAAAAATGCAAAGCTGATTCTAAACGAGTCGCGCATCATTATGGAATTATTAGCGTTATGTCAGCAAGTGGACTTAAGCCAATGGTGTAAGTCTAGATTTTAGCTGGGGGTACACTGTGATTATTGGGGGGGGGGGGGCAAGCAGTGTTGGGGGCGTGGCCTACGCCTAGTAGGGCGGGACTATTTCTGACAGAATGCCAGGGAGACTTATCCCTAAAATAATAATAGATATATAATAATAATAATAATAATAATAATAATAATAATAATAATAATAATAATAATAATAATAATAATAATAATAATAATAATACATGCACCCACACATAACTGAGAGCATTCAGTAATTGTATATGAAAGACAATTACATTTACAGCTTTTACAGCTGAATGCATTGAGGCCAACCACCAATTATCAGTTGAATAATATAGCCCTATTGTCTCTAGTGTGTCAGGAAGCAAACATACACCTCCTCACTCCTCCTCACCTGAAGTCTCCCCTGCAGTAAAGAATATAAAAACAATGTGCAGAGGGTACACTATCATTTTAAAGATGTTTTGCAGGCAGTACACTCAGTGTACCTCTCTAGAGACTAACTACTGAAACCGTCTGTAGTGTGATAGTAAAGGGTTAACCTTCTGTATTGTCGCAGTGAAAGGTTAACCATTTGGTAGTGCGGCAGTGAAAGGGTTAAGCTGAAATAATGAGTGGAATACAGCCATGCTTTTACAATCAGCAAAAAGAATAACAGAACATGTGGATACATTTTTATTAATAAGAAAATTGGGAAAAAAATTTATTACCCACTTTCTTGGGAAGGATTGAAGAAATGTAAGAAAACGTGTTGAACTCGTACCAAACCCAGGCCGTCCCCAAAATCGAGGTACGTACCCAGGGCTGGACTGGGACCAAAAATCGGCCCTGGCATTTTTGGCCCAGACCGGCCCACCATAATCGGTCGGACACCACCCACCAGTACACCATCCTTGCGGTCGCCTTAAATATGCGTACCTACTGTACTATTCCCCCAAACCACTACAAAGCTGGGTAGTAAGTGCCATGGACAAGTGTATCAGTGCAAGTGGACCAGTGTACTCACTCGCTCTTGGCTGAATCTTGTTTTGGGTGGTGATGTAAAAACATCTGCATCATAGCAGGCTCAGGATGGGCAAAGTAGTCTATAGCCTGTTCATCCCTGTCTCTCTCCTCCACAACCTGGCTTGACTAGACATAAGGAGAGAGAGATGATTACAATTAACTGGTACATTCAGGCCCCGAATTGTTGGAATTCCCTGACAAAGATGTGCAAAAAGCTGTACAATTTAAACAATAAATTAAATTAGTTTATTCAATGAATGCATGGAGCTGTTCCATCTTATTTCATTTGATACTAACTACTCAGTTCATACAGATTTCAAGTATTCAAATATCAATGATGAATATTGCATAAGGTTTACACAGTTAATAGATCACCTTCTTGTTTTATATTCATGTTCAGAGAGGAGTAATGGTTAGATATTTGTATGTGATTTATATGGTAATTAAATCAATGGTGTGCTTGTTTGTTTGGGGAGTTTGACCTACAGTTAATGTGCCTACCACATGAAGGTTGTTTGTTTGTTGTATTCATTGCATGTTCGAAATAAAGACTTCAAATCAAAATCAAATCAAAAAAATCAAAGGTGCATGATCAATGGACAGCACAAAAACAATTTGTGTAGGTGGAGACTAGAGCTACCACAGATAGTGATAAGTTATAAGAGTAAGTAATCCATACCATATATATCCTAATAGTTACCTTATAAGTTATTACCATACTTGGCTGAAAATAAACGTTGCTGCCTGTTGTGAATGTGTTTTACACAATACATAAGTAGGCATACATTTTTGCAGTTGAGCAAAACATTTGCAGTTGAGTAGGCTATATGTGCTGTGTTTTTATGTCTTCCATCAAGGACCACCTTGGAAATAAGTGTTTTAATTAATGCTTTTAGGTGATATCCTCAGGAATACAAATTGGTCAAGATAATTTGTTTTTATGATGCATTTTTAATTTCCAAATACAAATCTAATCAAATCAAAAAAGCAGTTTTTGCAGTTGAGCTACAGGTGTTATATATTATACAGCCTTTTCATGCATCTTTATCAAGGGAACCCTTATCTAAATGATTTTTTAAATAATATTATGATGATACGATATGGACCTAGTAGTTGGGTCATCTGTGGCACTTCATTTCTCAATGGATTTGTCATCTAGGAGGGTTAATAAACAAATTTAGCCAGGGTGTATTTTTTAAAAAGGCGGGGAAATTTGTGAGACCAAAATCCAAAAAACTTTTAATGGTTTGACCTACAATGATACACAATACATGGTACCAGCCCCCTCTCAGTCATGTACCAGCCTCCTCTCAGTCATGTATACCAGCCCCCTCTCAGTCCTGTATACCAGCCCCCTCTCAGTCATGTACCAGCCCCCTCTCAGTCATGTATACTAGCCCCCTCTGTCATGTACCAGTCCCCTCTCAGTCATCTACCAGCCCCCTCTCAGTCATGTACCACAGCCCCCTCTCAGTCATGTACCACAGCCCCATCTCAGTCATGTACCAGCCCCCTCAGTCATGTACCAGCCCCCCTCTCAGTCATGTACCACAGCCCCATCTCAGTCATATACCAGCCCCCTCTCAGTCCTGTATACCAGCCCCCTCTCAGTCATGTACCAGCCCCCTCTCAGTCCTGTATACCAGCCCCCTCTCAGTCATGTACCAGCCCCCTCTCAGTCCTGTATACCAGCCCCCTCTCAGTCATGTACCACAGCCCCCTCAGTCATGTACCACAGCCCCCTCTCAGTCATGTACCACAGCCCCCTCTCAGTCATGTACCACAGCCCCATCTCAGTCATGTACCAGCCCCCTCTCAGTCCTATATACCAGCCCCCTCTCAGTCATGTACCAGCCCCCTCTCAGTCCTGTATACCAGCCCCATCTCAGTCATGTACCAGCCCCCCTCTCAGTCATGTACCTGCACGACTGGTGGGGGGTGCTTAGTAAGAGATGTGATTGGGCCAGCCCAGTGTCAGTCAGTACCAATGGGACGCTGTCCCAGCCTAGTAGTGGGCCGGTCGTTGACCAAACGTAAAAAAATTAAATTACATTTTTTCTTTTTTTATAAATATATATTTTTTTTATCAAATCATAACGGCCCAAAGATGCGTCGGCCCACTGGGAAAATGCCCGGTATGCCAGATGGCCAGTCCAGGCCTGTACGTACCGAACCGTGGCTTCAGTGTACCCTCGCAGTACCCCTGATTACCACCGCCATGTTTTATACGCTGTGGCACCGTTGCTGTATTTCTCTGCTACTTGTGCGGAAAGGCTTGCGAGTCCATAGCAAGCTGGCGATCATCTATTTTCTTTTTTTTTAACTTTTTTTATTGCATTTTCCATTATTCAGACAATCTTTTTACATGTTTTCCACATCACATCATTGTGATACAAAACTATATGGATTATTCAGACAGTCTTTTTATATGTTTTCCACATCACATCATTGTGATACAAAACTAAAAGGATAGGAAAACCAACCTGAAAAAAATATATATAAAAAAATAATATATATATAATAGGGCTGTCAAAGTTAATGCTTTAACTTTGGAGATTAATTAAAATTATTTAAAGCATTAAAATAAATTAATCTAGATGAATCTATGGAGTGAAAAATCTTCAATTTTAGCGCCGCGGATATAAGAAAGAGGTCTAGCTGAGTCAATGTTGATGGTTTTGTTGAACATTTGTATTTCACAGGAGAGAAACTGTATTCAAAGAAAGCTATTTGTTATGGTTTGACACCGACCCCAAACGCAACGACACAAGAGAGTAGGATTCAGAGTTGCCAAAAACAAGGGCTTGTTTATTAAGACTAAATAAACAGCACAGACTGGGAAGAGTTCAAACAAAGACTGGAATACAAGCAAGGATGAATGTTGCTGCTCTGCAGCTTCTCCCGGGATGGTAGTCAGGGGAAGCAGACGCTGACGTCAGAGCCGCTCTGCAGACTTCTCTCGGCAGAATCTCCGAGGTGGTTGCGGGACCGAGAGAGAGAGAGGGAGCGAGTTAACTCAGGGTGCAGGTGGAACAGAGCAGGTGAACAGGAGAGGTGACTTGTACCCGAAAAACAGAGTTATCCAAGTGACAGAATCTTCGGTGTAAATACACACTGTGAGTAACGTTCCAAACACAATCCCAAGTGATAGATATCTTCGGTGAAAAATAAACACTGTGAGCGAAGTCCCAAAATACAAATCCAATGTGATAATATCTTCGGTGTGTAAACACACAGTGGGAGATGTTAGGCCAAAATATTATCCCAATGAAACAATCCAAAAAAGGCTAAACGCTGGGTGAGTGACTGTCTGATAAAAAGCTGGAAATCTTCAGTGTTATATAAACACACGAAAAACGGAATTGGATCAAAGACAGTCATAAAAAACTCACCCAGGCGTTGTGCGTAAAGAGCGTTGGAACAGAATGGAGCGAGCACGTCGCCTCGGGGAAAGGGTGTCCAAGAGGAATGCTTCTTGAATATCCTGGAGGCAAAGCACAGGGAAACAACAGCAGGCAGCAGGAACGGCGAATGCAACAGAAATATCAAAACGATCCAACAAAACTTGAATGGGGAAACGGGGTATAAATAATACGGGAATGCTTAATTGACAAGCAGTGACAGCTGAGGGATGTGATTGATAAGCGTGTGGACGGGGGAGAACCAATCAACGACGTCTCTGGGAAGAAGCGTGTGAATAGAATAGGGGAATGAATTGATTAACAGAAAACAAATGGAAAACAGAGCGAGTAAGCTTAAAGGAACAGAGCGAGTAAGTGAGCAAAGGACAAAAACCTCACAGTACCCCCCCCCTCCACGGGAGCCACCCGGCGACCAGGCCGACCCGGCTCGTCAGGATGGGCACGATGGAAGTCAGTGATCAAGCCGGGATCCACGATGAGCTGCCGGGAGACCCAGCTACGCTCCTCAGGGCCGTAACCCTCCCAGTCCACCAGGTATTGGAAACCCCGGCCCCGCCGACGAACGCCCATCAACCGGCGGACCTGCCACTGGGGGTGACCATCCACCAACACGGGAGGCGGAGGATCAGGAGCTGGAGGCATAAGGGGACTGAGGGAGACGGGCTTAACCCGGGAGACATGGAACACAGGGTGAATGTGCATGGACGCAGGAAGTTTCAGGCGCAGGGCCGCCGGACTGAGTACCTTCAGGACCTCGAAAGGTCCGACGAAACGGGGGTTGAGCTTCTTGGCCGAGGACCGAAGCGGGAGGTCCTTTGCGGAGAGCCACACCCTCTGCCCAGGGAGGTAAGTCGGCGCAGGAACCCGGCGCCGGTCGGCACCACGACAGGCGCGCTCAGATGTCCGGAGCAGCGCGGTCCTGGTGATCTCCCAAACTCGTCGGCAGCGGTCGAGGTGGTCCTGCACGGAGGGAACTGCCACTTCCGCCTCCTGTGCGGGGAAAAGAGGGGGTTGGTAGCCCAGGGAAACCTCAAATGGTGAGAGGCCGGTGGCGGAACTGACCATTGAATTGATGGAGTATTCAACCCAGGGAAGGAAACGGCTCCAGGATGCCGGTCTCTCGGCTGCCACACACCGAAGAGCAGACTCCACGCTCTGGTTCATCCTCTCCGTCTGTCTGTTAGTCTGGGGATGATAACCAGAGGATTGATTGAATGAGGAAAGACTGACCTGGGAGGTGAACTGGGGCCCCGGTCAGAGACGATGTCCTGGGGAAACCCATGAAGGCGGAACACGTGGTGAGTCAGGAGGTCCGCCGTCTCGGCCGCCGAGGGAAGCTTGGAAAGGGCCACGAGGTGAACCCCCTTGCTGAATCGATCCACCACGGTCAGAAGGCAAGTGTTCCCCTGGGAGGAGGGAAGACCTGTGACGAAGTCTAGCGCCACATGTGACCAGGGACGGCTTGGAACGGGAAGTGGCTGTAAGAGCCCGGAGGGTGCCTGGTGTGAGGCCTTGCTGCGGGCACAGACCGCGCAGGCCAATACGAACTCTTTGACGTCGTTCCGCATGGTGGGCCACCAGAAACGACGAGCCAGGAAGGAGAACGTGCGATGGACGCCAGGGTGGCAGGCGAACCGGCTGGTATGGCCCCAAAGCAGCACCCGGGACCGGACAGAGTCGGGGACGAAGAGACGATGAATCGGAACGTTGCTTGGAGCACGCTGGAAGCGTAGGGCACGTCTAACCACACCCTCGATGCCCAAGGTGATGGCTCCAACCACTCGGGCCTCCGGGAGGATGGGAGTAGGGTCCTCAGAGGGTGGAGCCCCCTTGGAGTGTAACCGGGACAGGGAGTCGGCCTTCATGTTGCGGGAACCGGGGCAGAGGGTCAGCGAGAAGTCGAACCGACTGAGGAAACTGGCCCATCTCGCCTGCCGACCGTTGAGGCGCCTGGAAGCGCGGATGAACGTCAGGTTCTTGTGGTCCGTCCAGATGGTAAAAGGCTCCTCGGCCCCCTCTAGCCAATGACGCCACTCCTCCAACGCAGCCACGACCGCCAGCAGCTCCCGATTGCCGGTGTCGTAGTTCCTCTCGGCAGGGAGGAAACGACGCGAGTAGAAGGCGCAAGGATGTACCTTCTGGTCCGAAAGAGAATGTTGGGATAGGACAGCGCCCAGTCCTGTATCCGAGGCGTCCACCTCCACAATGAACTGTCTCTTGGGGTCAGGGTGGAGCAGGATAGGGGCGGAAGTGAACCTCTTCTTGAGGGAGCGGAACGCAGCACATGCCGCTGGGGACCAGTCGAACGGCAGAGCGGGGGAAGTCAGCTTGGTAAGTGGCTCCGCCACTTGACTGTAGTTCCGGATGAACCTTCGGTAGAAGTTGGCGAACCCGAGGAAACTCTGTAACTCCTTCCGAGTGGTGGGTTCAGGCCAATCCTCCACAGCTTGGATCTTGCGAGGATCCGCTCGGGTCAAGCCCTTCTCAACGATGAAGCCCAGGTAGTCGACGGAGTCGGAGTGGAAACGGCACTTCTCCGCCTTGACGAAGAGCCGATTGTGGAGGAGGCGCTCCAGCACACGGCGGACATGCTGGATGTGTTCCTCGAGGGTCCTGGAGAAGATGAGGATGTCGTCCAGGTACACCACCACGAACACCTCCAGCATGTCACGAAGGACGTCGTTCATGAGTGCCTGGAATACCGCCGGGGCGTTGGTGAGGCCGAACGGCATCACTAGGTACTCGTAGTGGCCCCTGGGGGTCTTGAAGGCGGTCTTCCATTCATCGCCCTCACGGATACGGACAAGATGGTAGGCACTCCGGAGGTCCAGCTTGGTGAAGACGGAGGCCTGGGTCAGTGGCTCGAAGGTGGAGTTCATGAGAGGTAGAGGGTACTTGTTCTTGATGGTGATCTCGTTGAGCTGGCGATAGTCGATGCAGGGTCGCAGGTCCCCATCCTTCTTACCAACAAAGAAGAAACCGGCCGCCACCGGGGAGGAGGAAGGCCGAATGAGTCCTGCTTCCAATGACTCAGAGATGTAGAGATCCATCGCCTTCTTCTCCGGAACGGTCAGACTGTAGAGGCGGCTGCCGGGAAGGGGAGCCCCTTGGGGGAGGTCGATGGCGCAGTCATAGGGGCGGTGAGGTGGAAGGGCCTGAGCCCTGGATTTACTGAAAACCTCCAAGAGGTCGTGGTACTCGGGAGGTATGGACGAGAGGTCCGGAGGCGACTCACCAGCGGGCCTCCGGGGCGGGGGACAGGACGCCGCCTGCAGACACAGGGCGTGACAGGAGGAGCTCCAGCCCTTGATGGTACCGGAGGACCAGGCGATGTGGGGCTCGTGCAGCGCGAGCCAGGGCCTACCCAGGACCACCGGGACAAGGGGGGATTGGGTGATGAGGAACTGGATTCTCTCGACGTGGTTCCCAGCGATGGTCAGCACGACTGGGCCGGTGCGTTGAGAGATGTCGGCCAGGCGGTGTTGGTCCAACGAAAAGATCTCCAAGGGCCTCACAAGGTCCTCAAGTGGAATGTTGGCTCGGGTAGCAAACTCGAAGTCGAGGAAATTCTCGTCTGCCCCAGAGTCGATGAGGGCCTCCACCGTGGCTCGTTGGTCCCCCCAGGCCAGGGTGACGCTCATCAGATGGTCAGGTGGTGCGCGGCTCTGGGAATGGGAAAAACGGCTCACCAGGATTTCCCGGGGTCTCGGCGAGCCTGATCTTTTGGCCGGGTGGGGCAGTCGGCGATTCGGTGTCCCTCCCTTCCGCAGTAGAGGCAGAGACCGGACCTGAGCCTTGCCTCACGCTCCGCCTGGCTCAGATGAGAGCGTCCCAGCTGCATGGGTTCCTCCTCGCGAACCGAACGGGAGGACCCGCTACCACCAGTTGTGTTGAGGACAGGGCGTCCAGGAGTGACGTCATGCGTCCGGGGAATCCGGGGTACCTCAGGAGGTAACAGTCGGGTCCTCTCGCGCCTTCTCTCCTGGAGGCGTCCGTCGATGCGGATGACGAGGCTAAACAGGTCCTCGAGGGAGTCGGGCACCTCCCGGGTAGCGAGCTGGTCCCGGACTGCGTCACTGAGCCCCCTCAAGAAGGTTAGGCGAAGTGCAGGGTCGTTCCATCCACTCTCCACCGCCGCCAGTCGAAACTCCAGGACGTAGTCAATTACCCTGCCGCTCCCCTGTCGGAAGGTCCCCAACCGGGCTCCAGGGTCCAGACCTCGGGCTGGATGGTGGAACACTCTGCGGAGTTCCGCCACGAAGTCTGGATAGGAGAAAACAAAATCTGCATCCATTGCCCAGGAGGAAGTGACCCACTGGGCAGCATGGCCTGAAAGCAAGTTCGTCATATAGGCCACTTGGGACCCTCTAGCAGTAAAACGGCTTGGTTGATGACGGAAAACCAACTCACATTGCATGATGAATGTGGCACACTCCTCGGGATTGCAGTCGAACAGCCGTGGGACGGAGAGACGGGGTTCCCGAGGTGCGGGATCTGCTGGGGCTGCGGGGAATGCTCCTGAAGGATGTGAGGGAAGTAAAGCATTAACGGTGTCGCTCAGCGAGTGAAGCTGAACGAGAATACCAGACTGTTGTCCCGCCAGAGCGGCCAGTGACCCTTGAATAGGCAGGACCTGTTCCCTGAGATCCTGCACCGCAGCCGCAGCCCTCTCTAGTTGGTGGCTGTGATCCTTGGTCAACTCGACTTGAATAGCAAGTGCGGTTCTGACCCTCTCTGTGTCGGCTGGGGTCGTCATTTCGGTTGGATCGTAATGTTATGGTTTGACACCGACCCCAAACGCAACGACACAAGAGAGTAGGATTCAGAGTTGCCAAAAACAAGGGCTTGTTTATTAAGACTAAATAAACAGCACAGACTGGGAAGAGTTCAAACAAAGACAGGTATACAAGCAAGGATGAATGCAGAGCAGCTTCTCCCGGGATGGTAGTCAGGGGAAGCAGACGCTGACGTCAGAGCCGCTCTGCAGACTTCTCTCGGCAGAATCTCCGAGGTGGTTGCGGGACCGAGAGAGAGAGAGGGAGCGAGTTAACTCAGGGTGCAGGTGGAACAGAGCAGGTGAACAGGAGAGGTGACTTTTTACACTGGCGCTGCTCTGATGGCTGCCTTTCTGATCGCTCCGACGAGACTGTGCTTTATTTTGTTAATTTTTATAGTATTAGGAGTTTTATTTGCACCAACTGTTGGTGCATTATATGTGTATGACCGTCAGTCAATCATTGACATTGGATTAAGAAAAACTTACCGTTTGGATTGCTCTCTGGATCGGATCGCTGAACAGCAGAAATGGCCCGCCGAGATCCTTTGTTATGCCGGCCATGGACAAGACCAAAAGCCGCCGCGAAGACGAGGAAAGAGAGCCGGGGTCCGGAACAGACTGAGGTCCAAACGACACAGAACCACATTGCCCAGCATATTGTTGGCCAATGTGCAATCGATAGGAAACAAATTGGACGACATCAGAGCAAGGATCCAATTCCAGAGGGACATTCGGGATTGTAACGTCCTCTGTTTCACAGAAACTTGGCTGAGTCCAGATGTCCCGAATCATGCAATAGAACCGGCAGACCACTTCTTCGTTCTACGCAAAGACCGGACGGCATTAGAGTCACTAAAGACGAGAGGAGGCGGCATTGCCTTCATGATAAACAAGGAGTGGTGCGATTTAGGCAACACAAAGGAATTGTCTAACCACTGCTCCCCAGACCTGGAGTTTATCACGATAAAATGTCGACCCTTCTTCCTCCCAAGAGAGTTAACGTCCATCATCCTCATCGGAGTGTACATTCCACCACACGCGAACACTGAGGTCGCACTTTCAAAACTTCACAACGAGGTAAACAAACTCCAGGCAGCTAATGTTGACGCTGCCATTTTGGTCTTGGGGGATTTCAACATCGCGCGTCTTAAAAAGGTGCTGCCGAATTTCTATCAGCATGTGACCTGTCCCACCAGAGGCGAGAACATATTAGACCATGTATACTCGCAATTTAAGAATGGGTACAAGTCACAGGCTCTTAGTCCATTCGGTAAAAGCGATCACGCCGCCATTTTTCTTTTGCCTAAGTACAAACAGAGTCTCAAGCGAACGCCGGTGGTCTCGCGAGAGGTTAAGCGTTGGGCCGTGACGTCAGTGGAGTCACTCCAAGCAGTGCTGGGAAGCACAGAATGGAGTGTATTCCGTGATAACACAGCCAATATTAACGAATACACCGAAACGGTGATTGACTATGTCTGTACTCAGGTAGAAGTAATAATCCCCACCACCAAAATTAATATCTACCCAAATCAAAAGCCCTGGGTAGACAAATCCGTCCGTGAGGCTCTGAAAGTGCGCACATCAGCATACAACACCGGGCTGGTGACAGGCAACATGGAAGAACACAAGATGGCAAGATACAACGTCAGGAGAGCAGTAATAGAGGCAAAACGGCGTTACAGGGATAAAGTTGAACTTCAGTTTGAACAGGCTGACTCTAGAGGCATGTGGCAGGGCCTCAGAACAATGACAGACTACAAAGGAACCCCCCTCAAACTGAACAGTGACATCTCCTTAGCAAATGATCTCAACTCCTTCTATGCGAGGTTTGAGGCTGTGAACAACAACACCAGCCTACAAACCACGGCAATGGGGGGGGGGGGGGGTCTGCTGATGGAGACTCAGTGTTCAGGGTAACAGAGCATGAGGTGAGACGGATCTTTAAAAAAGTGGATATCAGGAAGGCAGCAGGACCGGACGGCATCCCCGGCCGCGTCCTAAAAGTCTGTGCCGACCAACTGGCCCCGGTATTCACTGACATCTTCAACCTGTCCTTGGAACAGGCCGTCATCCCCACCTGTCTGAAGAAGTCCACCATCATCCCTGTACCCAAAAAATCTACGCCCGCTTGCCTCAACGACTACCGCCCTGTAGCCCTCACCTCCATAGCCATGAAGTGCTTTGAGAAGCTAGTGAAGGGCTACATCTGTTCCTCCCTCCCCATCAACCTGGACCCTCTGCAATTTGCATATCGCCCCAACAGGTCCACGGAGGACGCCATAGCCCATGTGCTGCACACAGCAGCATCACATCTGGACAAGAGGCAGGGGAACTATGTGAGAATGCTGTTCATCGACTACAGCTCAGCATTCAATACCATAGTCCCCTCCAAACTCATAGCCAAGCTCAGGGACCTGGGCTTGAACTATGACCTGTGCCAGTGGGTCCTGGACTTCCTGACGGGCAGACCCCAGGTGGTAAGAGCCGGCAACTGCACCTCCTCATCCATCACGCTCAACATAGGGGCCCCCCAGGGCTGTGTTCTGAGCCCCCTCCTCTACTCCCTGTACACACATGACTGCGTAGCACAGCGGAACAACAACACCATCATCAAATTTGCTGATGACACAGTAGTGGTGGGCCTGATCTCTGCCAACGACGAAAGGGCCTACCTGGAAGAGGTAGAGAACCTGTCACAGTGGTGTCAGGAGAACTGCCTCTCCCTGAACGTCAGCAAAACAAAAGAGATGATTGTGGACTTCAGGAGGTCGGGGGTCAAGGACTACAGCCCCCTCAGCATCGACGGGGCACCAGTTGAGAGAGTGAACAGTTTCAAGTACCTCGGAGCCCACATATCCGAGGACTTGACATGGACCACACACATTGACAGTGTTGTGAAGAAGGCACGACAACGCCTCTACTTCCTCAGGCGCCTAAGGAAGTTCCAAGTCAGTCAGAAGATCCTTAGGAACTTCTACTCATGTACAATAGAGAGCATCCTGACCGGCAACATCACCTCCTGGTTTGGGAATAGCACTGCAAAAGACCGTAGCAGACTACAAAGAGTGACACGTTCAGCCGAACGCACAATTAGAGGGGGGCTTCCCACCCTCCAGAACATTTACAACAAGCGGTGCAAGGGGAAGGCTAAGAGAATTATTAAGGACTCGAGCCACCCGAACAACTGCCTCTTTGAACTGCTGCCGTCAGGCAAGCGATACCGGAGTCTTATGGCGAGCACAGAAAGACTCAGAAGGAGCTTCTATCCCCAGGCCATCAGGCTGCTAAACGAAAATAATCGCTAAACGAACAATAATCACTATGCAACAACCATCAAATGCACACAGCACACACACCCACACGCACACACTCACTCAAACAAACAACACACTGCAGCACCCACTCTCCACACTTTAGATCACACAAACACACTTACACTTTATATTTATTGATAAAGGATTTGCACTACAACTCGTACACCTACTGTGAATTGTACCTAAACTGCACCTCGTCCATTTATGCCTTGCACTATATAGTATTGTATATTAGTACACTGCACAGTATTGTATATTGTATGGTAACTACGTCTACGAACATTGTACATATGTCTAAACTGAACACTGTGACCTCTTTTTTTACTTCTAATTTTTACTATGTTTTTATTTCATACTTATCTTGTCATGCACAGTCTCTGGAGCGCAACAGTAAGAAGCATTTTGTACAAAAGTATTCTGTACTTCTGTATGACAACTATTAAAGAAACTTGAACTTGAAACTTGACTTGTACCCGAAAACAGAGTTATCCAAGTGACAGAATCTTCGGTGTAAATACA
The DNA here is from genome assembly GCF_963971535.1 of Notolepis coatsorum. Classification (NCBI taxonomy): domain Eukaryota; kingdom Metazoa; phylum Chordata; class Actinopteri; order Aulopiformes; family Paralepididae; genus Notolepis; species Notolepis coatsorum. Next base: position 37,992,446 of record NC_140179.1, read on the forward strand.
CACTGTGAGTAACGTTCCAAACACAATCCCAAGTGATAGATATCTTCGGTGCAAAATAAACACTGTGAGCGAAGTCCCAAAATACAAATCCAATGTGATAATATCTTCGGTGTGTAAACACACAGTGGGAGATGTTAGGCCAAAATATTATCCCAATGAAACAATCCAAAAAAGGCTAAACGCTGGGTGAGTGACTGTCTGATAAAAAGCTGGAAATCTTCAGTGTTATATAAACACACGAAAAACGGAATTAGATCAAAGACAGTCATAAAAAACTCACCCAGGCGTTGTGCGTAAAGAGCGTTGGAACAGAATGGAGCGAGCGCGTCGCCTCGGGGAAAGGGTGTCCAAGAGGAATGCTTCTTGAATATCCTGGAGGCAAAGCACAGGGAAACAACAGCAGGCAGCAGGAACGGCGAATGCAACAGAAATATCAAAACGATCCAACAAAACTTGAATGGGGAAACGGGGTATAAATAATACGGGAATGCTTAATTGACAAGCAGTGACAGCTGAGGGATGTGATTGATAAGCGTGTGGACGGGGGAGAACCAATCAACGACGTCTCTGGGAAGAAGCGTGTGAATAGGGGAATGAATTGATTAACAGAAAACAAATGGAAAACAGAGCGAGTAGGCTTAAAGGAACAGAGCGAGTAAGTGAGCAAAGGACAAAAACCTCACACTATTAAAATAGTATTTGAATCTAAATATACTTTCTTTGTGTTGATTTTACATTAATTCCATGATTTTACTCAAGTAAATATCTGTTACAAGCTTCGGTCTTAAGTTCAAGTTCTTTCAAGTTCTTTAATAGTTGTCATACAGAAGTACAGAATACTTTCATACAAAATGCTTCTTACTGTTACTGTTACGCTCCAGAGACTGTGCTAGACAAGATAGTATCAAATAACATAATAACATAATATAGCATGAATTTAGAAGAAGAAAATGAGGTCACAGTGTTCGGTATAGACATATGTACAATGTTCTGAGTTACCATATAATATACAATACACAATACTATGCAGTGTACTAATGTACAGTACTATCTAGTGCAAAGCAGAAATGGGATGAGGTACAATTTTAGGTACAATTTACAGTAAGGTGTACGAGTTGTAGTGCAATCCTTCATCCATAAATATAAAGTGTGGGGAGTGGGTGCTACAGTGTGTTTGTTTAAAGTGGGTGTGTGCTATAAGTGTGTGGAGTGGGTGCTACAGTGTGTTTGTTTAAAGTGAGTGTGTGCGTGTGGATGTGTGTGCTATGTGCGTTTGGTGGTTGTTGTTGTGTAGTGTTCATTCATTGTTCGTTTAGCAGCCTGATGGCCTGGGGATAGAAGCTTCTTCTGAGTCTTTCTGTGCTCGCCTTGAGACTCCTGTATCGCTTGCCTGACGGCAGCAGTTCAAAGAGGCAGTTGTTCGGGTGACTGGAGTCTTTAATGATTCTCTTAGCCTTGCCCTTGCAACGCTTGTAGTAAATGTTCTGGAGGGTGGGGAGCCCCCCTCCAATTGTGCGTTCGGCTGAACGTGTCACTCTTTGTAGTCTGCTTTGGTCTTGTGCAGTGCTATTCCCAAACCAGGAGGTGATGTTGCCGGTCAAGATGCTCTCTATTGTACATGAGTAGAAGTTCTTAAGGATCTTCTGGCTGACTTGGAACTTCCTTAGGCGCCTGAGGAAGTAGAGGCGTTGTTGTGCCTTCTTCACAACACTGTTAATGTGTGTGGTCCATGTCAAGTCCTCGGATATGTAGGCTCCGAGGTACTTAAAGCTGTTGACTCTCTCAACCGGTGCCCCGTCGATGCTGAGGGGGCTGTAGTCCTTGACCCCCGACCTCCTGAAGTCCACAATCATCTCCTTTGTTTTGCTGACGTTCAGGGAGAGGCTGTTTTCCTGGCACCATCCCGCCAGGACCTTGACCTCTTCCAGGTAGGCCCTCTCGTCGTTGGCAGAGATCAGGCCCACCACCACTGTGTCGTCAGCAAATTTGACGATTGTATTGCTACTCCGCTGAGCCACACAGTCGTGTGTGTACAGGGAGTAGAGGAGGGGACTCAGAACACAGCCCTGGGGGGCCCCTATGTTGAGGGTGATGGATGAGGAGGTGCAGTTGCCTGCTCTCACCACCTGGGGTCTGCCAGTCAGGAAGTCCAAGACCCACTGGCAGAGGTCATAGCCCAAGCCCAGGTCCCTGAGCTTGGCTATGAGTATGGAGGGGACTATGGTATTGAATGCCGAGCTGTAGTCGATGAATAGCATTCTCACATAGTTCCCCTGCCTCTTGTCCAGGTGTGATGCTGCTGTGTGCAGCACATGGGATATGGCGTCCTCCGTGGACCTGTTGGGGCGGTATGCAAATTGCAGGGGGTCCATGTTGATGGGGAGGGAGGAGCAGATGTAGCCCTTTACTAGCTTCTCGAAGCACTTCATTAAGTAGAAAAATGCTATTTTTAATCTAGATTAATTACAGAAAATTGTGAGATTAATTAGTTAAATTGTTTTAATATATTGACAGCACTAATATATAATAATAATAATAATAATAATAATAATAATAATAATAATAATAATAATAATAATAATAATAATAATAATAATAATAATAATAATAATAATAATAATAATAATAATAATAATAATAATAATAATAATAATTTAAAAAATTATAATAATACAAAACCAAAAAATAAATTAAAAAAATATATACAGAAAAGCACATCCCTCACCTTGATCATATAACCAGTCGTTACATGTTACGGTTACATATGGCATATCTACTGTATAATTATAAAATATACAGAGAGTATAAATCGGACATAAGATATCCTGACTTTTATTTACCTATCTTTCTCAAATATGGACCCCAAGTCTTTTTGAACACATGTACGCTGGTGATCATCTCTGATAGGAGAGGTACTTCCTGATGCACGTGGGTATGTCCAGTTGACCTATGACCCAGAGCTCAGGGCCTCAGGGCCACTCTGCTCTGTTGCTGCAGACTCAGGGGCGTACCTGAGAGCATCAGGAAAAACACAATCCATATTCAGAAATTCAGAAAGTACTGATCTAGAGTCAGCGCCTGTCTGTTGGATTGAATAGAGTCACGAGGACAAGCGTGCCTGGCCACTGACCTCAGGTCAGCCCTCCTACACGTTGTGAATATGGGTCAATGGCTAGGTTGGGAAGGGATGGGAAGATGGGAAGCATCAACAGCAACCTCTGACACTCCTTGGAAATAAAACATGATACCTTAGCACCATCTACTGGTGACCAATGGGATCACACTCCCTACAAGCTGACTGGAGCTCACTGGACCCTTCTCCAGTAGGAGTTAGATCATTTGCGCTCGTCACCAATGCAAGAGACTCCGGTCTCGACTCCCGGTGTCAGCATTGCCTTCGGCTTGGGCCAGTCGTCATACTATCTCAATTGGCAGAGGTAGCGGGTGGAAGTCGATGGGTGGGGATTGGACGTTGTGGACAGCGACTCCTACAGGTCGGTTGGGTGACGCCTGTACAGCAGAGACAGGAAGTATCGGGGGCAGCGTGAGCCTCCCACGCGTTACTCCTCGCCACTGAGAGTCTGCGCTGTCTTGTGAAAAGATGCAACAGGCTGCCTCCTCGTGTACCCAGGGCCGCCGCTAGGGGTGTGCGAGCAGTGCGGTCGCACTGGGCCTCGCGAGAAGGGGGGCCTCGCGAAAAAAGAAAAAAAATATTGTTATTATTTTAAATAAAAATAAATAGAATGTTAACACTTTCGCGGCCACTGGGATGAGTCTAATTAATCTCAAGAGGACCGGGAAATGTAAACAGACGTGGGGCTGTTTGTAGAGCTAAATCTATACTTTATAGTATTGCTATCTGTCCATTCTCATTGTGAATTGAGACCATAAACCGTCCCTTCAAAATGGCTTAAAGAAAAAAATATTTCATCAATACGTTCTCATTTTATAGCGCCGTGAATATAAGCATTATACCGGATTTGGTCTAGTATATTTAATGGAAGCCGAGATAATGGGCTAATAGCTAATAACGTTAAATCCAATGGCATTTCGGTTATAGATACGCTCCAGTTAAAACTCAAACTGCATATGATCGGCACGATCCTCACGCATGTATGCATGGAAGGGGGGGAGGCGGGGGACGTCGTTTCTGATTATTGATTACCAATAACCGCGTTAGCCTCATTAGCCTCATAGGTCAAAACAAGGCCCGATCGGGATGTACTTTACGTGAAAAAGATCTTACCGTGGTCCGGTGGGATCCCCCCGAGCATTTCCCCGTTATCGATCGATCTATGGTAGATCGATATGTCCATTGGCTGATGATAAATCCCCTTATTGCATGGTGAAATCTGCGATGCAAAACGTAATCCAAGCTACAGGCTGCAGATCCAGAATCGAGCTAACATAAAACTCCATTGAAAGTTAAAAAAAAAATAGTCCACCGTTCGGCCACAGGGAACACTGCATTATCGCGATAGAACCCCTAAGAGGATCTGGCCGGTATTGCACCTTCTCGAATTTAAAGAGTAGGGTAAATCTGCAGTGCCGCTCGGCGACCTTGAATAGGTTATTAATATGGAATAAAAGCAATAACAACTTGCCACGGATTTATCCGTGCTTCTGTCCACAACGGGTGGAATCGAAACACGGAGATCTCCGTTGTTCGTCCCCATTGTGTTAACAATCACTTTCCATCACAGACCTAAAATCTAGTTTTGCTTACATGCTTATCTATTTCACATTAGAGACGCTTGTAGAATAGTGTAGACACGTGAATGTGTCTGACTTGTTCCGGGCTCTGCGGCTCTGCAGATATACTATTGGTTTCAATGACTTTTGTGCAAAGCATCGTGGGAGGACTAACACTAGGGGGAGCTGGTTGGCGTCGGTCTGGTAGTCGGTAGAGAGATGTGAAGAAGACCGGTATTATCCACTAGGGGCGGGGGTACAGCTACTGGGTCTATTCGGCGCTATCCACGGGAGCGAGTGGACGTCTTGGCCAAGAGCATCCTACTTTTGAAAACCAAATGGGCAGCATCGGAGCAGAAGAAATAACGCTGCGTGCCGTAAGCTTATCAATACCAAGTATAGTGATTAGGTTATGCCAAGACGAAGAGGATGTTCGGCAGATGGACTGAAGATGAAAGTTGTTGCGTGTTAGAACGTTCAGTCGGGCTAGCCATGTCGGCTAGTAGCTTAGCTAAAGGCAGGGACAGCTAACTAGCGTTAGCTAACCTAGCTAGCTAGTTAGCTTTAGCTACGTTATCGAGTGCTAACGTGTGGTTCAGTCAGGCTAGCCATGTCGGCTAGTAGCTTAGCTAAAGGCAGGGACAGCTAACTAGCGTTAGCTAACCTAGCTAGCTAGTGTTAGCTACGTTATCGAGTGCTAACGTGTGGTTCAGTCGGGCTAGCCATGTCGGCTAGTAGCTTAGCTAAAGGCAGGGACAGCTAACTAGCGTTAGCTAACCTAGTTAGCTAGCGTTAGCTACGTTATCGAGTGCTAACGTGTGGCAGATAAACTAGGAACAGACTCCCAAGTTCATCCCAACGGGGGGACAATATCATGGGACTGGTGAACTTTGTCATCTCCACGGTAGGAAAATGCAACGACGTCACGTCGTCTCCTTCCTCTTGGACCTCAACTTTGCCATTGATTCTGCGCTAGGGTCAGTTTTTTATGCAATCTATTCTGTTCCCGCCGTGGATCTCTCTCTCTCTCGCGCTCTCTCTCTGTCTCTGTCTCTCTCTCTGTCTCTCTCTCTCTCTCACTCGGTGTGTTGCATGCAACAGGGTCTGCTCCGGTATCAATATTGAATGTGCAGTAATGCTATGCACTGTTCTGCTGCCTGGACATTACTGCTCAACATTATCACTCCAGCTTTACAAGTTGCTCTCTGGGGGGCGGTTAGGTGGCCGAGCGGAGATTGCGTTCGTCACCAACCCCGGAGCTGTGAGCTGGATTCGCCTGTTCGAATCCAGCTCACAGCTCCGGGGTTGTCACCAGCTTGGCTGGCCGTCTGCACTAATACAATTGGCTGTATTAGAGGGTGGGAGAAGCTGGCGGGGTGGGTCCGGGTCGTTGTAAACAGCGACTCCTACAGTTCGGTCGGGGCGCCTGCTAAGCGCGGATAGGACTTGAGGGGGATAGTGTGGTCCTCCCACACGCTACGCCCTCTCGATGAGAATCCGCGCTGCCAGGTGAAAAGAAGCGGTGATTGGCTGGACGTGTGTCGGAGGAAGCACGTGGTAGCCTCCACTCTCCCAGATGATCTGACTGTGGGGGGTAAGTGTGCAGCGACCAGGAAGGGACTGGGAATTGGCATACGACTAACATTGGGATGGGAGAAAATCGGAGGAAAATGGAGGGGGAAAAAGATCAATAAAAAAAATTAAAAAGTTGCTCTCTGGGAACATTTCACACTGTGCTCGTGCAGTTTGTGATGTGTGTACTAAGCTTATAGTTTGATTCAAATAAGGCAAAACTGCAAATCTGCATGTCGTGTTTGAAAAATTAACCTGGCTTTAAGCTTGTTTATCAGGTTCCAGGGGTGTTTTATGCATTTTCCCTGTTACTGCCAGGTGTACGACTTTTCACTTCAGCTTACATCTGTTGCATTGCCACTAAGCCTCGGGCAGCGCTATTATTTAAGAATACGTTGACTGTATGCCCAGCCTCTGGCAGCGCTATTATTTAAGAATACGTTGACTATATGCCCAGCCTCGGGCAGCGCTATTATTTAAGAATACGTTGACTGTATGCACAAAAAAATATAAATAAAAATAAAATAAAAATTTATATAAAAAAAAAGAAATTACCTTTAAATTGCGTTTAAATCTCGCAAGGGGCCTCGCATTTCTCCCAGACGGCACTGCGTGTACCGGAGGGGACACGTGATGCAAGGCTTCTATCCTCACTACAACCGACCAGTGGGGGGCATAGTCTAGCAACGTTCAAGAGAGGGGAGGGGAGAATTGGCAATACGAAATTGGGATGGGAGAAAAATTGAAAATAAGGAGAAAAAGTGGATAAAAAAAGAATTTGCGAGAGTAACACCCCTGCACAAAAAGGGCAGCAAATAGCGGCTGGGTGGCGCAGCGGAGATTGCGCTCGTCACCAATGCAAGAGACTCCGGTCTCGAATCCGGGTGTCAGCATTGCCTCCGGCTTGGGCCAGCCGTCATACTAACTCATTGGCAGTTAGCGGGTGGAAGGCGAGGGGTGGTAATCTGGACGTTGTGGACACTACAGCAACTCCTACAGGTCGGTTGGGGGACGCCTGCACAGCAGAGACAGGAAATGGCAAGGGTAGTGTGAGCCTCCCACACGTTACACCTCGCCAATGAGAGTCCGTGCTGGCAGGTGAAAAGATGTGACAGGCTGCCTCCTCGTGTACCAAAGGGGACACGTGATGCAAGGCTTCTATCCTCCCTACAGCCGACCAGTGGGAGGCATATGCGAGCAACGTTCAAGACAGGGGAGGGGAGAATTGGAAACACGAAATTGGGATGGGAGAAAAATAGAAAATAAGGATAAAAAGTGGATAAAAAAAAAGGGGCAGCAAATTAGACCCAGGCAACTACCGCCCTGTTTCTATTCGTACCTCCATCTCAAAAGTCATGGAAAAAAATGTATACGAACAGGTCGAAAAGTACCTCGCGGAAATCTAATCTACGAATTCCAATCTGGCTTCAGAACATCCCACTCCACTGACACATGCCTTCTCTATTTGAACGACCACATCAAACAAGAGGTGGTCACGGGCAAATACTGCCTTACTCCTAGAACCCACCTCACCCCTGCCCACTTTGACAACCTGGGATGGCTTAGAGTAGACGACAGAGTACAGCAACTTGCAATGGGCCTGGTCTACAAGATACACTACACGACTAAGGTACCCATGTACATGTCAAAATACTTCCCAAAGGTCAGAGAATACCACGACCACAACACCAGAGGGAGCTCCACAAATCATGTTAAACCCCGATTCGGCTCAAACAAGGGACTAAACACGTTTAGCAATTATGCCACATCAATCACTCTGATGCCGCCCGCGGCGCGGGAGACCGGGGTTCAACTCCCACTTAGGGTCGAATCGAAACACAACGCAGAGCAATACGACACCGGTTACACCTGCCTCACTGCACCGGCCGGAACAAACAGTTCACCTCACGTTCCTCCCACAGGTAGCCCTATATAACGGAACCTGGCTCATTGAGGCCCCTCCTCCTTTCTCATCGATGCCACCCGCCACACCATTATCTTCTTTTTCTCTGTCGTTTTCTTCCTTTAACGCTACTTAGAATCCCAAACGTGCTGTAAACAAATGCACAAGCCTGTTTTTACATGCGACAAGTAGCATGTGACACTTCTTTACGTCAACATTTGAGGCGCGAAGTGAATGTTGATTGATTGAAAACTGTATTAACAGATTGCAGAATGGGTACAATACAGTACGGCTCAATACACACAATTGTTAAGGGGATGCAGACCAGAGAAAGACTTTCATCTTGTTTACATCAGGGTCCCCCATTTTCAATTCATCATAACATTTATGACATACAAGATATACAATACTGTTAAGAGACAGAGTTTCGAAAAGAGAGTATATACATTTGAGGGGGAAGAAACTGTACACTGGAGGGGGTTGGGTGGGGGTTGGACATTTACAGGGGCCAGTTTCGAATTGCAGCCTCCCGTAGGTGCTCTTTGAGAGTGGTTTTGAAGGAGGGTAGGGATTCACATTCCTTCACGGTTTTGGGTAGGGCGTTCCACATTGATGTGGCATAATTGCTAAACGTGTTTAGTCCCTTGTTTGAGCCGAATCTGGGTTGAACATGATTTGTGGAACTCCCTCTGGTGTTGTGGTCGTGGAATTCACTGACCTTTGGGAAGTATTTTCGACATGTACATGGGTATCTTAGTGGTGTAGTGTATCTTGTAGACCAGGCCCATTGCAAGTTGGGAGTTGTAGTGTAATACCAAATATTTTTTACCAAAGAAAAATCGTAAGATTTATTCGACCTGTGTCTCGATAAATAATATATTATATAATAGAACAGAACTATACACAAATTCATAATAAAAAATATAATAAATATTTAATAGGCAGCAACAACAACAGAAAACACACTTAACGCAGATCAGTTAATAATAATAATAGATCAAATTTCTATAGCGCCTTTCATAGAACCCAAGGTCGCTTCACAATCAGGACAAAAAGAAATAGGGCTAGGGAAATGGGGCAAAAAAGGGGGATGAGGGCAGGTAATGGATAATGGACCTAATCTAATCTAAACTAACTGATGGGGAAAAGCCTTGGTGAAGAGGTGTGTTTTAAGAGCAGTTTTGAAGGTGTCAAGGGTTGGGGCGTTGCGGATTTCGGGGGGGAGAGAGTTCCAGAGGGTAGGGGACGCCACGCTGAAGGCTCTGTCCGTAACCTGGTTGGTTCTTTTTCAAGCAACATGCGATTGCAACGGTGCTCTTTTAAGTGTCATGTTTTGTGTCAAACGCCACACGTCTGAGTATGTTAGAAATCCAATCATGTGTCAGTCTTTAATAATGTTGTATGCAGTGTTTCCCACAGGATTTTCAGAGACTATGGGGGGTGAACCTCCGACCCTCTAGGGTGGTCTGGGGGCATCTATGATGATGAACTTTCTGCTCAAAACACAAAATCGACTAGACTAGTGCTTCCCAATCCTCTCCTCAAAGCACCCCAGCCGTTCAATGTATTTGTTAAATTCCAGCACCAGCACACCTGATTCAACTTAACTAGCCATTTATTAGTTGAATCAAGGTGTGCTGGTGGTGGAATTTAACAAATACATGGAACGGCTGGGGTGTCTCGAGGAGAGGTTTGGGAACCACTGGACTAGACAGAGCATACATTTGAGCCATCAAATAAATTAGGCAAAAGTGGTTACCTGTGGTGAACTGGTTTATTTTTTTAGAAAATAAAAAAATATAGTGGATTACTATTACGACTACTACCACTGCCAACTTTATATTTTAAAAAAATAATAAAAAAAAAATAAAATAAAAAAAAAACTTTAATTTTTTTTTATTTTTTATTAACTTTTTTTGTGGGTCGCCACAGTCTAGGTAATTAATAAGAAACCCTGGTTGTATGATCAGAATACAGGAGGTAGGTGTGGATGAGGTGGGGCACGTCCAGTTGACCAACGACCCTCTGAGCTCCAGTGCCCAGCGACTTCCTCAAGGCGATTCTACACAGCTGCTGCAGACTCAGGGGAGTACCTGGGGGACGAGACATCACATATAATGAGTCACGACTCCCAACAAACACAAGGAATGGCAGACAGTAAGCCTACTTAAGCGAGGGAGCTTAAAGAGGCAGTCAGCAGGGTAACCATACCACTAGGCTCCCATTGTTGACGTCAAACTCACTCGTGCTCGCTCGTTTCCTTAACCCTTTCACTGCCACACGACAGAAGGTTAACGACCATCGGTTGTTTGATAGTAAAGGGTTAACCTTCTGTCGTGTGGCAGTGAAAGGGTTAACCGGCTGTCGTGTGGCAGTGAAAGGGTTAATCTTCTGTGTATTGTCACAGTGAAAGGGTTAACCGTTTTTGGTAGTGCGGCGGTGAAAGGGTTAATGCTGTATTCAAGATTCAAGAGGTTTATTTGTCACATACATACCAGGGCATACAGTGAAATGCGGGTGGTCATGCCCGCATCGATTGTGCAATAATACTAATAATAAAATAGACAATAGATAAAAAACAGGCGAACCACATAGCGCGCTCAGCCGCGACACGGCCGACCCGGGTTCGACTCCCGAACCCGTCGTTATTTGCCGAATGTCTTCCCCCCACTCTGTCTCCCATTCCTCCTCTGTCTCTCTCTACTGGACTGCCCAGTAGCATTAAAGCGATAAAACGGCAAAAAATTTATCTAAAAAAAAAAATAAAGAAAACAGGTAATAAGAAGACATAAGATGTGCATGATAAAAATAGACATGCTAAATTCCTGAGAAGGCACTGGGTCCTATGTACACTACTATACAATATACAGTTTTAACTCTGTCATTATGCTATACTTACTATATCTAAACTATAATATACAAGAACCACATCGGTTCTTTCCTTAAAGTGACCTTTTATATTCCTCATTCCTTTAACACTTTAATCGCCGGAAACGCCGTTACTCGTCATTCCCCGCCATGCTCATTCTGCCGAAGACGCCATAACACGTCTTTGATATCAATATTTCAAAAATCTGTGATCGAAATCATATTTCTCCCCCGGGGACCTGAGATATACTGCTGAGCTCCACTCAACTCTCTAACGGTTCAAGAGCGCCATCTGGTGGCCGATCGGCAGATCACAGGAAGTCATGTGGATGAAGTGGTGCTCACCCATATTTCGTCCGGGCACTCGCTATCATTAGCAGGACTCCATCTTGACACAATGGATGTCGATCGGTTGCAAATAACTCGACAAACAACATGATTTTGACGTATATACTATTATACAACCTGGAAATGGATCGGGTATTTCTACATCCCATAATATGAATATCTCTGCTCCACTTTCATCGCCCAACGGCGCGAGGAAGACACGGTAAGATCCAGCGTTATTTTCCAACATGTTCTTTACTAACTGCTCTGATGATCATATCACCCACACTAGATGAATGATATAACGTTGCCCACGGAATTATAAACGACCCCCCGCCCATCCGGTCAACATCAGATCATACGTAGTAACTCCTAGAAGCACATCCAGTTGACATTTTTTATCTCGCACAGATTCCTACCAAACTGTATTTGATCATCAATATAATGCATTTAGGGCTATAAATCAAGTTCCGTAAGAAAGCTGCAGAAAACGATAAAAACATACTTATACTTTAGACCGTATTTTAGTATGAATATGTGAATGAAAAAGTATAACGTTGCTACACCCTGAACAATAGATATAGGACATTGAATGGGCCATAATAATGTCAATTTAGCAATACAATTTAAAAAGTCATAGCCCTGCAAAGAAGGGGAACTTCTCCATAGACAAATAGAGATGGCGAGGGATGGTAAATTATGAATTTAACCATGGCGATCAAAGTGTTAAAGTGACCTTTCCATTTTGTTTAAAGTGACATTTTGCGTGATTGTTTAAAGCGATTGCAGCATGTGTGTTGTATGTGTGCGCATGTGTACTTGTGTGTGGAGAGTTCAGTGTTCAGTGTTCTGATGGCCTGGGGGAAGAAGCTGAGCCGTAGTAGCTGAGCTATGTATGTATGGGGGTGTGTGCCTATCAGTTCAAATGGAATAACAATGTAATAAAATTATCACTGATTAGATTAGATTAGATTAGATTCAAATGTATCATCATCATACAGCACAGGTACAGTACAACGAAAAGAGGTTCGGCATCCGACCAGAGTGCAAATGTAACAGCAAAGTGCAACAGTAATATACAATGTACAGGTGATTAAACTGGATATCAAATATATAAATTAGTACTACTGAATAATAGTGCAGATGTATGTACAGCGTATTAATATGTACAGTGATACAGGTATAAAGACACTATGGTAGTAAATTAAGTATCAGTGGTAAGCAGCGTAACTAGTAAGAGTAGGTAAGGGATATGTACAGATCTTATATAGATATACCTACAGATATGTCAAAAGGATTATATGCAGGTATGTACAGACAGATGCATGCATATCATACAGAGTTATATGGGTTATATACAGGTGTATAAGTAGGTATATAGAAGAATTATATGCAGGTATATTCAGACCGATATGGATATATATATACAGTATATGTGTAAAATGTATATATATACGGTATATACAGCACTATTGTACATGCTATCAACAATGGGACTCCACCAACCCGTGTTGCTTAACTCATTTAATTTCATTTCAAATCTTTATCTTGAAAGGCAACTAAGGTTTCCCTCATTTACAGTCACGTTGAGTGTACATACAGAGAGATAAATCATACAATCACAACAAAAAGACAACAAGACAAGGCAAAAAGCAAGGATAACAAATACATTAATACACGTACAACTTGATTGACAAAGGTTGGAGATCAAGGTTTTAAACTCTGCAACAGAGGGGAGAATCTCAAGCTTTAAGGACTGTTGGAGTTCATTCCATGAGCTAGAGGGGCATCATAGCACAATGCAGATTTACCCTGTTCTGAGAAAACTCAAGGGACCTTAAGGACCAGCCAGTCACTAGAACGGGTTCCATAGATTCCAACATTCCATTACAATAATGATGTAGTATAAGGAGGTAGCTTACCAATAAGGGCCTTAAAAATGGAGGTAGCTTACCAATAAGGGCCTTAAAAATGAACAAATACCAGTGTTTGTTGCGCCTCTCCATCAGAGAGGACCAACCAACCTTCTCACATGGTCGTATCTGTCATTAGTGATTAATCTGAGGGCAAGAATCAAGAGGTTTATTTGTCACATACATACCAGGGCATATGAGTGATAGACAGAGTCCAACGATTTAAGTGTGATGCTGGAGGTTAAGATTAGATTAGATTTATATTTATTGTCATCGTACAGCACAAGTACAGTGAAGAAGAAGTTGTCATCTAAACAAAGTGCAAGGTAACAGTATGTAATATACAGTGTATATACATTAATATATAGTGTAACAAGTGATTAAAGGCAATATATATATAACAAAGCTACTGAGTACATGTGTTAATCTGATGTATGTATAATATTATTATGTACAGTGATAAAAATATAAATACACTATGGTAGTAAGCCATACTGGCCAGCGGTATGAATAATAAGAGGTAGGTATGGGATATATACAGATAATATAGATATAGTATCTACAGCATGTACAGTGCACAGTGGGTATGTAAAGGTTGGAGATCAAGTTTTTAAACTCTGCAACAGAGGAGAATCTCAAGCTTTAAGGACTGTTGGAGTTCATTCCATGAGCTTGAGGGGCATCATAATGAAATGCAGAGCAAACTCAAGGGATAGCTTTCTACTGAACACACAGAGAGGAAATTGGTATCCATCTTCTTGTCTGACTCTGGAGAAGATGGTAAGCGCATTTCTCATAATGTTGGTGTGTTCCTTTAATTAAAAAGGATTTTTTTTTCACAATCCTGTGTACGTCTACTTCAAATGTATATACACTCTTTTTCTGGAGACTTTTTGTATCACAAACAGTACTGTATTTGCAAATCTGATATGTCATAAATGTATAGATGTAGCAGTACTGTCTATCTGTATGTCATGTATGTCATATATGTTATGATGAATTGAAAATGGGGGACCCTGATGTAAACAAGACGAAAGTCTTTCTCTGGTCTGCATCCCCTTAACAATTGTATGTATTGAGCTGTACTGTACTGTACCCATTCTGCAATCTGTTAATAAACTTTTCAATCAATCAATCAATCACATTTACAGTTGATTCAGTATTAGTTTGAGGGATTTTCACAAACCTGCTCAATCAACTACTACATTTCCATAATATTCTACTATAGAAATGCTATGTGCATTATGTGTAAATGAATGTGCACACTTACTTTCATAGAACCTCAAGGACTTTTCCGAGGGGGACCCAGGCTTGGTGTAGTCTATGGGCTTCCGTTCCAGGTTATCGCTGGCGTACACGTTGGCCCCAAACTCCACCAGGAGCTCGATCATGTCCACCATATCTGCCCGTGCTGCGTGGTGCAAAGCCGTCTCATGGAACTTGATTGAATTCACATTGGCACCTGCATGAAGAACACACATCAGGCCTGTATGAGAGTCTCGTGCGGATGATTGTCACGTGATAAGAACATGATGAGCTTGTCATTGTTTTGGAAAAGAGTTATAGTTATAACACAGTCACAATGATGGCTCATTTTAAAGGTAATGCCGTCAAACAGCTACCTCCAGGCAAAAGAGCCCTGGGCCCCCGTTCCCCGTACGTGGCTAACTGAGTTAGCCGGATAATCTTCAGGATAACTTGACATAAGTCAGGCTTTTCGGTTCCACAAAGCAGGTTTGGCTAAATCACTACAGATAGAAGAATTTGAACCTGCTCCAGCGCAGGTTTAGTTAAGTTAGCTGGATACGCTGGGCACTCCCTCGGGAAAAAATGCAAGCTGCCTTCCTCAGAGATTCCATTATACCATTCTGAATAATGTTTTTGTGCTTCGTTTTTCTAGAGGGGTCGCGAGCAGCCGCGGGGGGGGGTCGCGAGATGATTTCCAGAATGTATTGATTTCATAGAATGTGTGAAATAGGCCTACAATTAAAAACAATTCAAATACATTAAACTGGTAAAAGAAATGCTTTTGAAATGTAAAATAATAGACCTAAAATTCTGATAATAAATCATATTCAGCCTATGGATTTCCTACATACTTCATGACACCTGTTTGAGCTGCAGGATGAGGCACGCTTGTTTCTGATGGAGAATGAGTCCCAGCTCGCTGCCCACCTCCGATGCCGACTGGATATCAATTGAGGGGGAATCTCTGCACTGACTTATATAAAAAAATAAGTACAGATCACGTTTGAATGTGGAGGATTATCTCCGAGTCGCTGTCTCCTAAATTAAACCCATACTGGACTTGTTGTGCTTCAAGCATAGTGCCCATCCATCTCATTAGGTCAGTTGAACATTAGCCTTCTAAATGGAACGTTTTCATGTTTCAACCACCTCCTATAATAGTGGGGGTCGCGGCTCTCTGACACTGTTATTTCGGGGGGTCGCGGCCTGAAAACTTTGGGAACCATGTATTTATATAGTACATGATACCTACGTGCATACAGTACAGATATCCTCGTAAGTATCTATTCATTCGTATCAATTTGATACTCTTTGGGCTTGTTTTTATCTTATTCTGAAAGAGTTGAAGTAATTTTCGCTAGCAAGATCTCATTCGATTATTCATTCCATTAAGGCTGCCTACTGCCAGCAGGCACATTTAAAGAAATATAATCTAATTGATTGGGGTAATGAGGGATTTAAGATTAGCCTATAGATATGCATTTAACTTGTCCGCGAGGCTATTGAGCCGTACTGTATTGCACCCATTCTGAAATCTGTTAATAAAGTTTTCAATCAATCAATCAATCAATCAATGCCGTTAGAAAATCAGGATTTCGGCGATCGACAAATGCTGCCTTTTCAGGTGAGGCAGCCGCGCGCAATTAATTGAATCTGGCTAATGGGACTTTTGATCGACTTAGTTGAACCAGGTACGGGGAATAGGGCCCAGGGCTCTTTTTCGAAGTCGCTGTTTGACATTGGCATTACAGATTCCACCTTTAATGTATCTCCTGACCTGCCTTGAGCAGCTCTCTGACACAGTCGAGGTGCTCCTTGGCACACGCGACGTGGAGAGGAGGCCCGAAGTGGACGTCATAGGCCTCCAGCAGAGCCCCACTGGCGATCATCAGCCTCACGATGTCTGCACTACCTGCCAGGGAAGCAAAGACAGTAAGATAAGACAAGATGTTCCTTTATTGATCCCCTTGGGGAAATGGAGGCATCATAGCAGCATGGGGGAGGGGGGAGGGGAGGTACGGGTAGTAGAAGACATGATACAGGTTGTCGTAAAATTATCATACAGTGGAGAAGTCAAATAAAAATAGAATAAAAAAATAGGCAGTGTAAACAATATAACAATATAATTAACTGGGCATGCGCATATGGGCAAGTAGGCAGTGTAAAAAGGTCAAGGTGCAAGATGAGGGTATGTATGCCCTCTCTAATTATATTTGCCCTACAATAAATATAGTTACAATATATATATAATCTAAAATCTAATCTAATATATATAATCTAAAAATGCTAAATAAAATGCTAATTATATGCTCTGATGAAGTAGTATACAGTATACAATAATAAGTCTCCAATAACACCCCATATGGACTATAGTTAAACCTATAGCATTCCTGCAGTTTTTTTCTTACATACTATAGACATTTAATCATAATATGAATAATCATAATAATCATAACTACCGCATACTGTAGTCTACCCATATAAATCTGTATAATAGCATGTTTAAAAGTGCTGTATATACCATATATACATTATATATTTATATTTACTGCATATATATGCTTTTTTTTATCCACTTTTTCTCCCATTTTCTATATTTTCTCCCATCCCAATTTCGTATCATCCAATTCAACCCTCCCCTGTCACGAACGCTGTTTCTTGCCTCCCACAAGCCGGCTGCAATGTGGACTAAGTCATACATAGCACAAGTCCCCTCCGGTACTTGAGGTAACAGCAGTCGCATCTTTTCACCTGCGCAGCTCGATCTCTCAGTGGCGAGGAGTAACGCGTGGGAGGCTCACGCTGCCCCCGACACTTCCTGATTCTACTGCGCAGGCGCACCAACCGACCTGTAGGAGTCGCTGTCCACAACGCCCGATCCCCACCCATCAGTTTCCCACCCCCTAATACGGCCAATGTGTATTAGTATGAACGACCAGCTAAACTGAAAGCAATGTGGAGCGCTGTGCTCGAACAGGCGAGCCCAGCGTCTCCGCATTCGTGGCGAGCGCCTTGCCCACTACACCACGTAGCCGCCCTTGCATATATATAATCCTATCGGTCTGAATATACCTGCATATAATCCTTCTATATACCTACAAATACACCTGCATATAACCCATATAACTCTGCGTGATAGCATGTACAATAATGCTGTATATACTGTATATTTATTTATTCTTACTGTATATATATATATCCACATCTGGCTGTATATACCTGCATATAATCCTTTTTACATACCTGTAGATACTATATCTATATCTGTACATATCCCTTACTACCTACTCTTACTAGTTACGCTGCTGGCCAGTATGACTTACTACCATAGTGTCTTTATACCTGTATCACTGTACATATTAATACTACAACTCTGTACATACATCTGATTAGCACTATTACTCAGTAGTACTAATTTATATATTTTATATATATAATCAAAATCAAAATAGGAGGTGATTATATGATGACCGTGGTCAATTTACTGTGGTATCGGCCATATTGGTTGGCAAAACACGTTACTGTGATAATACTATGAATAGTTCATGTTTATATGGGACTGCCTGACTTCACCTTATTACTGTACACTAGTTTACCATTAAAGGTAGAATCTGTAATGCCGTGAAACAGCGACTTCTAGTCTTAGGGGGCGACAGTGGCTCGGGAGGGAGCAGTCGTCTGGCAATCCGGAGGTTCCCGATTCGATTCCCGCTCCTCCCGGGCAGCGTGTCGATGTGTCCTTGAGCAAGACACTTAACCCCTAATTGCTCCCAATGAGCAGGTTGGCACCTTCCATGGTTGCCTCCGCTGTCGGTGTGTGAATGTGTGAGTGAATGGGTAAAATGTGAGTAACAAATTGTAAAGTGCTTTGGACGGTTACCGTCGGTAGTGTGATAGTAAAGGGTTATCCTTCTGTAGTGTGGCAGTGAAAGGGTTAACCTGCTGTTGTGTGACAGTGAAAGGGTTAACCTTCTGTGTATTGTCGCAGTGAAAGGGTTAACCGTTTGGTAGTGCGGCAGTGAAAGGGTTAACAGCCTCTCTGGGTTTACCTTGTATGCAGGCCTCGTGCAGGGGCGAGGCAGTGAGGGCCGTGAGGGAGGGGTT
Source organism: Notolepis coatsorum (assembly GCF_963971535.1). Taxonomy (NCBI): domain Eukaryota; kingdom Metazoa; phylum Chordata; class Actinopteri; order Aulopiformes; family Paralepididae; genus Notolepis; species Notolepis coatsorum. The sequence goes on from NC_140179.1 coordinate 38,011,073, forward strand.
GATCTTCGCCCCGTGCTCCAGTAACAGCTTGGCACACTCCAAACTGCCAGAGGCACAAGCATTACACAGAGGAGTGCTGCCGTGGATGGTCCTCACATCCACCTGGGACAGCCAGGGAGGGAGGGAGTGAGTGAGTGAGTGAGTGAGTGAGTGAGTGAGTGAGTGAGTGAGTGAGTGAGTGAGTGAGTGAGTGAGTGAGTGAGTGAGTGAGTGAGTGAGTGAGTGAGTGAGTGAGTGAGGGAGGGAGGGAGGGAGGGAGGGAGGGAGGGAGGGAGGGAGGGAGGGAGGGAGGGAGGGACAATATATTCAAATTCAAATGTATTGTCATTATACAGTCATTTGAATTGTGTACTTAGCTTACACAGAATATTAATGACATATACTAAACACGTGCTTTGAATTAGTGCATGAAATCCCATAAGAAATACATTGCAAATACTCTCAGAAAAGTACATAGGGGTAGAAATATACTTTTAGATTACATTAGATTGAAATGTATTGTCATCATACAGCACAAGTACAGTACAACGAAAATAAGTTTGGCATCCAACCAGAGTGCAAATGTAACAGCAAAGTGCAACAGCAATATACAATGTACAGGTCTAGTGCTAATCAGATGTATGTACAGAGTTGTAGTATTATTAATATGGTAGTAGTCATACTGGCCAGCAGTGTAACTAGCAAGAGTAGATACGGGATATGTACAGATATCACTATCTACAGATATGTAAAAAGGATTATATGCAGGTATGTACAGACAGATGTGGATATATATAAGGATTGTATGCAGGTTCATTTAGACAAATATGGATATCATATGCAGTAAATATAAATAACATGTAATGGTATAATATATATACAGCACTTCAGAGGTGTAAAGTACTTGAGTAATTGTACTTCGTTACAATACTTAAGTACTGTTTTGGGGGAGATTTGTACTTTACTCGAGTATTATTATGTTTGTGTACTTGTACTTTTACTCAATTACATTTCAGAGAAAAAAAACATACTTTTTACTCCTTAAATTTAAAATGCAGACCTACAAAGTACAAATCTCGCAGGTCCAACTATTTGAATTAGTATATTTGTTTCTCTGGCCGAACTAACGTTAACGTTATTAATCCTGTGGCCCCGCCAAACTTTATTTAAAAACAGCCAATCAAATCCCCATCAATGGAAAATGAACCCGCCCATACCCATGCTGATTGGTCCTTGTGCAAGACTAGAAAGCAGGGATATTACCTGCTATCAGAAGAATAGACGGTCAGAACAAAAGTTTTTACTTTGACTTATTAATACTTAAGTACATTTAAAAGTAGAAACTTTTTTACTTTTACTCAAGTGTGTTTTTAGCCAGATACTCTCTTTTTTACTTGAGTACGATTTTTTGAGACGGTACCCATACTTTCACTTAAGTATAATTTCTGGGTACTTTTTACACCCCTGGCAATATTGTAGGGGATGATTGAACACATGATTGATTGATTGATTGAAAACTTTATTAACAGATTGCAGAATGGGTACAGTACAGTACAGCTCAATACATACAATTGTTAAGGGGATGCAGACCAGAGAAAGACTTTCGTCTTGTTTACATCAGGGTCCCCCATTTTCAATTCATCGTAACATATATGACATACAGATAGACAGTACTGCTACATCTATACATTTATGACATACCAGATTTGCAAATACAGTACTGTTTGTGTGATACGAAAAGAGTCCAGAGAAAAAGTATATACATTTGAGTAGAAACTGTACATTGGAGGTTGGGTAGGTGGGGGGGGGGGTGGGGGGTACTGTACATTGGAGGTGGTTGGGTGGGTGGGGGGGTGGCACCTGCCTCTAACCTGTGCACCTGCCTCTAAGAGAATCCGGGTACAATTCGAATGTGCCTGTGTGCACGCGTCATGGAGAGGAGTGACGTTGTCCACCGACACCGTGTTCACCGAGGCTCCGCCCTCAATGAGCTCCTTCAGCTGGAGGGCTCTTCCGAATGACGCGGCCTGATGCAGGGCTGTGCGGTCCGCCCAGAAACCTGAGTCCCAAAACACCACGCAGGACATCGTGATGCAACAGAACACACATGCTGTGGTGCAAGTAACGCCAAATAATAATAATAATAATAATGTTGCGCGGAGGATTTTATAATGTAATTGGGCCAGTAGTGCTGCTCACTCACCAATAGCACAGAGAGCCGAACGGCGCGCGGCAGCAGTCATGTCCATGTTTGCCAGAATAATAAGTTACAACGCAGGATCACTCACAAACATAACTTGGAGAGGAGAGTATCTGCGTGTATTTTTGGAACGGAAGGTTCCGGAAGACTCATGGGTCCTTGGTCGCGTTATTTTTTTCCGTAGCCGCATTTTGCGGATACGCTCTCTGATTGGCCACTGACATGTGCGCCCAATCGCGTGACGAGCTGTGTCTTTGCCCATTTCCGGGTCTAACAGCCTGCAAACTACCTAACGCCTAGTTTATCACTGGTTAAGCTTAGGCGACTCTTTCGAAGTTGGTTAAGGTTAGATTAGAGTTTGGAATCAGGGTTGGTGTTCTATCGCCCTGCTCTAAGACAAACTCTAACCTTAACCAACTTCGAAAGAGTGTCTAAGTTTAACCGGTGTAGAAACAGGCGTGTGGCCAATCAGAGAGCGTCTCCGCAAACTGCGGCTACGGAAAAGAATAACGCGTCCTGCGTCGGAGAAGTAACGCCAGACAGACTTGTGGGATAAGTAGTCCACACCGGTGTTCAGTATTTAAAGTGGAACACCGCCCAAATTAACAAGTTCAATATGAAGTTCAATCAATATGTGTGAACATTGATTGATTGATAATGTTAAGATTACAGAATTGGTACAGTACAACAATACAGTACAGCTCAATACACACAATTGTTAAGGGGATGCAGATGCAGACCAGAGAAATACTTTCGTCTCGTTTACATCAGGGTCCCCCATTTTCAATTCATAGACATGAGCTACTCTCTCTCAAAGCCAGAAACCAGACAAGACGTCTGGAGCTGCTCTGACAATGAATGAGAGACTGACAAGAATACCCTGAAGACTCTGGCAGGAGCACTCATTCAAGGGTACTATGACTATGCGACGTGCGTGCACCTCATGGTACCAAAGCACCTCAAAGGCGCTTAAAACAAAATTACAAACATCACAAAACAAACTGGTCAGACTACTACTTGACCTGAACCCCAGAACCCACCTCACCCCTGCCCACTTTGACAACCTAGGATGGCTTAGAGTAGACGACAGAGTACAGCAACTTGCAATGGGCCTGGTCTACAAGATACACTATACGACCGGGGTGCCCATGTACATGTCAAAATACTTCCCAAAGGTCAGTGAATACCACAACCACTACACCAGAGGAAGCTCAACAAATCATGTTAAACCCAGATTCGGCTCAAACAAGGGACTAAACACGTTTCGCAATTATGCCACAACAATGTGGAACGCCCTACCCAAAGCTGTAAAGGAATGTGAATCCCTGCCCACATTCAAAACCGCTCTTAAAGAGCACCTACGGGAGGCTGCAATTCGAAACTGGCCACCGTAAATGCCCAAAACCCCCACCACCTCCTAATAGACAGTGTCCTCCCCACCGCATGTATATATTCCCCCCCCGCCGTATGTATATTTCCCTCCCACCCACCCACCCCCTCCTAATGTACAGTCCCCTCCCCATCATATGTATATACTCTGTCAGGATCTAGGGGTAACAGTACTGTATATTGGAATACCGTTTGTCACAAATGTATCAGTACTAAATACCTATATGTCCCTATGCCATAAATGTCATGTATGTTGTGTATGTCATAAATGTCTATATGAATTGAAAATGGGGGACCCTGATGGAAACAAGACAAACGTCTTTCTCAGGTCTGCATCCCCTTAACAATTGTATGTATTGAGCCGTACTGTATTGTACCCATTCTGCAATCTGTTAAATAAAGTTTTCATTCATTCAGACTTTGTGGACCCACAGAATGTTATTTATTTCAAATGAGCTTTAGTCTATAGTGTTCTCCCTTCTGAAACAGAAAATGCATCCATACTCAGAACATTCCCCTGGGACTCTGTTACCTGTAACATCTCTCCCAATTCGTTGTCTATGGAGCAACTCTAGACGTTATTATCTGATGACATCACACATTTTAGTGTTAGCGTTCAAGGATTTATTGGATTTGGGAGAGTTGTTCATGTTTACTAATATATTTTTTAACTGTCTTCGACATGAATTTTGAAAATGGGGACAGTTCCCCTGTAAGGATACTCACCTAGTTTTTTTTTGCCACGATTAGATTCGATTCAAATGTATTGTCAGTCATCATACAGCAACTGTAATATTCAATGTAGCTACAGGTGATTAAACTGGGTTTAACATATATAAATGAGTACTACTGAGTAATAGTGCTAATCAGATGTATGTACAGATAGTTGTCGTATTAATCTGTACAGTGATACAGGTATAATACAGGTGGTAAGTCATGCTGGCCAGCAGTGTAACTAGTAAGAGTATATATGTAAGGGGTGCAGATATAGTATAGCATCTACAGATATGTAAACAAATTATTTACAGGTATGTACAGAGATGTCTGCATGGAATCCAGAGTGATTCAAGTTGTTTGCAAAGTGCTGCATGTATATGTGATTTCAGAGGATATGAACACCGATAATAATTCAGATTCAAAAAAGGAACCACGTTTATATTTAACTGTATACGTTCTATGTGGTTGTCACTCAGCCACATAATATCAATAAACATGTATAGTTCCTCTGAGACCAAAGTTCAAAGTTTGCTTTCTGCAAAACATCATGGATTATGCAGTTTACCTCCCAGTGGAACCTTTAAAATGTTTTCCAATAATATATCATCCCATATCTGTCTGAATATGCCTGCATAATCCTTCTATATACCTGCATATAACGCTGGTATGTTAATAATAATAATAAACTTTATTTATAAAGCACCCTTCATGCAATAGAAAGCAGCCCAGAGTGCTTTTGACAACACAAACAATTTAATTTACAAATTAATAATATAATGCATGACTCTGTGGACAAATCTCATATCACAAGCAATAAAATAAATAGAACAAGTTAAATAAAAGTATTGAAACAAAAGGATACTAAATACAGTTAAAAGCTAATTTAAAGAAGTGTGTTTTCAGATGCCGTTTAAAAAGGTCCACTGAGCCCATCTCTCTAATTTCTTTAGGTAGACTGTTCCACAGTTTCGGTGCGTAATAAAAGTAAGCCGATTCTGCTATTTTTCTGTGGGGCACTGTAGGGACAATTAAAAGACTTGCTTCAGTGAACCCAAGTGTTCTTGGCGGGGTGTAAAACAGCAGACTCTGTCATATAAAATGGTGCCAAGTCATTTAAGGCCTTATACACAAGTAAAATATAAATAAGTTTAAAATTATAAGAGACATGGAGCCAGTGTAGTGCAGCTAAAACAGGAGTGATAGGCTCTCTTCCGTGTTTGCGTTAAAAGTCTGGCAGCAGGGAGCTCCCGTAGCTCACCGCATATCTCTGCGCTATTTCTGCGTCGGGGAAAACCGTGCTCGTCACGGATCTGGGGAACACGAGTTCGATTCCCGGACCCGCCGTCATTTCTCAGAATGTCTTCCCCTGCTCTACATCCCATTTCAACCTGTTTCTGTTGGTCATGCTTGACCAGAAAAGCGATAAACGCTAAAAAATAAAGTTAAAAAAAAAAAAAAAAAAAGTCTGGCAGCAGAGTTTTGAATCAACTGTAATTTGATTTCTCAATTGATTTTTTTGGTAGACCAGTAAAAAGATCATTACAGTAATCTAAACGACTGGAAATAAAAGCATGGCAGATTTATTTTCGTTGTACTGTACTTGTGCTGTATGATGACAATACATTTTAATCTAATCTATGGATGTAAAATAAATAAATAACCTTGAAAAGACAAATGAATGAATACAACAAACACAGGTTTTCCACAAGTATTTTCTTTTTACTTTTACTTTGCAGTACAGAAATCATTAGAGCCCGTGTTTTATAATCTTTTAAAACATAGATGACATTACAGGGCCCGTGTCAAATCAATACTGCTGCAGTAGACATTTGGTCCTAAAGCAATTACAGTCAAGCCACCCCCCCCCCCTCCCAAACCTGCCTTTTAACCACTCAGGTCTCTTCTCCTGTAAGTCTCTCTTCTCCTGTACTGTACACTGTAATCACTCAAGCTGCTGCAAACAGATCCAGGTCGTTTGCCTCCACATGGGACTACACTTGCCCTAGTGGCTTGGCTTAAGTACAATATAAGTGCCTTGCCCAGGGCCGGACTTAACTATTGGGGGTAAAACTAAAAAGAAAAAATAGCCCCCCCCCCCCCCCCCCCCCCCAAAAAACCTTGACCTCACAAATGACTATCTAGGCTGGAAGCTGAGGTACCTCCATACATGGTTGTCTGTTGTGTTCTCCAGAAGCCAAAGTCTGTAAAGGGATCCTCATACTTGAAAACAAATGGAAGGAGCCAAGCCACTTTCTCCCTCACAAGCACGATAATAAACTGATCTGTACGATATGTCACATCTCCACGCCAACACTTAATCCTTTTAAAACACAACTGGTTTCACTTTTTTTATTATTATTATTTTATTTAATTTTTTTTGGAACGGTATGCGTTGTTTCGACCCTCCCAACATTGAAAAATACTACTCGATTTTGATGATCTTTTTTAAATTTTATTTTTTAAATTGATCACTTTGATTGATCACTTAATTTGGCATCTTTGGGACACGGACACGCCCCTCGGCCCGAGGAGCGCTGCAAATACATGAAGAAGAATGTAAGGTGTTAGAGGCCTAACCAGTATTCAGAGCAATATACATCTCGTCTGAATGCGATATAAAAAGCATCTGCTCCCCCACCCCCTCTGTCCTCTTGCCTGCCGGACTATAATATCATAATCTATATCATCAACTTCCTGATCGGGGCAAAAACATACTTGGATCAGTCAGACAGATCAGATCAGTCAGACATGTGTGAATTTTTTCTTTTCGAACGTATTTTTTTCCTATTTTTATAAGATTTTTGCCGTCGTCTGGCAGCGTTTTGGGATCTTCAGGAGGCAGTCGTCCCCCTCTACTCGGCCGCGTCACCGAAGGTGTCCTTCTTTGTGCGCTCCATCTCCGCAAAGTCAAATTCTGTCCCCGTCATCCTCTGGTAGATGTCCTTGATGTCGTCGCAGGTGGTCTCAAAGTGAGTCGTGGCGTCGTAGGTACGGGAGATGAACACCTGTACAAAACAAATTTAAATACATAGAAAACTGAGAAATGAACCCTACGTCTGTTTGTAGAGTGTAGTGGGCGGGGGTCATGTTTTTAATATTCATACAACCTTCCCTACCCATAACCACCCTCCTCCAACCTACCACCTCCCCTTCCCTACTTTCTCACCCCCCTCCCCTCGGTTTCCTTACTTCCCTGACTGTTCCCCTACTGGACTCCATCATAAAACCCATGGTTTTATGTCCTGCATATTCATACTGTTGCTTACTGTGGTTCTTTGTTTCTCTGTTCATTTGTTTTGCTCTTTCGGTTCTTGAAAAGCGCTTTATAACTAAAATGTATTATTATTATTAAATTTTATTGCCTATATTTATGTCTTTCTAATATTACCCTGCCCATACCTGTACCTCGCCCCTCCCCAATGCTGCTATGACGCCCGAATTTCCCCAAGGGGATCAATAAAGGAATATCTTAACGGTGCGTTCCATTAAACAGCCCGATCTCGCTTAAAATATGTAAATAAATTAGACAGGAAAAAAGGTACATAATGTACGTTATATTATAGTCATAAGTAATATATTTACATACTGTATCAAACATTTAACATGTGTAGGTATTACAAATAAGTACATGTACATTTAGAAATTTTTTATTTATTAAACTTTTCCCTGCTGGGGATCGAACCCCAACCTTAATCTTATGTCTTAACCATAACGAAAGGTTATCCTATAACCTAGTTATATGAATACTAGCAGAGCGTCTCGCTCTTGCCATTATGAGATAACTCTTATCTCCTAGCACCTACTGTGCTCATGAACAAACTATTTGCACCCATGCACGTGACCAGGCCACGCCCCAGCGTCGTCCTATAAGACGCCGGACATGGTCACACTCTACCTTCCTCGGAAAAAAAGTTTCCAACATTGAAAACCCAACCAAGGGACCTCAGGGCGCTGAGAGCGAGACGCTCTGCCAGTATTCATATAACTAGGTTATAGGATAACCTTTCGTTATATTATCATACTGTCATCGCGTCTCGCTCTTGCCATTATGAGATATGGGGCAGAGCAGACGCGTGACCCGACAAGTGTACCCCCTGAGGGCCCCGTAAGCCCCACTACCAGGGAGGAGGAGAGTCCCGTCCACCCGCCCGTCCTAACGAAGGGGGGGAGGCAGTCAACTCCACCAAAGTGCGAAAAAAGGGGAACCAGAAACCCCTAAAAGCGCACAGTACAGGCGGGACCACGTGTGACACAGCACCCCGTGGCACACACCCCTGCTAGCCCACCGACTGGTGCAGGGCTGTACAGTGCGACATATATATCGCACGTGCTACAGCAACAGTGGTCTGTGCGATGGATGGATTTACTTCAGTAGCACTGGTGCGATAGGCATTCTGTTCATATTGATACTCTTATTTTGAAAATCCTGTCACAGGTCTCATTTCCGCCTAAGCGCAGCTCCAGTCATAATATCTGGGCTCCGGCGGCTAGCAACGGTCAGGTTCATACGATACTCTTATTTTGAAAAAACCCATAGCAACTCCGCGATGTCATATCCGCCCCAGACCGTGCTTCTGCCTTCTGCTCTCAGCCGAGCGGGGCTGCAGCAGTGCGGTTATTTGCTATCCGAAATAAGTCCATGGTGTTTTTTTTTCTCACAACGGGTCAAATGCATCTAACACGCTTTGCATCGTCGCCATTCCTTTATGCGCACATCGCCCAAAATTAACGTTACATTAGCATAAGCTAACAAGCTAATCCTGATCAGAGGCAGAGCCATAGAGAACAGAACAGCAGACAGTGTGGACTGGGGAAAGGGTGCGTGTGTGTGTCGAGAGGAGTGGAAGTTTGAAGACAGACTAGACTACAATATGATGCGGGGGTGGTGAGTTGAAACAGTGTGAATGAATGAAAACGAATGGGTACAATACAGTACGGCTCAATACACACAATTGTTAAGGGGATGCAGACCAGAGAAAGACTTTCGTCTTGTTTACATCAGGGTCCCCCATTGTGTGTGTGTGTGTGTGTGTGTGTCCCAACCGACCCCACTTCTATGTTTCAATAAATTATTTGCATTTAAAACTATTAACGCCGACTCATTCCTTCAGTCCACTCAAAATTATGCTAATATTCCTTATGTTGTTTATGATATTAATTGAAAATAGCATATGAGAGTATTATAGTAATAATAACACATGGCGATATACTAAAAAGCAATTTATAATTTTTGGCTGGTAAAAAAAAATCTGCCTTTTTTAAATCTACCAGCCAAATGGCTGGTAAGTCAAAAAGTTATGTTTGTTCCCTGACTGCAACTAAATAACACAAATACAATAGGCACATTTGTGACTGTTACAAATATAACACGTTTTATACTTGTGCTACAAGATTTTGGCCAGTGCTACAAAACTATCAACCTCTGTAACACCAGTGCTATGTGCAAAAAAAGTTAACGTACAGCCCTGTGGTGGGATGCAGGGGAGGTCCCAGATCTCAGAACCGCCTGGGAGACAGAACCCCCAGTCATGTCCATGAGGTAAAACTTAACGAAGGGACCCGGGAAGGACCAGGAGGCCGCAGCACAGATGTCCTCCACCGAGGCCCCCCCTAACAAAGCGGCAGAGGCCGCCACTCCACGAGTGGAGTGCGCCCTGACACCCCCAGGGGGGACCTGTCCAGCCAACGTGTAGCAAAGGGCAATGCCCTCGCACAACCAATGTGACAGGCGCTGCTTGGACAGTGCCTTACCTGCGCGAGGGCCACCGTAACAAACAACAGTTGATCGGCAGCGCTGAGATCCTGCGTCCGACTGAGGTAAACCCCCAAAGCACGGACAGGACACGACCGATGAAGGCTCGCCTCTAACCCACTAGTGTGAGGAGGCGGATGAAACGCCTGAATCACAATATCCCTGGAGCGAAAAGAGCTCTGGATATTCTTTGGCACGAAGACTGGAATAGGCTAGGCTGGTAAAGCTATGCCTCCTAAAATGTGAATCGGAAATACAGAAATACCGGCTACAGGCTTTCCGGTTTCCGGGCACCCCCTGATCCGTTTATAGTCCCCAGCGAAACAAACAACAAGCAGGTCTGTCAGCCTGTCGAGGGAGGCGATAACGAGGTTGTTTCTGGGGGGAATACATTTTCATGAGCACAGTGTTGTGATTTCAGGGGCGGGACTTCCTACCTGATTCCCACTTTCGGCCGTAGTGCTTTACCAGGCTTTATCTCTCGAGATAAAGCTGGGAACGAGGTTAGGAATAGGCCTCAGAGTCGCACCGCTATTGGCCCGAATAGACAGGCACTCACCCACGCGTTTAGCGGAGGTGATGGCCAAAAAGAACGCGGTCTTCAAGACAGCAGATCCAATGGCGCCTGCTCAAGAGGCTCAAACGGGGCCTCCGACAACCGGCCCAGGACCAGTTGGAGGTCCCACTCGGAGACAGAACGTTCCACAGGCTTGAGACGCAGAGCGCAAAGCAGGAACGTCCCACGAGAGGGTGGCTGAACAACGTTCCGCCCCCACACTCAACCATACGCCACTCCCCAGCGTAAGCCGCGGTAGAGGACGGAGCGTGCGCGTACCGGATAGCGTTAACCACAGAATAGTCAAGACCAGATTCACACTGTCAGCAGCCAAGCCTAGAGGCTGCCCCAGAACACGAAGGCAGAACAGAGTTCCGCGTGCCTGAGAGAGGGCCCAAGGTGACCACGGAACACGTCGGAACAGGCCACGGCGGGGCCACACAGAGCTGAATCAGGGCCGGGGACCACACAGCTGAGCCCCGGCCCGGCACGACCAGGACCAAGTCCCGCACTCCCGACGTACCCGCCCCAACAGCTGAGCTATCAGGTGTAAGGGGGGGAAAGCGTACAGAATCCCGGACAGCCACGGAATCGGTCCCAGACCTGCCCGACTATGTCTGGACTTAGTCCCCACTCGTCAGGGTGAGGACCGGCCCGCGACATCACACCTGCACCCACATTCACCCTGCCGGGGATGTGGAGAGCCCTAAGGCAGAGCAGATGGAGAACGCCCATAGCCAGAGCCCGACCGCCGCCCGGTGCAGACGGGGGGAGCGCACTCCTCCCTGTCCGACAATATACGACGCTGACGTCGTGTTGTCAGTCCTGACCAAAACACGCTTGCCCACCACAAGGTGGTCGAGCCGTTTGAGGACCAGAAGGACTGCCTTCAATCCCAACACATTGAATGTAGCACAGACCGGGCAGCATGGCAGCTGCCCCCTACTGCGTTGGTCCGACACGTCCCCCCCCCCCATCCCATCCCATGAGGGAGGCGTCGGTGAAGACCGTGACGTGACAGCCTGCTGCCCAAGGGGACCCCGCAGGTGAGGGCACCAGACCCTCACCAGAAGACGAGGTCCCCCAGTACTGACATGGGAACCTTCAGCCGCTTCCATATGTCTCACACCGGGTCCATTTCCATACTGGAAAAAAACCACCTCTGCATCCTCCCCATGAAGAGGAGGCCAAGAGGGACCCCAGCAGCAGGCGCATCACGGACAGCGCCGTAACCGTCCTAGGACGGAACCTCCCGAGCGCGCTGAGAACCCAACCACTCGCCGCCGCTCCGAGAGGGATGCCCATATAGACCTTGAGCTTAGAAAAAGCCCAAGTACTCCACCCGTTGACTGGGAAGAGCAGAACTCCACTTCCAGTCTACAGCAAAACCCAGGCTGGTGAGACACCACCTGCCTGGTATGAGACCTGGCGATCTACCCTGACCGGCCAAGGACCAGAACGTCGTCCAGGGCAGAATACATTCCATGCCATCTTCTGCCAGGTCACTATCCTCTTACCCTTTCTCCTGCCAGGTCACTATCCTCTTACCCTTGGCCCGCAGCCAAAGGAAACAAATCAGAGCCCTTATCCCACTGGTGTTGGGGGGGGGGGGGGGGGGGAGTGACCGGAGAGCGAGCTAGACGGCAACGGTGTTTTAGGGCGTGCTCATCTAATGTAGCCGATCCCTCGGCCGCCAAGGCTGTTGGCCTTGCGATCACCTCTTTTCTTTGTGTCCAGGGTACCTCAGGCGGGGGAAACACGGCCGCTGGTTGAGGGCCTCGCCACAGCCGCTGGCGAGGCCGCGCCCTCACCTCTGGCTGCGCGGTGTGAGGCGGTGTGGGGCCTAGGTCAAATACCGCCCGCGCTCCTGCGGAAAGACCAAAGTCCCTCTGCGGAGAGGGGAGCCCTGAGGAGGGAAAAAAACGTCTCCTCCTCAAGGGGAGACTGATCCAACCAAGATGTCTGTAAACAATCGTTGACAGCATCCTAGCCCTCCCTGCGGCTAGATCAAAAGCTAATAACCTCAAAACCTCACGCGATGTTTCGACGTCAGCTGGCCCTAAGGCCCCACCACCATTTTTGACAGAAAAAAATTCGAACAATGTTGCTAGTCGCTGCTAATTCTATACCGCGGCGGTATAGGCTTTAACAGCCCACCAGCCACCTGCCGGGCCGACTCGCCTCATGGCGTTGGCCGGGCGGGACACCGTTCCACCATGTCAGAGGCAAAGGACTGATGCCACCTGCTTCACAAGCATGGAGCACCAGTGGTGGCTGCAGACAAAAGACTACTACTAGTGAAGCACTGCCTCACTAGTAGGCATGCAGCAACCTCCACTGTGGTGTGCACCCATGAAGGGGTAAATGAATAAATGAACGAAAACGCCACTAACATACTGCAGAATGGGCTAGTCCATACACACAAATGTTAAGGGGATGCAGACCAGAGAAAAACACCAGTCCCGCACACAATTCATAGATTCACAAAAAGCACACCAGCCCTAGGCCTCAGCCCATCCACACATGAAAATGGTAAACAAGCCCCAGTCAAAACTCCCAACATTAGACACCGATTGACCATCAGCATGAATGGTTAAGAGGAGGGAAGACCTTTTAGTAAAGACAGCCCTCTGCGGGGAACAAGAACGGAGACCCAGCATTAGGGGTGGACGGTATGGTCTAAAATTTATATCACGGTATAATTTGAAGCATAGACGGTAACGGTATATATCACGGTATCAGTGTTTCTGTTAGAATAATTTTTTTTGCCTGATAGGCAGGCTATATAAAGAATGACATCCTCAAGGCATGTAGATTTATAATATTTTAACTTAAAACTAGGCTACTTTTGCGTATAAAGTCATTATATTCCATATAAAATAAGTCCCGAGTCGAGACTCCTGCTCCCATTGCAAACAGCGGGGCTGGATTTTGCTAGAAGCATATGTAGCTGCAGAGCGAATTGAATTGAATAAGAATTGAGACAAAGGTGCCACTCATCCTCAGCTTTAAGAATTGACAATTGTGTCAACAAATTGACACATGTGTCAACAAATTGACACATGTGTCAACAAATTAACACACAAAATACTTAGAGACGATGGGGGTCAGAACGGCGCAGCGCTGTTTGACGGGCCTGTGACCAGACCTGAAAGAGCCCCTGGCTCTGCGGCTCTGCAGCTGCATGCTATTCGCAAATCCACTGCTGCACGCCGTCCTCCCGGCTCCCGCTGCTGCCGTCGTTATCATAACACTACACACATATCGTAATGTTTACAGCAAACTGTAGTTGATCACCAGGTATGTTTTATTAACGTAGAATAATTCATATAAGAAAAACGATAGGTATCTTACCTTTCTCCACTCGTTAAAAATGCCAGGAACTGAAATTGAAACTTGCTGTGCGCCGCGGTGATATGTGTTTATTATGAAATGACAATTGCGTGTTGACACGCCCACTGCGCGAAGCCTCCTAAATAACTTTTTCCAGTTTGCACATAACTATTATCTATGACTAATTCTATCTATTTTTAGGGGCAAATGCTATTGAAATAGTCGCGCTGTGGTTACATGACGTCATTGCTATTTTAGAGCTGCTCTACCGGTTAAACGGTATAGTCAAAATCCATACCGTAGAGCAAATTAATACCGTTTATACCGTATACCGTTTATACCGTCCACCCCTACCCAGCATTGTAGCATTAGCATTAGCCGTGTGCACTAAGATAGCTGGGAAAACACCCAAAACAGAGTCATGACGACCACGTTTTCCCAAATATCCTGCCCCTCGCACCAATACACGACTCGGCAGTCTCACGGGACAACGAGCAGTATCACAAATGCTAGCATTAATGCCTGGCAGCGCAGGACCTGCCTGTGCGCGACCTAGCCCGACAGCTAGCCGCCGCGCGACGTCCCTCGATCCGCTGTCACGAGACGAGGAAACCCCAGGACAGGCCCGATGCGCTGTTAGGATGTGCCGAGAAGATTCCAGGGGCTAGTGAATCTCCGGCGAAAACCCAACATTGTGTGATTTCTCTCTGCATTTCATAACAACTAGTTCATGGAGTGCACTGCAGCGTCCATGTTGTAAACAAAAAAAGAGGAAGGTAGAGTGTGACCATGTCCGGCGTCTTATAGGAGGACGCTGGGGCGGGGCCTGGTCACGTGCATGGGTGCAAATTGTTTGTTCATGAGCACAGTAGGTGCTAGGAGATAAGAGTTCTCATAATGGCAAGAGCAAGACGCGATGACAGTATGATAATATAACCGTTAAGTGAATGTTAACCTCTTAACGTGAACAGGCATATACGTCCCGTTCTGCAATTGTGCGCATGTCACGGCACTTTGCGAGCGTCTAGCGGCTCGGGCTGCATTTTTCGTCCGAACATATATTCGAAATATCTATTTGTTTCCGTTCGACGCCACCTCAGACGACCAAATCCATGCCTCGGTTCTCGAGTACATGACAATATGTCAGGTGAGTGTCTTTTTTACGCGGCATGAGTCAGATGACCACCCCGGACTCATCCG
This sequence comes from Notolepis coatsorum, assembly GCF_963971535.1. Classification (NCBI taxonomy): domain Eukaryota; kingdom Metazoa; phylum Chordata; class Actinopteri; order Aulopiformes; family Paralepididae; genus Notolepis; species Notolepis coatsorum. Next base: position 38,026,199 of record NC_140179.1, read on the forward strand.
CTGATGGTGAAAATTATTGGTCAGCGTTGAGTGTACGTTTCCAATGACACCCCACGTGGGGGGTGCGAATAAGGGATCTAGGTGAAAGTTGACGAGCGAAAACCAGAAGTGAACCACACTTCGAATGAACGGCCGTGGATTTTGGAGAGAAATCTAAGCAAATGAATAAAGGGAAGATGATTAAACAGGAGATTTTGTAGAGACAGTACTGAATTCTGCCATCCTGACACATGCAATTTGAAATATGATTATAGAATATCAGGCATATAAATGACCTTATTATGGTGGCCAAGTCACACATCTATGGATCGGGCCAACTCTCCCCTTTCCAATGCCAGAGTTCAATCTGGATTTAGTACCCCTGACAGGGCAGCAAAAACTGTGAATGAAATCTACTGTAAGTACAGTTACTTATTTATAATGTAAATTTCTCCGCCATTTTTCATCCGATTGCAACGTTTTTTTTTGCTAGACATTCCCAGAAAGGTAGAGAAACTATATTTTATGGCAATAACGTTCAGGTTTGTTCCACCCGTGATATGATCGTGAAAATAACGAGAGAGAAAAAAGCTTCACGCTAGAAGTCAGATGATTGACAGGGGCCGATGTGAGCTGGGAAGTGTAGTTTTATGAAATTCGAAAGCCCATCGAAAACCCTGGGTCTTTTCTCTCAAAAGACTACTCAAGTTATGTTACGCCGTGTCCTCGCATCAATATGCACCTTTTTCAATGTGCTGAGATTCCTATAAACTCCTATTTCTCTAATGACACTTAAAATCATTGGTAAACAAACATAGTGCTGAAAATATACACTTTGACTGCCGTTTTGACAGGGTTAGGGTCTTTACTCTTGGCTACATAAAAAAAACTGCAACATTAATTTATACGTTCTATATTGATCAATTTATGGCGTGATATGAATCTCAGGGCCCTGTACCGGGCCCGTCGGGCTTAAAAAGCTTTAACACTGACGCAGATAACCTGAATTACAACAAAAAAAGGAGCAGACTGCCCCATCTAATTTAGTCTGCATTCTGGTTTCGTTTCAAACGATACCTGGCTGCTGTCGCCCAGGTCCGTCGGGGCGAACTGGTCGCTGATGCTGACGAACTTCTGCTCCACGGGCTCCAGGAGGTCCAGGGCGGGTTTGATCTCCCTCTCGGGGTCGCTGCTCTCAACCGTAGTGCTGATGATCGCCACGTACTTGCCCTGCGCCGCCACGTTGTGGGCGTACGAGATCATGCACACGTAGATGTCTGCAGAGACAAAAGGGTGTTTTTGAAAGTTAAAGTGACGTTGCGTGTCTCCTATCCGTCATGCAGCACATTCAGGCCCCACGTCCACCGGGGGCCGTTATCCATCGTGTTTGTTGACGATTGGAACAATTACACGTCAAAGATAAGACACGATAAAGTCAGAGACTTGTTTCCATTGTGGTCCTTGGTCTGGCACAAACATGACATACAGTACAACGTGGAAATCATCTTAAGAACTAAAATAAATAATAATAAATTAAATAAATATAGCTACCCGAGATAAAATACAATATGCTATACTGCAAAATTTTCTAAGAGGCTGATTTGTACCTCTTAAAAAGATAGCGACTGCTGATGCTCTTAATGGTCAAGGGAAGTTTGTTCCAGGTCAAAGCTCCACTGTACTTAACTCTTTCAGTGCCAGCAGGGGGCGCACGATTTAGTGCTTGAATGCCCACCATCCACTTCAATGTTAGCATTAATATCGCCTAATCTATGTTTTAAATTATGGCTGTGTCTAATCTGCCCGTCGCTTATCAATGACTCATTTTCCAGTCAACATTGTCGAAGCGGATTGTTTTTTTATCGGTTCATTTCCGTTTTATAGCATCTTGAAAAGCCCTCGTGTAAGGAAAATAAAAATATTCCATAATAAACGGAATATTCTAGAATACACAAAAAAAAATTGGGCCCATTTATGAATAGTTTTCAAATAAACGCTAGATTATCGATAGTATATGTGTACGTATGCACGCTATATAGGAGATCTGATCTGATATATTTCCTGATCGCTCGCACAGCCAAATCACACATAGGGGAAAAGCTTATATCTCCGTGAAAACAGGTCTGATTATCCTAAGACTGGTAAAATAGATTCCTTACCTGAGATCAGATGTTATCCAAAAAGATTATTCCAATTCCTGATCGCCATTCCAAAAATCGATCCTTTTATTGATCCAATGCTACATACTGTAAACACATATTACACGCTGTTCTGATGGTCCACAATGACTGGGATCATCTCCGGTTACATGCGTGAGAAGTAAAATGTGGATTCCGGATCTTTTTTTTCTCATCCATTTTCATTGAGTCCATTCCAAAAGGGTGCATTACCATCTGGGAGACGATAGGGGGCGCTTTTTTCACATCTGAGCTCCTGATGGGGCTGGTTTCCCAACGGTAGACTCGGTTGATGAAATATGAATTCAGATCGCTAATAAAAAAAAAATCACGCTAATTGTCGTGGTGGGCATTCAGGGGGCGGGCTGATAACACGTGTTATGTCGTGGCTGGCATCCAAAGTGTTAAGGCGCATTTACCCATGTTGGGCGAGATGCGTGTCAGAACTAGAACAGACCTCTGATATAACGCTCGTATCTTCCACAAGCTCCAGGAAAATGTATGGCCTATCAATAGATCGCTCCTAGCTTCGTCTGCGCTTCATGCAGCCGTGCTCCCGTGAACTAAGCCTTCTAAGTGTGTCTGACTCTAACACATTGGACGCCAGAGGGTGCTACGGTCATTGGGCCGTTGTCTGCCATCGCTTTGTTCAATAGAGAGAATGCCGTGTTTGCAAGTGCTTAAACTATATGAAATATTATAGCCATGGATCTAATAACGTTGTCGATTGTCAGTGAGTTTCTTCTGGTCAACATGCAAAAAACAGATTGTTTTTCATCCGTACATTTCAGTTTTATACCGTGGTGAAAGGTGAATATGAGTATAGTTTGGGTGATTCTGAGTAATCCCAGGAAAAGACGCGAAAATAGCCCTTTAGTGAAATCCAGTTATCACTTAGTAATTTTTCGCCTGATTATCGAATCTTCCTGAAATCAACGCTAGATTATCGTTATTATGTCTCCTCATGCACGCATGAAAGGGGGCTTGTAGCGGGGCACCCCTGCGTGCTGTGATGTGACCAACAGTACACACAGCTTCGATCACGGGAGAAAAAAATATCAGATCAACGCAAGATTGGATATATAGTGTCCTTACCTTGTCTCTGATGTAATGCAAAAAAAAAGAATCCAATTATCTGATCGCCATTCACAGTACTGGTTGCGGTACTCCGTCCCACGTTATCCGACATTGCATATGAAAGGGGGGGGCAGCCTAGTTGAAGCATCATTGTAAGCGCTTGCCTCGCTGGAGTATTTAAACCCCGCCCACACGGCTCAGCTCGGCCCAGAAAACAAACTACCTGGTTTCAAATGGAGTGCAATAGCGGCCAGAAGGCGTTAGAGGGCGGTATTGACCGTCTGCCAGCTCAGACACATTCAGAACAGCATGCACAGGCTGCCCCGATGAATTATGAATGGCAATAGCGAATAAAAGAAGAACGGATCCAATAACGAGTATACTCGTGGTTGGCGCTCCACGGTTGGACGGCAATAACGAGTATACTCGTTTTTGGCGCAGAACCAGTTAACCACCAAAACCTGCATGGACTACAACGTATATTATGTGTATACTTGTGTATACCGTTTACTTTTACTCTTTCGTATAGTATATATATTCAGATTCTAATTCTTTATTGCCTATATTTATTATAACATAATATAACCAATAGGGCATACAGACCCTCATCTGCACCGTTGTTTACTTTTCTCATATTTTTATATTCAGATCTAATTTGATCACCTCTATTTATGTCTTTCTACCATTACCCTGCCCATACCTGTACCTCCCCTCCCCCATGCTGCTTCGACACCCGAATTTCCCCAAGGGGATCAATAAAGGAATATCTTATCTCATCTTAATATACATTTCTCTCTCTGATAAGACAGTGGATTTTTTATTTTAAGTGGCAGTTTAAAAAAAAAAGGAAAGATTGCCAAATCTAGCTTAGCATTGCAGATCTGGTCACCCGACGTCACCAGCGTCAGTATAATTTAAAGTACAATTTTGTGTTGTTTGTACATTTTATCCATAGTTTAAAAGATCTGCAAAAGACCAGCAGCAGACTTGATGGTAAGGTAGGGTGGGTGTCTATTCTACTTATTTTATTACTATTATTACTATTGTATTTTTGCACAATCGTAGCGGGCATGGCCAACCGCATTTCACTGTATGCCCTGGTATGTGATGAATAAACGCTTGAATCTTGAATCTGGGCGTTGAAACCAGGGGGAGGGGCCAAGTGATTTAAAGAGTAAAAGATTAATCGCTATTGCATGTTTTACGCTGTATTTCTGTTCATTCATCAGACATCACATCCTACGGGGGGGCTCACCATGCTTCCTGTTGACCTGGTTCTGGGGGATGATGATCTGGCAGGAGTTGGCGTCGGAGGTGTTCTTGACGGGGTGACTCATGATGCAGATGACCCGGATCACTTGGCCCACCTTGGAGGCGCGCTCCATGAAGTAGCTGGGGTCACAGATTAGCTGCTTGCAGCGGGCGATCTGCAGGGGGAAGAGGTCAGAGGACGGGGGACATTAAGATACATTCCATTCTAGGCGTGCGCAGTATGGCCAAAATATATCACAATATTTCTACAAATTTTCATGCATCACAATCTTTTTCTATGACAAATTTTAGGGGGGGGTATAATTTGAGGGATGGGTATAACTTTAGGGGTGGGTATAATTTTAGGGATGAGTATAATTTTAGAGATCGGTATAACTTTAGTGGAGTTACTGTTGTGACCTAAAGAGGCTCCAAGCTCGGCAACAAAAATACCAAACTAAAGAGCCGGTACAATGTAGTTGTGACCCGTGAACCAAAATGGTGCACAAACTGCGCCGTTTGGGGTTACACCGCGTTATTGAAGCTTGGCCATGAATGAACGTCGGCCCCTAATCAATATGGCAGCAGATGATACCGGATGGTTCCAAACTGGTAAACGTCCGAAATTGTAACAGAACGTCTATAAAATGTTGCCTTTTCTTTCATACTTTGGTGTTGATGGTTACCTCTGGGCACCCTGCGTACATGATGGAAGTATGCTTGTTTTTATCGTGAAGCTGAATCCTGTGAGCCACCAGGATCGTGAGTGAGTGAATTACTGCATGAATGAGTAAGTTAGTGACATCGCCGGTTCATGACATGTGCTTCGCATCTGAAAGTCAAGTGGCTTTGCTTTTAATTCTGACATGTTACATGGCTCTTAGTATTGGATTTTGGTACTGGGGAAATACTGATACAAATATCATATTTTAACCTGGCATCGGCTAGGGGTGTAACGGTATTCGTACCGAACCGTTTTGGCACGGGACCTGCGGTTCAGTATGCGCTGTGTACCGAATGAATACAACGTTACTTTAACCATTGACATCCTTTTTTTTGTGTAGAACTGAAAACTCCAAGTTCACCCCCAAAATATAATTTATGCAAAGGGCCGGATTATGTTCCTTCAGCCCACACACACCACTGACATTAGCATAGATCCGTAGTGTGGTGAACGCAAACGACAAGCCAGAGCTAGAAGACCCCCCCCCCCACACGCCCTCTCTCTCAGTGCGTGAGGAGGAATTGGTGCTAGATTCAGAAGTGGCCGTCTCTCGGAGCGAGATCAAATTAATGATATATTTTTTTTATATCCTCTTTTTCTCCACCTGATTTTCTATTTTTCTCCCCATCCCAATTTAGTCGTTATGCCAATTCCCCCCCTCCCCTACCTGGTTGTTGTGCGCATGTTCCTCCTACTGGTCGGTACAAGGGAACCCTGACGTCAACCACATGCTTCCTCCGACACATGTGGAGACAGCCAGTGGCTCTCTTTTCACCTGGCAGCGAGGACTCTCATTGGTGAAGCGTAACGCGTGGGAGGTCACGCTGCCTTCAGCATTTCCTGCCTTTCGCTGAGCAGGCGCCCAGACCTGACCTGTCCACAATGCCAGATTACCACCCTCGACTTCCCTCCCGCTAACTCAGCCAAACGAGTTAGTATGACGATGGGCCCAAGCCGCAGGCAATGCCGACTCCGAAAGTCGAGACCGCAGCCTCTTGCATTGGTGACGAGCGCAATCTCCGCTACGCCATCCGACCGCCAAATTAATGAAAGTTTACGTACATATATATAATGGACTCCGAACAAGGTGTGATAAACATGAAGCGATATCCTTTCCTTGGCATGAAACGGGAAATAGTAATCATTTACATTTACATTTACATTTAGTCATTTAGCTGACGCTTTTATCCAAAGCGACTTACAAGTTCTGTACGACAAGCCATCAGGAAGGGCACAACTCTATCAGCTGAGCAACAATGTTCATCAAAGTGTTGAGTGCTACAGTGTAGGTTAGTTTATTAGGACAAGTGCATGACAGTACGGTTAGTTAGGGTTAGATTTTTTTTTTTTTTTTTTTTAATCAAACCATTAGGGACCTGCATGACGCTTCTTTCTCTATTCAATAATGTTTTACCCTGAGGGATGATTTACAATAAAGTGCTAAAACAGAAAAGTAGGCTACTTACATTCTTGACGCTAGAACTCCCAAAATAGTGTTGGCATACAATAAAGAAGGTAGGCCACCCGTAGTTTACAACTTTGTTGAGGTTCCACAACCCGGTATCAAGTATTTCCAACTGGGGCTTGAGATTTTTCTCAGAGTGCAAATCACCGTCTTTGCAACCGATGGTCACTGTTGTCCATTTGTTATTACACGTACTTAACACTTTGATTGCCATGGGTTAAATTCATAATTTACCATCCCTAGCCAGCTCTATTTGTCTATGGAGAAGTTCCCCTTCTTTGCAGGGCTATAACTTTTTAAATTCTATTGCTAAATTTCCATTATTATGGCCCATTCAATGTCCTATATGTATTGTTCAGGGTGTAGCAACGTTAAACTTTTTCATTCACATATTCATACTAAAATATGGTCTAAAGTATAAGTATGTTTTTATCGTTTTCTGCAGCTTTCTCCAGAACTTGATTTATAGCTCAAAATGCATTATATTGATGATGAAATACAGTTTGATAGCAATCGGCGCGAGATAAAAAATTTCAACTGGACGTGGTTCTAGAAGTTACTACGTATCATCTGATATTGACCGGATGGGCGAGGGGGCGTTTATAATTCCGTGGGCAGCGTTAGATGATTCATCCAGTGTGGGTCATATGATCATCATAGAAGTTTATATGGAACACGTTAGAATATAACGCTGCAACTCACCGTGGCTTCCTCACGCCGCTGGCAGATGAGCGTGGAACAGAATTTTTTCTATTATGGGATGGAGAAATGCCTGATCCATTTCCAGGTTGTATAATAGTATATACGTCCAAATCATGTTGTTTTTTCGAGTTATTTGCACCGATCGATGTTCACCGTGTCAAGACGGAGTCTCTCTAACGATAGCGAGTGCCCGGACGACATATGGATGAGCACTTCCGGTTCACAGGGTCATTTCCTGTTGGCGATCTGCCGATCGGCCACCAGATGGCGCTCTTGAACCGCTAGAGAGTTGAGTGGAGCTTTGCAGTGTATCTCAGGGCTCCGGAGGGGAAATATGATTTCGATCACAGATTTTTGAAATATTGATATCAAAGACGAGTTACGGCGTCTTCGGCAGAATGAGCATGGCTAGGAATAACGTCTAAACACGTCATCGGCGACCATAGTGTTAAGCTCAATGAGTTGAAAGTGAAAGTGACGTTGTGTGTCTCCTATGGTGTGAATCCCTACCCACATTCAAAACCGCTCTAAAAGAGCACCTACAGGAGGCTGCAATTCGAAACTGGCCACCGTAAATGTCCAAACCCCCCCACCCCCTCCTAATAGACAGTCTCCTCCCCACCGTATGTATATATTCTCTCCCCACCGTATGTATATTTCTCTCCCACCCACCCACCCCCTCCTAATGTACAGTCTCCTCCCCATCATATGTATATACTCTGTCAGGATCTATGAGTAACAGTACTGTATATTTGCATATCATATATGTCACAAATGTAACAGTACTATATACCTGTATGTCATGTATGTCCCTATGCTATAAATGTCATGATGTTGTGGTGACACTTATCACGCACAATTGGTGCAGACATTCACTGGACTTGAGGAGCAGAGGAATGCTCCTTTAAGCCTGGGGATTCTGGGAACGGTGTGGGTATTTGGTGACGTATATTAGGTCACCTGTCAGCTGTCAGCTGGCTGCTGTCACTTTGAAGTAGTAACGTTAAACGCCTCTGCACTCTGTTTGATGTATGTAATTTATGTTGGGAAGTAAAGGAAAGACTCGACTACCGTCTCCCGTTTTATCCTTTCTTGCGATCCCACATTGCCATTGGTGACCTGAAGTACGTGAATATTACATCATGACGGACGGAGAAGTGAACATTGTCTACGCCGCTGCAATTAAGTTACTCGACTTCTGGCATCACAGCCCTCGACCCTGGTTTCAACACATTGAAGCTCAGTTCGAGTTGAGAGGAATAACACAGGATGTTACGAAATATTATCATGTGGTAGCAGCATTGGATGCCCAGACGACGGCCCACGCTATGGGGCTGCTGGAAGCCCCGCCAGCTGCCGGCAAATATGACGCTATCAAGGCATTCCTTTTGCAATTATTTGAACTGTCGGAAATTGAAAAGGCGGATCGTCTATTGTCACTTAACGGCCTCGGCGACAGCAAGCCGTCCGAACTGATGGACAGGATGCCGTCCGTTTTGGGCTCGGCAGATCCCCCTTTTTTGTTTAAGCATGTTTTCATGCGTCAGCTCCCAGCGCCTGTGCGCACCGCCCTGGCCAGCTCTCCCGTCTCCTTCACCAAGGACTACCGCGCGCTGGCTGCCGAAGCGGACAGGATTTATCTCGCCAACCGGCAGCAGTTTGTGCATGCGCTGCTTCCAGCCTACCACCCACCTACCCACCTAGTGGACGCTGCGGACGCCGCTGCAGCAGTGACTGCCCGTCGCCAGGGTAACAGTGGATGGTGTTATTTCCATAACCGGTTTGGCGCCAGGGCCAAACAGTGTCGCCCACCGTGCAATTACAGTGACCAGGGAAACGCCAGGGCCAATGCTCATTAACAGCCATGAGCGTTGGCGGAGGCAGCAGGCTGCTATTTATTAAGGACACCTTATTTGGCCGGCGACTACTAGTCGACTCGGGCGCGCAACACAGCATCCTGCCTGCTACAGCTGTGGACACTATGGCTGGGGGCCACGGTCCCCCCATGGACGCTGCTAATGGCACGCCTATACGTACCTACGGAACCCGGTATGTAGAGGTGTGTTTTGGCGGGCGCCGTTTCGGGTGGGAGTTTGTCATGGCCGCTGTGTCAGTTCCTCTCCTCGGCGCGGACTTCCTGTGTGCGTTCAGGCTGCTAGTGGACATTACAAACTGTCGCCTGATCGATGCCGTCTCCTTCGCTACCTACCCGTGCACGCTGGGAGGGCCAGGGACACTAGGTCTGTCCAACATGCTTGCTGCTGGGGATGTATATCAGCGCCTCCTAGCGGAGTTCCCTATCCTCACCACGCCTACATTTTCCTCAGCAGTCGCTAAGCATGGCGTGGAGCACTATATAGCCACTGTCGGTCCCCCGGTCTATGCACGTGCTCGGCGCCTTGACCCAGCTAAGCTCTCCATTGCCAGGGAGGAATTTGCAACCATGGAAGGCCTTGGAATTGTGCGCCGTTCTGACAGTCCGTGGGCCTCCCCCCTGCATATGGTCACTAAGGCTGATGGTGGGTGGCGTCCCTGTGGCGATTTCCGACGCCTAAACAACGCCACGACCCCGGACCGGTACCCTGTCCCGCATATACAGGACTTCTCCGCCCACCTGGCGGGGACCACCATCTTTTCAAAGGTGGACTTGGTGCGGGGATACCAGGCCTCTTCCTGGCCATCAGGCACTTCAGATTCCTGCTGGAGGGCCGACGGTTTACTGCCTTTGTGGATCACAAGCCACTCACCTTCGCCATGGCCAAGGCCACCGAGCCGTGGTCAGGGCGCCAGCAGCGCCAACTCTCCGCCATCTCCGAGTTTACCACGGACTTACGGCATGTCGCAGGTAAAGACAACTACGTCGCTGACTGCCTCTCCCGGACGGTGGTGGGGGCCGTCCACTTGGGACTGGACTACGCTGCCATGGCTGCAGACCAGGCCACTGACCAGGACATGCAGGCCTACCGAACAGCCGACACTGGGCTAAGGTTAGAGGATGTGCAGGTTGGTATTGCCAACACCACGCTCCTCTGCGACGTCTCCACCGGTCAGCCCCGTCCGATGGTTCCCGCTGGCTGGCGGCGGCAGGTATTCGAAGCCATCCATGGCCTGTCGCACCCGGGGGTGAAGGCGTCAACTAAGCTGGTCAGTGCTAAATTCGTCTGGCATGGCCTCAGGAAGGACATCGCAGCCTGGGCCGGCTCCTGCGTGGCGTGCCAGCGTGCAAAGATACACCGTCACACCAAAGCCCCCTTGGCACCGTTTCTCGTGCCGGAGAGGCGCTTTGACCATGTCAATGTGGACCTGGTGGGTCCCCTGCCCCCCTCCCACGGGTTCACTCACCTCCTCACCATGGTGGACAGAACCACTAGGTGGCCGGAGGTGGTCCCGCTGGCATCGACCACATCCGCCGAGGTGGCCCGGGCGTTCATTGGGTCCTGGGTAGCCCGTTTTGGCACACCATCTGATCTCACATCCGACCGGGGCCCACAGTTTACGTCCGGGCTCTGGACTGCAGTCGCCGAGGGCCCAGGAGTGAAGCTCCACCGCACCACAGCCTACAACCCACAGGGCAACGGCTTGTGTGAACGGTTTCACCGCTCTATGAAGGCTGCTCTGCGGGCCAGCCTTACGGACTGCAACTGGGTCGACCGGCTTCCCTGGGTCATGCTTGGCCTGCGCTCGGCCCCCAAAGAAGACCTGCAGGCCTCGGCTGCTGAGCTGGTGTACGGACAGCCGCTGCGAGTCCCTGGGTAGTTCCTCCCGGATGCCGAGGCTCCCTGGTCGGTCACCTCATCACGGACTGTGCTCAGGGATGGCGCCGGTGCTTTCACCCCAGTCCCAACTTCCCAGCACTGCCTCCCGCAGTCCTACATGCCTAGGGATCTGCAGTCAGCCAGGTATGTTTTCATTCGCCATGACAGCCACCGTACTCCTCTGCAGCCCCCTTACGACAGCCCTTTTCGCGTCCTGGAGGCGGGGCCTAAGAACTTCATGGTGGACATTGGAGGAAGGTCAGAGCGGGTATCGGTCGACCGGCTCAAGCCTGCCCATTTGGACCTAGACAGGCCAGTTGAACTGGCCCGGCCCCCGCGGCGTGGACGACCCCCTGCCCGGCCCCTGCCAACTGCTTTTCCCTCTAGTCACCTCATATCTCCTGAATCCCCCCCACACGCCCCAATCCCCACCTCTACCCCTGCACGGGTGATACAGACTCGTTTTGGGCGCCTGATCCGCCCCCCCCCGCCTCGTTGACTGTGGATGATCTTTTGGGGGGTTATTGTGAATTCTGGGGGGGCCTGTGTGGTGACACTTATCACGCACAATTGGTGCAGACATTGACTGGACTTGAGGAGCAGAGGAATGCTCCTTTAAGCCTGGGGATTCTGGGAACGGTGTGGGTATTTGGTGACGTATATTAGGTCACCTGTCAGCTGGCTGCTGTCACTTTGAAGTAGTAACGTTAAACGCCTCTGCACTCTGTTTGATGTATGTAATTTATGTTGGGAAGTAAAGGAAAGACTCGACTACCGTCTCCCGTTTTATCCTTTCTTGCGATCCCACAATGTCATGTATGTTGTGTATGTCATAAATGTCTTGATGAATTGAAAATGGGGGACCCTGATGTAAACAAGACAAACGTCTTTCTCTGGTCTGCATCCCCTTAACAATAGTGTGTATTGAGCCGTACTGTATTGTACTCATTCTGCAATCTGTTAAATAAAGTTTTCATTCATTCATTCATTCATCCGTCATGCAGCACATTCAGGCCCACGTCCACCGGGGGCTGTTTCTTTTCACAATCTAATACATTATTTGATCTTTTTTATACACAAGTTGATTATTAATTTGAATATAGAATATTCATTGACAGCCCTACTTAACAGTAACTACACACTACATCACCCCTGAGTGGAACATGGAAATCCAAACTGTCCCCTACTGTAAGAAAACCCGTACCGAACAGTGACAAAAAAAAAATTACGTACCGAACCATGGTGTACCGTTACAGCCCAATATCCGATCCTCAGTTATCAATATAAAAGGTCTCGCCTCTCCCTCAGATTTCCATCAGTTATCAATATAAAAGGTCTCACCTCTCCCTCAGACTTTCATCAGTTATCAATATAAAAGGTCTCACCTCTCCCTCAGACTTACATTAGTTATCAATATAAAAGGTCTCACCTCTCCCTCAGATTTCCATCAGTTATCAATATAAAAGGTCTCACCTCTCCCTCAGACTTCCATCAGTTATCAATATAAAAGGTCTCACCTCTCCCTCAGACTTCCATCAGTTATCATTATGAAAGGTCTCACCTCTCCCTCAGACTTGACTCCCACCACCTTGCCATCCTCCATGACTATCTCCTCGATGGGCTTGTTCAGCATGTAGGTACCTCCGTAGATGGCACTTAATCTAAAAGGACGAAAAAGCATAATAAAAGACACGTTCAGTCTACCAAACCGTGCATAATAATGAGTAGCCTATTAGTATCTTTCCATTTTGATACTTTAGTTTCATTTTAATTCATTCTGTTCATATGCTGCGCCATTTAAAGGCGACCAGGTTGTAAAAAACAAACGAAAGGTTTGGAATAAAAGTATTGCTTTGCCCCCAAAAAATTTATATAATTTAAAGAATTTTGGTAAAAATTAATGATGTTTACATGTTGCATGCATTTATCCATTCCCTACTTCCCATTTCCCCACAGGGAATGCACCGGATTGGATAAATGACACGTAGGTGAGACATCTAGTGGCTGAATGTTATCTATAGCACCTTTAATATACATTTGAACGTGATCAAAAAGGGGGGTAACAAGGAGAGGGAACGTGCAGCTTTGCGCTCCTTACCTGGCAAACCCTTGGGGCAGCTCCCCAAGGCCATAGAGGGGGTAGAGGTATGGGCTCTTTCCATATCTGGCCAGAGACTCACTATAAAGCTTTATCCTGTTTATCGCGTCCATACAAGGAAGATCCAAGTACCTAGAGGGAGAGAGAGAGAGAGAAATGGAGAGCATTATACTTTCAACAAGACTGTGCTGGTGAAGCAGGTGAAGTCATTATAGGGATCAGTAGACGGGACACATGCCAATTCAAATTGAAACGCAGCCAACACTCCTGGGTTACCTTCCACCAACTGTGCGTTAGAAAAAAAGTTGGATCCTAAAATCGTCTTAATGATATTCATCCTGATGATATTCTTAATGAAGTCCCACAACACAAGATAAAAAATTATAATAATAAATTTAAATTTACAAAAAAGAATTAAGCTTCGAATTAAAATTGAAGCTCGGCCCAAAGCTTCGATTGCCAAAAAAAGCTTTGAAGGTCAGCCCTAGTTATGAGACTCTTCATTTATGACTTTGTGCCCTTGTTTTTTTATTGAGACAGTGGGAAGGCTGAGAGGGAGACAGAGTAGGGGAGAAGGTTCTTTGAGACAGTAGGGGAGACACAGGAGAGAAGGTTCTTTATTGAGACAGTAGGAAGGCTGAGGGGGAGACAGTAGGGGTGACACAGGAGTAGGGATGGGTACCTTTCACATTTGAACCGATACGGTACCGGTACCTGTGAATCGATACCGGTACCCAACGGTACCTTTTTCAAATAAACTTCAAATAACTACAATTTCTACCGTTTTCGGCTTGCCATTGCTCCGGCTGCTTTGTTGTTGAATCAAGTCAAATCATAGGTAAGCATATATTGTGCGTGTGAACGTTGACATAAAAAAGCATTAAAAAAAAGTATATATATATTAAAAAAAGAAAAAAAAATCTCACTTGAATCGATACTCGGTAGTACCGACATGTTTCGGTTCGGTACCTCAAAAGTACCGAATTCGGTACCCATCCCTACACAGGAGAGAAGGTTCTTTATAGAGACAGTATGAAGGCTGAGAGGGATACAGTAGGGGAGACACAGGAGAGAAGGTTCTTTATTGAGACAGTAGGAAGGCTGAGAGGGATACAGAGTAGGAGACACAGGAGAGAAGGTTCTTTATTGAAACAGTAGGAAGGCTGAGAGGGAGACAGAGTAGGGGAGACACAGGAGAGAAGGTTCTTTATTGAAACAGTAGGTAGGCTGAGAGGGAGACAGTAGGGGAGACACAGGAGAGAAGGTTCTTTATTGAGACAGTAGGAAGGCTGAGAGGGATACAGAGTAGGAGACACAGGAGAGAAGGTTCTTTATTGAAACAGTAGGAAGGCTGAGAGGGAGATAGAGTAGGAGACACAGGAGAGAAGCAGGTTCTTTATAGTGACAATAGGAAGTCTGAATGGGAGACAGTAGAGTAGAGGAGACACAGGAGAGAGAAAGAAAAGATGATTCAATCCCAGGTCAACAAAGGTTGCGACCGCCAGGCCACTCTAGGCACAACCAATATCCTTACTGCACACATAAATTCACCGACATGCGTATCACCACCGCAAATAATTTTCTCCCATTATTCTCTTATATTATTATAAATATTAGTTTGGAATGTCCATGCATCCTCCGTGTTCGAAGAGAATGATTGCTACGTGTAAAATAACTGAATTTGTAGATGTGAGAAATATAAATCAACAAAAATAATAATATAATTTTGTGTGTTGTTATACCATGCGTTTCCAATGTTTTACCTACTCTACCACTGCACGGAAATTAAGTACTTCCTTTTTTAAAGTAGTTACAGGCAGCCATGTTGGAAGAAGGACAACTAAACAAAACATTCAGTGCAACGCTATATTATATATTGTTTTACTGGCGTAGGACAGCACTAGTCGACATTAATGCCTGAATTAAGTGCTCAAATAAGAACTCAGCACTTTCTAAAGAATTGGTGCAATCAGTGCACCTCTAAATGGCATTATAGTTGTATGGGTATTAGGCTGGACAAGATATGCCTCCTAAAGTGTGTAAACGGAAGTACAGGCTACAGGCTTTCCGGTTTCGACAAAACAATTATAGAAACGTGTGAAGTGCACAATATTTCCTCGTTTAAGCCACTGCAACGGCTTTGCCTGAAGAATTTACTACATGACCGGGACGTTCTAGCTTGTTTGCCGACAGGATTCGGGAAAGGTTCGGTCCGTTCGGAGGCAGCTTCCAGGGGAAGTACATACACCGGAAATTCTACCCCATAGACACTTTCAGCAGTAGTTCTTTACCAGGCTTTATCTCACGGAGAAGATACAACTGGGAACAAGGTTATATGGGCATAAAATATGAATGTTTAAAGATAATGTAATCTACCTTGTTATTGGACTGAATCACTACAGCCCAATATGTAAATGTTGCTGCTTTTGGGGTGAAAACCTCGTTTTATTTTCACATTTTTACGTGAATCAAAAAGGTTTACATGGTTTCTCCATGTTGTCAGTGAGCTTCATCACTTCAAGTACAATGTAATCTATTCAAACACCAATGAATATAATCTTTTTTTAAACACCAAGTTATCAATAGAAGAAAAACGAGGCAGTTCTTCATCCTCATGGTATACAGGGATTAAAGCAAAAGAAATTCTCCCGACTGCTTTTTTTCTGGCCAAGTCATATTCTTATTTTAACCTCCACTGTATTTTTTTTTAATAGCGTTAGCGTTTTAAGGGAGCCTACTGTCCCGACTGTGACTATAGACCCTACTGTTGTGGTTGTTGTGCCAGGCAGGGAGGCTGTGTGCTGGAGAGCGTGAATGCAAGTCTTGTGGCTAGCTTCTGATTTATGGCGAGCTAGAACCCTTTTCCCATTACTTTGAACGATGAACTAAAAGGCTTGTTATCATACAAACAAGGGACTAAACACGTTTCGCAATTATGCCACAACAACAATGGACAGTCTCCTCCCCACCATTTGTATATATTTTTTACCACCCACCCCCTCCTAATGTACAGTCTCCTCCTCATCATACGTATATATTTACTGTTAGGATCTCTGGGTAACAGCACTGTATATTTGCATATGTGACTCGACGTGACCAAACCCGATTTGATCCGGTGAGAAACAAGTGCCAGAAAAGGAACAATTGTCTTGCTCTTCAGAAAATCGAAAAAAATCGAAATCTGTTTTTTTTTACATCTTTGAAATGTCAATAATGTGTTCTCTTATTTGCTCTTATTTGCAAACTTAAATAAAACTTGTAAATGAGGTAATTATTGTTATATAGTTCGACAGTATTGTCTCTCAATACTGTGGAAAAACTACAGGTGAGGGGATTTACGTGTGGGTCTGTCAGCTTAACAGGTACTTAAGAGGTGTTGAAACACACACAGCCAAACGCTCTCCTTTCTTAGCAGGGAGAAGAACAATGTTTATACACTTTATCTTAATGTTATAAGTTATAGCAACGCAACAAACGCAGTGTCCTGTCCATATAAAAAAGATTAAAAAAAAACGCGAGTCCGCGCGGGTTTATTGTCATTAAATTAAACAACATTAAAACACATTTAGAATGTCACGAATTTGATGAGCGAACGAATTTAATTCGAGTGAATTTATTGCAACCTAATGGTATAAGAAGTAAATTCATTCAATAGGGAAACTCAAAGAAAATAACAAACAAGTTATTATTATTATAGGACGCGTTGGTTGTTGTTGTAGACGAACGCGCGCTGGCAATTCATTTGATGACAAGACAAACGTCTTTCTGGGTCTGCATCCCCTTAACAATTGTGTGTATTGAGCTGTACTGTATTATTGGAACTTGGCTTGAATCCGCAGCAATAAGCCAGATAAACAAAATTGTATTAATGCGCCTCGTTAAATCCTCCGCCGTTTCCTCTCTCTCAGTGCTCCACTGTCCGGCTGGCTGCTCTGCCTGTCTGTCTGGCTACTCTGATCCAATCACATTCAGCGTTTCTCCCCCCCACCCACAGTCTGCGAATCAGAGCAGAGTAGGGCGGGTTTTCACGGAATGGAAAGTCTCTTTGCTTGTGAAGAGTGGCAGAAACCTTTCACTACCACACTACAGAAGGTGAACCCTTTCACTGCCACACTACAGAAGGTTAACTTGATTGATTGATTGAAAACTTTATTAACAGATTGCAGAATGGGTACAATACAGTACAGCTCAATACACACAATTGTTAACACTTTGGCTGCCGGAAAACGCCTAAACACGTCATTCCCGGCCATGCTCAAGTTGCCGAAGACGCTTTACAGCGTCTTTAATATCAATATTTCAAAAATCTGGGATCGGATTCATATTTCCCCTCCGCTGGCCTGAGATCCACCAGGAGGACCCACTGAGCTCTCTGGCGGTTCAGGAGCGCCATCTGGTGGCCGATCGGCGCAATCGCTTAACAGGAAGTGCCGTAGAGGTTGTGCTGGTCGGCCGTATTACTTCCGGGCACTCGCTATAGGTCCCGAGGCTCGATCTCGACACACTACATAGCGATCGATTGCCAATAACTCGATAAACAACATGATTTGGACGTATATACCATTATACAAGCTGGAGATGGACCGGGTAAATCGACATCCCATAATGGTAAAATTTCTACTCTACGATGATCGCCCAACGGCACGCGGAGACTAGGGTGAGTTTTAGCGTGTAAAATTACCGTCTTCGATACTAACTGCTATTATCAACATTTGACCCACATTAGATGATTGGTATAACGCTTCCCACGGAATTATAAACGCCCCCTAGCCCATCCGGTCAACATCAGATGACGTGTAGTAACTTCTAGAAGTACGTCTAGTTGGAATTTTTTATATCGCGCTGATTGCCATAAAACTGTATTGCATCATCAATATAATGTATTTGGGGCTATAGATCACGTTCTGGAGAAAGCTGCAGAAAGAGATGAAAACATACTTATACATTAGACCATACTTTACTATGAATATGTGAATGAAAAAGTTTAACGTTGCTACACAATGAACAATACATATAGGACTTTGAATGGGCCCTAATAATGGCAATGTAGCAATAGAATTTAAAAAGTTATAGCCCTGCAAAGAAGGGGACTTTCTCTATAGACAAATAGAGCCGGCAACCTACGGTTGATAATGAATTTAACCCATGGCAGCCAAAGTGTTAAGGGGATGCAGACCAGAGAAAGACTTTCATCTTGTTTACATCAGGATCCCCCATTTTCAATTCATCATAGAAAATAATGTTATGAATGCCCGAAAACATTTGTGATGTCACAGTATGATGTCATAATCAAACATTCTAGAACATTTGTGTATCTATTCAACAATTCTCTCACAGCTACAGAAGGTTAACCCTTTCACTGCCACACTACAGAAGGTTAACCTTTAAATCTAAACATCTAAATGCTTATTGATGTAGCCTTTCCTTCAGCCAATACCTTGACCCCCAACATTACATGGCTTATGTGAGGCTTCCAACAAACCTTTCACTACCACACTACAGAAGGTTAACCCTTTCACTGCCACACTACAGAAGGTTAACTTGATTGATTGATTGAAAACTTTATTAACAGATTGCAGAATGGGTACAATACAGTACAGCTCAATACACACAATTGTTAAGGGGATGCAGACCAGAGAAAGACTTTCATCTTGTTTACATCAGGATCCCCCATTTTCAATTCATCATAGAAAATAATGTTATGAATGCCCGAAAACATTTGTGATGTCACAGTATGATGTCATAATCAAACATTCTAGAACATTTGTGTATCTATTCAACAATTCTCTCACAGCTACAGAAGGTTAACCCTTTCACTGCCACACTACAGAAGGTTAACCTTTAAATCTAAACATCTAAATGCTTATTGATGTAGCCTTTCCTTCAGCCAATACCTTGACCCCCAACATTACATGGCTTATGTGAGGCTTCCAACAAACCTTTCACTACCACACTACAGAAGGTTAACCCTTTCACTGCCACACTACAGAAGGTTAACTTGATTGATTGATTGAAAACTTTATTAACAGATTACAGAATGGGTACAATACAGTACAGCTCAATACACACAATTGTTAAGGGGATGCAGACCAGAGAAAGACTTTCATCTTGTTTACATCAGGATCCCCCATTTTCAATTCATCATAGAAAATAATGTTATGAATGCCCGAAAACATTTGTGATGTCACAGTATGATGTCATAATCAAACATTCTAGAACATTTGTGTATCTATTCAACAATTATCTCACAGCTACAGAAGGTTAACCCTTTCACTGCCACACTACAGAAGGTTAACCTTTAAATCTAAACATCTAAATGCTTATTGATGTAGCCTTTCCTTCAGCCAATACCTTGACCCCCAACATTACATGGCTTATGTGAGGCTTCCAACAAACCTTTCACTACCACACTACAGACGGTTAACCCTTTCACTACCACACTACAGAAGGTTAACCTTTCCTTATAATACATTTACATTTAGTAATTTAGCTTTTAGACTTACAAGGCAAATACTTCAACTGCCACAACAACTTGCCACAAGACAGAGTCATTGCCATAACAAAAGAGCCTGATGCAAGGTGTTAATGTCCCCAGAGAGAGGGGGGCCATGGAATACAATGCATTCTGGGTAGGGTTGTAGTTGATTAAATCACAGGTGTGAACCTCTCCACAAGTTCGAAGACCATTCATCTCTGAATGCGTTTACTGATATCTCCATGATTCATAGGATGTAGCTTGAAAAATATCCCACCAAAATGTTCAAGTGATGGCTTATTTTTAAGGTATGAATCTGTACTTTCACAATATGTAAAAAAAAAAAAAAAAAAAAAAATGAAGATCCCTCAACATGACCCTGAAGTCCATACCTGGTCACATATCATGTGACAAATGTAACAGTACTATATACCTGTAAGTCATGTATGTCCCCATGTCATAAATGTCATGTCATGTATGTTGTGTATGTCATAAATGTCACTATGAATTGAAAATGGGGGACCCTGATGATGTAAACAAGACAAATGCCTTTCTCTGGTCTGCATCCCCTTAACAATTGTGTGTATTTCTACTGGATTTACCAGATCCAGAGTGAATGAATGAAAACTTTATTTAATACACAAGACCCTCTTCTTGGGACCAAGTAAGGTTTCGTCGATAATCCAATGTACAGTTACTTACAACCCCCCCCCCCCCCCCCCCCATCACACCCACCCAACCACCTCCAATGTACAGTCCCCCCACCTACCCAACCTCCACCTGTCCACCAGTGTACAATTTCTACGTCAAATGTATATACTCTCTTTTTTTAGACTATTTTTGTATCACAAACAATACTGTATTTGTAAATCTGGTATGTCATAAATGTATAGATGTAGCAGTACTGTATCTGTATGTCATATATGTTATGATGAATTGAAAATGGGGGACCCTGATGTAAACAAGACAAAAGTCTTTCTCTGGTCTGCATCCCCTTAACAATTGTATGTATTGAGCTGTACTGTACCCATTCTGCAATCTGTTAATAACAATCAATCAATATTTAACAGATTGCAGAATGGGTACAATACAGTACAGCTCAATACACACAATTGTTAAGGGGATGCAGACCAGAGAAACACGTTCGTCTTGTTTACATCAGGGTCCCCCATTTTAAATTCATAGTGACATACATGACATACTACAGATAGTACTATTACATTTGTGACATATACGATATGCAAATATACAGTACTGTTAACCAGAGATCCTAACAGAGATTATACATATGATGGGGAAGAGACTGTACATTAGGAGGGGGTACTGTGAAGTAACACGACAATGACAAATGTGTTGTTTCTGTTTTTCTTTTTGAAATAGTTGCGGCACACGGAACAGACAGCCCCCAGTAGCCTAGGTTTCCGTTAGAAAAAAACAAATAACGCAAATAACGTTCTGATTAACAAAGGCATTCGTTTTGTGGCATTAATGTTAACTAGATGTATCAACATTCATATGTACATTTATCATACACAGAAAGCGAACGGCGCAAGCACACACACGCAACAACAACACACGTTGTCGCGTAAATAACGTTCCGATTAACAAAAGGCATTCGTTTTGTGGCATTCACGTTACCTAGATTTATCAATAGCAATAGTAATATATATGTTTCTTTAGACTAGAATAAGTAAAATGAACTTACTATCTCGGAAAAGTTGCAGCATGTCAGTGTTTACTCTGGGTCTCGAGTAGAGCTAAATAGCAATGGCCGACATTTCAGAAACTGAAAGGCAAACGGTCGCTTCCCATTGGTGCTGAGCACAGTGGAGGCGGGTGAAAGCGCTGTAAACGATTGCTTGCAAATGACTGCTTGACGCCTCTGATTGGCTCAGGTTAAAATCCGTCACGACTCGGAATCAAATGACGGAATCTCCTAATCAAACGGACGGATATCCGTCTCAAGACGGAACGCTTTAATGCCTGGGTATACAATGGTAGTATAGGGGTGCAGCACCACCATGTGTTTAAAAACCTTTTTTTTTTTTTTTCAGTGAGAGCTTGGGGCCAGCTTAGAAACAGATGCATCATTGTCTAATATGCGATTGTTCTGTGCTTGGTCCTCTGTTCCACTGTGTGCGTGTCTAATATGTGATTGCTCTGTGCTTGGTCCTCTCTCTCTCTCTGTGTGTATGTGTATATGTGTATGTGTATGTGTATATGTGTATGTGTATGTGTATGTGTGAAGTTGCAGGAAATTACAACAAATGGCTTTATTGTGATCGTTTCTTGCCTCCACCGCCCCCCACTTCACCTCGGGCACACCATCTTGTTTGACAATCCTGGGGAGAAGCCCTGGATAAGTACAATAACTTCTTAGACAACTTCTGTATCCGCCTGCCTGCTATGGCTGTTTTTATTTTGCTCTGTTCGCCTTACCATGTTTTACTCTTGTTCCGTTTTAACTCTGTATTTCTTTTACCCCCTGCCCCTCAACAGGCTGTGCCTTTTGCCAGGTCTCCATTGTAAATACGAATTTGTTCTTAATGACTTGACCTGGTTAAATAAACATTTTAAGATTTTTAAAAGCCAACTCACTCGTCTGTGCGGTAGAGGGCCAGGGAGTGGCCGGTGAAGTCGATGATGTCCTGGCCCAGGTCAAACTTCTTGTACACCTCTCTCATCGTCGTCTTCTTGGAGTCGACGCCCTCCGTGGTCTTGGGGTCGTTCTCGTCAAAGTTGGCCACGAAGATCAGGAACTTCCTGAAGCGCCGCTTCTCAAACAAGCCCATCAGACCTACAGGAGACGACAGTTTGTTACAAATAGTAGCACTTCTACATGGAGAGGTAAGCATTGTGTGTAAAATCACTTGGTACTAGATGCAATTAATCCAATAATTGCATTAACAATAGCTGCCCCCATGTTTGAGGTCAGCCAGTCCTCCTAATCTACCGAACAATGCAAAGAGTCTAAAACATGCTGTTTTGTCGTTAGCTTAAAGCTTGAGATTCTCCCGTTTCATGGTTGATCATGTCAAACGCTGCGCTTAGATCTAATAGGACGAGGATTGAGACTTTGTTTGCATCAGAATTTATTCTGAGGTCACTAATTATTTTAGTAAGAGCAGTTTCAGTGCTATGGTGCGTTCTGAAGCATGATTGAAATTCCTCCATGATGTTGTTTTCTTTGAGAAAGGAGTTTATTTGTATTGATACCATTTTTTCAAGTATTTTGCAGTCAGTACATTACCGTCTAGTTTGGGTTTCTTTAGTAAGAGTCTTATGACAGCTGTTTTGAATGCGTCTGGGAAGATGCCTGTCAGAAGCGATGTATTTATAATATTTAGGACATGACTTGCAATAGTCTCGAATATTCGCTTAAAAAATGCTGTGGGTATAGGGTCAATACAGGAAGTGGAGGGGTTATATTCCATGACAATTTTATGAAGCTCAGTTGATGCAATGCAAGCAAACTTTCCTATGGTTACTTTTTTCGCAGGGTTTGCTGATGGTGTCCATGTTTGTATCAGGACTAATGCTGGCTCTAATTGAAGTTATTTTGTTATTGAAGAATAATGCTAGTTCTTCACATTTTGATGCAGATGACTGTGGAGGGGTGGGGGCAGTGTTGAGTAGCTGGTCGATGGCTGAGAATAATATTCTACAGTTTCAAACATTCTCTGTGATAATCTTAGAAAAATAGTCCTTTCTTGCCAATTGTATTTCTTTGTTATAAGCAGTCATGGCTTCTTTATATATATATATATATATATATATATATATATATATATATATATATCTCGCAGTGGACTGCAAGCTTGGTTTTCCTCAATTTTCATTCAGCAGCTCTACAGATTCTCTTTGACCAACACTGCTATTATTTAACCATGGGGAGATTTTGTCACAACTTTTTTTTTACCTTTAATGGAGCGACAGCATCCAGTGTATATGATAGGGTGTTGTTGAGATTTTCAACCATGCAGTTTAAAGAGCAGTCCAGGCTGGATGGTTCAGTTTGTCTCATGGTATTTAAGAACTTCTCTTCTGCAATGTCATCTAGTACTCTTCGATTTACAACGGTTACCGTTTTTGTCTCCGTTAAGTTTAGGTTAGCATTGAAGAATACACAATGATGGTCAGATATAGGTAATTCGATTACTGATACTTTATCAATGTTCAGCCTTGTTGTTATCACTAAGTCTAGGGTGTTACCATGTTAGTGAGTGGGTTCATTTACATGTTGTATTAGCTCAAAGCTGTCCAGTAGGTTGATAAGCTCAATAGCCTTGGGGTTGTTCTTATTTATATGAATATTCAGATCTCCATGTATGATTCATCTTTCACATCTAATGATACCAACTTGAGATTAGTTTTGAGAATTCCTGCAGAAATATTGACGAGTATTTTGGTGGCCGGTACAATGTGATGATGAGCAAAGACAGTTCAGCTGTAGCAGACTACAGAGAGTGGCCCGTTCAGCCGAACGCACAATTGGAGGGGGGCTTCCCACTCTCCAGAACATTTACAACAAGCGGTGCAAGAGAATTATCAAAGACACCAGCCACCCAAACAACTGCCTCTTTGAACTGCTGCGGTCAGGCGGAGTCTCATGGCAAGCACAGAAAGACTCAGAAGAAGCTTCTATCCGCAGGCCATCAGGATGCTCAACAAACAATAACACTATGTAACAACCATCAAATGCACTCACAGCACACACATCCACACGCACACACTCACTTTAAACAAACTACTCACTGCAGCACCCACTTTACACACTTTAGAACACCTAAACACACTTTATATTTATTGGTAAAGAATTTGCACTACAACCCATACCTCATTACACCTTACTGTAAATTGTACCTAAATTGTACCTCATCCCATTTCTCCTTTGCACTATATAGTATATTGTATATTAGTATTAGGGCTGACCTTCAAAGCTTTTTTTGGCAATCGAAGCTTCGGGGCCGAGCTTCGATTTTAATTCGAAGCTTCGAGAGAGAAAAAATACAAATAAATAATTTTTTTTATTATTTGGTTGGTTATCCTTACTTTGCTTGTCGTCTTATGATTTTATATGCTTTTTAATAAAAAAAAATCTGTATGTACACTCGACATGAATGTAAATGAAGGAAATCTCAGAAAGAAAAAGATATTCCAAATTTCAGAAAATTTCTATTTGAATAGACCATTTTCATAATTTAAGGACTATTTGAATATTTGAAAATCGATTCCCATCTCTACCTCAGACAAACTTTTGCTTGTAACCATTTTTCTGGGGGAAACCCTAATAAGAGATAAGTATCAATATGTCCAGCCAGACACCACCATGACCATCTCCCGATTTCTCTTAGTGAATGAATGGAGGTTGTTATCTGGTACCATCCACTTCAACAGAGCAGTGGGGAGCGGCAAGATTGATGGATCTAGTGCATGATATAGATCAGGGGTTGGAGTCAGCGCCCCCTATCTGATGTCCTATCTGATGTCCATGTTCCATAACGCCGCTACACCCAATGGGAATTTCATTTTTGGCTCTCAATTATTATCATTTTCTGTTTATCATGGGTATGTATTGAATTCTCAGCCATTGATATTTCTAGTTGGTTCAGTTTGTTGGGTCCTGTCAGTGTTGTGTATAAAATCTAGTCTTGTCACTCCCCCTTCCTGTCTGACTACCATGGGATCCAGAGCCTTCTCGCGCTGCGCCCCCCGCCTGGACCTATCTCAAACCCTGCCCTCTTTTCTTGATCCTCCAATCACAACTGTCGCTTACCTCGGACAAACAAAGAAATCCGTGAAATAGATAACCTCCCCACCTTTGTTTCCCATCCCAAAACACATCTGTTCATTCTGGCATACTCACTTTCATTTTTTATTTTTATTTAATTGATCTTTTCCCCCCTCCTTTTTCCTCCAATTTTTCTCCCATCCCAATGTTAGTCGTTATGCCAATTCCCAATCCCCTTCCTGGTCGCTGCGCACTTACCCCCCACAGTCGGTCTGGGAGAGTGGAGGCTACCACGTGCTTCCTCCGACACACGTCCAGCCAATCAACCGCTTCTTTTCACCTGGCAGCGCGGATTCTCACTGAGAGGGCGTAGCGTGTGGAAGGATCACACTATCCCACTTAGATCCTATCCGCGCTTAGCAGGTGCCCCGACCGAACTGTAGGAGTCGCTGTTTACAACGACCCGGACCCACCCCGCCAGCTTCTCCCACCCTCTAATACTGCCAATTGTATTAGTGTGAACGGCCAGCCAAGCTGGTGACAACCCCGGAGCTGTGAGCTGGATTTGAACAGGCGAATCCAGCCGCTCCGGGGTTGGTGACGAACGCAATCTCCGTTACGCCACCTGACCGCCCCTACTCACTTTAATTTTAAGTTTATTACAACTGCTCCCCTATGTAATTATGTAACTCTGTAATAGTGTTTTTACAATGCATTATTATTATTAAATGAAGGCTTCTAACAATGGGACCGAATACAATCTTCATTATCCTTTATTTTTCCTGGATTCAGATATTTACTCATTTTACTTTTTACTACCAATTGTGTATAAATTAAACATTACAAAAAGTAAACCTTTTCTTTGCAAAAAAGTGACATTTTCTCCGTTTCTGTGGTGGGATTTTGGATTTTGATTGTGCCTCACTGCTTGTAGGCTCCTCTCCGATTCCAGTCAAGTTGTTGTCCTGATATTAAAACAATGATACATAAAATAAACTAGCGCCCCCTTTGAGCATCTCAACATCCCCCTTTCAACAAGTCAGCACCCAACGCCCCCCCCCCCCCCCGACACTCTGAATGCCCCCTGGGGGTGGTACCTCCCCGTTGAGAAACCCTAACAGACCGAGGGGTAGGGGTGGGAATCACCAGAGGCCTCACGATATGATATTATCACGATACTTGAGTCACGATACGATAGTATTGCGATTCAATATATATTGCGATATTAATATTGAGATATATTGCGATTTATTACCTTTTTTCAACTGCAAAGTAAAACTTTGTCAACATGTTTTATCTAATAAAATAAAGTTTTCAGTCTGTTCATCTCACTTCAATCATTTTTATTGCAGCAAATGGGATTTTCTCAAGCAGACAGATGTAAACACTGTAATCTGTGTTGCATGTACCTGACAAACTGAACTGTTTGTATTACAGTCATATTCCGACTTAACTGAATGCACACGTGTGCGGACTACTGTACTATTACAGGTATTGAAATGAACAATGCAACCTCCGTATACAAAAAAAATTATAATCATAATTTTAAATAGATAAATAATAAAATATCGATACTTGGAGTCCTTGTATCGATACAGTATCGCCACGCAAAGTATCGCGATACTACTACGTATCGATATTTTCCCCCACCACTACCGAGGAGTGCCCAGCCTTTTAACATTGGAGGGCCAAGAGTCAACAGATAACGTGGGAGGGGGGAGGTGGGCCACAGACTGTTGAAAATGATGGGCGAATAATCTTGTTATGACTAAGCAGATTATTCAGAGGGCAGACAACAGAGTCTTTTAGTGGAGGGTGGAATTTAATGAAGTCATGTCGCAGCGGCACGGAGAGATACCGAGAGCGGAGAGATACAGAGAGAGGAGAGATACAGAGAGAGGAGAGATACCGAGAGGAGAGATACCGAGAGAGGAGAGATACAGAGAGAGGAGAGATACCGAGAGAGGAGAGATACAGAGAGCGGAGAGATACAGAGAGAGGAGAGATACAGAGAGAGGAGAGATACAGAGAGCGGAAAGATACAGAGAGCGGAGAGATACAGAGGAGAGATACAGAGAGAGGAGAGATACCGAGAGAGAGATACCGAGAGAGGAGAGATACCGAGAGAGGAGAGATACCGAAAGAGGAGATACAGAGAGAGGAGAGATACAGAGAGAGGAGAGATACAGAGAGAGGAGAGATACAGAGAGAGGAGAGATACAGAGAGAGGAGAGAGATACAGAGAGGAGAGAGATACAGAGAGAGGAGAGATACAGAGGAGATACAGAGAGAGGAGAGATACAGAGAGAGGAGAGATACCGAGAGAGGAGAGATACCAAGAGAGGAGAGATACAGAGAGACATATATACACACACACGCATAAAAATATATACTGTACATTTATATATAAAAAGGATCTCTTTTTACATTATTGTACAGAACTCTTTATGGAATAAAAAGTTCAATACATATTAAAGTGGAGATGAAGCAGTGAGCAATGTGATCCTAGTTTGTTTGTTGTGTACCTTGTGTAAGACAGGGTTCTATAATCAAATGTGAAATCTATCTTATTTGTCTGAAAAATCAAATATAATATCCCTGTTTTCAACATGGGCGCCGCCATTTTGTTGCTGACGTCATGGCTGACGTCATGCCGATGGTTTGGTGTATACACTGCTGGTACACTGCCTATAGTGAATGGGTCAGTCAGTAAATAAAATGTTGCCTACAAAACAACGGGACCGCGGTGGTTCTGTTTGTATTGCTCCTGGCTGTTCAAACAAATTTTACCATGTGAGAGAGAGGAAAGTTGGTTAATTTCCACAAACTACCAGTGAAAAAAACAGTGTTGTTGGCACGTTGGCTCAGGCTGGCTGCACTCAGGCGGCGTGATCAGCCTGTTGGACAGGGAAGGAGGATCTGCAGAGAACACTTCATTGCCTCGGATTATGTTGTTGGGGTGGGATGTTTGTCCAGAAGACCACTAATCAGCTGAAGCCTGATGCGGTTCCCTTGGTCTTCGACAGACAGACCGGCGTTAGCTCTCGGGAGCGATCGCTAGTTGGCACCAGCCGGCGACCGGCGTTAGCAACCGGGAGCGATCGCTAGCTAGTTAGCACCAGCCGGGGACCGGCGTTAGCAACCGGGAGCGTCGCGGAGCATTCAGCCTGCTGGCTACCTAGACCCACTTCAACCAGCCGAGCGTCGGGAGCTCCAGCAGCTTGTCAATGTGCTAATAGCCTGGAGCCAGCTACCGTTAGCTTGCAGAGGCTCCAGCACACCGACAAGCTGTGTAGCCAGCTACCGTTAGCTTGCAGAGGCTCCAGCACACCGACAAGCTGTGTAGCTAGCTACCGTTAGCTTGCAGAGGCTCCAGCACACCGACAAGCTGTGTAGCTAGCTACCGTTAGCTTGCAGAGGCTCCAGCACACCGACAAGCTGTGTAGCCAGCTACCGTTAGCTTGCAGAGGCTCCAGCACACCGACAAGCTGTTTAGCCAGCTACCGTTAGCTTGCAGAGGCTATTAGCACACCGACAAGCTGTGTAGCCAGCAGGCTGAATGCTCCGCGACGCTGGTTGAAGTGGATCTAGGTAGCCAGCAGGCTGAATGCTCCGCGACGCTCCCGGTTGCTAACGCCGGTCGCCGGCTGGTGCCAACTAGCTAGCGATCGCTCCCGAGAGCTAACGCCGGTCTGTCTGTCGAAGACTGAGGGAACCGCGTCCGGCTTCAGCTGATTAGTGGTCTTCTGGACAAACATCCCATCCCAACAACATAATCCGAGGCAATGAAGTGTTCGCTGCAGATCCTCCTTCCCTGTCCAACAGGCTGGTCGCGCCGCCCGAGTGCAGCCAGCCTGAGCCAACGTGCCAACAACACTGTTTTTTTCACTGGTAGTTTGTGGAAATTAACCAACTTTCCTCTCTCTCACATGGTAAGGAGCAATACAAACAGAACCACCGCGGTCCCGTTGTTTTGTAGGCAACATTTTATTTACTGACTGACCCATTCACTATAGGCAGTGTACCAGCAGTGTATACACCAAACCATCGGCATGACGTCAGCAACAAAATGGCCGCGCCCATAATGCTAAATGCTTCAGAAATGCACACAACAAATCGTTTTTTCTTAGAAACTGCTTATTTTTATAACGTGATTTCTTCTGTGGCTTATCTAAATACTAATGTGATGCTATGAATATGTATTTATCGCACTGCTTCATCTCCACTTTAAGGCTGTCAAAGTTAACGCGGTATTAATGCGTTATCGCCCGATTCTATTAACGCCACAATTTTTTTAACTCACAATTAACTTAAGATTTTTTTTTATTTTTTATTTTTTTACTAGACTTCACTCAGGTGTATTATTGATGCGCTCATTGATACTATGTTTGTTTCTGAAGTGTGTGTGTGTGAGATATAGAGAGAGAGAGGGGGGTGAGAGAGATGAGGAAGGGGCAAGAGAGAAAGAGAGTTGGGAGAGTGTGTGTGTGAGAGAGGGGGGGGGGTGTGATTACTCAGCCCTTGTGTGGGTGAATGTAACAAGTTCCTAACGTTTTCTTTCCCCTATTATTTCATGCACACTTTATTCATTGTTTTAAATTATTATTTTCTTTTAAGTTATTTGCATCACTCGGTTTTGAATTTGATGCAAATTTGCAATGCATGAGGGTCATCCTTTTGTGTTAAATGGCTGCATAAAGCAAGCATTTGTTGACTCTCATGTTGATAAGAGTATTAAAACTTGGAACTTGAAAACGATCCGTTTAAGGTAGATAAAAAAATGAAATAAAAAATATGCGATTAATTTGCGATTAATTGCGAGTTAACTATGGACAATCATGCGATTAAATATTTTAATCGATTGACAGCACTAATACATATATAAATAAAAAATTATCTTTTTGACTTACTCGTTGCCAAGGCCTCGGTCTCGGTGGAGGGGACTTTGTAAATGGCGCCCTTCTTATAGACGTAACTGCCCTCGATCACTTTGAAGTCCAGGTAACGGGTCACCTGTGTGATCAGCAGCATGCGGACCAGCTGACCTGAACGGACGACAACAGAAAGCAGCGTCATCACCCATTAAACACTGCAGGAGGCCATGATGTCACCCATTAAACACAGCAGGGGGCCAAGATGTCACCCATTAAACACTGCAGGAGGCCATGATGTCACCCATTAAACACAGCAGGGGGCCAAGATGTCACCCATTAAACACCGCAGGGGGCCAAGATGTCCCCCATCTCAAACACGCTTTCAGAACCTTTATTCAAATGGAATGCATTTATTCAAATCCTTGTTGTCATTTACATTTTGTCATTTAGCTGAACGCTTTTACCCAAAGCGACTTATAAGTTCTGTACGACAAGTCAGCAGGAAGGGTACAACTCTTTCAGCTGAGTAACAATGTTCATCAAACAGTACTGAAACTTGGGTGCTGCAGTGTTGAGTGCATAATACTGCATAGACATTAGTATAGTAGGTAGTAATATACATGAGGAAGATTATTTAGTGGAAAAGTGCATGATAGAAGATGGTAAGAAGGTTCGGTTTTTTTTATTGATATTGATTGAAGAAGTGTGTTTTCATCTTCAACCAAATGGATAAACCTGAGGGAATCACTGCTCGCCTGTGGTTGGCCTCAAGGTAAGGTCTAGTCCAGTGGTTCTCAAACTACGGGTCACGGGTAGGTTACAGTGGAAAGTAAAATGGAATTTTACTTGGAAAGTAAAATGATTTTTTATTTATATATTCTGGCAACAAAAATATTTGTTATCAAGTTCAACAAAGTGGGCTTTTATTTTGATATT
Organism: Notolepis coatsorum; assembly: GCF_963971535.1. Taxonomy (NCBI): domain Eukaryota; kingdom Metazoa; phylum Chordata; class Actinopteri; order Aulopiformes; family Paralepididae; genus Notolepis; species Notolepis coatsorum. The sequence goes on from NC_140179.1 coordinate 38,057,443, forward strand.
CCTCAATTCCACATTGAAATTACACAATACATTAAGTGTGGGGTCGCCAAAAAAAATCCTAAATAAAATGGGGTCACGCCGCGGTATGAAAAGGTTTGAGAACCACTGGTCTAGTCAAGTCTAGTAAAGGTTCTGGTCAAGTTTATTTGTATAGCCCATTATTATGGATGGGCATTTGAAGGCATGTCAATATTCTAACATTCTATGTAGGGATGCACGATAATTATCGGGCCGATATCAACTATTATGACATCATCCCGATAAAATTATTGATAGCTCCGATAATTATTTGTATTTTCTTTCTTATTTTCTTTTTTACTTTTTTTTTCACGTCAACGTTCACACGCACAATATATGCTTACCGGTACTTAGGATTTTACTTGATTCAACAACAAAGCAGTCGGGGCAATGGCAAGCCGAAAACGGTCGAAAATGTGAATTTTGGATATTTTATTTTTTTACAACTGCAGTAGGTAGATTTTTTAGAGACTAAAGTACAGAAAAAAGGTACCGTTGGGTACCGGTATCGATTCACAGGTACCGGTACCCATCCCTACTGACAAAGCACAATACCTGTTGGTTTTTAGTTCACTCATTGTTCAGGGAAACACATTGTTAATGACATTTGTTGGATCCACTACACTCCGGTTACTTACTACTGAACGGACGTGTTTTTGCGGACCTCCCAAACTTTCAAACTTTAGACTATTTTCTTTATTTTTACCATCTTTTAACCAGTGATCTTAACTGATCACTGTGACTTTTGCTCTTATCGTTTATACTGTTGGATTTATTGGTTTTATGTGACTTCTTACTGGACGTGACCTAAAGCTATCGGCGCTTGTTGTTGCCATAGCTACAGCTACACGCTACAGTACTCACAGTGCTGAGCTCCCCCGAGGAAATGGCTCCAACATCAGATGTCGCAGAGATGCGAACGGAACTGAAGAACATCGAGATACTAGTAGTGGATCTTCTCAAGCGTCAAACGGAGCTAATGTCCAAGCTGGCTAGCATGGAAAAAGCGGACGCAGGCCGCACCGGTAGTCCCTCCTGGGCGACAGTGGTGAGGGGCCGACGGAAGCTCTCCCTTCCTCTATATGATCCCTTTGAATCACCTCAACTATCAAACCGATTCAATCCTCTTTGTAGTGATTCCAGCCTCCTTGGCTCTCCTTCGCTTCCGTCTCCTGCTGCTAGTAGTGTAGCTTTGCTCAAAGACTATCCGATGATAGCTACTAGCCTAGCTACTAGCCAGGCTCCAAGCGAAGCTACCAGGACGGCGGCCCTCTCCAGCTCACAACTCAACCATGGAAGTATATCTGCGCCCCGGAGCAGAAAGCGCTCTGCCCTGTGTGCTCTCGCATCGCCAAGCTCCCCAGACTCACGCGATGGGTCCGACTCCCCAAAGTTTAAACGCCCTCGTCTGCGGTGCTCTGCAGCCCATACCAGGATGATCATTCAAACGGCGAGTGTCATCGATGGAAATGCCGCTGTGAATGAGCCCCTCCTCACGGCGCTGCTGCCCGACCAACCGTCTAACTCCGCCAGCAATGCAGACGCTACTCCTGCGGCTTTTCACCATAGAAACCTGGCCATCTACGACGGGGAATGCATCCAGGAACAGCCAGAGATCCTACTCATCGGAGATTCCATCACCAGGTTTTTGCAAATACCACACGGCATTACGTATTGTTTTTCCGGTTTAAAAGTTACTGACTTACTGGAGTGTACTCCCGAAATCATCGAGAGATATCCGTCCGCCCACACCGTTATTATTCATATCGGAGCAAATGACGTAATGGCTAGACAATCCGTTAAACTCCAATCTGACTTTGAATCACTAATACTCACTATTGAAAGCCTGGGTAAAATATGCATTGTGTCTGGCCCCATTCCATCCATAGGTCGTGGATCTGAGCGATTTAGCCGTCTGTTCTGGTTGCACAAATGGCTACAGACCCACTGTACTACTATAGGACTTTGCTATATAAATAACTTTGATCTGCTCTGGTCCAGGAAAGACCATTACAGACCCGATGGCATCCATCCAAACATATCAGGGGTAAATGTGCTAATACATAACGTCATACAAAGTATAGCATCACTGGCCTGACAACCAACCATATCTAGCTCTGTAGACTATATACAGAAGCAGCCTAAACTACAAAAAAACACGTTGAGTGTCATCCCGATTCTGATCACCAAAAGACGAATCAATTACTCATTATCACGTCCCATATGTAAATCTAACCTTATCAATATCAGTGTTCAACCACAGACTATCTCACACCCCACTACAGAACCCGTACAGCTAAAACTAGCACTGTTCAACGTTAGAGCGCTGAAACAAAAATCATTTCTGATAAATGAACTCATAGTAAAACATGGTGTACATTGTATGTTTTTAGTAGAGACATGGTTAGACAATATCACTGGTGTAGCAACACTGATTGAGACCTGCCCTTCCAATTTTAAATTCTATCAATCAAACAGACAGAGTGGGAGGGGAGGAGGAATAGCAGCAATCATCTCCACTCAATTTGTGTGCAATGATATTGACCTGGGAACATTTTTATCATTTGAATACCTTGCTATTGTATTGAAAACAGAAATGCCAGTAATATGTGTGACATTGTATCGACCACCAAGGTACTCGCCACTCTTCATACAGGAATTTTCAGAACTCATATCGATCTGCATTACCAGGTATGATAGAATCATTCTTAATGGAGATCTAAATATTCATATCAACAAAAAGGATGACCCCAGGGGTTGTGAGTTTCTGAACCTACTGGACAGTTTTGGACTGATGCAACATGTTCACGAGGCCACCCACCAACATGGCAACACTCTGGACCTACTAATAACAACAGGGCTAAACATTGAGAATATATCAGTAAAACAAATTCCAATTTCTGACCATTATTGTGTGTTCTATGGTACAAGCCTAATATTACATAAGACCAGAAGCGAATTCCTAGTTCACAGAAGGCTTCTGGACGCTAGAGCTGAAGCAAAATTCTCTAGTATGATGAAATCATACGACCAATGCAGTGAATCCTCCTTAAATCAGCAAGTGCAAAACTTCCACAGCACCTTGTCAACTGTGTTAGATACTGTTGCCCCTCTAAAGGTTAAAAAGGTAAAAACTGATAGAATCTCTCCATGGCTAAATAAAACCAATGTTAAAGATAACAAGAGAAAATGTAGGATAGCCGAGCGAAAATGGAGGAAACTCAAACTCACAGCTCACTTTAATTTATACAAAGACGCCATGGGCGCATACAATAAGGCAATACAACTTGCGAGAAAGGAATATTTTTCCAAAATGATCTCAGAAAATATGGGTAACTCGAGGGTACTTTTTTCCACCATTGACCGGCTGATTAACATACCACCCCCCCATATACCGCAGCAATCAGCCACAAAATGTGAAGAGTTCGCAGTTTTCTTTAATGAAAAAATATCATTGATTAGAGCAAGCATTACCGCTGATATGGATCTGGCTATGAGTGAAACCCCACCTGAGATAACTATGGGGGAATTCACATGTATTACATTACCTGACCTCTGTAAGATTGTCTCTGAGTGTAATTCCGCCACCTCCTGCCTCGATCCTATACCAACAGCATTTCTCAAGCGGGTGTTTGATAGTGTCTCAAATCATGTCCTTGAAATCATAAATATGTCTCTTCAAACAGGCACTTTTCCAGATGCATTTAAAACAGCTGTAGTAAAACCACTACTAAAGAAAACAAACTTAGATGTAAACGAACTAAAAAGCTATAGGCCAATATCGAACCTTCCATTTATCAGCAAGATATTAGAAAAGATAGTCTCAGTACAAATAAACTCCTTTCTCAAAGATAATAACATCATGGATGAACTACAATCAGGTTTCAGAACAAATCACAGCACTGAAACTGCCCTTACCAAAATAGTTAGCGACCTCAGGCTAAACTCCGATGCTGGCAAAGTCTCAATTCTTGTCCTATTGGACCTTAGTGCAGCGTTCGATACGATTGACCATAATATCTTGATCAGTCGTCTAGAAAGACTGGTTGGCTTTTCCGATCATGTACTAAATTGGCTCATAACATACATTAAGGGGAGAAGGTTCTATGTTAAGCTTGGAGACAATGTATCCGAGGAACATAACAGCAATTTTGGAGTCGCACAAGGAAGCTGCCTTGGTCCATTACTCTTCTCACTATATATGCTGCCCCTCGGGGACATCATTCGAGACCACAATGTATGCTTCCATAGTTATGCTGATGATACACAACTATATATCTCCGCAGAACCAAATAACACTACAGCCATACAGTCCATTACAAATTGTCTGTTAGCAATAAACAAGTGGATGAACAATAACTTCCTAAAATTAAACGAAAGCAAGACCGAAATCCTATTGATCGGCCCAAAAGCGAAAAGGGAAGTGCTTTGTAAAAACCTGGGGAGTCTGTCATCCTATGTAAAGACTGAGGTTACAAGCCTAGGTGTCATCTTGGACTCAGACCTGACCTTTAAGTCTCATATAAATAAGGCCATGAAAACGTCATTCTTCCACCTAAGAAACATAGCGAAAGTAAGACCTTTCGTAAATAAAAAGGATGCAGAGAAACTTATTCATGCTTTTGTATCAAGTCAGCTTGACTATTGTAATGCACTGTTCACTGGTCTTCCCAAAGCAACCATTGGGAAGCTTCAGCTTATCCAAAACTCTGCAGCTCGATTACTAACTCATACAAGGAGAAGAGAACATATCACTCCAGTCCTGGCCACTCTGCACTGGCTTCCAATAACTCATAGAATTGATTTTAAGGTCCTTTTCCTAACATATAAAGCTCTTAATGAGCAAGGCCCAAAATACATAGCAAATTCCCTAGTTAGTTATCTGCCCTCAAGAACGCTACGGTCATCCACTACAGGTTTACTAGACACGCCCAGAAACCAAAAAAGGATAGGAAGTATGGCATTTGCCAACTATGCCCCAAAACTATGGAACACACTACCAACACACATCAGAAACGCCAGCTCTATACACATTTTTAAAGGAAAATTAAAAACGTACCTATACAGTCTAGCTTACAAATAGTTATGGCTTGGAAAAACCTGATGGATCCATGAGGCTAGGATAAGCCTTGTGGACCCAACTTTTTAGATGAAGGAACGGGTACATAGGAGACACGCCTCCAGTTTTTCAAAAGTTTTTGACACGCCTCAGCTTCTGAGCTGAAGGCGTGTTTTTGCGGACCTCCCAAACTTTCAAACTTTTTAGATGAAGGAATGGGTACAATAGGAGACACGCCTCCAGTTTTTCAAACGTTTTTGACACGCCTCAGCTTCTGAGCTGAAGGCGTGTTTTTGCGGACCTCCCAAACTTTCAAACTTTTTAGATGAAGGAATGGGTACAATAGGAGACACGCCTCCAGTTTTTCAAAAGTTTTTGACACGCCTCAGCTTCTGAGCTGAAGGCGTGTTTTTGCGGACCTCCCAAACTTTCAAACTTCTTAGATGAAGGAATGGGTACAATAGGAGACACGCCTCCAGTTTTTCAAAAGTTTTTGACACGCCTCAGCTTCTGAGCTGAAGGCGTGTTTTTGCGGACCTCCCAAACTTTCAAACTTTAGACTGTTTTCTTTATACGTTTTTCTTTTTCTTTCTTTCTACCACAAGACGCGGCCACTGATGGGTCCATGGGACTTGGATAAGTCCTGTGGACCCAACTCTGGCCACTGACCACATGAGCGAACGGGTACATACGCACACAATACACGGCCACTGATGGATCCGTGGGACTTGGTAAAGCACTATGGACCCAACTATGACCACTGATAAAAACGTAACTACACTAGCATTATAAGACCTAAACATTGCTACCTACCATACAAGTGCATTGGTTTAGTGCACTTCCGGTTGCCACTGAGCGGAAATGTCTGTGCGGACCTGTTCTCCCAAACTGGTAAGCAAATGACTGTTTTTACGTTATTTTCATTTTTACGTTACTATTATTATTATTATTTTTTTTTTTTTTTTACATTGATCTTAACTGATCACTATGACTTTATTGCTTTTATCGTTATATATGCCTATAATTGTGTACAGCACTTTGAGCTACATGACATGTATGAAAGGTGCTTTATAAATACTTACTTACTTACTTACTTACATTGACGGATTGTGAATTTTGTGATCGACTCAAAATTATATTTATTTGGAAAAATAAATATAGTCACTTTATTTGAAGAGTCAAAACTGTTCTCTTGGCTTTGTTTTGTTCATAGTAGTAACGCTCATGTCATGATAAATCTGGTTAGGTCAAAACTACAGGAATATACATAAAAAAATTATATAATACAATAAATATATATATATCGGTTATCGGTATCGACCTTGAGGAGCAGAAAGTTATCGGTATCGATATCGGGGTAAAAAAATCAATATTGTGCACCCCTAATTCTATGTGATCCTGTCCTTCACTAAACAAATAATCATCATTACGAGTGTTTCCCCACTCATTAGGCTGCGCTCAGACTGCAGACGGAAGTGGCCCAGATATGATTTCTTTGCTCATATTGTGACTCAGATCAGATTACAGTGTGAACAACACAAATCCCATGGAATCTGATCTTTTTCAATTCTGATGTGGGCCACTTTCATATGTGATATAAATCAGATACAGGTCAAATTTGTTTTGCAATGTGACCTCAGTCTGAACAGTCATGCGACTTTTACGCATGAACGTCCATCTTCTTTATTGTTAATTTGCACATGCAGGTCAGTTCAGGAGTGTGACCAGTTCACACTGGAATCTGATATTGGCCACATAAAAAAATAATTTAATAATAATAATAATAATAATAAATAATAATAATAATAATAATAATAATAATAATAATAATAATAATAATAATAATAATAATAATAATAATAATAATACTGTGAACAGCCAAACAAAAGAAAATCAGGTCTAAACAATAAATCAGAATTGAGCACTAAGGCTTGCCGTGTGTGAACATAGTTAAATAAACAAGGAAACCAAATCCAATGTGTTCAATGTGATTAAATCAGTAGCTGAATCAGTGCAGTTGACACATACAAAACCATCAGCTATAGTCTATATCTTGAATACATGCAATTTATCAAAATATTTCAACACACACTCCCTACAACCACGTGTCCCAATGGGCTTCACAGGCCCTCGCCACGATGGGAGACAACATCCCCTGACCTTTAACCCCTTCACACATAGAGACAACATCCCCTGACCTTTAACCCTTTCACACATGGGAGAGAACATGCCCCGACTTTAAACACTTTCACACATGCCACCTGACATTTCCTGCACGGCGCGGGAGAGGGGATCGGTATTCCGAGAAAATCTGTACCGTCAACCACCAAGTGTGTCTGACTCTTAACACATCCACTGCCAATCCCGTTGTACAGCGTGTTTGCCAGCCATACGAATTCTGCCAGACCACGCTGTACAGCGATATTGAGATCATATTTAATTTTTTCGCCATGGCATTCATAATTCCACCACCCAGCCTCTGGTGATGCAGTGGGACCCTGCACAATAGTGCAATGCCTCAATACCGCCGCCGGGTGGATGATCGGGCGAGTTACAACCGGAAGTGGCCATCGGTGCATCTGGGAAATCCGCCCGGCAGTCACATATCGTTGCGGGACTACAGACAAACACTGGCGTGCATATGGATCGCTGCCATAACTCAATAATAGATATGATTTGGGCGTTTATTGCGCCATACAAACCGGAAATGGATCTAGTAGATCGACGTCAAATAAGTGGGATCTTTTTCCTCCAGTCTCATCGGCGAACGGTAAGAGGACAGTAACGTTACTTTCAGCTTGATTGTTTATTATTTTCACTGCAAACCGATCTGATCAATATATCACCCATATACTACATAAAGCATTTACTGACGATCACGGAATTATAAACGACCCCCCCCCCCCTTTCATCCGCGCATGATGAATCATAACGTATATGATCATACAGTTGAATTTTTTAATATAGCGTGTATCGGAAATAAACGGCAGTTGATAATCTATATATGCGCCTATGCCTATAACTCACGTTCTATGAATTACTGCAGAAAACGATAAAAACACTTATATTCTAGAAGGTATATTCTAGAAGGTATTTTTGGAAGAATCTATTAATGAAAAAGTATAACGTTCCTACATCCTGAACGATAGATAATCGATGTTGAATGGGCCATAGTAATGTCAATTTAGCAATACAATTTAAAAAGTTATAGCCCTGCAAAGAAGGTGAACATCTCCATAGGCTTAGAGTGGTGGCAGTGAGCCTACATTGATGGATATAACCGTGGCAGGGAATGTGTTAACACTTTGAGTGCCAACGACAAGAAATCTCGTTAGTTCATGCCAATGCGTTGAGTGCCAAGAACGAGAAATCTCATTATTTAATCGTTATTTTTTTTATTATCGATTTCCATAAATTTTTCATCAATCTAGCCTCATGTTACCAGTGGGGATCTGTCTGAGCTCGAACAGGGAAAATACCGCCCCCTATCGTCTCTCCGGATGGTATTGCACCCCATTGGATTGGACTGAATAAAATGGATGGAAAAAAAAAGAGTTCGGATTCCACATTTTACTTGTCAGGCATGTAACCGGAGATGATCCCACTCATTGCCGAGCCGCAAAACAGCGTGGAATATGTGTTACCAGTACCCAGCATTGGATCAATAAACGCGATCAATATTTGGAATGGCGATCAGGAATTGGAATAATCTTTTTGGAGAACATCTGATCTGAGGTAAGGAATCTATTTTACCAGTCTTGGGATAATCAGAGCTCTTTTCACCTATATATCAGTGTGTCCCATATGTGTGTGTGTGGCTGTGAGTGTGTGTGTGCTGATCAGCCCGCTTCTCTAGCGTGCATAAGTACACATATACTATCGATAATCTAGCGTTTATTTGAAAACGATTCATAAATAGGCCGAAAAATGACAACGTGTTTTGTGTATTATAGTAAAGCGCGATTCCTGCAGAATATATTTTTTTTGGATGCAAAGTGAGAAGGTAAGATTAGATTCAAATGTATTGTATTGTCACCATACAGCACAAGTACAGTACAATGAACAGAAGTTTGGCATCCAACCAGAGTGCAAATATAACAAGTGCAATAGTGATATATAATGTACAGGTGATTAAACTGGGTAAAAATATATAGATTAGTACTATGTACAGAGTTGTAGTATTAATATGTATAGTGATACAGGTATAAAGACACTGATATTAAGTCATACTGGCCAGCAGCATAACTAGTAAGAGTAGGTAAGAGATATGTACAGATATAGTATCTACAGATATGTAAAAATACAGGTATGTACAGAGAGACAGATGTGAATAGATATATATACACCGTAAGAATACACACATATATATATAGTATATACAGCATTATTGTACATGCTATCATACAGTTATAGACTATAGTATGAGTTAGGTAGTTATTATGATTACAGTAAGGCAGTTGTAGACAGTGAAAGCAGTAGGTACTAGGTAGGTATAAATTGAGTATAGGCAACAGAGTTCAAAGTTCGTACCGTATGGGTAATGGAGCGTAGGGTGTTATGGAACAATTAATACTGTCTTTGCTACCTCGTCAGGTAATGCAGACATAGTGAGACTGATGATAGCCAGTGGTGGAAGGAGCATGTATGTGTGTATATGTATATATATAAATGCAGTAAACAAAAAAATATAAAGAGTGGTTCATGTTTACCGTTGGCCATAAGGAACTTGGGGATGAGGTCCACATTCCAGTCGCGACCCTTTCCCATGGACTCAGGTGGGTTACCGGGGAGGCTGAAGCGCTTGTAGAGCTGTAAGGAGACAGGAGGTGAGGACAGGAGGTGAGGACGTGAGACAGGAGGTGAAGACGTTAGACAGGAGGTAAAGACGTGAGACAGGAGGTGAAGACAGGAGACAGAACCCTATGTCTCTAAATTGGCCCTCAGTCATCAAAATGTTCAAATAAAAAAGGATTCAATAAAACAGGCTTGTTGTCTCCGATGAGACGGCTTTTGGTTAGGGTTCCGTTCAGAATCTTGTGGGTTTAGAAGAGTTAATTCTCAAGGTCGGGTGCTACATTGCACGTAACCCTCTACATTGTGAAATGATTTGAGTCCCAGTACTAAAAAGGCACTAATAATAAATGCATTCATTCATTCCAAAAAGCCCAACAAGGAGTCAGGAGGTTGACATACATCTTCCAGTGGCGTGATGGAGGCGCTCTCGGCTCCGTAGTAAGAGTTGCGGTCCATGTGCAGGACTTTCTTGCCTTTCACCGACATGATCCCGGACAGGATGCATTCCTGTTGGAGAGAACAAATCCACAATCAATATCAGAACGTCCAACAAACGAGGCTACACAAACATCCGGTGTGTTTCACAGATGTTCTGTAGCCTAGCCCTAGATCAACACACAGCTACAACAATTACATTTTATTTGTATTTATTTATTTTCTATTAAACCTTTATTTAACCAGGCATGTAAATAAAGAACAATGACGGCCTGGTGAGGATGAAAGGGCCTCTCTCGAAGGGGAAAAACAATTTTTATAAAATAAATAGAAAAGAGACAGATATATACATGACAGAAGAAGTAAGGGTAATAATTAAAACACACATCAAACAATTAACCAAATAAAATGAGACAGTATGCAATACATTTCCAATAGATGATAGGGCACACAGTGCCCAGTATACTAGACATTAGGGATGGACCAATGACGATGCTGGTATCAGATACTGCACAGATACAGATATCAGTGCAAGGTTCGAGTATGGGACACTTTCTCAACTAATAAAAACGGATACCAAAACCATGTGTAATATGTAAAAAATCTAAAGCATTTTCAGAATTTCTCTAATTGAGAAACATGAATTATATGTGAAACATTTTTACCCCCTGGCCCCAAGCCTGATGGTCCATGTCTGTACTGTTCATGAAAAGTAATAGATCATGTGATCAGTACGGCGTATCTGCCAAATACTTTAGGACTGCCGTATGGGTGCATCCTGAGTATTCAAGGTCTCGTTACCATAAAAAAAAAGATTAACCTCTTAACATTCCTGCAAATTTAGCATACAACACATATCGGCTGTCGAACACAGGGCTGAAGAGCTAGCTGTCATAGCTTCTACTTCTAGAGGAGTTGTCACAGGGCTGTCGAACACAGGGCTGAAGAGCTAGCCGTCATAGCTTCTACTTCTAGAGGAGTTGTCACAGGGCTGTCGAACACAGGGCTGAAGAGCTAGATGTCATAGCTTCTCAAATTGAAGGTCCATGCTGGTTTGTGTCCATTATGAAATGACAATTGTGCATCATTGGAATTCTGATTATTTTCTACCTGGGTGCCTGGGTCTTACTCTACCTGCTCTCAAGATACTGAAATATGGCACTGATTGATTGCTTGATCTAACGTAAATTGGTACTCGTACTGAGTTCGGTACCCCCAACTCTAATATTTACTACAGTAAAGCAATCCATACCCAACTCAGCGTTTCCGTTAGCCGGTAATTACCGGTATTTGACTGGCAAAATCTGTTGAAGTCCGACATATTTAATCTCTCCGGTCATAATGTCCGGTGAAAATAATTCCCTCTAAACACAATTAGATTATTTGAATTGTATTAAAATAGGCTAAAATTATATAGCCTATGCGATGAACGAAACAATCTCACCAAGCAGCCGGTCTAATAATGACATCCTGCTGTCAGCGCGAGCTGGCTGCTGATATATTTACGTGAAGCATGGCTTGGCAGGGTGCAGTACTCCAATTCAGCCATTGGCAATTCAGCTGTTGGGTGGGGGCGCTGCTGACACCACTGCTCTGCTCTGCCTGCTCCAAGTGCTCCATGCTTCACGTAAATATATCAGCAGCCAGCTCGCGCTGACACAGCGGTGCCAAATTTCTCAGTTCTTCGCTTGATATAATTAATACAAATGTCCAATATAACGGAATTAGTTAGCTCATAAAAATGTGATTATAACAGACTGCTGTTTATTAAGGTCGGGCAGACTGCCCACCGACACCTCAAGTCGGCAGCAGCAGCACGAAGTCTCGAGGGACTTATTTTATTTGGAATATATTAATGACTGATACGCAAAAGTAGCCTAGTTTTAAGTTAAAATATTATAAATGCCTTGATGATGTCATTCTTTATATAGGTCTATCAATTGTTTTTAAGCTCAATAAACTCTGACCGGAATTTATCCCATTTGTCCGGTAGATTGAAATCTACCGGACACTCAGACCTGCAAAAAAAAATTCTAACGGAAACCCTGACCCAACTACAGTAAAGCAATCCATACCCAACTACAGTAAAGCAATCTCTACCTAACTACAGGGAAGCAAACAATACATAACTACAGTAAAGCAATCCATACCCAACTACAGTAAAGCAATACATAATTATGTAACCACAGTAAAGCAAACGATACATAGTAGGGGTGCACCGATGTATCGGTCGGGTATCGGTATCGGCCGATAAGTGCCTTGTTGACTGCAATCGGCCGATAAGCTCGAATGTGCCGATGGCAGTAGCCGATAAATTCAGTCGCATCCTGCACAACGCCGGCCCCGCCCCAGTCCCCCACACACACAAGCTACTGCATCAAAGTTACTACTAAATATTCAACATTCTCTTTTGAGACTCCGCTTCAGACTCTTATGATTTGGCACTAAAAGCTAAACATTGTCACCGATATGGCTGTCCGCAACATGTCATTAATTGTGTACGCGAGGTGGTCGCTCAGTGACGACGCTAAAATGAGCTAGGTTAGCTAGCATTAGCTACCGGGAGATGCAAGACTAACGTTACTGGTGAAAATGTGATTTGCGTTGGAATACTCCTTTGCCAACTTGCTGTACTTTGCTTGCAGGTCTGCAGCCATTATTGCTGGATTATGAATAGCCCCAACTTTAGCCAAGGTAACGTTATGGCTAAACCTTTAACAATAGTTAACGCTAGCTTTCGGTTAGCTGTTCAATGCTATTAATAACACAACTCCCCGTCAACACCCTCTCTCGGGAAGATGGCATTTAAGAAAGTATCTGCTGTTAAAATGACACAAACATTCGTTTTGTGGCATTAACGTTATATAGTTAGTGTTACACGTTCAATAACAAGCATATTATTTACCCGAAGATAGCAGTAAGCAAGGCATTACTCCGTTAGTCCGTTCATAGCTCAGTTCCATTCCGTTGCTCATTCCGTACCCAACTACCCATTCTGCAATCTGTTAATAAAGTTTTCAACCAGACAAATGTATAGAAAGGCTTTGTTTTATTATAACATTTGTTGCAGTAAAATCATTATGTCTCATTTGGTCATGCTGTGGAGCGCTGGTCGGCGGGCAGCTAACGTAGCTACGTTAAGTTTGTTGTGCTCTCGCAAACAGAACAATGGCGGCATGCCCGAAAGTAGAAAATGAATAAACGCTTGCCGATTGGTGGTAAGGACAGCAGGAGGTGGGTGCTAGCAGTGTGGCGTAATTGGCCGAATCGACTGTCAATCAAAATGGTTATATTGCATTGGCTGAGAGCTCTGGTTGAGAGAACAGTATCCATCTGCAGGCCGCCAGACGATACTGGGAGAGAGATAGTGCTACATGGCATGGTGGAATTAATACCATAAACATATTTCTTGATGTTTCCTTTTTTTAAGTAAGTAAAGAGGCCTACAAATACAAACATACACATACAAATATACAGTAGTTTCATTAGAAAAAAAATATTACAAAAAAAAATATTAAAAAGAAATTACAAATACTATACAAATAATACACAAATATCGGTATCGGTATCGGCCGATTGTGTTACTTGAACAATCGGTATCGGTATCGGTGGCCAATTTTCATATCGGTGCACCCCTAATACATAGTAAAGCAATCCGTTACTAAGTCAGTAAAGAGGAACACATCAGTTCTCTTAGTTCAGTGGTTCCCAAACTATGGGGCAAACTACAGGAGTGGGGGCGGGTGAGATGGAGGGAGAACTAAAGATGTTGTTCCCTCATATAGTGCTATGGTTGTTCCCTCATATAGTTCTATGGTTGTTCCCACTAGTCTAGTGGACTGCTGGCACGGTGCTAACAGTGTGGAGAGAGGTCTGGCTTGAGCAGTAGAACAAAATATCAGAGCGGAACTAAATGTATTCATATTTAAATACAATGCGTTTCACACGAGAGCTGTAAACAAACATTGTTGCTTGGTTTGCGTCACACAGAATCAGTTATATCACCTGTGGTAGCGAGCTAGCTAGCCGACGCTACATTAGCTATCCAAAGTAACTTCCTTTCGTTGTCCTGTACTTTTAGAATCAAAATTAGAATCTAAATCTGTTGGTGTGATCTGTGGACCTTTAATGAGGGCTGGGGAGGAGAAGCAGCCGCGGACACTCACTTCCTTTCCAAGTTCATTTGTGGTTCATTCTGGTTGAGGGTGGAATTCCAGAACACAACATTCTCTGTTGGCCATGTACAGTCTACACCGTGTACAGAATCAGTCCACACTGTGTGTACAGAAGAGGTCTACACCTTATGTACAGAAGCAGTATACTATACAATGCTTGTACAGAAGGTGTCTACAATGTGTGTACAGAAGAAGTCTACACCGTGTGTACAGAAGAAGTCTACAATGTGTGTAAACACTAAAAAGGATGAGCTATAAAAAAAGAAGGTTCGAGTTCAATCCACGCTCCATTAGAGAGAGAGAGAGAGGGGATGCCGATTGGACAAACCTCCAGACAGGCGATTCATCACGACCAGGACGTTTCTCTGTGGAGCTGGTGGAGGATTACAGTTCGGACGCAGCTCTACAGTCACTGCAGGAAGCCCTGGTACTGAGGAGAAAACGGGTTTTCAATGACTCTGGAATTCCCACCGACCAAAAGAAAAGAAAGGCCTTAATACGATTACACCCGTTGGGTTTGTACTAGCAGCGAGGAAAACGCACCCTATCATGTGATTCAGTGGACTTTATTCAGAAAGGCTGAACATGGAACAATGGCTAACTCTTATGGCAAAGGGGGGTGGAGGAGGGGTGGGGGGGTAGGCGACATTACCCTACTACTCGGCGGTCACGCCCGAAGACGACAACAATCCTCCGTTTTGAGAAGCAACAAGAGACTGTCTGCTGCATAACTCATAGATGATGTAATGAGGGGAAGAGAGAGGCGAGAGGAAGGAACACGGCCTTGCTCTACATTCTGTTGGTTGCCGTCGGCAAACAAAACCATGTCACACTTCTTTCACAGAGTAGTGTCCGCCGCCCGCGTTACGCATGTTCTGTTCACACGCAGGACGCAACACCTTCTCACCCTAGGTGGCCCGTTTTAGAGCAGGGTCAATTAGGAGGACAGAGGTCACAGGGCCCGGTAAGCAACATCAGGATGCTCAATGACAATTAACACTATGTAACAAACCATCAAACACACTCACAGCACACACATGTACACACCCACTTTAAATAAACAACTCACTGTAGCACCCACTTTACACACTTTAGACACTAACACTAGGGTGCACCGATATATATCGGTCGGGTATCGGTATCGGCCGATAAGTGCCTTGTTGACTGCCATCGGCCTGTCGGCCGATAAGCTCAAATGTGCCGATGGCAGTGGCCGATAAATATCCGTCAATATGTGTCGCGTCAATCTGGTCCACACTTTCAAACTTTGAAAAAAGTTTCAATCAAGCGACCTGCCCACACAAGCTACTGCATCAAAGTTACTACTTATGATTAACAAAGGCATTCGATTTGTGGCATTAACGTTATATACAGGGGAGGAAATTAGGCCACTTTACTCGCCAAATGAGAGTATTTTTTACGTTTGGCGAGTGATTCATGAAGACCACTCGCCAGTCTGGCGAGTTGACAGTGCCACGAGAGCACTGCACAAGACCCGCGGACATATATAATGTTTAATAAAAGTTCCCGCAGTACTGGCCAACCCGCGGACATATTTAATGTTTAATAAAAGTTCCTGCAGTACTGGCCAACCCGCGGACATATAATGTTTAATAAAAGTTCCCGCAGTACTGGCCAACCCGCGGACATATATAATGTTTAATAAAAGTTCCTGCAGTACTGGCCAACCCGCGGAAATATAGAATGTTGAATAAAAGTCCCGTGGTACTGGCCATCAGTCAAGGAAGCACTCGCAAACAGATAACGTTAAACACAGAAGATGGAAAACAGACAGACTGAGCAACGGGGAACTGCATCCAACCCTAGTACAACTCTCGAGTCCAAGGCAAGGACACATTTAAATTACAGAGGTGTATGTTAGTCTATTGCGCACCGGACTACGACGTAAGGTTAGACATTTTATTTCATGCTCAAAAGCCCCTGGCTTGCACATCGCAGTCACGAAAGGGGCTAGCTCAACCAGTGCACAACAGCAGACCAACCCAACTGACGTTACCACAACACTTGACGGAACTTCACAGCACTGTCGTAAGGCCACCGTGCCGTCTTAAAGGCACAGTGAACACTCGGATGCATACACAACATTGACGTGGCTTGACAACCGAGGTTCAAAGTTAACTTGATTGACTGATTGAAAACTTTATTAACAGATTGCAGAATGGGTACAATACAGTACGGCTCAATACACACAATTGTTAAGGGGATGCAGACCAGAGAAAGACTTTCGTCTTGTTTACATCAGGGTCCCCCATTTTCAATTCATCATAACATATGACATACAGTACACGACATACAGATAGACAGTACTGCTACATCTATACATTTCACATCTATCTATCTATACACTTCACAACATACTTCGGTTTTTTTCTTTCACTGCCCAACCCAGTCCAACCCAGCATCTTTCACTGCCCAGTTCAGCCCAACCCAGTCCAGAATAGATCCCTCTTTCATGTTAATATGTGTTATGCTAATATTGTGAAGAGTAGAGACTGTTATTAATGTTTTATGCTAATAAATATTTTAAAGAGTAGAGACACGGTGTGATTATTACTATGATTGAAAATCAATTTAGACGAAGACATACAAAGAAGTAATTATCACAATTAGCGATTTTTTTTGGCTGGTAAAAAATCAGTTTGTCTGGTAAAAAAATCAGATACTCGCCAGTTGGCTGGTAAGCCAAAAAGTTAGTTTCCTCCCCTGAAGTTATATAGTTACACGTTCAATAACATCAGCGTATTTACCCGAACATAGCAAGCATTACTCATTCATATCTCTCACTTCCTTCCTTTGCTCAGAGAGCCCGTACTGAATTGTACCCATTCTGCAATCTGTTAATAAAGTTAATAAAATAAAAACACACATGGCATGGTGGAATTAATACCATAACATATTTCTTGATGTTTCCTTTTTTTAAGTAAGTAAAGAGGCCTAGACAGTCCGTAGCAACCTAAAACGTATACAATATAAATGGCTGATGCGTACATATATAACTCCTGTTAAATTGCATAAGTTTAATGATAATATTCCAGATACTTGTGAAGGAAATGCGCATCAGGATCATTTGGATGTTATTCTTTGGAGTTGTGTTACAAATGGAACGGTCTTTCCCCGCCGAACACAAGTTACTTAACGTTACACAGGTCGCGCTATGCAGATGCTTAGCTTGCTAACGTTAAGATAGCAGTGTAACTTAATGTTATACAGCACTATGCATGCTTGCTGAAAAGCAGAGCTCTCTGTCTGTCTGTCTGTGTTCGCACGGTGCACCTCTCAAGCACCCTGTAACACGCAGCGGGCCCCGCCTCCCTCCCTCCTTGCATTCCACCCAAAAACTGAATTTCAGTCCAGTTTCTTAACTATTAACAGCGGAGCTGTTTTGTAATCTTCACTCTGCAAGTAAATGATTTTTCCGGTTCGCACACACACATATTATTAGGGCCAAATACGAGGGAAATGCTCGCACTGTAGAGCATATATATAATTATATATATAATTAGTAAACTGTCGGGGGCTTTTATTGCCCCCCTTAACTGATTTTCGAGGGCATTTGGTCAATTTTCGAGGGCATTTTGCCCCAAGCCACAGTTAATTTCGAACCCTGGGATGTGGGCATTCAAGCACTAAATGTGCACCCCCTGCTGGGCATTCAAAGTGTTAAACTGTAGGGATGCACCGTGGGCGGCTACGTGGCGTAGTGGGCAAGGCGCTCGCCACGAATGCGGAGACGCTGGGCTCGCCTGTTCGAGCCCAGCGCTCCACATTGCTTTCAGTTTAGCTGGTCGTTCATACTAATACACATTGGCCGTATTAGGGGGTGGGAAACTGATGGGTGGGGATCGGACGTTGTGGACAGCGACTCCTACAGGTCGGTTGGTGCGCCTGCGCAGTAGAATCAGGAAGTGTCGGGGGCAGCGTGAGCCTCCCACGCGTTACTCCTCGCCACTGAGAGATCGAGCTGCGCAGGTGAAAAGATGCGACTGCTGTTACCTCAAGTACCGGAGGGGACTTGTGCTATGTATGACTTAGTCCACATTGCAGCCGGCTTGTGGGAGGCAAGAAACAGCGTTCGTGACAGGGGAGGGTTGAATTGGATGATACGAAATTGGGATGGGAGAAAAATATAGAAAATGGGAGAAAAAGTGGATACAAAAAAAACTGTAGGGATGCACCGAATATTCGGCCGCCGAAAATTATCGGACAAAAATGGTTAAAAAGGCGTTTTCAGGGGAAAGGGTTTTAGCACCGAAAATATATCACTGAATGTCAAAGAACAGGGTTACGTAACGTTCGTAACCTAAAGTGTTGTTGTGATGACGTAATCTAAACGCGGCTACAGACTTTGCGCAACGTATAACGTGAGCAGCTTGGGCCTAACAAAATTAATAGTTGGTTTCAGGTTGGTTGTCAGTTTGGCCAATAAAATTTATTTTATTTAATTTTTTTATTTTATTCTTTCCCATGGCGACTATGGATATGGAATTTCTTTATTTAATTAAAATGTTCACAACAACATGGATGCATGTACTCTGCCAGCATGTTTAATATCCATAATACTAAATGTTTGACTAAGATTTCTATAAAACTTTATTCAAAACAAAAAACAAAAAAATCTAATGAGGCGGAACCAGTGCCCCTTGTCAGTCTCTCTCCGTGTGGGCGGCCGCTGGCGTTACTACAGAGCACAGCACGGGAGCTCCGTGGGGCAGTAGCAACGCTACATATAGCTTAACTACATTTCTCAATAGTGTTGCTCCTTTTAACCAAGTAGCGTTATTTGTAGTGTAACGTTAGAATAACACAGAATAACGTTAATACAATTACATGCATCATTGTTTACAATGAACGGGTGGGGCTAGTCAAAGGACTGGAGACGGGGACAAGTTAAACATGAATTAATTTATTATAACGGGTCGTTTTCGAGTCGTGCTGCAGTGCCTACGCACCACAGCTATTCTATTATATACTGCTTTGACGCTTCCTCCTCATCGTTGATTGCCTGTAGTAGCTGCATCTAACGTTAGTAGCTAACGTTAAAACTAAAAAACACAACCGGACGAGACAAGTTGTCGGCTAGGATAATCACAACAATACTTCCGGTCCGGTCGGTGGGCTTCAAAATAAAAGTCTTAAACACCGGAAAAGACGGAGCGGTGGGCTTCAAAATAAAAGTTTTGGGAAATAAATTTCTCAAAAAAATTCTCTAACCGGTCGCAATAATATCGCTTATCGCGATATTTTCGGGGGCAATTAATCGCCCAGCAAAATGTGTTATCGTGGCAGGCCTAGTCACGGGAGATGTAGTAAATACAACAGTCCTTCCATAATTCCATGAATTATGACAGTAGCCACTACAGTAACATCATTAAGTCTGCTATAAGATATTATCCCTCTCGTGTGTGTCTTTATGCAGATCTTTATGCAGTTTTAAAGCACCTTGGCTTTGTTCTGAATGCACTTTGTTGTAGTTATCCTACAGAGAAAAGAAAATGCACTTGACTTTAATGCACATTTTGTTGTATGCAAAGAGAAAATGTTTAAATTGTACAATCTTTCAGCAGTCAGTCTGGAATTAATGTATGCATTCAAAAGTGCTGAATAAATGTTTTATGGGCCCATAATAGTGATTAATATTATTTAAGTTAAGTTTTGCCATAATCATGTCTTTTGCCATAATCAGGTAGCTAAAAAAAAAAATACATTATATATATATTTATATTAATCATTTTCGGCCTTTCGGCATTCGGCCAACTGTTTCCTATTTTTGGTATCGGTTTCAGCCAAGAATTTCCCATTCGGTGCATCCCTATTAAACTGGGTATAAAATATATAAATACTACTGAGTAATAGTGCTAATCAGATGTATGTACAGAGTTGTAGTATTAATATGTACAGTGATAAAGGTGCTCCCATAGTCGAGCAGACTGTACACAGAGCAGACTCCGCGGAGGTCCGCGCG
Organism: Notolepis coatsorum; assembly: GCF_963971535.1. Taxonomy (NCBI): domain Eukaryota; kingdom Metazoa; phylum Chordata; class Actinopteri; order Aulopiformes; family Paralepididae; genus Notolepis; species Notolepis coatsorum. Next base: position 38,077,907 of record NC_140179.1, read on the forward strand.
GCTCTTTGAGCTTTCATAGTCGAGCAGATCTCAGCGGATGTCCGCGGTCTATTTCCTACATTTCTCGCACCAGTTTTATACATTTCCCACAAAAAAAGTTTTACGCACTTGAATAACAGGTAGCGAGATGCAATGAAATAAAAGCACCAGTTTTATTTAAAAATATTGGAAACGGAGATAACATTCTATGTTATCTCCTTTTCCAATATTTCGAAATAAAACTGGCAATTTTACACACTTCATTTAGAAAAGCCATTCAAACATCTCTCTTGGCACGGAGCGAGTGGTCAGAGTAAAATGCAGATCGGCGTCACATTAAATGGAGTTCGATGTCAACCAAAACGCCGAGCAGCGTTTTGTGTGACACCAAGTCAGCGGCGCGGATGTCCGCGCGTCAGAAAATAGTAGCTTCGCACCTGTGGGTCTGCTGTCCGCTGAGATCAAAGCTCAAAGAGCCGCGCGGACCTCCGCGGAGTCTGCTCTGTGTACAATCTGCTGGACTATGGGAGCGCCTTAAGAAAGACACTGACATTCTGATCAATAATAACAACTAGACTGATTAATCGGCCTGGGCCTAACAAAATTAATAGTTGGTTTCAGGTTGCCGACCGACCCTGCCGATTTAGGTGCGACCCAATATATTTTATGAGTTTTTAAAAAAAAAAGAAAAAAAAAAGAAGAAAATCCAATTTTTTTTTTTTTTTTATAGAATAAAGTTTCATAGAAATCTTAGTCAAACATTTAGTATTATGGATATTAAACATGCTGGCAGAGTACATGCATCCATGTTGTTGTGAACATTTTAATTAAATAAAGAAATTCCCTATCCATAGTCGCCGTGGGAAAGAATAAAATAAAAAAATAAAATAAAATAAATTCCCTACCTACCCATCCATGGCCAAACTGACAACCAACCTGAAACCAACTATTAATTTTGTTAGGCCCTATCAGTCACATAATTTGGATAAAAATGCTTGGGGTAAATGGTGTCATCACGGTAGTGTTGTCACGATACTGGAATTTCGAACTTCGATACGATACCTTGAAAAGTATCGATATTCGATACTATTTTCGATACCATGGGGAAAAAGGTTCAATCTTAAAATGTAAAAAAAAAATACAAAAAATTAAAAATTTATAAATGTTGCTTTTGTTGCTGGTTGATTCTCCTCAGCTTCTCTCTGGTACTATAAGAGAAGAGATGTATAACACTTTTAAAACCCTTTGTTTATCTTTAGATCACACATTTAAAAATAACTGTTCATCTTACTTCAATCATTTTTATTGCAGAACATGGTATTTTCTCAAGCAGACAGATGTAAACTGTAATCTGTGTTGCATGTACCTGACAAACTGAACTGTTTGTATTACAGTCATATTCCGACTTAACTGAATGCACATGTGTGTGTGTGTGTGGACTACTGTACTCTTACAGGCAGGGCTGGGCGATATGGCCAAAAACGTTATCGCGATAAAATTATTTTCATATAACTCGATATCGATAATTATCGTCGATATAATGTCTGTCAAGTTTAATTAACTTTGTATGCCCGGCGCCGATGGACGGGCTATTAATAGACTTGTTTTGCTGCTGCGAATGTCTCGAGAGTCGAGTTGATGTCGTCATCAGTCCGCGCACGTTAGCAGTTAGCCAGAGCAAGCGGAGTATCTCATGACAATGTACTAAATATGACCCTAAAATACTCTGTTCCGCCCCAATACATGGCAACGACGTCCACCGTATACCCCACACTACTATAACAGTTACCCTCAGAATTCAAAACACACACTAACTCGGCAGGTAAACTGTGAAATAGCGCTTTGCAAGCTAATTATCCTAGCCAGCCTCGTTTCAAAGCGGTGTATTCCATGACAATGTACTAAATATGACCATAAAATACTCTGTTCCGCCGCAATACATTGCAACAACGTCCACCGTATACCCCACACTACTATAACAGTTACCCTCAGAATTCAAAACACACACCAACTCGGCAGGTAAACTGTAAAATAGCGCCGTGCAAGCTAATTAACCTAGCCAGCCTCGTTTCAAAGCGGTGTATTCCATGACAATGTACTAAATATGACCATAAAATAGGGCTGGGCGATATGGAAAAAAAAATCATATCGCGATAACGATATGATAATTTTATTTTATTTCTCGATATCGATAATTATCGAATTGTTATAAGTATACAAAAAATTTAATTTTTTTTTTTTTTTTTAACAACAGATGTATGTTTATTTTGCAGCAATTCTTTGTCATTGCCGCCATCTTTAGTGTTACATCCCCTCACACTCCAGTTCTAAGGCTGCAGCTGGTTTAAAAGCTAAAGTAAACCGGCTTCTCTGCTGGCTGTGGCTCCAGAGGAGTTGAACAGTTCTGGCTCTGCTAGTTTATTTTCGATCTTTTGGCGCTTTTTTGGTGGACAAACTAGTTCTGCTAGCACACATAGCCTACTGTGTACAGACGGTTTCAAAATGTATTTTAAATTAGAAAGCAAACAAAATAAATGGACAAGAGAAAAAGAAATCTGAATTTGGTCAGTATTGTCATTTGGACAAGCAAAGCCATTACTTTAAGTTGCAGGCAAGAAAGACAAGTCTGTCCACTGTCTCTGGTTTTAAAACTGCCCTGTTGCAGGTAAAAAAATTTTTTTTTAAAAAAAACAAAAAAACGATTTTTCGATTTTTTTTTAATTTCGATATTCGATATCGATTATTAAAATATATCGCGATATTTATCGTTATCGTTATATCGCCCAGCCCTACCATAAAATACTCTGTTCCGCCCCAATACATTGCAACGACGTCCACCGTATACCCCACACTACTATAACAGTTACCCTCAGAATTCAAAACACACACCAACTCGGCAGGTAAACTATAAAATAGCGCCGTGCAAGCTAATTATCCTAGCCAGCCTGTTGACTACTGGAGTCCTAGATTCCGGGTCTCCTTCCGCTGTCGGCCATCTCCTTCACTGATTGGTTGTTAGTGTGTGTGCTCATATCCAAGCTTGGAAAATCGATATATCGAAACTTTGCGACCACGTTTCATGTTTATTTCGAGGAAATAATTTATTGCGATAGTTATTGTTATCGTTTTATCGCCCAGCCCTAATTACAGGTATTGAAATGAACATTGCAACTTCCTTATACAATTTTTTTGTAATTTTTATTATGAATAATTAAATATCGATATTGCGGGAAAAGAGTATTGGAACCGTTTTAAATATTCAGAATCGATATGTATCGATTTTTCGATATTTTTGACAACACTACATCACAGTCTGTGATAATACTCAAGTCATTGTTTACATATAACTCAGTCATAATACATTGTTTACTACAGTAGAAAATAGTTCCTAAATTAAACTGTTCGGAACCAGGTCTGTGGATTATCTTGAGTAAGCATGAGTCCTGTAAACATTGTTTGCCCCCCCCCCCACCCCAATTCAGTTATTGTCTCACACTTTTTTTTTAAGATGGCTGAGGTGAAAGAAGTAAGGTGTGGGACTACATAAATATTCTTTAAAATATATTATTTATATATAAGGAATATCGTCCGATATATCAAAATGTTTTACTCTATGCTCTAATAATGAGTTGAGGATTTACAGCTACAAGCCACCAGCACTCTCTCAGGCTTCTCATCTCCTACCCTCACAACTAGGACTGCTCCATTCAAATCATAATCACCATTATTTTGATTGATATTGAAATCGTGATTTTTAAAACACAATTACTAATTGATAATGAGGACATCATATGACGACGACGTGAATTTGTTTTACCTTTCTTCTCGACCAAAGGCTGCCTTTCTGTCACCTTCTACAAGTTACCAAACGCGTTTTAAAAATAACTGGAGAAGCGCTCCGTGGCTCCCTTCTCCCTCTTAACACGAGATGAAACGACTGTTAGGGCTTGGGGGGGGCTGCTGTGAAGGAAGGGTGCACTGCGTTCACAACACGCAATGAGATCGGCACAGTATGCACTATGCAGCACAAAAAGCGGTTTATCTCGATTATCTTGTTTTCATGATCGTGGGAAGCCAACATCCTAATTGAAATTCGATGAATCGCCAAGCCCTACTTACAACCAACGAGCATGCTTTATGAAGATGTGTTTTTGACAATTCAAATGACTAGGGTTGGGTACTGAACTTTGTACTTTTAAGGGTACCGACCCAATTACATCGGTACTGCAGAGTGGCGATTTACGCTAGATCAAATGTTGGTACCTTTTAGGGGTGGAACGGTTCACAAAATCTACGGTTCGGTTCGTATCATATTAGTCATGCAAAAACTGAAAGAATGAGGCAGTTTGACATCAGGCACATTCTTTTGACAGTGACGGTTAGAGATAGGAGAGAGGAGAGAGAGGGGAGGCATTGCTGATTTAAACATGCTTCTCATTTATTTGGTAAAAAAAAAAGTTTACCTTTAATAATGTTTGGCACACAAAGTGCAAACAAAATAATTAAACCTTTTGTGGCCACATTATAGACAAAGGCCGTCAACATAAAGTATGAATATGGTCAACCAGCACTAGACTTTATCAAAAGGGAAAAGTCACTGTTATTTAAAATAAATAAATCATGTGTACTAAATATATATTTACTTTTTTGCATGAAACATTATGTATTCTCTTATGCCGCTTTTCACTGCATGGTACCTAATCGACTCGACTCGCTTTTGCTATTCGAGTGTCCTGGTAGCCGTATTTGAAGTGACGTCACACGAGGAAGTAAATAGTCAACAGTAACACTGCGTTGGAAGGAGAAGCCCTAATGATTATACTAAACCAACAGCTAATAAATGTGAAGTTATCTTTGAACCTCTGTTGTCAAGCCTCGTCAATATACCCCCCCTTCCCCATTAATGGAACTAGTGGAACACAGCGAAGTGACTCCACGGTTAGCTTGCGGCTAACGCTAGTTAGCTTTGCTGCTAACATAACGTTAGCCTAGCTTGCGGCTAACATTATAACCGAACAATACACACATGCCCCGAACCGTGGAGGTCGTACCGAACGGTGTACGGTACGAATGCGTACCGTTCCACCCCTAGTACCTTTACATAGAGCCATATGAAATCCGTTTTATTTTTTTCCAAATTCCATTTTATTTTTTTCCAAATTCCGTTTTTTCCGTTTTAATATTTCAGAATTCTGTATTTTGCTTTGTACGCTCATTTTACCATCAGAAATAGTGTCTAATAAGTGGGAATGAATAAATGTCCACAATTTAATAAGATATAACAGTCCATTTAATAGGGCTGTCTTAAATACTTCGAAGCTTCATTCATTTATTTCATTCGAATATGAAAATAAAATTCGATTATTAAAAAAAATAAAAAGGTATATATATTTTTGCAAAATCAACTCTGCCTCTCTTTGTTAACTACAACAAGCAATGCCGTTTGTTATTTAAGATGAGGTCGGACTCGGCACTGACAGATTTGTGTTCATTGTGCTGCTTTTATGAAGCCTCAAATGACTGCTTACAATATTTCATGAAAGCAAAGTGTTTTGTTTGTCTAAGATTTAAAAAGGTTTAAACTTTACAGCACTGACAAAGTTGAACAAAGTGCTGTACAAGTCCCACAACATAAAAAAAAAAAAAAGTAAAAAAAAAAAAAAAAAAAAAAATATTTAATAAATTTTTTTTTTTAGTTGATTCCATTTTTATTACTCAATTCCGCGATTCCGTCCGCGATTCCGTGATCGCGGATTCCATATGGCTCTACCTTTACATAGTGATGCACCGATGTGAAAATTGTGGCCGATACCAATAACCGATATTAATATTGCTGTTCTGGTCGATACCAATATTTACCGATGTCGATATCTCTGTATAGAAAACACTTTATGATAATCAAATAAAGAGCTATTTTCCAAAACGCATTTTTAATTTATTTTTTTACTTTTGTAACTTTTCAGAAATGACTGATATTTTGAAAATATTTAAGGCCAAAACATGTAAAAACTAAAAGAAAAAAAAGATTAAAAAAAATTGTTTTTAATATCAGCCCTATCTTGATATCAGACCGATACCGATGTGTAAAAAAACTGCCATATCGGCGGCCGATATATCGTGCATCACTACCTTTACATGTAATATACTAGACAAGAGGGAGCCTTTTCCACAAATATATTACTGTCCCCGTCTAATGGGTCTTTGGAAAGACCAGACGAGGTCAGAGGAGTTTGATAGTATTTACTGAGGATGGCCAGATAATGTTGATATTTAAAAACACAATACATGATCATGCGATTTATTTTGTGTGGTGTGTTACAATAAATAACAATGTTGAAATTGAGTTGGGATTTTTTTTTTATTATTATTTTTAACAACTGAAATCATATTTTTTTTATTATTACAGTTAGAGTTAAGTACCGGGGGAAAAAGCACTGTTTGGTACAGATACCGAATTCCAGGAACTGGTACCGGTATCAGTTCAAATGTGAACGGTACCCAACTCTAGTAGTACCATAAATGACAAAGTAAGTACCATGAATGGACAGAGCAAAGCAACCAACAACATGATGGGCAGATGTCCCCTAAGAAACGCCCACAGGGCTGCAGAGGATGTGACAGGTCTCTTAGTGGAAACTGGAAAGTCGATTGTCGACCAAGTGGAAAAACCTCAATGCTACCCGACGGCGACTGTAGTCTTGTCTGTGTGGCACATTTTCAGACACGTTGCATCCTCTCTCTGATGCGACAACAACATAACAGGCCTTTTCGGTCTAATGCACCATATATTATCATAGGCGAGGGGGGGGTGAACTTACGGTAGAAAATAGTTCCTAAATTAAACTGTTCATTAAACTGTATCTATCTAAGCATGTCATGATTTCTGTAAAAACAAACCATTGATTTCACAAATCAGAAAGCCCCCCCCCCCCCCCCCCAGCAGACATAACAAAAGTTGCCATCTAACCAGAGTGCAAATGTAACAGTAAAGTGCAATAGTAATATACAATGTACAAGTGATTAAATGTGATATCCTATAACAAGCTACCGAGTAATATATGCTAAACCGTCTGCTATAAGTGTGTGTGTGTGTGTGTGTGTTATATTATATATATATATATATATTATGTACAGTGTGATACAGGTATAAATATATTATGGTAGTGAGTCATACTGGCCAGTAGTATGGTAAGAGTAGGTATACAGATATAATACATACATACATACAGGTATGTGTAGGGCTGACCTTCGATTTTTTTTGGCAATCTAAGCTTCGGGGCCGAGCTTCGATTTTAATTCGAAGCTTCGAATTTAAAAAAAAATTATTAATTAATTTTCTTTTTTATAATTTTTTTTTTTTTTTGTATCTTATGTTGTGGGACTTGTACAGCACTTGGTAAACTTTGTTGTTTTTAAATGTGCTCTATAAATAAAGTGGATTGGATTAATGAATTAAGTAGCCCCTTTCGTGACTGACGTAGCCAACACGGCTGTGTGATTTAATTCAAGGTGGATCGCTGTTGTCGTTTGAACAACTTCAGATTTCATGGGAACTACCAATCCCCCAAATCAAGAATGTTTAAGATGAATGAAGTAATGTTTTGATTATTTGAAATATGGCCTGTGTAGACTAAACTATGCACAGAATTATGTCAGTCTACAAGGTCCGGATTCTACATGGTCCGGCAATGTAGACCTTGTAGACTCCACTACAGACCAATTATCAGTGAATGTTTTTAAGAAGGGCTACTTCCACAAAAAAACAAAGAACTCACCAAAACATCTCAGTAGCACCTTATCTAAATGTTCTATTTCATATATGGAGATTCATATTTATTTATGTATTGCATGCATTTCTACATTTTATTTCCTATTTTGTTTATTCATCCCAGTATCTTTCTTTTTTATGTGTGGAATTCTACAAGGCATTTACATTCACATTTACATTTAGTCATTTAGCTGACGCTTTTATCCAAAGCGACTTACAAGTTCTGTACGACAGGTCATCAGGAAGGATACAACTCTATCAGCTGAGTAACAATATTCATCAAAGTGTTGCGTGTTACAGTGTAGGTTAGTTTATTAGGACAAGTGCATGACAGTAAGGTTAGTTAGGGTTAGATTTTTTTTATTTTATTTTTTTTATTTTATTTCAGATAATGGTTGAAGAAGTGAGTCTTTAGTCGACGGCGAAAGATTGGACGGGATTCGGCTGTCCTAACTGGGGTGGGTAGTAGGGGTGCACCGATATATCGGTCGGGTATCGGTATCGGCCGATAAGTGCCTTGTTGACTGCTATCGGCCTATCGGCCGATAAGCTCAAATGTGCCGATAGCAGTCGCCGATAACTAACCATCCATTTGTGTAGCGTCAAAAGGCAAAAAAAAAATTCACTCGCGACCTACCTGCACAACGCCCGCCGTCCCCCCCACACACACACAAGCTACTGCATCAAAGTTACTATTTATGATTAACAAGGCATTCGTTTTGTGGCATTAACGTTATATAGTTAGTGTTACACGGACAATAACATCAGCATATTATTATTACCCATAGCAGCAAGGCATTACTCCGAGTCCGTTCATAGCCGGGAGGCAGAAGACTAACGTTACTGGTGAAAATGTGATTTACGTTGGAATACTCCTTTGCCAACTTGCTGTACTTTGCTTGCAGGTCTGCAGCCATTATTACTGGATTAAGAATAGCCCCAACTTTAGCCAACGTAACGTTATGGCTAAACCTTTAACATTAGTTAACCCTAGCTTTCGGTTAGCTGTTCAATGTTAATAACACAACCAAGCGAATCCATCAGAGCTCCCCATCAACACCGCTCTGTCGGGAGGATGGCATTTAAGAAAGTATCTGCTGTTAAAATGACACAAACATTCGTTTTGTGGCATTAACGTTATTATAGTTAGTTACACGTTCAATTACATCAGCATAGTATTTACCCGAAGATAGCAAGCAAGCCGTGCATAGCTCGGTTACATTCCGTTGCTCATTCCGTACCCAACTACACATTCTGCAATCTGTTAATAAAGTTTTCAACCAGACAAATGTATAGAAAGGCTTTGTTTTATTATAAAATTTGTTGCAGTAAAATCATTGTGTCTCGTTTGGCCATCCTGTGGAGCGCGCTGGTCGGCGGGCACTGCCGGGCAGCTAACGTATTAGCTTGTTGTGGTTCTAAGTTTGACTCGCATTCGAGCAAGCAGATCAATGGCGGCATGCCCCGAAGTAGAAAAATGAATAAACGCTTGGTGGTAAGCAGGAGGTGGGTGCTAGCGGTGTGGCGTAATTGGCAGAATCGACTGTCAATCAAAATGGTTCCATTGCATTGGTTGAAAGCTCTGGTTGAGAGAATAGTATCCCGCTGCAGGCCGCCAGAATGGTTCCATTGCATTGGTTGAAAGCTCTGGTTGAGAAAATAGTATCCCTCTGCAGGCCGCCAGACGATACTGGGAGAGGGATCAGTGATACCATAAACATATTTCTTGATGTTTCCTTTTTTAAGTAAGTAAAGATGCCTACAAATACAAACACACATACAAATATACAGTAGTTTCATTTATAAAAAAAAAAAAAAAAAAAAAAAAAAAAAAAAAAACTTATTTTTTGCCACAATTATCGGTATCGGTATCGGTATCGGCCGATTGTGTTAGTTGAACAATCGGTATCGGTATCGGTGGCCAATTTTCATATCGGTGCACCCCTAGTGGGTAGTTCATTCCACCATTGTGGGGCAAGGACTGAGAATAGGCGTGTAGGTGGTGTATATGTGTTTGAGGATGATATCCTTCAAACAGGCAATAGTGATGATCTAATTTGGGCAGTGCTGAGCTGGGTTCCTTTCCTCCAGTGTATTTGTCCCCCGGCCCCACCCAATGGCCCCATGCACACACACACACATAGACAGAAGTATATAAAAAAAATAATAATAATAATTTTTTAAACTTTGATTTTTTTTTTAATGTTCGAAGCTTGTGCCATCGAACGAAGCTTCGAAGTATTTAAGACAGCCCTAGTGAACAGGGATATATATATATATACAGTAAAATAGCATTATTGTTAGGGATGCACCGATCCGATATTGGTATCGGCCGCCGATATCAGTAAAATAGCTGGATCGGGTATCGGTAAAAAAATATATATATATCGGATTTTCTTTATTTAAAAAAACAAAAATAAATGTATAATAAATAAAATAAGAAATAACCATTCAGTACATTTATATCTTTTTTTTTTATCCACTTTTTCTCCCATTTTCTATTTTTCTCCCATCCCAATTTTCATATCGTCCAATTCAACCCTCCCCTGTCTTCGAACGTTGTTTCTTGCCTCCCACAAGCCGGCTGCAATGTGGACTAAGTCATACATAGCACGAGTCCCCTCCGATACTCGAGGTAACAGCCGTCGCATCTTTTCACCTGCGCGGCTCGATCTTTCAGCGCCGGGGGTCTGGGCTTTGGAGGGGCCCCGTCGCTTCTTGATTCTACTGTGCAGGCGCACCAACCGACCTGTAGGAGTCGCTGTCCACAACGCCCGATCCCCACCCTTCAGTTTCCCTCCCCGTAATACGGCCAATGTGTATTACTGTGGACGACCAGCTAAACTGAAAGCAATGTGGAGAGCGGGGCTCGAACAGAAGGCATCCTGTTCGAGCCTAGTCTCCAGCATTCGTTGCGAGCGCCTTGCCCACTGCGCCACGTAGCCGCCCTCAGTACATTTATATCTATGTGTTAATTTGTTACATTTAGTTTCACTAAGTTAGGAAAGTAATGTTTTAAGTCAAGCCTGATGTTGCCTTGCACAAAAGAATGATCCCAGTCTCTTCCACACAGTGACAGTGAGGCATACAGTTTATTAATTGAATGAATGAAGTTTGTTTTCTGTCTTTGTTTACAACAAATCAAAAACACACTTGTGATCCTTTACAATTCTTAAAAACAAAATATATAAAAAAATAAAAAAACTGATACATTTATTTTTTTGTAACTTTTTTGTAAAAGAAATCGGATGGGTATTTGCCGATACCCAAACCCAGGTATCGGTATCAAGACTGAAAAAGTCAGATCGGTGCATCCCTAATTATTGTACATGGCTATCATAAGTATGTAAACAGTCATATATGGGTAGATTTACTATAGGATGAGATAGGTAGTTATGATTATTTATTAAATTTTTTATTTATCCTTTATTTATCCAGGAATGTCCCATTGAGATACAAGATCTCTTCTTCCAGGGAGTCCTGACCAACACAGCACACAACAAGTTTCAACATAAAACAGGGCATTAAACAAAAAACATACAATTCAAATACAGAGGGTCATTTGTGCAGTGGCAAGGAGCATAATCACATCAACAATAGCATCAGGTAAAACAGTTACATGTTTCATAAAGGGCCAATCGTAGCATACCTTTAAAAGCATTCACAGTAGGAAGTGCCTGTAGTCGACAAAGTTTTACTTGCAACATATTCCATAAAAAGGGAGCATAGTGGAAGAATGCAGCTTTACCAAGCTCTGACTGCATCAAAGGAACATTTAACAGCATCCCATTTGCTGCTCGTCTGGTATTAAAAAAGCAAGTATAAAAGGACAGAAGTCTGGAGATATATAAGGGCAGCTTACCTAGCAATGACTTAAGGATAAAAATCAACATGTGCGATTGTCTTCTTTGGTACAGAGAGGACCATCCTAATGACTGATACAAAGTGCAGTGGTGGGTGCGAGAGCCTGCACCCGTTACAAAACGTATGGCAGTATGGTACGCAGAATCCAGATTACAGTGCAAGGCAGTTGTAGACAGTGGATATGTAGAAAATGTTGTATGGTCAACAGAGTTCAGAGGTTAAATGCCTGAGCGTCATCAATTCCATGTTGTACTTTTGCCACTTAACCCTTTCACTACCACACTACCAAAGGGTTAACCCTTTCACTGCGACAATACAGGTTAACCCTTGCACTGCCACACAACAAAGGGTTGACCCTTTCACTGCGACAATACAGACGGTTAACCCGTTCACAACCACACTACAGAAGGTTAACCCTTTCACTACCACTACAGACTGTTAACTGTCTGTAGTGTGGTAGTGAAAGGGTTAACCTTCTGTAGTGTGGTAGTGAAAGGGTTCAAAGGAAACCCCCCCCCCCAAGTCGTCTCCCGAGTCCTCCGTGGTTCTGTGAAGCTGGTATACTGAAGTCATGACGTGTAAGGAAATACGGCAGCAGGAATAGTGATGCGTCACCGTGTCCGGCATGACATGAGACTCTGGCGGCCTTTACCGGTGGCTCGCTGTGCTGCTTATACAAATATAGGCTCTGACATACAGCCGAGGGTGGCGGCCCAGTCACCAGAAGCTCTGCCAGCAGACACCGGACCGGCAGACGTGCCGAGAGGGGGGGGGTTAGTCGGGTAGGAAGGAAACCACGCCGGTAAAACGCAGACTCAGCGCAGAGGAAGAAGTCCTGGTTCAATCTTTAACCCCTAGGGCCTAGGCTGTATACCAGGAGGCGGGTTTATGGCAAGCAACGCGTCCATAGTCCGTACGTCTCGCTGGGGGGGGGTCATCCATCTGAGGTTCAAAGGGCCACGATGATGAGTGTCGCGCTGGGATAGGCTGAGGTTGTGTGTGTAGCACCTTGACATTATATCCACCACCTAGACTTTTCAAGGCATTTGTGTGCAGCACCTTAGATTAGATTAAAATGTATTGTCATTATGCAGCACATGTACAGAGTACAACAAAAAGAGGTTTGGCATCCAGCCAGAGTGTACATGTAACAGTAAAGTGCAATAGTAATATATAATGTACAGGTGATTATATTGGTATCAAATATATAAATGAGTCCGACTCTGATTAGCATTTTAGCTCATCCTTAACTAATCAGATGGATGTACAGCGGGTGTAGTATTAATGTACAGTGATACAGGTATAAAGACTATGATAGTAAATCATACTGGCAGGGGGCGAAACTAGAGCCCGCCAAGCGCCATTGGCGATCAGTTTTTAAACTTTTTACGTTTGGCGACTCCCACTGAGAGGTCTGCCCGCCGTGTGGCGGGCAATCAAATAGTCATGTGAAAACCGAAAATCATGATCCAATTCTGAGCGGAGTTCTCACTCGCTGTCTCAGCAGTGCACAGACATGCAGCGCACCGCGCACTGCTCCTCCTACCCCTCCCGCACCCGTTTCTGTATGCTGCATGTAAACAGAGGACAGTCACTGTGACGTTAGTCTAGTCAGAGGGACCTCCGTGAGCTAATGTTAGCTACTGTTACAAAATGACCCAGTCAACTATTCACTTTTAGTTTAATACATGAGGCATTGTGTAACGTTATCCAGCCGGCTAGCTACTGATAGCTCCCGACATCAACAACTGCTCCAGCAAGTGTCCAGTGCATAATACCTCCGTTGGCTAGGTAGCTCATGTTAGCCCACGTTAGCTCACTAGTCACTACGAAATGTCCCAGTAAACTAAATAGTTCAGAGGCGTTGTCCCAACGCCATCCAGCAGTAGCTACAGATAGCTCCTGACATCAATGTCCTACAACATGCGTATTCGAGCCCCTGGCTTACATCGCATGAGGGCTGCTGAATAGGGCCCAGCTGCAGCGCAGAAGAATCCTTTCATGCTGAATGTAGAGTTTAGGGTCCAGCTGCAGCGCCGGAGAATCCTTGCTGGAGCTGGAGGCCACTCGAGTATACACACAGACAGCGGAGCTGTTTGCAAACAGCGAGGTGGCGATGTCTCGCAGATAATACAACTACAAGTATGATTATATAATATATATATATTTTATTAAAAAAATATATAAAATAATTATTATTATTTTTTTAATCAAAAAAAAGTTGGCAGGTAAGAAATATGCTTGGCGGGTAGATTCTTCCCATCTACCCGCCACTGGCCGGTGAGTCAAAAAGTTAATTTCGCCCCCTGCATACTGGCCAGCAGTGTACAGGATATAGAATCTACAGGTATGTAAAAAGGATTATATGCAGGTATGTGCAGACAGATGTGGATAGAAATATACACTGTAAATATGGATATATATTATATACTTGACATTATATTCTCCCACTAGACTTTCAAGCCGTTTCCAAAGGTCTTCATCGATCATCAACTTTGACCACAAAATCAAGGGCCTTGGATCACAGAAGAGTGAATCTGGCAGTAGTGTTCTCTACTCAATCTTGCGGATTCTCCCTTTTATTTTATTTTGCATGTTTTTGTTTTGTATATTGTAGTGTTTGGTCTTGGAAGATGAACAAGGGAGACAACAAATCAGTCGTCAGTCGACGTGTTCCATAACAGATGCCTCAGAAGAATCCTCAGAATCCAGTGGCAAGAACGCATCAGCACCGTAGAGCTACTAGAAAGAGCCGGCATGAAGCCGTTGAGCAAGGAAGTGAAGTGGCGAAGATGGAAGATCATAGGACACATACTGAGGCAAGACCACAACAACGACTGCAACATAGCAATGACTTGGGCACCAGAAGGGAAAAGAAGAAAAGGAAGACGTAGCAACTCGAGGAACTTTGAAGAAATGGTTGAGGAAATAATGCCTGCAGAGGTCTCAGTGTTGGCTAGAGCTCTCCTCTCTGTGACTTGGCCACCGGGAGGAATGTCTTGGAGTGTCGATGTGGCTGAGCTCTCGATACAGAGAATGAGTCAGTGAGTTATATGTCCGAACATGTCCTCCTCAGAACAGAACGATAGGATTAAAGTTGAAAACCGGTAAAGTGCCCCTTTAATCTGACAAACGTGATTTATGTCATTGGGGGCCGCCTGAGCCTATCACAGAGCAGATAGGACTCCTAGGTCAGTTGGGGTGTCATCATGACTAGGGGCGACAGTGGCTCGGGAGGTAGAGCAGTTGCCTGGTAATCTGGAGGTTCCCGGTTAGATTCCTGCTCCTGCCGGGCAGTGTGTCGAAGTGTCCTTGAGCAAGACACTTAACCCCTAACTGCTCCCGATGAGCAGGTTGGCACCTTGCATGCCTTTGGTGTGTGAATGTGTGAGTGAATGGGTAAAAATGTGAGGAACACAATTGTAAAGTGTTTTGGATAAAAGCTGCTATATAAAAAAATAAAACATTTTTATCATTTATGACTAGCTTTTGCATAACTAGGCCTGCAGTGTGTAATGTAGCCTACTTTCAGTTCCTCCGGTGGCCCTACCACACCCATCTGCCAGCTAAAGCAACACAGGGCTTGCCTTGCGAATCCCTAAATCCAACCCCTTTCTGCGCTGCTGCCAAAACCCTGCAGCCGCTGACCAGCCAAAAGTCTTCGACACCGCCACATCCTGTCGCACTGCAAATACACGTGTATACAAACAACTGCCAAGTACAATCATTGATTCAACGGCATCCCACAGCAATTTTAGAGATATGTGAAATGCAAATGCCAAGCCCAACTCTGCTAAGTGATCGAAACCTGTGTAATTTACTGTAGGCCTGCGATTAATTTAGGCTGACAAGACAGGAAATTGACCGTGGGCCTCTAAGCAAAGTACTAAATTCATCACGAGTTCAGTCATACTGGTGTACTTGAGGTACAGCGACGGAATGGCTGTGTGTATTATTAATAATACCGTGGTGGTATAACCGGCCGTTAGCCGGTTATACCCCCCCACCCACCAAACCACCTCCAATGTACAGTCCCCCCCCACCCCCACCAACCCAATCCAATGTACAGTTTCTACGCCTAATGTATATACTCTTTTCTTTCTGGACTCTTTTTGTATCACAAACAGTACTGTAATTGCAAATCTGGTATGTCATAAATGTATAGATGTAGCAGTACTGTCTATCTGTATGTCATGTATGTCATATATGTTACGATGAATTGAAAATGGGGGACCCTGATGTAAACAAGACGAAAGTCTTTCTCTGGTCTGCATCCCCTTAACAATTGTATGTATTGAGCTGTACTGTACTGTACCCATTCTGCAATCTGTTAATAAAGTTCTCATTCATTAATTCATTCAGCAGGGTTAATTTCGGGGGGCGATGCAGATAGCTTATCAGTCAACATTGTAATTTAAGTCAGCGGTGCTACAACATGATTAACCCTGTTTCACTGCTGCACTATACCAAACTGTTAACCCTTTCACTGAGACAATACACAGAAGGTTAACCATTTCACTGCCACACAACAGCCGGTTAACCCGTTCACTGCCACACGACAGAAGGTAACCCTTTACTATCACACAACAGCCGGTGATAGTAAAGGGTTAATTCTGTCGTGTGCCAGTGAAAAGGTTAACCGGCTGTTGTGTGTCGTTTAGAAGTGATGCAACAAGTTCAAGTCGGGTCGACGAGACGAAGAGGTGCAGCTTATCATCATAGTTACAAACATTAGGGTTGGTTTTGGCCTAAACGACGTTTCTCCTGGGTGAAGTCAGCTGTTGCCTAAACGCCATGTACCCCCAGCTCGCGCACTGCGGTGCTAGGTGTTGATCCAGTAGGAACCGGTTTGTATCCGGTCGCCGCGACGACGACAAGCTCGCGCCACCAACAAACTGTCCACCTTTCCTCCTACCTGCCTTTTGATACGCGTCGAAAACATAGGGCGGCTAACAGCTAGCTAACCGTATCACATGGAAGTTCAGTCCTGAATATAGCAAACGTAAGTTCAATTCAAATTCGAAATGCTAACGTGAGCTATGGGATAACTTTAGGCATCTGGTTAATGAGTATGCTTTGCGTGACAGCAGGCAAATCTGTAAAAAAAAGTCTTTACTCTTAACGTTAGCCCGCTAGGGTAGTCTTGTTTTCACCTAGCTACTCGCTCGAGCGAGCTTGGCCCCGCCTGGACACAATGGCTAGCCAGTGTACTGTACTTAGACTTGAGCTACAAGTTATCACGTAAGCTAACGTAGAACGCCTAGTAGCAGATGTCAAACCATTTATTTAACACTAACAAAAGAAAAACAGCACACGAGATGACAAATAGTACACGTAGCACAGGTGTGCCGTTAGCTAAGCTTGCTACTTACTGTTAGCTAAGCTAGCTACTTAGCTAGATATTGCGATGATTAGGCCCGGCTAGCGCAAACCAGAGCAGTCTCAAGTGCTATGTCGCAAACAGGTTGCAAATCACGTCCCAACGTTGCATTTTCATTCTATTTGTTTGCCCCTTACCGTCAGTCCGGTCCCCAACACGATAACGTCGTATTCTTCATTCATTTTTCCAAGTCTTTGCTCTTCTATTCCTGAATATCGGTCCGAAGAAAATGGAGATCAGCAAAGCTGGAAACGAAAGGGGCTGCGGTTCAACGTCAAGCGTCTCACATGGGAGGAGCTTATCATCTGTCACTGACTGTGTCAACCTGTCTGCATCTGAGCTGCTGCAGTCGATAAGCAATCAAACTAACATATCTCTCAACATATCACTACGCTTGTATGAAATGCACTTTGTGACTGTATCTTCAAAATGTTATCAGCAATTGCATGTAATTCATAATATAGTCAGTGTTATGTAGGGCAGTAGGCTTATATTTGTCTGCATGGACTTGGCAAACTTAAAGCAAGTCTTACCTGATTGGTAAGCACACACTATGGGTCGGATTCAGTCTATAGTCCTTGACGATAATCTGTTTTCCACCATTGGATAAAAGTGTTTTGTCTTTAACTAAACAATATCTACGCAAATGGCCTAGGCCAGTGGCTCTGAGTGGGGTCTATCCCTGCCTATGTACATTATAGACAGTTGTGGAATTCTGCACTAAATCATATATAAAAGCACATTTGTTCTCAGATGGGGGTGTCTGGGACACTATCTTATCAAATAGGGGTCCTTGGTCAATTTCATATCAATTTGTGGGTCCTTGACATGAAAAGGTTTGAGAACCATTGGCCTAGGCTATAAGTATGCCAGGTGAGTCAGGTGAGAATGAATTCATGTGTTGTAGACTTTATTATCATAACACAGTCAAGTCCAACAAACAATCACATTGCAATGACATTAGATTCAAGTTTTAGGGACATTTTATGTATTCCAGCAGTAACTGTTTCCTCGTTTACACCATTTATTGTGGGGAGTCACACTGAAACACCCCGAGTACGTCTGGTTTCTTAGCGAGCTGCTGTGCCGTGGTGCCAGACTCATCCT
Organism: Notolepis coatsorum; assembly: GCF_963971535.1. Lineage (NCBI taxonomy): Eukaryota > Metazoa > Chordata > Actinopteri > Aulopiformes > Paralepididae > Notolepis > Notolepis coatsorum. The sequence continues at coordinate 38,096,005 of NC_140179.1, forward strand.
CTGTGTCTTTCAGTCCCGCCTGTAGAAGAATCCTGGCTGCGTCTGCATGCTGCCCAATGCACGCCATGTGAAGTGCTGGTGAGGGAACAGAAACAGGAAGTGAAACACTAACATCGTGGTTTATACACCTGCGTAGAGATCACTAGCAAGAACATCCAGAAGATTCAGTATATCCAAAACTGCGCTGCTAGGATCCTTGATGAGGGTACGACCATATCACCCCCATCTTTAAAATATCCACTAGCACTCTCTCTCTCGTAATTGTTTTGAGGTTGCTTGTGCTTATGAAAAGGCATGGGGATTTTGTTAACCCCAAAATACTGTGTGTCAACGCATATGGAGGCCCCATAAATTGTACCTCTCAAGCCCAGTTGGAAGTAGAAATCGGTATGAGTGGAAATCATGGGTTTTCTGAGTAAGTATCTCTATGCCTTATATAGGCCACATTTAGGGACGTGGCGCTGTTTGGTAGGCATTACATGTGATTCTTCAGAGTCACTAACAATGCTTATAATTTTTACTTCTGATATATCTTGGATGGACTGAAATGCCCCCCCCCCCCCCCCCCCCGACTGAACCTGCAATATCTAAAGCTTCGGCTTAGACTTCAGCTTAGAATAGCTTAGAATACCATTTTATTTCACCATATCAGCAACTCAGGCTATTTGTTTAATTTCACTGAGCTGACTAGTGTTACCAGTATATGTGTTTGTCACAAAAAGTACCAGACAGATCTCTAAGTTTTTACTTTTACATGTACGGTTGAAGGTTAAGTTCCAATGGCCAATAGTCTGGCAGATGGTACCGCAGTAGGGCGGGCCATATTTTTTTTTTTTTTGGAAAATCAATCGAGTGGGGTGTCTAAAATATGTGTTTTTTTTGTGGTGAATTCAAATATGGGATTATTTTTCGAATCGGATAACTAACCTACATTGTTTTGGATTTCAAAATGGCAGATTTGACCATTTTTCACCCCTTGGCCATACATGGATGTCAACATGAATCTGAAGGAAATCCTAACATGCAAGGTGTCTAAATGATGTGTTTCTTAATGGGGAATTCAAATATGAGTTCATTTTTGGGATAGGATAACTCTAACCTACATAATTTTGGATTTCAAAATGGCCGATTTTACCATTTTTCACCCCTTGGCCATACATGGATGCCAACATGAATCTGAAGGAAATCCTAACATGCAAGGTGTCTAAATGATGTGTTTCTTAATGGGGAATTCAAATATGAGTTCATTTTTGGGATAGGATAACTCTAACCTGCATTATTTTGGATTTCAAAATGGCTGATTTTACCATTTGAACCCATTGGTATTGTATTACAAAATTGCCAAATGTACCCATCCCCTTTCAAAGATGGGAAATCATTTATAATGACAAAGCCATCAAATGTATTAACAAGTGAACTGTATATAACTGGATACAACTCCAAAGATCAATAATAATAATAATAATACTAACAATAATAAATTGTATTTGTAATGCACACAAACACCTAAGTGCTAAATCTCGATCTGCTGACTTCTTAAACTTTGCCAGGTTCCAATATCTTGATTGGACTCATTCTTGGACAGCAAGATCTCCTACTGTACTGCTTTAGCCACCAACCTACAAACACAAACTTAAAGTCAACGTCAGCCATAAATAGGTGAGCTCTTTCCAGAACTACTCGGCAGAAACCTCTGTAACCATTTTAACAAACGTCTCAATGTATTGAGAAAATCCATGGGGCTCCATCAATCCCCTATCTTCTTAAATTTGATCAGGGTGCACAAGTCCTGCTTGGATTCATTCTTGGACATCAGCCTCCTGCTGGTCTCCTGAGCCCTGAGATCCCTCCATCCCTTTTTTCTTGTGAAAAGTACTTAGCAGAGGCCTCAGTCATCATTTTAACAACCCTCTCGATGCTTTGTGTGTGGCAAGGCCAGTCGAGAACCTCCATGGGGGTGTTGATGAAGTTCTTCACCTCGGAGGTGCTTAGGGAGCAGGTGAGACACATCTTCTGACCAGCTGATTAAGCCACCAATGCTGGAAGCGTCACTATTGATGTGAGGTGTTCTTCTGATCCTGACAGAGGAGTCTCCCAGCTGAGTGTCTGGATCCCCCTCTCCCCTGATGGCCAGGATTCTCTCCACCCCCTCAATTCTCTCTTTTTGATCCTCAGAGCACAGCAGTGTTTGGAGGATGGCTTCATTGTGGGCATACCAAGCAGATCTTCTCACAGTTGGCATCACAACATCCAGCACCTCCTTCCTCTGAGACTTGAGGCAGTCCAGCTGAAACAGGATGTGCCTAGGCCCTTCGATCCAGGAGTGCTTGACCTTCATGTTGAACCAACATGCATAATACACCCCAATGATGAATTCCACAATGCATTGTAGATTATTCAGGTTCTTTCTTTTAAGTTGATGCTTTGACACCCAGAGCCTGAGGAGTCTGTTTGCTGTGGTGAGCCAGCGGCTGTGGTTTACCGGTCCAATCTCCAGCAGAGCCAGCCTCGCAGAAAGCACTCTATCCCTGATTGCACAGACCAGCTTATAGCCATAGTGTTGATCAGTTGAGAGATCTTGAATGATCTTCTCAGGCAGCTTGATCAGCGGAGGGCCAAGAAAGATCCTGGTGAAGTTAGGATTGATCTCCAAGTCTGTAACAGAATCAAGGAGCTGTCCTATGGGCACAGATAATTTGTTGTCTGACAGAGTAGCCCCATCAACTTCAACAATGAGACGGCGCAGTGGAAGTTCACCAGTGTGCAGGTTGCACACCAACCAGACCAGCTTTCTCCCCAGGTGCAGCTCCAGCTTCCGCATTACACCTGCCTTCACTCCAGTGTTGACATTGGTTGAGTCTCCTCCAATGGCCTACAAGGTCTTATCAGAACCTCTCTCTTTCAGCCAGGAAAACAGGACCTTAGCAATCTTCTCTGCGTGGGACTCCTGTTTAGTTGCTTTCTCTGGTGTAAAGTGGAACAGATAGTTGCTGCCAGGCTCACTAGCTGCACTATAGTGTTCTTCCTTGATCTTTGCAGGAAAAGATTGGTCACTGCCCTCAGCTTCCATCATCACATTGGTCATGTCAATCCGCCCATCAAAGAGGATACAGGAGATCCCCCCTCCTCCCTGCACTTCTCCTCAAACTCTTCCCCCAGCTCTTGCATCAACTTTTCTTGTGCTCTCTTAACCTTGTTCTTATCAATCACTTTACTTGTGTCATCTTCTAAGATGAGTCCTGCATCAATCAGAGCTGCAGTTGTTATAGCTGCAGTTGGCCTTAGACCTATGCCATACCTTACACTAGCAAGGGCGATGTTTGGAATCTCATCATAATTTTTCCGTAGCTTTGCTGAAGCTGCAGGGCCAGTTTCAGGAATGAGCTCAACTTCAGGGACTGTAAGGAGGCTCTCAACATCCTTCCTGGCGACCTTGTCTGCTGCTGCAAAGCTTTATTCTTTGCCCCTTCTCCGTTTCTCTGCCTTCTTTTCCATCCCCTGCCTTTCCAATGTTTTCACCTGTCTCTTGTGCTCAGGCAGATCAGCTCCAGCCATTTGGTGTGGTCCTTTACTTCCAACCTTTTCCCTCTGTCCCTTGATGTAGGCAATATCTTTCACAGGAATCTTTTTGTCTTTGCTGCAGCAACAGTTAATGTGGGCTTGCATCACACAACCCTCACAACCTGCCCCCTCACAACTAGTAATCTGGCACTTGCAAGTTAAAATATCAAATAACTTGTCCAACTTGACAATTAAACTCAAGTTTGCTTCTCCCAAGATAAAAGCTCACTGCCTGCTTCCACATCTCCTTGAGCTTGGTCATGATGGTCACCTTTTTATTGACAACAGGTGACTTGAAAAGAGCATTAGCTTTCTTCCACTGACAGAGGGGTTGGCAGAGGGGAGGGGGCAGGAGCTGACCTGGTAAAAGGGTATGGTAAAATCAGCCATTTTGAAATCCAAAATGATGTTCCAAATGATTTCCCATATATTTTTTAATGTTTGAAAGGGGATGGGTAAATTTGGCAATTTTGTAATACAATACCAATGGGTTCAAATGGTAAAATCGGCCATTTTGAAATCCAAAATTATGTAGGTTAGATTTATCCTATCCCAAAAATGAACTCATATTTGAATTCCCCATTAAGAAACACATCATTTAGACACCTTGCATGATAGGATTTCCTTCAGATTCATGTTGGCATCCATGTATGGCCAAGGGGTGAAAAATGGTAAAATCGGCCATTTTGAAATCCAAAATTATGTAGGTTAGATTTATCCTATCCCAAAAATGAACTCATATTTGAATTCCCCATTAAGAAACACATCATTTAGACACCTTGCATGTTAGGATTTCCTTCAGATTCATGTTGGCATCCATGTATGGCCAAGGGGTGTAAAATGGTCAAATCGGCCATTTTGAAATCCAAAACAATGTAGGTTAGAGTTATCCGATCCGAAAAATAATCCCATATTTGAATTCCCCACAAAAAAACACATATTTTAGACACCCCATCCGATTGATTTTCCAAAAGAAAAATATATGGCCCGCCCTAGTACCGCAGTCTCAGGTCCACATCCAAGAGAACATTGAACAGCTACTTCCACCGGACAAACAGACTACTGACGGACAGATCACATGTAGCATACACACAAAAACACCTTAGTGACTTAGTACCTTGTAGTACACACCACACAAGCACACTTATTACATACACACACTGCTGCTAACATACACCTTGTATTGTATACATTTATATATACGTATAGAATATATGTTTAGTCTATAGTTTAGTTTATAGTCTATAGCTTATTTATACAGTTAGCATAGCGCATCGTTTGTATAGATAGACTATATGTTGTGTATTATGTTTAGTTTTATAGTTTAGTTTATTTATAACTTATTTAGTTTATAGTTATAGTTTGTATAGATAGAATATACGTTGTGTACTATGTTTACAAATCTACTACGATTGAGCCGGGAAAAACAAGCAGCTCACGTTTTTCTGATTGTATGTACATTTAAAAAAGATGTGACAATACAATAATCTGAATCTGAGACGTTCTGCTTACCAGTTCTCCCCTTTATGTCCCTACTATGGAGATCCGCTCCCAACGCCAGGAGTGTCTTTATAGTGCTTGTGTGACCCTCCTGAGAACAACAACAACAAAAATCATCTTTAAAACAAGAGAGGCCGCTTAGTCTTGAAACCGTGTACGGAGCTCTGGAGCTGCTCACCTTCGCAGCATAATGCAGAGCGGTGAGTTGGATGTTGGTTGCTCTCTGGTTCACGTCCACACTGAGGTCTTTCACTAGGAACAACAGCGCCTCCTCCTGGCCAGTGACCGCAACTTGGTGCACAGACTGAGCACCTAGAACATCAGCTGCTGTGGGGGAAGCCTATGAATCAGAATCAGAAAGGTCTTTATTGCCAAGTAGTTTGCACATACAAGGAATTTGTTTTGTGATTTGGTGCGACATTAACAGACAGACAATTAAGGTAGAATAAAATGTAATATACTGTATAAACTAAATTAAAATCGGAAAGGTCTTTATTACCAAGTAGTTTTCACATACAAGGAATTTGAATTTGGTGCGACATTGACGGACAGACAATTATGGTAGAATTAAAATAAAAAGGTGGAATAAAATCGAATATAAACTAAATTAACATAGAAGTATAATAGAATAGAATAATAAAATAGGGCGGGGCTGTGCAATTGTGCACAATGTAGTATGGTATGCATACACACACCAACATTGTCTCATTACTATTTGGTATGAGTTCATATAATTACTTGCATTTTTATGAATGTAAATATACCTGGTGAATCTCCAGCAGAAGTTTGGCCACGGAGATGTGTCCGTTCCTCACAGCGTCCATGAATGGCGTCACACCACAGCTGTCATGGCTGTCGGGAGCATAGGAGCACCTGGAGGCAGAGGGCAAGGTGAAGGTCAGTCAAACTAAGTAGGAGAACCAGAGGGTTTGTGTTACCTTGGCTTGGAGGTTCTTTAAAGATCCCCTCTGCTCAATGTTTTTGTATGTAAATGTTATTATGCTTAACTGCTCTTGGAGGTATGGGTTTGACTACAGATTGTTATGTATCCAGATACAAAATAAATTATATATTCTTCCTCTGAAGAGGGAGAGCTTCTCTGTACTTCCCTGAAATCTGAGTTGCATGTGTGATGTCACTGATAGGTCGAACCTAGTATCATGGTCCAATATAGGGTAACTTGACAACTTTTTCTTCAGCTACAAAGCTGAGTAGGTAGTGGTACTGACATGTCTTGAAAGAACATACGCTGCCGACTTGGAATTCCTGCTAAATATCAATGGGTGCTTGTTTCCAATATGCATATTCCTTGCATTCTGAAGGTGTTACTTTGCTGCTAAGGAAATTTGTCATTTATTGAACAATTTGGTAGGGGAAAAAAACATACAAATTGTTATTGAATATAGAACATGTTTTAAGGGTCTTTAATTGTGTTGACCTACAATCAAACTCGTCTGTCACCCCATCTTATCCCCTGAAACATGTGCAAATATTCTGAGGTGGGCTCCCCTGGATTATGTCGCTGGACACCTACCTCTGTAGCAAGATGCTAACGACCTCCTCACAACCGTGCATAGCTGGAGCAGGAAAGAGAGCAAAGGAGGTTGCATACAATTACGCGTTATGCAAAGTGGTTCACATGGACTAGACTACATCTTGTGTCGTACCTATTTTTCCCCCCTATGTCTATTTTATTATTGCACAATCGATGCGGGCATGACCACCCGCATTTCACTGTATGCCCTGATATGTATGTGACAAATAAACCTCTTGATTCTTTGATTGATGAATGAATGAAAACTTTATTTAACAGATTGCAGAATGGGTACAATACAGTACGGCTCATTACACACAATTGTTAAGGGGATGCAGACCAGAGAAAGACGTTTGTCTTGTTTACATCAGGGTCCCCCATTTTCAATTCATATTGACTGATTGATTACATGTCCATTACCTGCGGTGTTCAGGGGCGTCCTGAGGATCTTGCTCTCAGTCTTCCACACATTGGGCGAAACGTTCAGGAGAAGCTCTACGACCAAGGGGTCTCCTTCCCTGCACGCTATGTGGAAGGAGTTCCAGCCATCCTTGTTTTTCAGTGTGGGATCAGCCCCGTGGGAGAGCAGCTCCTGAATCACCCCCAGGTTCCTCCGAGTACAGGCCATCATGAGAGGAGTCCTGCAAGGGAAGTCTTTATTGGGCTGCCGTTCTGCATTATAATATACTTTTGTGAAATCTCATTGTAACTGACGAAGAGCAAAGTACTCAAAACTTTGCCCTTCGCCAGTTACGATGAGATTTCACAAAAGTCCTTCGAGCCGGATTTGAACCAGCGACCTAAGGATTTCAGCGTTGAGCCTCTACAGTCCTCCGCTCTACCAACTGAGCTATCGAAGGGGGATGACCAGTATCGGAGAACATGGCCCTTTCACGGCAAACCCGCAGATGGCGCCAGACAAATAATTATTGCACATAAATTGCAAATAATGTTTTGTATGATCCCAAAATTACTTACCAATCCGCCTTTTTTAAGCAGTCGACTTTTGCTCCTTCGTTAATTAAATAACTCACACAACCATTGTGTCCCATGGACGCAGCTTCGTGTAGTGGCCTCTTGTAGTCGTTATTGTATAATTCTATACTCATCCCTATCTCCTTTATTAAAAACGTTAAGATGTCTAGATGTCCATGGCGGGCTGCGTAGTGCAACAGACTGTCCCCCGATCTCCCGAAATGTCTCTTGTTGACAGCGAGCGCAACTGTGTTGCCTGCTACTAGTTCATTTTCGAGCGTGCTTAACTGGCCGTCCTGCGTGAGTTTGATCAAATGCTTCAATGCGTTTTCGTCCATTTTAAACTTTAAACTAACGTTTTTGTTTTATGGTACGGGGCTAATAGACTAAATATTTATGTTTGTAACTTGTAAGCATGCTCTGACTGTTAGAACGGACTGTCAAGCAAACAACACAATTGTATTTACTTCCTGTCAGACTATTTTCAAAATAAAAGCTTTCAAGTCAGAAATAAAGCATTGTTTTGCTTGTCAAACTCTATTATTGTAGGTGTGAAACGTGTGATAGTATGTAGTCTACAGATTCTCCAGAATAATATTGGTTACCCAGTTGGCAATTGGCACAACGCTCCTTAAATAGTTCCTGCCTGCTAGTGCTACACTTACATGGAATACATGCAAATTAAGTTATACAAAGCAATGGACATCAATGGATGCCAAACAGTTTGGCATTAAATATTAAGTATTGTCCTATATATATCTACGAAGTTTGATTTGCAGTAATGATTATTTTACTTTTTACATACAGAACCAAGCATTTAAAATGACATTTATCTCACTTTTATTTTGAAGGCAAAATCGCCTAACCGGAAGTGATCATATGGCCAAGCGTTGCTGCCAATATAGTGCTGTAAGAACGAACGTCGCAAATAAATAATTGATGGCCAATCGTGGCTACCTTTCTGCAACGCCCTACCCGTTCTGTTACACATATCGTGCAGGTACATCGATAGGTACATCAATGTATAGTGAGTTATGATGACTTGGATGAATAATGAGAAGGCCACGCCAAGAACATGCAACACGTTGAGTTTCAGAAACCCCAGCGTTACTATATTGGTCGCCCTTTTCAGGAGGGCTGCACACTGGGAACTGTAGTCCATGAATTAAAACAGTTTACCGTAAAATTTGTTTTAAACTCGGATGACGTTTTATAATATTGACTCGTGTTTAGAAAAAAAAACAATAAAAAAAAAATCCCCCTTAATCTTCCAATAATATAGTAGTACATTTAGCTATACAATGTTATGGATTCAGGCATAGATGTGATAATGTTCACCACTTCTTATTCCCTAAATGCATTACAGTTAATCTATTTCCTATTCCAGATAAAAAAATACATACAACTCATTGTTCATCGTGACATTATGCAGGCTAATGAGCTAATTATTCAATCTGATGAATTTATGATGAATTGAAAATGGGGGACCCTGATGTAAACAAGACGAAAGTTTCTCTGGTCTGCATCCCCTTAACAATTGTGTGTATTGAGCTGTACTGTATTGTACCCATTCTGCAACCTTAACATTTTCAATCAATCAATCAATCGCATATTCAAGGATACCCAAAGGTAAGATCCACTGACACATGCCTCCTCTATTTGAACGACCACATCAAACAAGAGGTGGACGCGGGCAAATACTGCGGCATGGTCATGCTGGACCTACAAAAGGCCTTCGACACTGTCAATCACTCCATTCTAATGGACAAGCTAAAAGCAATTGGTTTTGATGCAATCCTACCTGAGGTAAACGGTACCCCCCCCCCCCCCCCCTCACAGTGAGCTGTGGTGTTCCACAAGGAAGCATACTAGGACCGCTACTCTTCCTAATTTATGCAAATGACATGTCGTCAGCCTGTGACTGCAACTTGTTCCTGTTTGCGGACGACTCAGCCCTGCTGGTCTCTGACAAGAACAAGTTGCAGGTTGAAAAAACCCTCAGCACGGAACTAGGCAAAATCTGCATATGGCTCGCTGATAACAAGCTATCATTACACATGGGCAAAACAGAGTCCATTCTCTTCGGTTCAAATAACAAACTCAGCAAGACCGACGGCTTCTCAGTTACAGTGGGTGACAATATTGTCACAAGGAAAGACGAAATTACCTACCTGGGTTCCATCCTAGAGGCAAATCTTTCCTGTGACAAAATGGCATCCAATGTAATAAAAAAAAGTCAACCAACGAACTAGATTCTTGTACCGGATCTCCTCTCTGGTAAACAAGAATACCCTGAAGACTCTGGCAGGAGCACTCATTCAAGGGTACTATGACTATGCGTGCACCTCATGGTACCAAAGCACCTCAAAGGCGCTTAAAACAAAATTACAAACATCACAAAACAAACTGGTCAGACTACTACTTGACCTGAACCCCAGAACCCACCTCACCCCTGCCCACTTTGACAACCTAGGATGGCTTAGAGTAGACGACAGAGTACAGCAACTTGCAATGGGCCTGGTCTACAAGATACACTATACGACCGGGGTGCCCATGTACATGTCAAAATACTTCCCAAAGGTCAGTGAATACCACAACCACTACACCAGAGGAAGCTCAACAAATCATGTTAAACCCAGATTCGGCTCAAACAAGGGACTAAACAAGTTTCGCAATTATGCCACAACAATGTGGAACGCCCTACCCAAAGCTGTAAAGGAATGTGAATCCCTGCCCACATTCAAAACCGCTCTTAAAGAGCACCTACGGGAGGCTGCAATTCGAAACTGGCCACCGTAAATGCCCAAAACCCCCACCACCTCCTAATAGACAGTGTCCTCCCCACCGCATGTATATATTCCCTCCCCGCCGTATGTATATTTCCCTCCCACCCACCCACCCCCTCCTAATGTACAGTCCCCTCCCCATCATATGTATATACTCTGTCAGGATCTAGGGGTAACAGTACTGTATATTTGAATACCGCTTATGTCACAAATGTATCAGTACTAAATACCTATATGTCCCTTTGCCATAAATGTCATGTATGTTGTGTATGTCATAAATGTCTATATGAATTGAAAATGGGGGACCCTGATGGAAACAAGACAAACGTCTTTCTCAGGTCTGCATCCCCTTAACAATTGTATGTATTGAGCCGTACTGTATTGTACCCATTCTGCAATCTGTTAAATAAAGTTTTCATTCATTCATTCAAGATGAGAAACATCTGGAAAGAACTTCCTTAAGGGGCGGGGGGGGGGTGTAAACGGGGGTGTAGAGCAGTTCAAGTTGGATTGCGGTATGTTGGTGTCCCACTCTGCAGAGTTTACAAGACAATGCAGTATACATCCGAGACGGATGGGACCTAATCAGAACAATTAGCACTTTCTTCTCCGGTAAGTGTATTTATTTTGACAATTAGTGTAGAACGCACTTTAGATTGAACCAGAACAGTGTGTATCAAGCCATTGATTGATTGATTGAAAACTTTATTAACAGATTGTAGAATGGGTACAATACAGTACAGCTCAATACAACAACTGTCAACTGCTAAGAGGATGAAGACCAGAAAGATACTTTCGACTTGTTTACATAAGGGTCTTCCCTTTTCAATTAATCAAAAACACCATAATCTGTGGTTTTGGAGAAGTAAGGGACACACCTCCTTTTATCATATTGTCCGTGTTTTCAAATGATGTCCACATTTGACAAGATAATGCATGGACATACAGTACTGTATATAAGTATGGCACCGGTCTATTGTGTTCAATAAAGTCTTCCAACTTTGTTTCATTGTTACAAGTGCGATAGTACTTAATGTCCTATGACTGGCCACTGGCCAGCCCTTTTGTGGTTTGCGTTTACCCCCCTATTCTATTCCATGCGGGCTTCAGTGCGGTCTATAATAATTTACTAGGCTATATAGTATTTGGTTAACTGTTCTCATTTGTATATTACTGGTAGAACGTTATTATCTATTCGTAGGCTACATGATCGTTATATTTATTAAGGAACAACTTAAATATAAACTATGTGAGACACAGTTGAGAGTATAGTTAACGTTTAGAATATTGTTGATAGGTAACACACTTATTCAGGTATCTCATAAATCATCAAGGACGACACAGTAATGTGGTCCATATGTTCTCGATGCGGTGCATGATCTTGATAGTTGCAAAAAACAAAAAACATAATTGTGACAATGAGATTGTGACAATAATTGATTGACATCTAATGTTATTATAAGATAAGATAAACCTTTATTCATCCCCATCGAGAAAATCAGGTGTCAAAATGAGAGGAGAGGTACCGGTAGGAACACAGATCCAAACAAACCAGGATAGTAAGAATAAAATATATTACCGTATATATAACATTAAAAAAAAGGATAAAAATCGAATCTGCACTTTATTCTCTGTGTGAGTGAACAAGTGAGACATATGTATCAATAATGTCAATCAAGTCAAGTCAAGTGTTCCTTTATTAATCCCCTTGGGGAAATTCAGGTGTCATCGCAGCATGTGGGGGGGGGGGGGGTACAGGTAGGATAGGTAGTAATAATAATAGAGCAAAGTGCAAGTAGTAATGATAATAGTGATAACAGTAGTAGTGGTGAACAGTAGTGAGTGGCCCAATTCAATCGATTACTATCAGTAGTAATAGATGATGATGCGCATATGTATTATGTACAGCCCACCCTGGTATATACAGACTGTCCTAAGTCTACCTCAGGTAAAAGTATATAGCTAACCTCAGTCCACCCTGCTATATATAGCTAAGCCAAGTCCACTCTGTAAATATACAATACTCCATACTCTGAGTCTTATTCTAAATAAACAGATTAAACTTATCAATAAATATAAATGTATGAGATGGGTGAGTCTATGGCTGAACATGCTCTTCATCTTTGCTAGCTCATCATAGAATGGATGGGGCGGTTTCTCCAGGATTAGCGTCCAGCTTTCTTCTCGTTCTCTCCGCAACCACCTCCAGATTGTCCAGTTGGACTCCCACTACGGAGCTAGCCTTAAATTACTCACCAGCGTGGTCAGTTTGTTTGTGTCTCTTGGGTTGATGTCACCCTTCCCCCTGCATACCACAGCGAAGAAGAGGACTAGTCAAATAAAAGTCTGCAGCAGCTTATTGCACACGTTGAAGGACCTGGGCCTCCTCAGGAAAAACAGCCTGCTTTGGCCCTTCCTGTAGATTTGCTGCTACAGATGGTGACATTCCTAAACTGTGACTTACTTTCGACATGACATGGGGGACACATCTCGTATGAAAGCTGAATAGCTAACATCAACAAATGGTTATATTTCAACCCCTTGAGAACATGATACATAGTGGCTGCCAGCTCATCTTGGGCAGTACTGCTTTCTGGAATGGTGCGTTTTCCAAAGCAACCCATATTTATCGGTCCGGGTTAGTACAGTAACAATCGACAATCAAACCAAAAACAAAAGTGGAACATGGCCTGTTTTATTTCATGTGACATTAAAAGTAGATTTGGTCATATTAGCTGTAAATCTATCGATGTGAATTTAGTGCTGATGCAAGAGAGCCAAACAGAACATAGACATGCAGCCTACTACTACAGTTTACCACTTTTGAAATTGCACCATTAAGCAACTTTAACGTTTGAAATCAATGCCTTTATACCAAAGTTACATACTTGATGAGGCCCCAAACGGGAGAATCAGAGCAGGGAGTAAAGGGTTGCAACCAAGGCATATTGCAATCAGAAATTTTTTTAGTGAAAAATGCCACCAGGAAGGAAACGCCGCAAGGGCTTGGTGTGTAAACTAGAACCATATGTGAAGACTCACCAAGCAGAGTCTCTGGAGTATCAGTGGGTTTACCAGCATGTAGCGACACACCGCTCTGGAGTGACAATGAGTTAATCAGTATGTAGGCACACCACTAGTGGCAGTGGGTTTTACCAGCATGTAGGGACACAGGCTGACCCTGATTAGTCGAATAGTCGACTAATCGATTGAAAGGAGCCGACTGCCAACCTCTTTTTTTTATAATTTTTTTTTATCATTCTTTCCAAAAGCAAAGAGGCCTAGAAGTGTGGCTCAGATTCAGATTCAGATGACTTTATTCACCATAATTGTACAGGTACAAATGGAACGTGATTTGACCTTACAGTGCATGCATTTTTTCACAAATAGGAATAACATAATAATAATAATAAATAAATAAGTGCAAAACAGGACAGAACAGTGATACAACAATAAGACAGTAAAGTGCAGTGGTTGGGGACATGGATACAGTGCAGCACAGTTCAAGTCCAGAGGTCCAGCCCTAGCAGCTCACCATAGAGGGGGGGAGGGGGGGGAGCAGGGGGACACCTGACTAATTTACCAGGCGAGCTGCTGAGGGGAGGAAGCTGAGTCTATGGCGGGATTTGAATGTCTTGGGCAGCCGTAGCCGCCTGCCGTGGGGGAGCATAATGAAGAGGCCGTGACCCGGGTGGGCGGGGTCTGCCATGATCTTCCTTGCCCTCCTCAAGGCCCTGGTGGAATGTAGGGACTCAAGGGAGGGAAGGGGGCAGCCGATCACCCTCTCCGCTGATCGTATCACCCGCTGCAGCTTGGCCTTGTCCCTGACCGTGGCTGCAGGGAACCAGGTGATGATGGAGAGGGTGAGGATGGACTGGATGATGGCGGTGTAGAACTAGACCATCATAGTCCTCTGCAGCCTGAACTTCCTCAGCTGACGTAGGAAGAACATCCTCTTCCGGGCCTTTTTGTTGAGAGCGATGGTGTTCAGCTCCCATTTCAGGTCCCGGGAGAGTGTCATGCCGAGGAAGCGGCAGGACTCCACAGAGGCCACGGGGTGCCTCCCAGAATGATCGGGGTGGGGGGGGCTGCCTTCCACCTGAAGTCCACTACCATCTCCACTGTTTTCTGGGCGTTGAGGTCCAGGTTGTTGCAGCTGCACCAGCTCTGCAGCCTCTCGATCTCCCTCCTGTAGGCAGACTCGTCCCCCCTGGAAATGAGACCCACCAGGGTGGTGTCGTCCGCAAACTTCAGGAGTTTGACTGAGGGGTGCAGAGAGACACAGCTGTTGGTGTACAGGGAGAATAGTAGTGGGGACAGAACGCAGCCCTGTGGGGAGCCAGTACTGATGGACTTGGGATCGGAGATGTTATTTCCCAACTTCACCCGCTGTGACCTGTTAGTCAGGAAATCCGTGATCCACCTGCAGGTATAGTCCGGCACCTGCAGCAGGGACATCTGATGCTCCAGGATGTGCGGGAGGATGGTGTTGAAGGCCAAGCTGAAGTCCACCAACAGAATCCTGGCGTAGGTCCCTGCAGTGTCCAGGTGTTCCAGGACGTAATGCAGAGCCATGTTCACGGCATCGTCCGTGGAACGGTTGGCTCTGTATGCAAACTGCAGGGGGTCTAGAAGAGGGTCTGTGGTGGACTTCAGGTGGGCCAGGACAAGGCGCTCAAAGACCTTCATGACCACAGATGTCAGGGCGACCGGTCTGTAGTCATTAAGGCCTGTGACCTTGGCCTTCTTGGGGACGTGTTACGAGTGGGGGTAGTGTGGAGAGGAGAGATAACCCAATACTGCGGACAAAGATGATGAGAGGCAGAGACGGCAGGATTAGTGTAGATAATGACTCTTTACTTGAAGTTCACCAAGCACTACACGAAAAAAAAGACAATAACGACACAGCCTTGCTGGTACGATAAACAAAAGACTTTGAGTACAAACAAAAGAAAGTAAATGGCGCAGCCGAGCTGGCACTAGAACAATAAACTGGAGAAGCGTAAAACAAACAGGCAACATCAAACACTACACTTACTAGAAAACCAAGGGAGAGCAACGACGTGGGCAGGAAACAGGTAACAGGAGGAAATGACGCCACTCGAGGAGAGGGAGACACACACATATATACCCTGACTAATTAACATTGGTAACACCTGGCCAGGCCAGTCTAACACAATATTAACACATTGTCCGCCATGGGTTATATCCATCAATATAGCCAGTCTGCCAGCACTATAACCCTATGGAGATGTTTACCTTCTTTGCAGGGCTATAACTTTTTAAATTGTATTGCTATATTGACATTACTATGGCCCATTCAACATCGATTATCTATCGTTCCGGATGTGGGAACGTTATATTTTTTCTTTTTCTCAGTTGCCAATGCGATTGAGTCTCTGCGCCTAACCCTTCCCCCTATGGGCAGCCGGGAGCAGATAGGGCGTCAACGTGAGCCGCGCCCCGGGGACCAATCCAAGTGCTCCTGTCCGTCTTCGTCAAGGACGCCACAGCGGTAGCGATCTGTTGTTGTGCATGTTTTTCCATTGGGTTTATCTTATCGGGGGGAAACCCTTGCGAGCACGGGGAGAACATGCAAACTCCACACAGAAAGGCCTGGGAGATCACCCACCTGGGTACCTGGCATCATGGAAACCTGGTCCCCAAGCGGGAATCAAACCCTGGACCTTCTTGCTGTGAGGCGACAGTGTTAACCACTACACCACCGTGCCGCTCGATTATTGCGTTATGGAAGCGATCCATATGCACGCCAGTGTTTGTCTGGACCCACGTAACAAGATATTACTGCCGGAGGAATTTCCTCTACGCACCGATCACAACTTCCGGTTTTGAGAGTGTAACTCGCCCGACCATCCACCAGGCGGCGGTATTGAGGCGTTGCAATCTCATTCAGGGTCCCGCTGCAGCACCGGAGGTTGGCTGGATGAATTATGAATGCCATGGCGAAAAAATTAAATATTGATTTAAAAAACGGCTTACGCCGTTGTTGGCGGACAACGCATGGCGGCCAAAAACGGCGTAACTCGTTTATGGCGACCAATGTGTTAACCAACTAAACACATAAGCAAAGATTACAACAACACCAGACAGGGGAGAACATCACACCAGGGAAGGGAACGACAACAATGACAACACACACCACGAAATCACATTAATCATACTATTAATTATCTGAATCACATTTGTCAACATGTTTAATGTGTTTACCAGCGTGTAGGACACCACTAGTATCAGTGGGTTTACCAGCGTGTAGGACACCACTAGTATCAGTGGGTTTACCAGCGTGTAGGACATCACTAGTAACAGTGGGTTTACGCACCAATGCAAGTCAAGTCAAGTCAAGAGATTTATTTGTCACGGCATACAAGTATACAATGAAATGCGGATGGTCTTGCCCGCAACGATGTGCAAATAGAATCAACATTGTGCAATAAACAAGTAACATTGTGCAATAAACAAGTAACATGTTAGGGCATATCGGTATATGTACACAAGTTATTTACAGAGCATGGAGGACATACTGGGTCTTTTGGTAGTGTCTTTCTGTACATGCTAATTTATACAATCTCCGGTTATACTATACTATTTTTTAAAGTGACCCTTCTTGGTGGCCATAAGTGTGGGCGTGTGCAGCATGAGTGTGTGCCTGCTCATGTTAAAGTGGCTGCTAGTGTGTGAGCGTCCTGTTCTTGTCCTGTGCCGTGCTGTTTCCATACCAGGCAGTGATGTTTCCAGTCAAGATGCTCTCTACAGCTCCGGAGTAGAAGGACTGGAGTATCTTCCTAGATACTCTGAACTTCCTTAACTGTCTCAGGTGGTAGAGGCGTTGCTTCGCCTTTTTTACGACTGAGTCTATGTGTGTTGTCCATGTCAGATCCTCTGCGATGTGGACCCCCAGGTACTTAAAGCTGCTCACCCTGTCCACGGTAGCCCCGTTAATCCTCAGTGGTGTGTATGTCTCCTGCTGTCCTCTCCTATAATCCACGATCAGCTCCTTGGTTTTACCAATGTTCAGGAGCAGGCTGTTGTCCTGGCACCAGCGTTCCAGTACCTCAACCTCCTCCCGGTAGGCCTTCTCGTCGTTGTCCGAGATCAGCCCCACCACCACTGTGTCGTCCGCAAACTTCACTATGGAGTTGGAGCTGAACTTGGCCACACAGTCATGTGTGTATAGTGAGTACAGCAGGGGGCTCAGAACACAGCCCTGGGGGGACCCGATGCTCAGGGTGATGGTGTTGGAGGTCTGACCCCCCACCCTGACCGCCTGGGGCCTTTCACTCAGAAAGTCCAGTATCCAGGCACTCAGAGCGGAGCTCAGACCTAGCTCGATCAGCTTGTCCACCAGTCTGGTGGGGACTATGGTGTTGAACGCTGAGCTGTAGTCAATGAACAACAGTCTCACATAGCCCCCCTTCTGACGGTCCAGGTGAGAGAGGGTGCTGTGCAGTACTTGGGAGACCGCATCGTCAGTGGACCTGTTTGGCCTGTATGCAAATTGCATAGGGTCCATATCACTGGGAAGGGAGGCACAAATGTGATCCTTGACCAGCCTCTCGAAACATTTCATGGCCACAGAGGTGAGTGCCACCGGTCTGTAGTCATTGAGACCTGCTGGGGAGGGTTTCTTTGGTACCGGGATAATGGCAGGGACCACTGACTCCTTCAGGGATCGATTAAATATGGTGGTGAACACAGGGGCTAGCTGGTTAGCACAGGACTTAAGTATGCGTCCTGTTATTCCATCTGGGCCAGCCGCCTTCCTGGTGTTCACCTGCATAAATGCTCTTCTCACACTGTGTACCGTCAATGAGAGAGCGTCCCCGCCCCCCGCGGATGCCACTTTGTCAGTGCCGATACAGATTCTTGAGTAGTACTAGTCTAAGCCTATAAGCCGATACCAAGTATTGATCTATTGACAATTCAGACCTCTTTGCTTTGATTTCTGACATATTACACACTGATTTATTTCATTATTGGTGGGAAATATCTCCTATACCCTATTTTAGCCCGGTATCAGCCTGATGTCCCATTCCAGCATCGGTTTTGCCTTTTGTAGGACAGTACTGACATAGTGGTAGTACATACTAGGGGTGCACCGATATATCGGTCGGGTATCGGTATCGGCCGATAAGTGCCTTGTTGACTGCTATCGGCCTATCGGCCGATAAGCTCAAATGTGCCGATAGCAGTCGCCGATAAATACCCATCAATTTGTGTAGCGTCAAAAGGCAAAAAAAAAAAAGTTCACTCGAGACCTACCTGCACAACGCCCGCCGTCCCCCACACACACACACAATCTACTGCATCAAAGTAACTACTTATGATTAACAAGGCATTCGTTTTGTGGCATTAGCGTTATATAGTTAGTGTTACACGGACAATAACATCAGCATATTATTATTACCCATAGCAGCAAGGCATTACTCCGAGTCCGTTCATTAGCTCGGTTCCATTCCGTTGCTCATTCCGTACCCAACTACACATTCTGCAATCTGTTAATAAAGTTTTCAACCAGACAAATGTATAGAAAGGCTTTGTTTTATTATAACATTTGTTGCAGTAAAATCATTATGTCTCATTTGGTCATGCGTGGAGCGCCGGTCGGCGGGCCGGGCAGCTAACGTAGCTACGTTATTAGCTATTAGATGTAGGCCTGCCACGATAACACATTTTGCTGGGCGATTAATTGCCCCCGAAAATATCGCGATAAGCGATATTATTGCGACCGGTTAGAGAATTTTTTTTTTGGAGAAATTTATTTCCCAAAACTTTTATTTTGAAGCCCACCGCTCCGTCTTTTCCGGTGTTTAAGACTTTTATTTTGAAGCCCACCGACCGGACCGGAAGTATTGTTGTGATTATTTCAGGTACTTTTTGGGTACCAGAAAAGTCACGTGAAACACTGCAGACCACTGAATAGAGACGCGTCTCTAGGATTTCATAATCATTATGTTTGCAGCAGGCACAAGTGCAATAAACAAAGGATACAGTCACTGTGTATTCTGCCTCATTTATTGATTAAACAAAACCGACATCAACACAATTTGCCACCGAGCGGAGAGTTTAGTCTCGCAAAAAGATCGCTGACTTGTTAAGGCTTGTTGTTAGGTTAGGTGCTAATGTTGTGCTAGCGTTTTAGCATGGCTATCGTACATAGCGTGATCAATATAACTCGCTATTGATTGTTTGTATGAGTAACGTTAATGCTAGTAGAATAGACACAACGTGAGGTAATCACCATCCATTTTAAACCGGTTATTACCTAATGCTAACGTTAGCAAATAGACGCGACTGGTAACGTTACAGCTTGTTAGCCTAATGCTCGTTAACGTTAGCATAGACAGCCTAGCTAACGTTAACGCTTGTAGAATAGACACAATGAGAGGTAACGTTAGCGTTAGCAGAATAGACACAACGAGGGTCTCGTTAATGTTGTTGTTGATTGATTGATTGAAAACTGTGTTTACTCTGTTTGTATGAGTAACGTTAATGCTAGTAGAATAGACACAATGTGCTGTGCTCTGTAGTAAAGCCAGCGGCCCGCCTCCCAACACGGACAGTGACTGACAAGGGGCACTGGGTCCGCCTCATTAAAACAAACGCGCAAATAGCAATTAATCGCGCCCGTCAAAATCATTGCATTCATTTTAATTATCGCGGCAATTAATCGATTTATTGCTTATCGCGGCAGGCCTAATTAGATGCAAGACTAACGTTACTGGTGAAAATGTGATTTGCGTTGGAATACTCCTTTGTCAACTTGCTGTACTTTGCTTGCAGGTCTGCAGTCATTATTTCTGCATTATGAATACCCCCAACTTTAGCCAAGGTAACGTTATGGCTAAACCTTTAACAATAGTTAACGCTAGCTTTCGGTTAGCTGTTCAATGCTATTAATAACACAACTCCCCGTCAACACCCTCTCTCGGGAAGATGGCATTTAAGAAAGTATCTGCTGTTAAAATGAAGTGTTACACGTTCAATAACAAGCATATTATTTACCCGAACATAGCAGTAAACAAGGCATTACTCCGTTAGTCCGTTCATAGCTCGGTTCCATTCCGTTGCTCATTCCGTACCCAACTACACATTCTGCAATCTGTTAATAAAGTTTTCAACCAGACAAATGTATAGAAAGGCTTTGTTTTATTATAACATTTGTTGCAGTAAAATCATTATGTCTCATTTGGTCATGCGTGGAGCGCCGGTCGGCGGGCAGCTACGTTAAGTGTGTTCTGCTCTCGCAAACAGAACAATGGCGGCATGCCCGGAAGTAGAAACATTTATAAACGCTTGCCGATTGGTCGGCAAGCGGGAGGTGGGTGCTAGCGGTGTGGCGTAATTGGCCGAATCGACTGTCAATCAAAATGGTTCCATTGCATTGGTTGAAAGCTCTGGTTGAGAGAATAGTATCCCGCTGCAGGCCGCAAGAATGGTTCCATTTCATTGGTTGAAAGCTCTGGTTGAGAAAATAGTATCCCTCTGCAGGCCGCAAGACGATACTGGGAGAGAGATAGTGATACCATAAACATATTTCTTGATGTTTCCTTTTTTTAAGTAAGTAAAGAGGCCTACAAATACAAACATACACATACAAATATACAGTAGTTTCATTAAAAAAAATAAAAAAATATATATTTTTTTTTTTTTTTTTTTTTTTTACAAATACTTATATACAAATATCGGTATCGGTATCGGTATCGGCCGATAGTGTTAGTTGAACAATCGGTATCGGTATCGGCGGCCAATTTTCATATCGGTGCATCCCTAGTACATACACCTGTACCGTAGAGGTGTACAGATGTAGCGGAATAAATACACATGTAGAGGGGCTGCTCTGTCCTACACAGGCAAATAGTTTCTATGTCAACAGGCGTAAAACAGAACAGTTGGAACCTAAAGCAGGAAAAGGATTCACCTAAAGTTCTAGCGTTGTCCAGCAAATATGTGGACCATCCTCCTTGTGGGCGTGTAGGACTTTTGAGAGGAACAGATGACATTCTACTTGTCTTGACCAGATGTGTTTTAGGTAGAACCACGTGTCCCTATTGATAGAACCGCCAGATTTTTGGAACTGTGTCTCTCTGCTTTGAGAGAACTGCCCAGATCTTAGATACAAATCACTCAACAAACATCAAGGCCAAGGAGTGTTACATTCCCCAGGATTCTTAGTACTCAGGGCTGTAAAGTACTTGAGTAATTGTACTTGGTTACAATACTTAAGTACTGTTTTGGGGGATTTGTACTTTACTCGAGTATTATTAGGTTTGTATACTTGTACTTTTACTCAATTACATTTACGCAAAGTACAAATCTCACAGGTCCAACTATTTTAATTAGTATATTTGTTTCTCTGGCTGAACTAACGTTAACGTTATTAATCCTGCGGCCGCGCTTTATTTAAAAGCAGCCAATCAAATCCCCATCAATGGAAAATGAACGCGCCCATACCCATGCTGATTGGTCCTTGTGCAAGACTAGAAAGCGGGATCTTTGATTAAACGCCTGCTATCAGAAGAATAGACGGTCAGAAAAAAAGTTTTAACTTTTACTTTTTAGTACTTAAGTACATTTAAAAGTAGAAACTTTTTTACTTTTACTCAAGTGTGTTTTTAGCCAGATACTCTGACTTTTACTACAAAAAAAGAAACACTGGACTCTGCACCAGGTCAGACACCAGAGGTGACTGCATGGTCCAACGTAGACTGACCACGTTTGGCCAAAACGTCCTGTCCATAAAAGGCAGTCAAACATGGAACAGTCTCCCCATTTCCATAAGGGAAAGCCCCACCCTTGCTTCTTTTAGAGGGCAACTAAAAAATGGCTGAGTGAAGACCAACCAGTCATGTGAACACATGTGACATGCTGTTATGTATTTGTAATTTTTTTTTACTGTTTTTATGTGTCCTATTTTTATGTATTTGTACATTTCTTACTGTTTCTATGAGTCCTGTTTTTATGTTTGTGGACAACGGATGGAAATTAGCCTCGTGCTAAATCCGGCAATTTTTACACTCCACAGTGTTCATAAATGTTGCATTGTCCCGTCCAAATAAACAAATTAAATAAATAAAAATAAATAAATAAAATAAAAGTACGATTTTGAGACGGTACCCATACTTTCACTTACAGTAAGTATAATTTCTGGGTACTTTTTACACCCCTGGTACTGAAGCCGTCTAACTTCATCTCTTTCTGTCTTTCTGTTTGCAGATGTTGCCGGAGGAAAACATGAAATATGGCTCTTCTGAGAAAAGGTGAGCGATATTATATTTAGCACGTTCAGTTCCCAGGACTGTAGAACTGGTCCCAGCCACGGGGAAGGCCACAATAACACAGCCTACTGTCTGAAAGACCCCCACCTCTGTTTCTGGAGGCCAGCTCCAGCACCTTCATAAAAGTTATGTGTGCATATGTGAGAGTGTGTGTGCGTGTGTGTGTGTGTGTGTGCACGTACATCTGGTGGGCGGGTGGCAGGGCGTTTGGTTGCCAATTCTGTACTCAGTGTTACCCCAAGGATGAGGTAACGTGTGTTTAAGATCCATATTTCATTACAGCGCTCAGTACTAGTCCACCCTGCCTCCCAGATCCTACGTCTGGCCACTATGAACAACATACAAGTTCCAGTTGTTCAGTAACATAAATAGTTACATTGACATTAAGTGGTATGAAATACTTGTCGGTATTGTAATCGATACATAACCATTAGCTTACTTACAGTTCCGTGGTTCGGAGTTCTGGCCGGGTTTCGACAAGGAAACTATAAAAGAAGGAAGGGTCATTACGTCACTGAATATCATGTGAACACACATTGGTGCCAAGTGTGGAAACTTTCAGTTGGGCCGACATTGAGTTGAATGGGATCAGTCATCTCCTCGTTTATGACCTGTCAACGGGTTATTACCTCAGACAGTTGCTCAGGAGGTAGAGCGGTCGTCTGGTAGTCGGAAGGTTCCCGGTTCGATTTCCGCTCCTCCCCCGGCCAGTGTGTCGAAGTGTCTTTGAGCAACACACTTAACCCCTAACTGCTCCCAATGAGCAGGTTGGCATGGTTGCCTCCGTCATCGGTGTGTGAATGTGTGAGTGAATGGGTGAATGTGAGGAACAAACATTTTAAAGCACTATATAAATGCACCATTTACCATCTGCAATTTTTTGCATGGTTAACTAGCTAATGTTTGATATATTGGTTGGTATATTTCCTCAGATAGCTGGTATATTTTAAATTGTAATACAGGCTTCAATAGAACTGGCACCAAAGTCTGGCACCAAGCGGAGCATAGAACGCTGGTATTCTGACATGATGACCCTTCCTTCTTTCATAGTTTCCTTGGGTTCCAAGTGAACCAGGAAGCTTCAGACACGCAGCAAACAGGGTCTCGAAACAAAAACTACTTTTAATCCACACCTCACTATGCACCAGGGCTCGTTCCAAGGCATCATGTTGGTCTGGACCATAGGACCGTCTGAACCACAGGACCATAGGACCGTCTGAACCACAGGACCATAGGACCGTCTGAACCATAGGACCATCTGACCCATAGGACCATAGGACCGTCTGGAGACTCTGGACCATAGGACCGTCTGAACCATAGTACCATAGGACCGTCTGAACCACAGGACCATTGGACCGTCTGGACCATAGGACCGTCTGAACCATAGGACCATAGGACCGTCTGGACCATAGGACCGTCTGAACCATAGGACCATAGGACCATCTGAACCATAGGGCCGTCTGAACCACAGGACCATAGGACCGTCTGAACCATAGGACCATAGGACCGTCTGAACCATAGGACCATAGGACCGTCTGAACCATAGGACCGTCTGAACCACATGACCGTCTGAACCACAGGACCATCTGAACCACAGGACCATCTGAACCATAGGACCGTCTGAACCATAGGACCATAGGACCGTCTGAACCACAGGACCATAGGACCGTCTGAACCATAGGACCATAGGACCGTCTGAACCATAGGACCATAGGACCGTCTGAACCATAGGACCATAGGACCGTCTGAACCATAGGACCGTCTGAACCATAGGACCATAGGACCGTCTGAACCATAGGACCGTCTGAACCATAGGACCATAGGACCGTCTGGACCACATGACCGTCTGAACCATAGGACCGTCTGAACCATAGGACCATCTGAACCATAGGACCGTCTGAACCATAGGATCGTCTGAACCATAGAACCACAGGACTGTCTGAACCATAGGACCATCTGAACCATAGGACCGTCTGAACCATAGGACCGTCTGAACCATAGGACCATAGGACCATCTGAACCATAGGACCGTTTGAACCATAGGACCATAGGACCGTCTGAACCATAGGACCATAGGACCGTCTGAACCATAGGACCATAGGACCATCTGAACCATAGGACCGTCTGAACCATAGGACCATAGGACCGTCTGAACCACAGGACCATAGGACCGTCTGAACCATAGGAAATGCACAAGGAGTTCAAGTTCAAGTTCAAGTTCTTTAATAGTTGTCATACAGAAGTACAGAATACTTTCATACAAAATGCTTCTTACTGTTACGCTCCAGAGACTGTGCTAGACAAGATAGTATCAAATAACATAATAACATAATATAGCATGAATTTAGAAGAAGAAAATGAGGTCACAGTGTTCGGTATAGACATATGTACAATGTTCTGAGTTACCATATAATATACAATACACAATACTATGCAGTGTACTAATGTACAGTACTATCTAGTGCAAAGCAGAAATGGGATGAGGTACAATTTTAGGTACAATTTACAGTAAGGTGTACGAGTTGTAGTGCAATCCTTCATCCATAAATATAAAGTGTGGGGAGTGGGTGCTACAGTGTGTTTGTTTAAAGTGGGTGTGTGCTATAAGTGTGTGGAGTGGGTGCTACAGTGTGTTTGTTTAAAGTGAGTGTGTGCGTGTGGATGTGTGTGCTATGTGCGTTTGGTGGTTGTTGTTGTGTAGTGTTCATTCATTGTTCGTTTAGCAGCCTGATGGCCTGGGGATAGAAGCTTCTTCTGAGTCTTTCTGTGCTCGCCTTGAGACTCCTGTATCGCTTGCCTGACCGCAGCAGTTCAAAGAGGCAGTTCGGGTGACTGGAGTCTTTAATGATTCTCTTAGCCTTGCCCTTGCAACGCTTGTAGTAAATGTTCTGGAGGGTGGGGAGCCCCCCTCCAATTGTGCGTTCGGCTGAACGTGTCACTCTTTGTAGTCTGCTTTGGTCTTGTGCAGTGCTATTCCCAAACCAGGAGGTGATGTTGCCGGTCAAGATGCTCTCTATTGTACATGAGTAGAAGTTCTTAAGGATCTTCTGGCTGACTTGGAACTTCCTTAGGCGCCTGAGGAAGTAGAGGCGTTGTCGTGCCTTCTTCACAACACTGTTAATGTGTGTGGTCCATGTCAAGTCCTCGGATATGTAGGCTCCGAGGTACTTAAAGCTGTTGACTCTCTCAACCGGTGCCCCGTCGATGCTGAGGGGGCTGTAGTCCTTGACCCCCGACCTCCTGAAGTCCACAATCATCTCCTTTGTTTTGCTGACGTTCAGGGAGAGGCTGTTTTCCTGGCACCATCCCGCCAGGACCTTGACCTCTTCCAGGTAGGCCCTCTCGTCGTTGGCAGAGATCAGGCCCACCACCACTGTGTCGTCAGCAAATTTGACGATTGTATTGCTACTCCGCTGAGCCACACAGTCGTGTGTGTACAGGGAGTAGAGGAGGGGACTCAGAACACAGCCCTGGGGGGCCCCTATGTTGAGGGTGATGGATGAGGAGGTGCAGTTGCCTGCTCTCACCACCTGGGGTCTGCCAGTCAGGAAGTCCAAGACCCACTGGCAGAGGTCATAGCCCAAGCCCAGGTCCCTGAGCTTGGCTATGAGTATGGAGGGGACTATGGTATTGAATGCCGAGCTGTAGTCGATGAATAGCATTCTCACATAGTTCCCCTGCCTCTTGTCCAGGTGTGATGCTGCTGTGTGCAGCACATGGGATATGGCGTCCTCCGTGGACCTGTTGGGGCGGTATGCAAATTGCAGGGGGTCCATGTTGATGGGGAGGGAGGAGCAGATGTAGCCCTTTACTAGCTTCTCAAAGCACTTCATGGCTATGGAGGTGAGAGCTACAGGGCGGTAGTCGTTGAGGCAAGCAGGCTTGGATTTTTTGGGTACAGGGATAATAGTGGACTTCTTCAGGCAGGTGGGGATGACAGCCTGTTCTAAGGACAGGTTAAATATGTCAGTGAATACTGGGGCCAGTTGGTCGGCACAGACTTTTAGGACGCGGCCGGGGATGCCGTCTGGACCTGCTGCCTTCCTGATATTCACTTTTTTAAAGGTCCGCCTCACCTCATGCTCTGTTACCCTGAACACTGCGCCTCCATCAGCAGCCGACCCCCCCCCCCCCCCATTGCCGAGGCTTGTGAGCTGGTGTTGTTATTACCAGCATCAAACCTCGCATAGAAGGTATTGAGGTCATTTGCTAAGGAGATGTCACTGTTCAGTTTGAGGGAGGCGCCTTTGTAGTCTGTCATCGTTTTGAGCCCCTGCCACATAGCTCTAGAGTCAGCTTGTTCAAACTGGAGTTCAATTTTATCCCTGTAGCGTCGTTTGGCCTCTGACACTGTCCTCCTTACGTTGTATCGCGCCACCTTGTGGTCATTCATGTTGCCTGCCTCTAGGCCGTCGTTGTATGCTTTGGTGCGCTCTCTCAGAGCTTCACGAACGGATTTGTCTACCCAGGGTTTTTGATTTGGGTAAACTTTCATTTTGGTAGTGGGGATTGTTTCTTTCACCCTAGTACAAACATAGTCCAGCACTGTCTCCGTGTAGACATTAATGTTATCTGTGTCGCGGAACACATTCCAGTCTGTGTGGTGAAACACTGACCGGATCGTCTCCTCTGACGTCACATCCCATTTCTGCACCTCTCGCGAGACTACGGGAGTACTTTTAATTCTCTGTCTGTACTTTGGTGAAAGAAAGATGGATGCGTGATCTGACTTACCAAAGCCACTATCAGAATGAGCCTTGTAGCCACCTTTAAATTGCGTGTAACAGTGATCTAGGATGTTACCGCCTCTGGTGTTGCAAGTCACATGCTGATAGAAGTCAGGCAATACCTTTCTCAGATTGGCGCTATTGAAATCTCCCAGAACTAAAATGGCGGCGTTAACATTCGCCACTTGGATTCTATTTACCTCGTCGTGTAGTCTGGAGAGCGCAACCTTGTTGCTGGCTTGCGGTGGAATATACTCTCCGACCAGGACGATCGCCGTTAACTCCCTCGGGAGGAAGAAAGGACGACACTTGATGGTTATATATTCCAGTTCTGGGGAGCAGTGGTTGGACCACTGTTTTCTGTTGTGGATGGTTACAACATTTGTCTTGTTGTGAAATTTTTTAAAGGAGCCAAACAGTGAAACTGTAAAAATTCAGATGAGTGAAGTTGTATCAAAAGAACATTGTTTTATTTCTGTGGCCACAGAAAAGTATCCTCAGTTTACAATCAGAGACAAGTGTAATACGAGCGTCTGATCAGAAAATGAGAAAAAGCTCTGGTCAGACTTACAATAAATACATAGTTTGACATGACGACAAAAGATGACAAAGTAATAACAGATATGACAAGAAACGAAAGAAAAACAAAGATGAGATTAGGGGTTTTGTCGTATCTGACACGAGATTGATATGAAGGACAGAACAAGATGGGACTTTCTTGGACATGTCATATCTAAGTCAAGCTGTCCTGACCCTTAAGTTGTTTTAAGAACACCGTCAGACTGTCGCTAGTGCCTTGACTAGTTAAACTAGTTGAAGCTTTGTACAGAGAAATATGTATTTAAACAGAGCTATGAACATGCCCAGTAAGCTGTACAAATTATGTAATAGGATGAAACATATAATATTTACCATAACAGTCTGCATGTTGTGGTGTGGATTAAAACCTTTTTGTTTCGAGACCCCGTTTGCTAACCAACTGAAGCTCCCCGGTTTGATCTGAACCCGACCAGAACTCCGACCACGGGGCTCTGTTATCCGATTTATCCCTTTAAAGTATTTAGTATTTTGTAGAATATCCAAGTGATGGAGTCCCAGGGACCTCCACCTGACAAGAATCTTGCTGTCGGATATAATTTAGTAGGCTAAATAATTGCATAACCGCGTATACTGTTAGTGGTTTCATAACAGTAGGGAAAGCAAAAACCTATACCGTAATCAGAACAATAATTCTTATACATTCTCCCATTGTGCTGACATCCATTAAATTAAAACAAAACAAACGTTCCTCTCAGAGTCCCTTGGAGCCTCCTGAGGGGGGGGGGGGGGGGGGCTTGTGCTGCTGACATAACCCCCCAGAACCCTCTCCCAGAAGGACCTCCTGGGGGCTCCCAGGCGCCACGTCGGGAACCAGCGTCTAGCTCAGTCTTACGATCAAAGACCTAGCTCGCCTACCTGACACGGGAGCGTCTATCCCCAGGCCATCCCACAGCCGTAAAACGTTTTCCTTTTTGGCAGTATATGAGGCTGTTCGCTTTCTTACAGAACAGATTTTGCCATCTTTTTCCATCGTGTTACCGGTACATGGCCAGGCCATCTCATCTCTTTACATAGTATAGGTCTCTATGAGTGTTTCCCCAGAGAGAGATAGATAGAGGATCAGGATGCTCAATGACTCTATGCAACACTAACCCATCCATCTACATTCATTATTTGCACACAACAGCCACATGCACACACTCACTTTAAACATTCACCTTTAATACCCACTTTAGACACGTTAACTTTTTAACACTACACCATATTTGTATCTATCTATATTTGTAGCTAAAAGATTTGCCTACCTCACTTTTTGCATTTTTGCATTTGTTATATTTTGTATAGTGTTTGGTCTTTATTCTTTTTACTTTTGTTTACTGTATAAACCATAATCTCAGGAGGCTCATACAGAGCCAAGCATTTCACTGTAATGTACATGTACTTTATATGTGACACGTAAAGCAAAACACATGGCCGGGTTGTTTAGAATCTGGAGAAAGGGAGGAGTTCTCCATAAAACTCTGTGGGGAGGAGAGCAGTGGGTTCTAGCTCTGCTCAGTGGAATTAGCCAGGGCACCTTGACGAGTGCTCGTAAAGGACTGAGAGGCAGCTCTGGTTGGACGCAGATGAAGGAGGATGCCTTCTCTTCAGCCCTTGCTGAAAGTAATCACCGGCCGGCAGGAACCGGAACAGGAGGTGACCGACGAATGGTGGAAAGATAAAAAATAACTGATTTTAAGTCTCATTTGGGTAGACTGGTGAAACAAATTTGTTTCTTATATTTTCTGATAAAATTGTATTGGCTATATTTATGTCTTTCTTCTATTACCCTGCCCATACCTGTACACCCCCTCCCTGTGCTCACGCCCAGATTTCCCCAAGGGGATCAACAAAGGAATATATGATCTCATCTTATCTTGTATAATCCCAGTTCTTTTAACATAATGGAGTTGAGTTCCCTTCTGTTATTAAGGGTTGGGGTCGGGAGCAATAGACAGTGGCTCAGGAGCTAGAGCGGTCATCTGGTAGTCTGAAGTTTCCCGGTTCGATTCCCGCTCCTCCCGGGCAGTGTGTTGAAGTGTCCTTGAGCAAGACACTTAACCCCTAACTGCTCCCAATGAGCAGGTTGGCACCTTGCATGGTTGAGTGAATGGGTGAATGTGAGGAACAAATTGTAAAGCGCTTTGGATAAAAGCGCTATATAAATGCAGTCCATTTACCATTTACATTACATTTAACAAAATAACAGTAATATTATTACATGAAAAACAGTAATAAGATTACAGATACTGTTGTTAGGAAAATGGATGATTACTACAGGTTAATTAGAATCAGCTATGCTGAATACTCAATTCTGATTGGCTGAGGGGTGGGGATTTATTGGAACCCCTGACTTTTGTTTACCGTATTCTCCAGAGTCAGACAAGAAGATAGATACTAATTTCCTTTCTGTGTGTTCAGTAGAAAGCGATCTGGCTGCAAGCCAAACTTGGGACATTGATGTTATATTATTATTATTGAGGACATCGGGAGAGCCAGGTGTTAGTTGGACAATGGCTAGGCTACCCGGTCATGTCCGCTTCCATTCATTGTGCTAAGCTAGGCTAACATGCAGCCAGATAGCTTTCTACTGAACGCACAGAGAGGAAACTGGTATCCATCTTATTGTCTCTCTCTGGAGAAGATGGTAAGCTAATTTCACAAAATGTCAGAGTTTTCCTTTAAAGACAAACAACAGCATTTTAAAATCAACAGCACGACAACAACAGGAACGTTTGCGTACATATCAGCTGTAGATGTGATGAGTGTCCAGTTCTACTGAACAGAAGCAGCATGGGACGGTTAACCATCGGTAGTGTGATAATAAAGGGTTAACCTTCTGTCCTGTGGCAGTGAAAGGGTTAACCTGCTGTTGTGTGGCAGTGAAAGGGTTAACATTCTGTGTATTGTCGCAGTGAAAGGGTTAAACCGTTTGGTAGTGCGGCAGTGAAAGGGTTAAAATGCTAGTAGCCTAGCACCAACGCCTGGGCCGAGAGCACTGGATGGAGAAGTACCATGAGACAGTTGTATGTATTAATATACTTTATAATGAAATGCTTGTTTCTTATGAGCCCCTGAGAGTGTGCTACATACAGTAAAGAGAGAGTAAGTAAAC
Source organism: Notolepis coatsorum (assembly GCF_963971535.1). NCBI lineage: Eukaryota > Metazoa > Chordata > Actinopteri > Aulopiformes > Paralepididae > Notolepis > Notolepis coatsorum. Next base: position 38,127,078 of record NC_140179.1, read on the forward strand.
AATTAAGAAGTAAAAAGTAGGTAAAGTTAATATACATAATATACAATATACAACAGTGAGGTAGAATGCAGAGGTACAAAACTTGGGGTAGGGTGCAAATGAGGCATGAATGTGGTGCAAATCTCTTTAATAATAGATAAATATAAAGTGTGTTAAAGTGTCTGAAGTGAATAACGTGAGTGGTAAGGTGAGTGTTTGTTTAAAGTGAGGGTGTACATGTGGATGTGTGTGCAGTGTTGATTGATTGATTGATTGAAAAGTTTATTAACAGATTGCAGAATGGGTACAGTACAGTACATCTCAATACATACAATTGTTAAGGGGATGCAGACCAGAGAAAGACTTTCGTCTTGTTTCCACCAGGGTCCCCCATTTTCAATTCGTCATAACATATATGACATACATGACATACAGATAGACAGTACTGCTACATCTATACATTTATGACATATCAGATTTGCAAATACAGTACTGTTTGTGATACAAAAGTGTCCAGAAAAGGAGTGTATATACATTTGGCGTAGAAACTGTACATTGGAGGAGGTTGGTGGGGTGGGGTTGGGTGGGTTGGGTGAGGGCTGTACATTGGAGGTGGGGGGGGGGGGGGGGGGGTTGGGTAGGGGACATACACACATTTTACACTGTACATTGGAATGTTGACAAAGCCTTACTTGGTCATTTACTGTACAACTAGGTTAGGACATTTGTAGGGGCCAGTTTCGAATTGCAGTCTCACGTAGGTGTTTTTTGAGAGTGTTTTTGAAGGTGGGTAGTGATTCACATTCCTTTACAGCTTTAGGCAGGGCGTTCCACATTGATGTGGCATAATTGCGAAACGTGTTTAGTCCCTTGTTTGAGCCGAATCTGGGTTTTACATGATTTGTGGAGCTCCCTCTGGTGTTGTGATCGTGGTATTCACTGACCTTTGGGAAGTATTTTGACATGTACATGGGTACCTTGGTCGCGTAGTGTATCTTGTAGACCAGGCCCATTGCAAGTTGCTGTACTCTGTCGTCTACTCTAAGCCATCCTAGGTTGTCAAAGTGGGCAGGGGTGAGGTGGGTTCTAGGAGTCAGGTCAAGTAGTAGTCTGACTAGCTTGTTTTGAGATGTTTGTAATTTGTTTTTTAGTGCCTTTGAGGTGCTTTGGTACCATGAGGTGCAAGCATAGTCGTAGTACCCTTGAATGAGTGCTCCTGCTAGAGTCTTCAGGGTATTCTTGTTTACCAGAGAGGAGATCCGGTACAAGAATCGCGTTCGTTGGTTGACTTTTTTTATTACATTGGATGCCATTTTGTCACAGGAAAGATTAGCCTCTAGGATGGAACCCAGGTAGGTAATTTCATCTTTCCTTGTGATAATATTGTCACCCACTGTAACCGAGAAGCCGTCGGTCTTGCTGAGTTTGTTATTTGAACCGAAGAGAATGGACTCTGTTTTGCCCATGTGTAATGATAGTTTGTTGTCGGCGAGCCATATGCAGATTTTGCCTAGTTCCGAGCTGAGGGCTTTTTCAACCTGTAACTTGTTCTTGTCAGAGACCAGCAGGGCTGAGTCGTCCGCAAACAGGAACAAGTTGCAGTCACAAGCTGACGACATGTCATTTGCATAAATTAGGAATAGTAGCGGTCCTAGTATGCTTCCTTGTGGAACACCACAGCTCACTGTGAGGGGGGGGGATAGGGTACCGTTTACTTCCACCATCTGTTCCCTCCCCTCCAGGTAGGATTGTATCCAGCTCACTGATAAACTATCAAAACCAATTGCTTTTAGCTTGTCAATCAGAATGGTGTGATTGACAGTGTCGAAGGCCTTTTGTAGGTCCAGCATGACCATGCCGCAGTATTTGCCCGCGTCCACCTCTTGTTTGATGTGGTCGTTCAAGTAGAGAAGGCATGTGTCAGTGGAGTGGGATGTTCTGAAGCCAGATTGGAATTCGTAGATTAGATTTTTTTCCGCGAGGTACTTTTCGATCTGTTCGTATACTATTTTTTCCATGACTTTCGAGATGGATGTAAGGATAGAAACAGGGCGGTAGTTACCCGGGTCTAATTTGCTGCCCTTTTTGTGCAGGGGTGTTACTCTCGCTATTTTGAAGTCCTTGGGGACGTGTCCCTGTTTTATGGAGAGGTTTATTATGTGTGTGATGACTGGGGTGATGGCTGCTGCTGAGTCTCTGAGGAATTTGGAGGGGATGTTGTCATGGCCAGTGGCCTTGTTTGGTTGGAGGGCGCTCAGTTTTTTGAGTACCTCATCTGTAGTTACTATTTCCAGTTTGAAGTCGTCTTTGTGGACGCCTAGGTTCATGTAGTATGCTACTATGTGTTCTACCCCATACTGCCCTGAGTGGGAGGGTAGTTTGTTTACCAGTGTTGTGGCTATGTTTGTGAAGAAAGTGTTTAAGTAATTGGCTACATCCAGCTTGTCTGTGATGAGCGTGTTGTCCGTCTTTATGTTTATGTTTGAGAACCTGGTTTTGAGTTTTTTACTGCAGCCTAGTTGATTGTTGAGTAATTTCCAAAGTTCACGTGGTTTATTTTTGTTTTCCTCGGTTTTGTCATTGATGAAATTTTTTTTTGCAGTTTTGATCATGGAGTTTACGTCATTTCTTTGGTGTGTGTAGATGATGGGTTGTTACATAGTGTCATTGTCATTGAGCATCCTGATGGCCTGGGGATAGAAGCTAAGCTAGAATTACTATTATTACCATTACTACTGACTGATTGAATCCTGCCATTCCACTACTATTATCATCACTATTATAACTATGTGCTATGTTCCATTACTATTACTATTGCCTGTACCTCCTTGAAAGAGACTTGACTTGAAAGGGACACAGTGCAGGTCTGACTGGGGGCCAGAGACGGGGAGGAACAGAGACATGGAACTCCCTAGGTACTTCCGTCAGCAGCGCTGGGAAAATAAGCAGACATGGCACTCTACGAAGTGAAGGGAGTGAGACCTAGAATTGCTTATAACAGTAAAAGTAAGGGAGGCTTCTTTGATTGAACAACAGATTTGCCATGTTTAGGGTCTTAGAAACGTATACGTTTTAAACTCGGAATGTGATTCAGCGGATTGTTTTGGTTATATTTTGGGTGTATACCGATGACGTATTTCCCCCTTTTCAAGTTTTTTTCTAACTTCATTCGTCTAGATTATGGAGGCAACATAAGACAGAAGTAACAAGAGTAGGCCTAATCAGATACATTACTGTGTTTGAATATTCCAATGGATTACGTCAATTACTAATCATATGGGGGTTGAGTATTCAATTAATTAAAGGTGCTGTAAGTGGTATTTTGTTGTTAAAATAAGTGGTCTACATGTTAAAATAATAGCTCTACATTCCGATAGCCATCACTGATACAGAGTGTTTGTTCAGTAACATGGGTCTCCTAGTCTATCCGCTCTGCAGTAAACACAAAATAAATTTCTTGGTATCCTGTTCCCACTTTATCCAGTCAAGAGAGAACTCAACACTGCAAAAATGGTCTGACAAAATCAAGAAATAAAAACTAGTCTTAAGCAAATGTGTCCTTGAAACAAGTAAAATAAGTCAAGTCAAGTCAAGTCAAGAGTTTTATTTGTCACGGCATACAAGTATACAATGAAATGCGGGTGGTCTTGCCCGCAACGATGTGCAATACAGTGGTACAACATGTAATAGAATCCAATAAAAAACAACATTGTGCAATAAACAGGTAACAGGTAACAGGTAACATGGTGGGACATCTCGGTATCTGTACATAGTTATTTACAGGGCATATAGGACATGCTAGGTATCTTTGGTAGTGCAATACACTGTTACTGTTGTTATACTAATTTAAAGTGACCTTTCCTTTTTGGCCATAAGTGTGGGCGTGTGCGGCATGAGTGTGTGTCTGCTCATGTTAAAGTGTTAAAGTGGCTGCTAGTGTGTGAGCGTGCACAGCGTGCGTGTCGTGTGTGTGCTCATGTGTGCTTGTGTGTGGATAGATCAGTGTTCTGTGGCACTCAGTGTTCATTGTTCAAGGCTCTGATGGCCTGGGGGAAGAAGCTGAGCCTAAGCCTCTCTGTCCTAGTAGCTGGGGTTCGCAGGCGTCTGCCTGACCTCAGCAGCTGGAACAGGCTATTATTGGGGTGGTGGGGGTCTTAATCTGGCAGTGCAGTAAGCAAATTTGGCTTGGCAAGATCTCTTGAAATCGGATAACGTGGCAAGGGATACCAGAAAATGTATTTTCTGTTTACTGCAGAGTGGAGGGACTGGGAGACCAGTGTTACTGACCAAACACTCTATATCAGTAAAAAAAATCTTTCTTAGATAGGTATCTGGAAGAGGATGTATGTGTAAGATGTTTTTTTTTTTTTTTATAATAATATTGAATAATATAATAAAATTATATAATTTGTAGGAATAAAAAATAAAATAAGTTATACTTCTTCCTACTCCTTTTTTCGAACAGAGGGCACACTATGATTTGTTTATGTTTCTCTTTTTGTTGTCTTTTTGTATTATCTTTTGTATATATATAAACAGATATATTTTTGTTTTTATACTTGTTTGAAAATCAAAATCATTCATTCATTCAGTGATGGCTGTTGGAATGTAGAGCTATTTAACACTTATCTTATACCACTTACAGACACCTTTAATCGCCCCGCTCTGTCCCCACACCCTGTCCACAAGCCCTGTCCCCACACCCTGTCCCCAAGCCCTGTCCCCACACCCTGTCTCCACGCCCTGTCCCCACACCCTGTCCACAAGCCCTGTCCCCACACCCTGTCCCCACACCCTGTCCACAAGCCCTGTCCCCACACCCTGTCCCCACACCCTGTCCACAAGCCTTGTCCCCAAGCCCTGTCCCAAATCCCTGTCCCCAAGCCCTGTCCCCAAGCCCTGTCCCCATGCCCTGTCCCCACACCCTGTCCCCAAGCCCTGTCCCCACACCCTGTCCCCAAGCCTTGTCCCCATGCCCTGTCCCCACGCCCTGTCTCCACACCCTGTCCCCAAGCCCTGTCCCCACACCCTGTCCCCACGCCCTGTCCCCAAGCCCTGTCCCCACGCCCTGTCCCCACACCCTGTCCCCACGCCCTGTCCCCACACCCTGTCCCCAAGCCCTGTCCCCACACCCTGTCCCCAAGCCCTGTCCCCAAGCCCTGTCCCCAAGCCCTGTCCCCACACCCTGTCCCCAAGCCCTGTCCCCACGCCCTGTCCCCACGCCCTGTCCCCACACCCTGTCCCCAAGCCCTGTCCCCACACCCTGTCCCCACGCCCTGTCCCCACACCCTGTCCCAAAGCCCTGTCCCCAAGCCCTGTCCCCACACCCTGTCCCCAAGCCCTGTCCCCACGCCCTGTCCCCACACCCTGTCCCCAAGCCCTGTCCCCACGCCCTGTCCCCACGCCCTGTCCCCAAGCCCTGTCCCCACACCCTGTCCCCAAGCCCTGTCCCCACGCCCTGTCCCCACGCCCTGTCCCCATGCCCTGTCCCCAAGCCCAGTCCCCATGCCCTGTCCCCACTCCCTGTCCCCACACCCTGTCCCCAAGCCCTGTCCCCACGCCCTGTCCCTACACCCTGTCCCCAAGCCCTGTCTCCACGACCTGTCCCCATGCCCTGTCCCCACACCCTGTCCCCAAGCCCTGTCCCCAAGCCATGTCCCCAAGCCCTGTCCCCAAGCTCTGTCCCCAAGCCCTGTCTCCACGCCCTGTCCCCAAGCCCTGTCTCCAAGCCCTGTCCCCAAGCCCTGTCCCCAAGCCCTGTCTCCAAGCCCTGTCCCCAAGCCCTGTCCCCACGCCCTATCCCCAAGCCCTGTCCCCAAGCCCTGTCCCCAAGCCCCCTGCTGTGTCCACTGACTTCATGTCCTTGTCTTTCTCCTGTCAGTTAACCGCATCCTCCTGACGCTGCTGGTGCTGGTGGCCTGTCTGCTCCTCCTCAACAAGCTGTTCGGGACTCCGGCGCGGCCCAAGCTGACCGGAGCAGGTGACAACAGGCCCTGCGGTGCACCTGCACATGAGCTTAATGAAATGGACTATACAATCTACTCCTGTCTGGGAATTAGCATCACGATACTATGTTTTTTTTTTTATCAATTTTTTTAAATTATTAATCACATGAAACAAGACAACACATTAACCACAATCACAATACACAGAACTTCACAGGAAAATAACAAAAACAATAATAATACAGAATAACAATTTATAAATTATAAAGACAAAAAGAAAAGAAAATAGAGTTCAACCTTTTTAAATTTCAAAATTTCAAAATTTCAAGGTTTCAAGGTTTCAAGGGGGGCTATCTAATAAATGACCAAATAGTGAAGAAATAGCTAAATAGCTGCCCCCCAATAAATCCCCAGTTAAATTCAGGACATAACAAGCCCCCCAACCCCGCTCAGCCGCACACGGCGGTCCTGACCTTCTCAGCTGCTGCGAACCACAGGTCAATCCCAGCCTGCCCTACCCCAATCACCCGCGCCGTGGATATCTCAAGATAAATCACATCCAACAGTGTTAGGGACCAGTTAATCACTGTGAGCTTCTCCGGCTCCTTCCATCTCATTGCTATTAGCTTCTTCGCCGCTGTGACGCCCGCTAGGACAACCCTTTTCAATTGTACGGACGCGGGTAGTGTTGTTATATCGTTCAGGAGTAGCGTAACAGCTGTGAATGGGATAGTTAAGCCACACAGATCAGAAAGTTTGTCCGCTATTGACCTCCAGAAGCGGGCCACTGGTGGGCAATCCCAATACATATGCATATAAGTGCCAGTGGCCTTTTGAGAGCACAAAGTGCACCGAGAGTCGGTTATCAGTCCCATAGCAAATAGCTTCCTAGGTGTAAGATAGGTCCTATGAATATAATTAAAATTAATTTGCTGATGATTGGGGTTGCGGGAAGATAATGCCACATTTGCCCAAACATCATCCCAGTCAAACTCGGGGTCCAACTCCGGGATATCCACACTCCAGATTGTATCCAATGATAGATTTTTATACGTGGATTGAATTAAGAGCGTATAAAAGTCTGAGACAAACCCTCTGGAGGTCGTCCTGTCCACTATGAGCCTGAGGAAGGGGTGTGGGTGCAAAGCTTGAGCCCACGGCACGCCATGCGCCCTCAGCGCTGACCTTAGTTGAAGGTAAAGAAAGAAGGACTCGCCGGGAAGATCATAAAATTCTCTCAAGTCCTGAAACGCACGGAGGCCGTTCTTATCATAAATATCCTCCAGAGTATGAACTCCCCTCCTTTGCCATTGAGGAATATTAACCGGCTTGTGCCCAACAAGTAATTGCTGGTTATTAAAAATTGGAGAGTCCAGGTGCCATGGGCATTTAACCCCACACGACCTCTGTACATTACGCCACGTTTGGATCACGTGAGTTATGATCGGTCCATACCTCAGCCGGCATTTCGAAATAGAGACACCACATCCTGCAATCTTAGCGGTGAGACCGCCGCTGCTTCTAAGGAGCGCCAAGATACAGCATCTACAGGGTCTAGCCAGCACATCAGAGGTCTCAGTGAGAAGGACCAGAAATAAAGCTTAAAATCAGGGATTGCGAGGCCCCCATCTTGTTTCCTACGTTGAGTAGTAGCTCTTTTGATTCTCAGGCGTTTGTTATTCCAGATAAACTTAGATACCATCGATTGTACCTTGCGCCAGTGGTCTATTGGAGGGGGCAGGGGGAGCATTGAGCTAACAAAATGTATCCTAGGCAGAACGTTCATTTTGATTATGGAAGCTCAGGCTTGTAAGGAGTTAGGAAGGGACGACCATCTGTCTAGATCCTGGCGTATTTTATCATAAGTACCCGTGAAGTTGTACTTAGTAGTTTGACTCAGCGTGGGGAATATCTCTATACCTAAGTATTTAAAATGTTCCACTATGGGGATATCAGCTGGTAGTCGCACCGCCTTGGCCAGCTCATTAAGAGGTAGGCAGGCTGATTTGTTCCAGTTAATCTTAAAGCCTGACAATTTACCAAAGTCGTCGATTATTCCCAATAATTTTGTGGCCGACCGGGAAGGGTCATCCATAAAAATCAGTAGGTCATCCGCATAGAGAGCGATTTTGTGTGGTGTATTATTGATCATTATGGGGACGATGTCCTCCGATTGCCTAATAAATTGGGCCAATGGTTCGATGGAAAGCGCGAATAGTCCCGGGCTCAGAGGACAACCCTGTCTAGAAGATCTGGAGACTGGGAAAAGTGTGGAACAGTTTTTGCCTGTCAGTATCATTGCCGACGGCGAGGCATACAGGACTTTAATCATATGAATAAAATTCTTTCCAAGACCCATGACCTCAAGTACCTTCCACAGGTATGACCATTCTAGTCTGTCAAACGCCTTCATGGCCAAAGACAGAACAGTGGACGGAGCTGTATTGTCTTTACTGTTATCGACTACATGTAACAGCCTCCTAAGATTATCTGCAGCCAGGCGCCCCGGGATAAAACCAGTTTGATCGCAGTGTACCAATACCGTCATAAATCTCTGCAGGCGGCGGGCCAGCACCTTGGCAAACACTTTTAAATCGGCCCCGAGAAGACTCAAGGGCCTATAGCTACCACAATCATTGGGATCTTTGTCCTTCTTGAGAAGTAAAGAAATCAGCGCCATGTTGACATCTCTTGAGAACTCCCCTTGTTCGATAGCGTAATTGATCATATCGAGCATCAATGGGCCCAGTTGGTCCCAGAAAGCTAAATACACCTCGGGTGGAATACCATCCCAGCCTGGTGCCTTACCCCTCTGCATTACAGCAATCGTCTCCCTTAGTTCCATAAGGGTGATCGGTTTCCCCAGTTCCTTAGCCACTTCCTCAGAAATGTGGGGTATCTCAAGCCCGCCAATGAACGATTCAAATTTAGAGTCGTCGAGATTAACCTCTGAGCTATATAACTGTGAGTAAAACTCTTTAAAAGTGTCGTTGATCTTTTTCGAATCAGTAGTGATTGTACCCTGTCGCGTCTTGATCGAGGGGATATCCGAGAAATGATCATTCGAGCGTATTTTCATTGCCAATAGATGGCTAGGCCTGGAGCCATGAAAGTAGTAATTTTGCCTTGTCCTATGTATTAAGAACTCAGACTGTTGTTTAAGTATGGAGTTTATTTCCTTCTTGACTATCTTACGTTGTGTGTTTAGTCGTTCACTATAGTTAGTTTGCAAAGATGCGTATAGATCCGCATATAATGTTTCCAGTCCTTCTAGTTATTTTGACCGGGATTTACGTAAGTTGGAGGCGAAAAGTGTGACATGACCCCTGATAAATCCTTTCAATGCGTTCCATAGGACCCTGGGGTCATCGACCGTGCCAACATTGATCTGCAAGAATTCAGCTAGTTTACTCCTGAACTCAGAGCAGAAATCATCGTTCTTTAATAAGGTTGAGTTAAAACGCCACCTGGGAGCTCTCGTGGAGAGCCTGCCAAAGGTTGCCACAAGGAAAATCCCCTTGTGGTCCGAGAGAGCCAGGGGAACCAATGAGACGTCGAAACTATCAAACAAATTAGGGGATGCGAATGCATAGTCTATTCGAGAGAAGGTTTTGTGTCTGGCAGACAGGTGAGAGTAATCCTTGAGGGTGGGATTGGATAAGCGCCATAGGTCTGCGAGCCCAGTGTCCTGGGCCCACATCCTGAGGGCCTTAGAGGACCGTTTTTGGTCACTTGTTTCAGAGGACCCAGACCTATCCAACTCCGCATCCCAGCACGCATTAAAATCGCCACCCACAATGAGAGCGTATCCAGTAAGTTCCAACATATTCTTCGTGATTGTATTATAGAACGCTGAATCAAATGTGTTAGGGGCATACAATGCTATTATTGCCATCTTCCTATGAGAGAACTCAACTTTTGCTATAGTAATCCTTCCCTCCGTGTCCGACCACACATCCAGGACTTTGTTATCAAGGTTACGTCTTGTAACTATGATGACTCCTTTCGTCTTATCATCGGCTGAGGATGAGGAGATAACGTTATATTGTCGATTTGCTAGCCTTGACACATCACCCAACAATAAATGCGTCTCACTAAGAAGAGCAATGTCAATATTTCTTCTCTTCAATAACCAAAGGACACTGGCACGCTTGTGTGGGGTGTTGAGACCCCCAGCGTTCCAAATAAAAATATTCAATTTAGCCATGGTCGAGTTTGTCTAAATGCGTAGAGAACATACCAGTGCAGCCAGGCTGAGTACAGAGGCGCTGATCCAGGCGGGCAACGGACGGTCAATCCCAGGAGTTCAGAGGAGGAACAATTACACACATATAAGACAACAGTACATAAAACACATAAAAATACCACCCCAGTTACAACCCCCCCTCCTTCTACTCTAAACCCTAACCCACCCGTCCTATTATAAACCCTCCTATACCCACTCTCCAATCCCCTCCCTATGCCCCATCCACTAAGGATGGTCATCTTCCTATCATTTCCCACTGGAGTCATGGATCCAATAAGACGCTCTCCACTCCGACCCCCCTCTAGATAAACCCCTGATTAAACCCCCACTAGTCCAATAAACACAAATAATAATAAAAATTTTATTCAATAAAGATATCGGTCGAAAACCATCGTGAGCCTTGGCCCTAACCTGAGATAACTATAATGGAAAAAATAGCCATTATCATATAATAACTCAACATCAACCCTGCAACCATCTACTTCCAAGTCTGCGCATCAACGTCGCAATGTTATAGCACAAATGGATAAAGGAAAATTCAAAACAAAATTAAATTAAAGCATACCAGCAGATAGTCCAAGGCAGGATCGGATCACAGGTAAATTGCGCAAACAGATGTCATTTAAACAACGACAATGATAAGAAAGGGAAAAAAGGGGGTTATGGTCAAAGTGCACACCTGTAACAGCCCCTCTGAACAGGCACAACGGTTGGAATGACATAACCTATGTAAGAATAGAATTAAACACATTCATTAACCCGGGGATGGTAATAAGTAGGGATGTCCCGATCCGATCACGTGATCGGGATCGGCGCCGATCACGTGATTTTCAGAGGATCGGGATCGGGAAAAAAATATAAAAAAAATCGCCAGTCAAAAAAATTATTATTATTATTTTTTTTTTTAACAAACATGACCATGTTCACGTCTTAAACTCATACTGAGGCCTTAGTTTTGGTTTTAAATTACATATTATAATATATCATCATTAATTTATTTATTGTCACACAGAGCAGAAGAATTTTCCACAACAAACACATTCCCTTTAATTTACACCGTTGCACGACAGTGACGTATGCCGAATCCCTCAAGAGACGCTCACAACAACGCGTCGCTCCCGAAACACGGTTATCCACTGACTTGAGCAGCTAGACAAAAATGTCAGAGGTTTGGAAGCATTTTAAAATAGAAAGTCAAGCCAGTCCAACAGCCACTTGCAATGTTTGCAAGGAGGACATTCCGCATGGAGGGAAAACTCATGAAGCAGCAGGCTGGAGGCGTCATTGTGCTCGGGGAGGTAGGAGGCGGAGTTTTTAGACTAGGTGCAATGCCTTGCTTGAATGAAGTTAACTTTTCACCTGGATAACGTCAATTATTTGCTGTGACTGAGGATTATCGTCGGCGTTTCAGACGAAAATGGAGCAAGTCATTACGTAAGTCGAACACTGAATGTATACTAATGTGCAAACAGATATTGAAACTTTGAATATTTCTCATATGAAGCACATTTCCCAGGGTGAATGTAATAAGAGCCGCCGCGCTCGCGCCCCTCGAGGGACTATTAGGCAACAGAGGGGCTTGTCGCGCTCCGCCAGTTTCTGACAAAAATGCGTCAAAATGTATTACTAATGTGAAAGATCGGATCGGGAAAGATCGGGATCGGTAGATACTCAAAATCACATGATCGGGATCGGATCGGGAGCAAAAAAAGGTGATCGGGACATCCCTAGTAATAAGCAATACCTGACACAACCTGTTATCATATATTGTATATATATATATTCAACCGATCTTCTCCTACCGGAGCCCAAAGCTCAAAACAGCCTGGATATAAAAATAAAAGCATACAAGAAGTTAGTTAAGGACCCGATCACTGTTGAATTGTGCGAACCGATGACACTTAAACAGCAACAACAACCAAAGTACGTAAATATTAACGGGTCTCGAATGTCACGGCGCAGACGATAGACGCAGCCCGCTAGCTAGCCCGAGGCTAGCGCGTAAGCTAGTGATAAATCCGGATAGCACGTTAGAGTCTGTTATGTACATTGTTCAGCTAGCTCGCTAGCTTCCAAAGAGGCGATACACAAGTACGACCATGAGGTCAGCATTAGCAAGTAACAGAAGTCATTGGGAAGCCCCGCTAGTTGGATGGGCAGTGTACAGTTAGCATGTCTGGGCATGACAGCAAGTATTTGTGAATAGTCGGCCCTATCAATGTATCCAGGCCCACATCGCCAAGTCACTCACCCGACATAGATATCAAGCTACAGTCTCGGGTATCCCCTCGAGATATTCCTTTGCTTTAGCCAACGACCAAAATGAACGCCGACCATCGACCTTATCCAACACAGATAATTTCGCGGGAGCGAATAGCGTGGGCCTCAGGCCTAGTTTCCATAGCCTGGATAAGACCACTTTGTATTCGCCTCTCTGTGCTTGAACCTCCGGCGTAAAGTCTTCGAAAATGGCCACTTTGTGATCGCCAAGCCTTAGATTACCCCTTCTGGCACGAGCCGACCGCATGATGAGTTCCCTCTGCTGAAGCCTGTTCAGCTTGACAATGATGGGCCTCGGCTCCTTGTTCACCCCAGGAGTGGTCCTGCCCGCTCTGTAGGCCGATTCACATACGGGAGGGGTGGGGAGGACATCATTCCCCAGTATTTCTTGCAGCAATTCCGGCATGGTCTCAGAGAGACGGCCTTCCCCGTTGCCCTCCGGTACTCCAACAATCCTGATGTTGTAGCGTCTCTCCCGGGACTGTATTTCCACAATTACCGACTGTAGTTTGGCAACTTCAGCCTGCCTAGCCAGCAGGGAGGACTCCAGATCGGCCATCTTCTCGCCCTGTAATGAGACCTCCGTTGTTAGCTCGGCTAGTTCGTTAGCATTAGCCGAGGAGACAACGTACAGCTCCTCCATCTTGTCTATCAGCGGGACGACCGCCAACCTTATTTCCTCTGATATCTCTCGTTGAAGGTTATCACAAAAATCCGCCAGCACTTTTCTTTGTGTTTCAGCGAAGCGTGTCTCAGATTCTGCATGGAGCTTGGTCATGACCGAGAGCACAGCTTCGCTTATCTCACCGACACCGGGCGATGGCGCGGCCAGGCCCGGCGGCAATTTGCTGGCTGGAGCGCTCATGGATCTGGTTTCCACCACCGACATCGCAGAAAGTCAAAAAAAGTCGACGACAGTAGTTGAAACACGACGACTTAACAAGCAGACAAAAAACAAATAAAAATAAAATAAAGACTAATGGGGAGAAACGTATATTCCGCACGGTAGAAGGGAGCTCACGTGAAACACGTCTACTCCATGATCGCCTAGCTCCGCCCCTCGCATCACGATACTATGTTAATGAAGAGTCCTCTGATACATCCCCTACACCAGTGGTTCCAAAACTTTTTCAATCAGGCCCCACTTGGGTAGTTGGAAATATTTTCAAGCCCCACCTAACCTGGTCCCCACCTAGATGTAGGCTAGCATTTATTTTAGGGTAAGGGGTGTAGGGGTAGGGAATAGGATATGAACCTGGTTTAGGGTAAGGGGTGTAGGGGTAGGGAATAGGATATGAACCTGGTTTAGGGTAAGGGATGAGGGTGCAGGAGGAACTGGTTAAAATGTGAGCTCCAGGTTTTGACAATGCCTATGCTACAAGTACATACCCACCCTACCACATGGCCCCTATGGCCACCACAACCCAACGTGTACCCCTGGTGTTCCATCAAGTTAGGCCCACCATGACACCTCAGGAAGGCTCAACAGTTAGTCCCAGAACCACCCCTCCATGCTAGCTCCCATTTTTCCATGATATCCACAATCTGTTATCCTATGTCAACAATAAAACAATTCCTGATACCAATATTACACATGAAACAGCAACAACAGAGAAGAAAAGGAATATTATTACCCTTTGTTTACTTTGGCCCCCAGCTGACATTATTTCTCAACCAAATCCACTGACTGCCTTTCAATGCTTCTTCTGACATCTCATTTACAGCTTTTTGCAAATTCCGCCCACAAATCCACAAGTCTCACAATAATGATGAAGTCTATTGTGCTAGTATAAATCATCTGCATCCTACTTCTACTGGACAAACCCTAACTTTCCAGCCTTGCTGTTCAATTTCTGCTGCCAAGTCTGCATATCTAAGCTTTTTCCTTTCGTACGCCTCCACCACTGAATCCTCCCAAGGCACGGCTAATTCTATAAAATAAACAAACCGCTGACTACGAGACCATAATACTAGGTCAGGTCTCAAGTTAGTGCTAACTATATCTCTCATGGAACAACAAGTTTCCCTCCAAAATCTAGCTGCATCACCCGATCAGTAGCTCCATTTAAGTGACCTGACTCATGCCTGCCTAAAAACCTGCCTCCTCTACATTTCTCTCCCTCACGGACAAATTAAATGGCTGCACCCTCCATCCGATTACATCCTGAATTCACCTGTACTCTTAGACTTTCAGTTATGTCTCCAACTCTCCATGTATACCGGCCTTGAGAAAGTCTTACAGCCTGACATAATTATGCCTCAACGTTGCCGTCTCTGAACAGAGTAGAAACGACGGCAACGTTACCCACCTACCCACTGTTTTAGGTTATGTGGTGATGATGACAGCACACATCATACATAGCTCCTATTAGGAACTTTATATGATTTCTCTCCATACTCCACAGGTCCTTCCAGCTAATATCCCACTTCTTTACACTTCCCCAATCCATCCACTGTCCCTGCTTAGCCTGGACCACAGCCGTTGTACACCTCACTACTTCCTCTTAGTGCTCCACCTGTTCCACTACCAGCTTCCTCCTTTTTTGTGGGACCTGCTTTTCTCCAACTACTGTATATTTGCTCCCCGATAGCAACAGCTCTGTTCTCACCTTCACACACTTAAACTCCTCCGTTAGACTAGTTACTGGTAGGTGGAGAATGCCTTTACCATACAATGCCACACTACTAATACACTGAGGAATCACTCACTTTAACACTTTATATTTATCTATTATTAAAGAGATTTGCACTACCACATTCTTACCTCATTTGCACCTTAGCCTAAGTTTTGTACCTCATTTCATCTCTGCATTGTACCTCACTGTTACTCATTTTACTCTGTATTGTATATTGTATATATATGTATATTGACTGAACATTCCTTTACTACACTCTCAGGGGCTCATACAGAAACAAGCATTTCATCATAAACTATTCTGTATTTTATTATGACAAATAATAAATGGGACAATGCATTGGTAACTTCTAACTTGTTTCAAATGACAATATATATCTCTGTGATTATTATTGTATGGATCTGAATACGGGCGTGCCCGTGGGAGCATGCGCAAAGATATTACAGTGATATATAGTGCTCCCGACTCGAGGGAGAGAGAGAGAGAGAGAGAGAGGGAGAGACAGATAGATAGAGAGAGGGAGAGAGAGAGGCTCATACGGAGCGATCTCTCCTCTGTCTCTCCCCGAGTCCCCCTGCATCGTGACTCGAAGCGTGCACACGCGGGCTCTCGGAGCGATCTCTCCTCTCTCTCTCTCCCTCCCTCTCTATCTCTCTCTCCTTCTCTATCTCTGTCTCTCCCTCTCTCTCTCTCTCCCTCTCTATCTCTCTCTCTCCCTCCCTCTGCCTCCCGTTTGAGGAAGTGTCGGGTTTCACTGTGCGCTATAGAGGGGGCGTTAGTTATGCAGATCAGTACTGTAACTGAGGGGTACAATTCCCTGACTGTATTGATAAGTATGGTATCATTAAACCACTACCGCTTTATGTACTTTAATTACTGGCCATACAGTACACAATATATGAATATGATGAACACTTCCCACAATGAAATCGGTTCCAGTCAAAGGTATTAATCAAGTATTTAATGGAGCAAAAGGTACATAGGATACTTTACATTATTCTTTGAATGCACTTGTAAGGCAAAGGAGTATGCGTAGGCAAATCAATAACGAATGTCCATTCTCTGGTTACGCAGGAGGTAATTATACAACCTGAATCTTAGGGAATTATATCTATGGTACACTAGTAATAGCGGGAGATACTGGAAAGGGTTCCCACTGGTTGTAAGCCAGCAAGGGGGTAGAAGATCTGTCGGTAGTAGGACATCTGGTCAACGATGACTAGGGAGACTTCAGGTACAGAAGCCGGTGCAGTAGTCTCTTGATCCACAGACGAATACAGCTTGGTTCTCTTGTAGACTGTAGCTCTACAGTGAAGAAAGCTAGGCGGCCTCAGGCTCTCTGAGCGCCGACTCGACTTGACTCCTCTCGGGGTAAATCCAACACGTGCAGGCATCGGCGATTATCCGCTCCATAAATCATAGGACCAAAGCAAATATATTCCAGCCGCAAAGGCTATGCAGTCGTCGGGTAGATTAATCCAGTGTACATGTCCATACGGTTCTCGCCTAGGTCTCCTCGGGTGAAGGCGCCATGCGGTCGGCCCAGCCTGGATAAGAACTCTAGCTAATACGAGAAAGCGTTGGAGATGCTGGTCACTATAGAATTCTAACCGCACGATACACTATACACAATAGACTATTAAAGACTCAATAGAAATATGTCGCACTCGACGGTATAGTGCCAAACTCTGACAATTCAGTTATTAATTTGCACGCGGTCTCGATGCTCTATTCTGAGGCCAAACAGGCCATACTTCACCGCACGTTGTATCGTGGGTGAGGCTTCAACTTATCGGTAACATGCTAAGTGCACGAAGGGTACGGAGGTAAGGGGCTAAGGGTCTTCTACATTCACCTGCGCCGTATTTATACACACGGTGCACAAATAGTGCCACTCTCATTTCTGTCGCCGTATCCCTGGGCAGGGCCGGGCAGCTTATAGCTTATCCGCAACAGTAAGTTACTTCCGGGGTAGGCCTGATTGGCCCCGACAGGCACGTGACGCGCAACTTTCTCTGCCGCGCGGCACGCTCCGCGGAGCCGAGCGGCAGAGCTTGCGGAATTACGTAACCGTCCAAATACGCCATGACTTTCATTCGGCGCTTCAGCTCACCTGGCAGAGCAGCGGTCCTGCGATCCTGCGGTCCGTTGTTGGTGAGTTCGAATCCCATCAAATCTTTTTTTTTTTACGTGATTTTTTTTTTAACGTGTATTCTTTCGCCGGTTAAGGTTAGGCATGGTTAAGGTTAAGGTTACGGTTAGGCATTGTTTCGGAGTTGGTTAAGGTTAGAACGGTTAAGTTTAGGCGCTGTTAAGGAGCTGGTTAAGGTTAGAGTTTGTCTTAGAGAATGGCAATATTCTTTCTATGGTTAAGGTTAGGCATGGTTAAGGTTAAGGTTAAGGTTAGGCATTGTTTCGGAGTTGGTTAAGGTTAGAACGGTTACGTTTAGGCGCTGTTAAGGAGCTGGTTAAGGTTAGAGTTTGTGTTAGAGAATGGCAATAGACAGCCTATTTCCGCGCGACAGCTCTCAGCAGCCTCGTTGCGCGTCCTGAGTTTGCCGCGTCACGTGCCTGTCGGGGCCAATCAGGCCTACCCCGGAAGTCACTTACTGTTGCGGAACAGTTACACGCGGCCGGGCAAGTACAGACATGTCGTGTCGGTGACTTTGAACTTGGCTCCGGGGGCCGGTCCCTGGCGCCGGTGGACCGCTGTCCAATAGGAGAATGAACTATTATGGGCTGGACTAAAGGGATATTCCGTGTATATGTACAAGGAATATACAAGGGATATCAAACGATATACAAATACTATTCAATATATATCAATAAATAAATATATATATTCGGTTTAATCTGATCCTTCGTAACAGCCGCCCCCTAATTAGTCCCACCTAATTAGCTAAGCAGAGACAGATTAACCGCACTGTCCTCTACTCAATGTCTGTTGTGAGGGTCAGTCAGTTCACAAAGTCATGGGGTCATGGTCGTCATCGATAGTATCGGGGAGCCTTGGCAGTTCTTGGACGAGCACTTCAGCTGCTCGGACCTTTCCGTCGGCACCGGTGATCACTTTGCTTACGCGGCCAGCCGGCCACATAGCTCGGGGTAGTGACTGGTCGATAATCATGACGACTGTTCCTTCTGTCAAATTGTCTCTCTCTTTTACCCATTTCTGGCGGGTCTGTAGAGACGGTAGATAGTGGAGTAGGAAGCTGTTCCAAAACTTGTCAGCCAATACTTGACTGTACCTCCACATTCTTCGGCCGTTCGCCTCTTCAGGCCTGTACATTGTCTGTGGTAGCGCGGGGTCCAGCCGCCCCATCAATAGTGTGTTGGGGGTGACTGGGTCGACATCTGCTACATCACTTGAGACGCAACCGAGGGGCCCTGAGCTCAATACTCCCTCGATCTCCGTGAGGACTGTCATTAGGACTTCCTCCGCCACGGTCTGGGCCCCAAGCACGGCGCACAGGGCTGTCTTTATTGAACGTACCTCTCGTTCCCAAGTTCCACCGAAGTGAGGTGCGCTCGGGGGATTAAACTGGAAGTCAATCTGGGATGGAGCGAGGCGGGTCCTAAGTTCTGGGCCCATAGCCTGGAAGCTCTCTCTCAGTTCTCTTTCTCCGCCTTTGAAGTTTGTCCCGTGATCAGACAACAATATGGACGGTTTGCCTTTCCGCGATGTGAATCTTCGGAAGGCCATAAGGAATGAGTCTGTGCTCATGGTTGGAAGGAGTTCTATATGTATCGCTCGGGTGGTCATGCATTTGAATACAATACCCCGCCGCTTCTCGGTTCCTCTTCCTTTCTTTATATACAGCGGGCCGAAACAGTCCATACCGGTGGAGTGAAAAGGCTTGTCGCCGAGTCGGAGGCGACAGGGAGGTAGGTCAGCCATCCGGGGTATACTGGGCTGCGCTCGCCACTTACGACAGTCTAGACAGGTTCGCTGGAAGCGCCGCACTGCTTCTCTCCCTTGCAGTATCCAATAACGACGTCTGATCTCCGCGGAGACTCTCTCTGCCCCTGCGTGGTGCACATCCTCGTCGTATTTCTTTATGATCAGCTCTGTGACCTTGTGTCGGCTGTTCAAGACTATCGGGTACTTGACGTCATCCGGTAAGTCTGGGGCTCTCCGCAGACGACCACCCACTCTGATGAGACTATGGGCGTCGCTCTCGGGTGCTAGGTGGAGCAGTCTGCTGTCTGATGGGACGGGCTTTGCTCCCTGTAGACAGTCTAGCTCATCGGGGAACGAATCTCTCTGGGCTCGTTGTAGTAGAAGAAGTTCTGCTTCTTCGTAGTCAGCTGCTGAAATGTCAGTAGTGGGCTGAACCTCTGGGTGGTGCCACAGAAATGTCTTTAGCTGCGCACTCTCCAGGGTGAGGCAATCGTCTATGTCGGGGTCTGTGGAGACGAGTGTGTTCAATCCACAGAACATAGGTTTCTTGTTTTCTGCCTCCTCTTTACTCGCTTCCCGTGGGGTGGGTGTAGGCCACTCCTCCTCCGGGAGCTTGAGAAACTCCGGTCCGTCACTGTATGGGTTGTGACGGGCGAGGTCATCCAGGGACATTCCCCGGGTGATGACGTCAGCTGGGTTGTGTTTTGTGTCCACATACCTCCAGCTTGCTACTTCTGTTAAATCTTGAATCTCTGTGACTCTGACCCCCACGAAGACCCTGTATCTGCACGAATCAGACCGGATCCATGTGAGTACCGTCGTGGAGTCTGACCACAAGACTGTTCTCTGCACCGGAATGGTGAGTTCACGTTGGATTAACATGGCGAGGTGCACTCCTGCCAGGGCTGCGCAGAGCTCTAGACGCGGGACAGACTGCTGCTTTCGTGGGGCTATTCTTGAGCGAGCCAGGACGAAAGCAGTATGTATTTCTCCTCCCTCCTCTCGGGCACGCAAGTAGGCCACCGAACCGTAGGCTACTTCGGAGGCGTCGCTGAAGACGTGCAGGTCCATCTGGCACGTCTCCGGCCTCACTGTGGGTGGGAAGTAGCTGCGGCGTATGTTAACACCTGGGAGTGAGCTGAGTTCCGTCTCCCACTCTCTCCATGTGGATGCAAGGTGTTCGGGTATGGGGTCGTCCCAGCCCTGGTCCTTGTCCCATAACGCTCTTACAATCATCTTTGCCCTGGTGGTGTAAGGTAGAATACATCCCAACGGGTCATATTGTCTGGCGAGTGTTCTGTATACACTCCGTCTGGTGGTCGGTAGTGCAGTCGACCTTCCCTGCTCCTTGGTCAGGGGTGTGTGTTTATAATGGAGCGAGTCTGTTTTGAAGCGCCAGACTAGTCCCAACGTCATTTCCTGGGCCTCTCCTGGGATGGTCGCCATCCAGGTCTCGCTGCTTGCTGCCTTGTCCTCGGGGGAGAGGCTGCGCAATACTTGCGGGTCGCTGCTGGCCCACTGCCTGAGATCAAAGCCGCCTTTGATCAGGGAGGCGCGGAGCTTGAGTAGAAGGGCCTCGGCTTCTTCTGGCGTCGAGACGCTTTGCAGACAGTTGTCCACGTAGAAACTATTTTCTACACTTTTTCGGACCTCTTCATCAGCTGCTGGGTCCTCTGCGACGTGTTTTTGCAGTGCAAATGTAGCACAGCATGGGCTGCATGTGGTTCCGAAAGGGAGGACCTCCCATTGATAGATGGCTGGTTGCTCATCCCCGATCCTCTCTCTCCATAGGAACCGCAGCAGGGGCCCGTCCTCCTCCACCAGTCTCACCTGCAGGAACATCCCTTTGATGTCGCCGCTGATGGCCACCTTGTCCTGGCGGAAACGCAGTAACACGCCTAGTAGGGAGGGGCCGAGTGTTGGGCCGGGCAAGAGCTCTTTATTCAGACTTTGTGATCCGATCTGGTAGCTGCAGTTGAACACAATACGATCCTTGCCGTTGTGGTGGACCTTGTGGTGCGGCACGTACCATGATTCGGTCGTCTGATCGGCCTCTTTAATGTCAATTTTCTTTATGTGTCCCGCCGTGATTAGCTTGTTAATCTCAGCGCGGTACACAGTCTCCTGAGCGGGGTCTCTGGCTAGGCGCCGCTCTGTGTTCAACAGATACCGCTACGTCGCTTCCTTTGGGGCGTGGAAGGTGGGCATACCCTCTCGCCTCAGGAGTGGAGTTGCGTATCTCATCACTCCGTTGACTTTGACTCTCTTTGTCCCTTGCTCGAGGAGTGCTATGGCGTAAATGTCTTCCTTGGAACGAATGTCTTTCTTTTCGTTCTTAAAGGGCATTGTCTCTAGTGTCCATAGCCTCTCGACATGCTGTAGGAGGGTGGTGTCTTCTTCTGTCACTCTGGAGTGGAGGCAGCTGGTGGCTGCTGTTCGGTTAAGAGACTTAGCGAGGGGGCCTTGTAATGTCCATCCTAGGCGGGTCTCGACTGCTGCAGGACAGCCTCTGGGCCCTGTGTGGACCCGGTCTATCGGGACTATGAGGTCTGCATGGTCGGAGCCTATCAGCAGGGTCGGGGTGGCACCGTCTATGAGCGGGATAGGTAGTTGACACAGGTGCACATATTTATCCATCAGCTTGGCGATGGGGTAGGTGTACTGCGGCAGGCCTATTTCTTGGCTGGTGAAAGCATTAGTAATCCTATACCGTCTCTCTGGCTGCCCGCTTGCTGCGATAGTGAAGGAGACATTCTCGCCCTTTATCGTCTTTAGATCTCTTTTTATTGTCCGAATCGTCATCTGGTTTTCGCTCCCCCGCAGCCCCAGCTGGGCCGCAGCGGATGCGAGGAGAAGGGTCTTCTCTGACCCGTCGTCAAGGATGGCGTAAGTGTCCATGACCTTGTCTTGGTAACTCAGTGTTACGCGGACCACCTTTAAGAGCACTCGGGCGCCCCCGCTGCTGGCGGGGTCAATGTACATAACACTTGCCTTTGTGCTGCTTGAGGGTGTGGGCTTTTTTCTGTTACTGTCGTGTAGGACATCTAGGTGGGCTCCGTCACACCGACTACACCTCTTCTTTAAGCGGCACTCGGCTGCCATGTGACTGCGCGCACATCGGTAACAGCGTCGGTTGGACTTTATCCATTGACCCACTTCGTCGGCGGTCATCTTCTTGAATGTGTCACATTGTGACAACCAGTGTTCTTTCTCGCAGTACGGGCACACCATCTTCCACTTCTCTTTCATCGAGGGGGTACTGTGGTTCTTGCTGCTCGGTACTGGTTCTGATTGGTGCATGACAGTCACCAATCTTCGGCCATCGTTTGCTCTCCTAGGTCCCTCTCTGGAGCTTGGTGTGCTCCGCACGAACGTATCCAATCGCAGGCTGCTGACTTCTCTCGCCAGGAAGTCGGCTAGGTCTAGGAGGGATGGCTCGGGACCGTTAGGATCACGGTGGTCTCTTTGCCGCCTGAAGCGCTCTTGTCGGGCGGGCGGAAGCTTCTCTAAAATCCTTTCGACATTAGAGTTTGCGTATAGTTCGTGCATACCCTTTTCTCGTTGCGCCCCCAGCATCCCTACCAGGGATTGTACCTTGATAGACAGGTCGTCTAGTGAGCGATTGTCTGTTGCTGGGGGTAGGCGGTCAATATGCCTTATCTCTTGTATTACGTAGTCCCATATGCGTCCATATCTTTGGTCGAGTGCTGCTAGAGCCGCTGTGTATGGGGTAGTAGAGGTGGCATAGGCCAGCGCTATATTGTGCGCTCGGGGCACCTCGAGGTGCTTCAATAGGATAGCATACTTGTGGCGTTCATCAGCTACATCAGCCATCATTGTCTCTAAGCACATCCGTAGCTCCGTGTACTGTGCTCTGTTCTCATGGGTGAAGTCTGGAAACGTCGGTGTGCCAATGTATGATGCCGTAGATGGCTGGCACATCGGTGAGCGTTGGAAGAGAGGCCTCCTAGGCGAGTCTCCTCTTACGCCTCTCGGTGGGCTGGTACCGGCAGGGTACCATGGCCCGCGTATCCAGGTGCTATTCCTCGGGACTGGTCGTGCGTCAATCTCACCCGTGAATTGAGTCGGGGGTCTGTAGCGCAGAGCCGCGGGGGTAGAGCCTGGGCTGTACTGGACCTCCTGGTCCTGTGGAGTACTGTGCTGCTGTCAAGCTTGACTCTCCTCCTCTCCCTCTTCTTCTTCCTCTGTCAGGTCCTCTAGATCCTGTAGTCGTCTATTTAGCCTCTCCGCGGTGTATACCGTTCCTTCCTTGTAGCTGGGTCTCACTGGGACCGGTCGGGGAAGGAGTTCGGAGGGGGGTATAGGCTCTCTCTGGTGGTCGGGCTCAGGGTCGCTTAATCGGTTAGGGGAGGGTGCCCTTGACCCGTGTCTTGACGAGGCCCTGGAACCCCGTGTGGAGGGAGGGGGTGTCGCCCTGGCGATCAGCTGCTCCATTAGCTGCGCTTGTAATCGGTCGCGCTCGGCTTCGCGCTTGGTGAGAGCGATGTCGCGCTCTGCTTCTCTTTGGGCACCGGCAGCGGCGCGCTGGGCTTCGGCGGCGGCGCGCTGGGCTTCGGCGTGGTCTCTTACCATATTCTCTTCCGTCTGAAGGCGTCTAATCTCTAGACGTATACGATCTTCGTCGCTCCGTTGCTGCGCTTGGAGGCGTTCTCTTTCCATGGAAGAATGTTCGCGCTCACTAAGCGTCTGTGCTTGGAGTCGATCGCGCTCTGTTGAGGCTGCTAGGCTGGCGAGGAACGCCTGTGCCAGCATCTTGTCCGCCTCGCTGGGGGAAGACGCTGGTTGAGGTGATCCGCTCCTGGCAGTACTCGTTGGAGATGCGTTCTCCTGCGGGGAGTCCTGGAGCTCTATCTCCTGGGCGCTCTCCTCTTCTTGTACCGGGCAGAGTTCCATCTCTGGAGGGTTGTCTTTCTCCTGGAGCTCTCCGGGGACTACTTCTTCGGTCTTGGCGGGGGGTAAAGTCGTGTCAGTTCCCTCCTGGTCCCTACCGTGAGCTTGGTCAGTTACATTAGAACCCACTAGGGCCTCTGTTGGCAGGGGTAGCCTGGTTGATAGGGTCGGACATAATTTTACTTTCTACTTTTTCCGCGTTTACCGTCTGTAGAAGGCTAGGTAGTATACTGGCAACGTAATCCTCTAAGTACTGAGGTGGCTGCCGTCTACGCTGCAGGCGATCTACTTTAGGAGAACCGTTTTGTGGAGTGTTCATCATAGGCCATTTCAATATTAATACCACTATATTAATATTACACTAGTTATTATCCGGCTCGAAGGACCAATTGTAACTGAGGGGTACAATTCCCTGACTGTATTGATAAGTATGGTATCATTAAACCACTACCGCTTTATGTACTTTAATTACTGGCCATACAGTACACAATATATGAATATGATGAACACTTCCCACAATGAAATCGGTTCCAGTCAAAGGTATTAATCAAGTATTTAATGGAGCAAAAGGTACATAGGATACTTTACATTATTCTTTGAATGCACTTGTAAGGCAAAGGAGTATGCGTAGGCAAATCAATAACGAATGTCCATTCTCTGGTTACGCAGGAGGTAATTATACAACCTGAATCTTAGGGAATTATATCTATGGTACACTAGTAATAGCGGGAGATACTGGAAAGGGTTCCCACTGGTTGTAAGCCAGCAAGGGGGTAGAAGATCTGTCGGTAGTAGGACATCTGGTCAACGATGACTAGGGAGACTTCAGGTACAGAAGCCGGTGCAGTAGTCTCTTGATCCACAGACGAATACAGCTTGGTTCTCTTGTAGACTGTAGCTCTACAGTGAAGAAAGCTAGGCGGCCTCAGGCTCTCTGAGCGCCGACTCGACTTGACTCCTCTCGGGGTAAATCCAACACGTGCAGGCGTCGGCGATTATCCGCTCCATAAATCATAGGACCAAAGCAAATATATTCCAGCCGCAAAGGCTATGCAGTCGTCGGGTAGATTAATCCAGTGTACATGTCCATACGGTTCTCGCCTAGGTCTCCTCGGGTGAAGGCGCCATGCGGTCGGCCCAGCCTGGATAAGAACTCTAGCTAATACGAGAAAGCGTTGGAGATGCTGGTCACTATAGAATTCTAACCGCACGATACACTATACACAATAGACTATTAAAGACTCAATAGAAATATGTCGCACTCGACGGTATAGTGCCAAACTCTGACAATTCAGTTATTAATTCGCACGCGGTCTCGATGCTCTATTCTGAGGCCAAACAGGCCATACTTCACCGCACGTTGTATCGTGGGTGAGGCTTCAACTTATCGGTAACATGCTAAGTGCACGAAGGGTACGGAGGTAAGGGGCTAAGGGTCTTCTACATTCACCTGCGCCGTATTTATACGCACGGTGCACAAATAGTGCCACTCTCATTTCTGTCGCCGTATCCCTGGGCAGGGCCGGGCAAGTACAGACATGTCGTGTCGGTGACTTTGAACTTGGCTCCGGGGGCCGGTCCCTGGCGCCGGTGGACCGCTGTCCAATAGGAGAATGAACTATTATGGGCTGGACTAAAGGGATATTCCGTGTATATGTACAAGGAATATACAAGGGATATCAAACGATATACAAATACTATTCAATATATATCAATAAATAAATATATATATTCGGTTTAATCTGATCCTTCGTAACAAGTACCCTATTCACGTCAGGGAGCGGGTCAAATCAGAACAGCTTAGTTGAGTGAGGGAGGATCTCGTGAACTCGAGACTAGACTGATGAGTCAATATGATAAGAGACACAGAGCCATTGATACTCCTATTACTATAAAAACATGCTAAACACAGAAAAAGCTATTTATAATGCATGTCCCCTTTAAAGGTAGTATCTGTAACGCTATCAAACAGCGACCTCTCTAGGCAACACTTGGTATTGCACTTCATGTTTTGTTTTGGTCTGATGTGTAGGTTGTAGTTGATTGGAGATGCTTCCAGCTGCAGACCTTCAGACCAGCGCTTACAAGCCCCGCACATACAAGCACCGCACATAGCAACCCCTCGCTTCCATTGGCTGATTTTGGTGACGTGATTTGGGTCCCACCCAATGGCTGAGGTTCTGCAGACGCCTCTCTGATTGGTTGGGCTCCATTTCTGCAGCCCCCTCTTTGATTGGTTGAGCGAAGCCCCTCTCTGATTGGTTTAGCTCGCCATGCGGTAAAATGCGGATGTAATGTTATCATCTCAAGAAGATACAAATAAATATACTACCAGATTCGCGTTTATAACGTTATTTCGCGTGACTTCGCGGTTTATTCATAACGTTATGCACATTTCACAACACAGCCAGCTGTCAGAAACTGTACATTGTAACGTTATATGTTTATTCACGTAACGTTATTTCACGTGACGCGTTCAACTTGTTTACACTCCCCACTTACTGAAACTGTACCATGACGATTGATTGATTGATTGATTGAAAAGTTTATTAACAGATTGTAGAATGGGTACAGTACAGTACAGCTCAATACATACAATTGTTAAGGGGATGCAGACCAGAGAAAGACTTTCGACTTGTTTACATCAGGGTCCCCCATTTTCAATTCATCATAACATATATGACATACATGACATACAGATAGACAGTACTGCTACATCTATACATTTATGACATATCAGATTTGCAAATACAGTACTGTTTGTGATACAAAAGTGTCCAGAAAAGGAGTGTATATACATTTGGCATAGAAACTGTACATTGGAGGAGGTTGGTTGGGTGGGGTGGGGTTGGGTGGGTTGGGTGAGGGCTGTACATTGGAGGTGGGGGGGGGGGGGGGGGGGGGTGGGAAGGGGGGACACACACATTTTACACTGTACATTTGACGCACTCCCCACTTAACCCAGTTAATGCCTTAACTAGACAGTTAACAATATAACATTTAGATTAATTAACCCAGTTAATGCCTTAACTAGACAGTTAACAATATAACATTTAGATTAACACAGTTAATGCCTAACTAGACAGTTAACAATATAACATTTAGATAGAGAGGCTGGTGGTCAAGTCAAGAGTTTTATTTGTCACAAGTTGTTTATTTGCATACACGTTTATGGGACAGTTTTCTACACCTGACTGAACGGTCTGGGGACAAATGATTAAGGTGGGGTTACAATGATATCAAGGATGAATATGAAAAAGGGGATCTGATCTGATGGTACTTGTACTTTATAATGTGTTATATATGTATGTACATGGATTTTATGTCCGGATGGTATATCTATGGAATGGTCACTGTCTCTATCACACTCTCATATGCGCATGTTTAGCCGCATACAAGTATCTAGGATACACATATTCGTATGTGTACATAATAGGTTTACACACACTCATATGCACAAGGCTAAGTTATACATGTCAGGGGCACACATACATGCACATACTCACTTATAGGAAATAGGCATACACACACCTACATATACACATAGTTGAGGTATAGGCTCTCACTGACACATATGGGGGATATACATGTACATAGGAGACACACACATACGTAGCTGAGACGCACATATATATGCACACCTGAGATATACACTCACATAGGGGGCGGAGGCACACATGGATACGAGACACACACAAGAGATAGGAGTACAGTCGCATACCTGGAAGATGCACACACACACACATGTGAGGCATGTACACATGCTTACGTGATACACGTACCCACATACATATGTTGGAGACACACATGCATGCATGCTATCATGCACACCTACATGTGTCTGGGACGCTTTCTCTCACATGCAATATGGAGAAGGGTGGCATCCCGATAGAGGATGCAGCACATACCTGCTCGCAGGTAGATCGGTCTACATGCAAAGTATATATATCAGGGATGTATACGCACAATGTATAGTATTTTTCTTTTTTTCGTAAGTCTTTTTTATTTTCCATGTCAGTTGTTAATGTATTTGTATGAGTCCTTTACATGTTTTGTATGTTCTTACAAAAAAGAAAAAGGCAAATCTTGGAAGTTGCATATGGTGATGTGGAAAGAGATGTTTTGAATATTGGAGAGATTTGTGCAAAAAAAAAAAAAAAAATGAAATGCGGGTGGTCGTGCCCGCAAAGATGTGCATAATACAATAGTAATAACATATAATAGAATCCAATAGAACGACATTGTGCAATAAAACAAGTAAACAGAGTAGGGCATATCGGTATATGTACATAAGTTATTTACAGAGCATGGTAGGACATGCTAGGTCCTGTGGTAGTGCAATATTAGCTACGGATGAGGCACTGGGTCTTTATGTACATGCTATATTGGTGGTCAATGTCACTTCGGATTGCTACGACACATCTCTACTGCTTGTGACAGGCTGTGGTGCGTTCCAGACTTTACTCCTGTTGGGAAACTATAGCGATGGTCTGTGCTCACCACACTTTTCTTCGGCCTCCCCGCAGCGAGCCGTCGTCGACCCCCGAGCTTCATTTTACGACGGGCAACAGAGGTGGGTTGAGCCGCTATACTTGGCCCAGCACGGTTAGCGACTCGCCTGAGTGCGTGTGCACGTTTTGATGCATGGCTGATACCAGAGCGGCCGAAGGTGTGTAGCGCTGACAGCAGCTTGGAGGGATTCCCCTTCAGCTGATTGAAGGTCTTTATCATGGCTTTATCATCACCACCCTCTGTAGAGCCTCTTGCTCTGCCTTTGTGCAGCTGGATAACCACACAGACTTCACACAGACTGTCTGTACAATACTGCTGTAGGCCTATAATACTTATGTAAATAAGTAAGGCAATTGAAATATATCTGCAGTACAGCTCAATACACACAATTGTTAAGGGGATGCAGACCAGAGAAAGACTTCCGTCTTGTTTACATCAGGGTCCCCCATTTTCAATTCATCATAAATGTACAGTTCCCTCCCCCTTGTATATATTTACTGTATGTCACAAATGTAACAGTACTGCATGGTCTGCATCCCCTTAACAATTGTGTGTATTGAGCTGTACTGCATTCTGCAATCTGTTAATAAAGTTTTCAATCAATCAATCAATAAATCAATAAATCAATCAATCAATCAATCAATCAATCAATCGGTCACTGTACCCATTCTGCAATCTGTTAATAAAGTTTTCAATCAATCAATCAATCAATCAATCAATCAATCAATCGGTCAGGTCACGTGTACCCATTCTACAATCTGTTAATAAAGTTTTCAATCAATCAATCAGGGCCTGTGGTCACGTGTACCCATTCGGCAATCTGTTAATAAAGTTTTCAATCAATCAATCAATCTGTTAATAAAGTTTTCAATCAATCAATCAATCAATCAATGAATCAATGAATCAATCAATCAATCAATCCCGCAGTGCAACGTGACCCAAATCATACGGCAATCTGTTAATAAAGTTTTCAATCAATCAATCAATCAATCCCGCAGTGCAACGTGCAACGTGACCCAAAATCACGTCACCATAAAGTTTTCAATCAATCAATCAATCAATCAATCCCGCAGTGCAACGTGCAACGTGAAGGGGTTGCTATGTGCGGGGCTTGTATGTGCGGGGCTTGTAAGCGCTGGTCTGAAGGTCTGCAGCTGGATACTATTGGTTGATTGGGGATAGGGGCCAATGCTACCACACCTTAGAGCACCTCACCAAAGAGAGGTCTGGAGAAATTCAGTTACTAAACTTAGAGATTCTACCTTTAATTATGTGCATTGAAAAACATCTAGGGCTCAAATTGATGTAAGTGAAATATCTTTGGTATAGGCTAGGGTTGGGTACCGGACTTGGTACTTTACATGTTTAGTATAAGAGTGTAATATGCTAGACAAGAGGGAGACTTTTCCACAAATATATATATATATTACTGTCCCGTCTCTTGGGTCTTTGGAAAGACCAGACAAGCTCCTTTTCGGGCCTATAACAAAAATATGATTGAATTTATTCCCTCCTTCCATTTCCCGTCAGATCAAAGGAAGGATGCACTGAAAGTCGCGGTGGAAACCACCACAGAGGACGACGACATCCCTGTGATCATCTGTGCGTCCGAGGAGCGCATGGGCGGAGCCATGGCGACCATCAACAGTATCTATAGCAACACGGAAGCCAGCATCTTCTTCTACATCGTCACCCTGCGAGACACCGTCAAGCGGACGAGGTCTGTCGTTCGCTAGAGACCCGCGGTCTCTCTGGGCCTCTGGGACACATTATAGGTGAACTGTGTCGTTTTGGGAGAGACATTTGAAACCGAGAGTAGCTGAATTACATTTCATGGTAAATATAAGCAGTGGTGGAAAGTAACTAAGTATTTTTACTCAAGTACTGTACTTAAACAATTTCGAGGTACTTGTACTTTATGTGACTATTTTCATTTAAGGGAACTTTATACTTTTACTCCACTACATTTCAAGGGAAATATTGTACTTTTTACTCCACATGCGGGGGACTTTCAAAATAGATAAGGTCCATTTTCTCCGTGGATAGTAGTATACATTTCCGTCTTCATATTTTTCGTGGATAGTAGTATACATTTCTGTCTTCATATTTTTCGTGGATAGTATTATACATATACATCATATTTGGAAAAAATAAATACTTAAATATTTGTTTTATTATTGGAAGGGCACTTGGGGCAAAATGGCAGAGGCTCAACCCCCGCTGTGGCCCTATCTGTGCACGCTACTGGTCCTGTATGCTGTCAGTGGCTGATCACATTAATAATGATGTTCCCTCTTGGGAGGAACTCCAGGGTAATAGAAGAAAGACATAAATATAGGCAATACAATTAAATCTGAATATATAAATGTGAGAAAAATAAACAGTATACACAAGGTGCAGGTGAGGGTCTGTACCCTAACTGGCATGATATACGTCATACGTTGTAGTCCGTGCTGGTTTTGGTGGTCAAGAGTCAGACTTAGTGGTCAGACATTCTTTTACTTACTTAGGCCTTTTATTCCTTTCGGAACATAGGCCATTGATGAAAAGTTTCCACCCCTGTCTGTCTTGAGCCATCCTCTCCAGCTGTTTCCACGTCAGTCCCCTCGTCTTGAGTTCCTGCTCAGTGTCTCTTCTCCAGGTGTTTTTGGGTCTTCCTCTGCCTCGCTTGCCTTGTGGGTTCCAGGTTAATGCCTGTTTAGTTATTGCGGTTTTGTTTCTTCGAAGTGTGTGCCCAATCCAGCTCCATTTTCTCCTGGTCAGCTGGACCTCCACTGATTCTTGCTTAGTGGTCAGACATTCCTAATAATTCTCGAGTTCTGCAGCCGTTAGTTATCTGGCAGCTGGAGAGTTGCACAACACCTTGTTGTTATTCATTCATTCTCTCTGTGTCTTTGGCCTCCTAGGCGCTACATAGAGAAGACCAAGCTGAAGGGCATTAAGTACAAGATCCTGGAGTTCAACCCCATGGTTCTGAAAGGAAAAGTTAAACCGGATTCGTCCCGACCCGACTTGCTGCATCCAGTAAGTTCAAGTTTCAAGTTTCAAGTTTTATTTGTCACATATAATGTACATTACAGTGAAATGCTTGGTTCTGTACGAGTCTCCTGAGATTGTGCTTCAGGGAGTAAAAAAAGTTAAAAGAATAAAGACCAAACACTGTACAAAATATAAAGTACAAAATGCAAACAAAATGCTAAAATGCTAAAAAACTAGGTCAAGTTCTGATGGGTTAGTACATACAACGAGATAGAGAGCCCTTGAGACGCAAAACCCTGTCAGACTTGTTTAGACATTTTCAGACAGCTCGTGTGTTTCTGGAAGGTGAATGTGATGACATCACCCGAAAGCGCTTTAAAGGGTAATGCCGCCCGTTTTAAGAATTCATGTTCTTCCTCTGCCCCAGGACAGTTGAGTCAGTATTTGTGAACACGCACCACTCTCTCCTAAAGCTAGGAATCAGATATTTCCATGGAGAGAAACCTCTAATCAGTGATGTCACTCGGATGTAATGCTCCATAGACAGTGAACTGACTTTATGTGGCCATAAAATGGTTGTATGAGCTTTTACACCCAAATGAGGTTTACATTCTGGTTCAGACCTTCTAGCAAAGCTAGAATATAAACCACAAAGAAAACAGAAAAGTAAATCAATTAAACCATTTAAAATCCGTTAAAAACAACTGCAGACAGTGGTGAAAAGTTTGGCCACTAAAGATTTAAACTGAGTTTTAAAGTGCATTGACAAACGTTCCACCTGTCTGCAGCACAGAAGCCAAGAGCAGATTTTCCAGTGCAAACTCTAGGGACCTTAAGTGTAAGCAGCCAATCACCAGAGCTAGTGTGATAAGGTCCAGGGTTCCAGTCCAGCCATACACATAGTTCCTGTTGGTAGATTTAATTGACTTTCAATTACTGTTACTTATCCTGTCTTCCATCAGGATAGACTTTGCGTTGTGTTGGTTTTTATTTTTTTTAATCCTCTTTTTCTCCGCCTGATTTTTTTTCTATTTTTCTCCCCATCCCAATTTAGTCGTTATGCCAATTCCCCCCCTCCCCTACCTGGTTGTTGTGCGCATGTTCCTCCTACTGGTTGGTACAAGGGAACCCTGAAGTCCACCACACGCTTCCTCCGACACATGTGGAGACAGCCAGTGGCTCTTTTTTTCACCTGGCAGCGAGGACTCTCATTGGTGAAGCGTAACGCGTGGGAGGTCACGCTGCCTTCACCATTTCCTGCCTTTCGTTGAGCAGGCGCCCAGACCTGACCTGTAGGCGTTGCTGTCCACAACGCCAGATTACCACCCTCGACTTCCCTCCCGCTAACTCAGCCAAACGAGTTAGTATGACGATCGGCCCAAGCCCAAGCAATCTCCGCTACACCATCCGACCGCTCGTTGTGTTGGTTTTTAGAGATAGTAGTAGAAAAGTCACTTGAATGAAATCTCCCCTTGAGATAATATACGACACACAGGCTCACAATATTCTCTTTATAACACAGGTTTATTGGCATAAATAGCTAAATAGTTGGATCTGAATACTGAAGAAGGAGACCGAAGAAGCCCTCTCTCCTCCAAGCTGAAATACCAAAGAGACACAAAGATTCTCTCTCCCTGGTTTAATATGCTAATTTGTTCTCACCCTCTCCTTACTTATCTCCCTGTCTGGCTTCTTAAAGTTCGATTGATTGATTGATTGATTGATTGATTGATTGATTGAAAATGTTATTAACAGATTGCAGAATGGGTACAATACAGTACGGCTCAATACACACAATTGTTAACACTTTGAGCGCCACGCCGGGTTTTCCTTTTTACCCGCTGAATGCCACCATCGGCGCCAATGTTAACGTTAATATCGCCAAATCTATGTTTTAAATTATGGCTATGTGTCTAATCTGCCCATCGCATTATCAAAGACTATTTTCCAGTCAGTGCTGTCGAGGCAGATTGTTTTTTTATCGCGTCATTTCCGTTTCAGAGCATTTAGAAAAGCACCCGTTTTCAGATAAAAAACAGCCCATTCTGGAGCATTCTATGAAAATCGTCCTTTACTGGAATATTCCACAACGTTGATATTCGTCGGCCTTTTTATGAATCGTTTTCAAATAAACGCTAGATGATCAATATTATACGTGCACGCAAGCACATTCGGGCCGCGCACGGATAATCGCCCTGTTGATTTCCTCTCGGACTTTTACAGTGAAACCGAAAGAGGACATTTCACAAAACAGCCTATAACTTCATCAAAATTTGTCTGATTATCCTAACACTGATAACATAGAGTCCTTACCTGACATCAGATGGTATCCAACTGGTATATTCCAATTCCTGATCACCATTCGAAAAAATCGATAAGTGTATGGATCCAACGCGATACAGTAGAACTCCATGATCCGCGGGGCTCAGAGGATCCAGAATGAACTCTGATAACCCCGGCTGGATCAGTGGACTGGAAAAAGTGGAGTACCGGATTTTTCCCCCCATCCATTTTCATTGAGTCCATTCCAAAATCCCTTATGTCATCTGAAAGACGATAGGGGGCGCTTTTTTCCACATAATCTCCGGCGGAGCTCGTGTATACTCGGGTAGGCTCGCGTGATGCAATATGATTTCATATAAATAATAATTCAATACAAAATCAGAGAAATCTCGTGAGTGGCTTTCAACCACCTATAAAAAAAATCGAGATATCTCGTGAGTGGCACGGAAAGTGTTAAGGGGATGCAGACCAGAGAAAGACTTTTGTCTTGTTTACATCAGGGTCCCCCATTTTCAATCATAACATTTATGACATACATGACATCCAGACATTTATGACATACAAGATATAAAAATATACAGTACTGTTTATTTAAAGACAGAGTTTCTAAAAGAGAATATACATTCAACATGACCTTGGTTCTCCTAGATTTGTTCCCCCTGCGAGAGACGCCATCTGGATACCTTTCTAGTCTAGCTAACTAAAATGTTGACACTGACGTAATATCAGGTCAGAAATAAGAAGACTGTTCTTTTCATATCAACTCTCTCTCTGCTTAAAGTCCAAGTGAACTTACACCTATATAATTGTCTTAATGGTTTTATTGTCTAAGAAAATGTTATACAAATCCTACACAGTCCAGCAATACATACAGTGGTACAAACAACAATGTAGACCTTGAAGTTATCTGCTCTAACTTGCAATTTGATGAACTTGAACATGTACTATATGCTATACTATATGTTTATATGTGTGTATATATGTATATGTATATATATAACTATATATACTTCTGAGGTATGTTGCAAATGTTTGTTTGTTTTCTTGTTTGCTTTTTCTTTTGCTCAGTTTAATGTTGTTATTTGTTCTACGTGGGCAATGGCAATACAATAATGCATACTTTGACAAGTATGTCCTCAAAAAAGTATAATAAACAAAAAAGTGAAAACAAAAAATAATAACTTGCAATTTGAAAGTTTTGAGATTTATTTCTTCCTGTTTTCTTTTCAGCTCAACTTTGTGCGTTTTTACTTGCCATTGCTTGATATCAATCACAAGAGGGTAATCTACCTGGATGATGACATTATTGTCCAAGGTACGTATGAGAGGAGAAGGGAGACAACTTTCCAGGAGTGGGAGACAAAAGATTTAAAGTGAAATATTTGACACAGAGGCCTGTCTGTTGTTATTCAAGATTTATTTATTGCATTGTGATCGGATCAGGCACGCTTATGCTGCATTCCAGACATATCAGAAATTCCAACTACCGTCGGTACTACTAGGAAAAATGCAATGGAATGGCCCTTGAAGACGGAATTCAGAGTTGGAAACTCTGGGATGCAGTTATCTGATATATAAATGGAATATATGAACTGAAATAGCTTTAAACTCGCTTTAGACTGATTTGTAATCCTTAGAATAATTAAAATTCTCAGAAATATCAGTAACAATATCAAGTTATATTATACGTTACTCTAGCTCCGGATAGTTAGCCATAATAGGGCTAGGGGTCCAAAAATCAGAACCGTCCCTTTAACTTACAACTTTTACATGCTAAACCTTTCAGGTGACATCAAGGATCTATTCCACATCAAGCTGAATCCAGGCCATGCTGCAGCCTTTGCCACTGACTGTGACCTGCCCTCCACGCATGAGATGGTTCGCAGTGTGGGAATGCAGGTGAGGGCTTGTGTGTTGCCTGTATCCCTGTCTGTATCCCTGTCTGTCTGTTACCTGTATCTCTGTCCCTGTCTGTCTGTGTGTCTGTTTCCTGTATCCCTGTCCCTGTATGTCCGTCTGTGTGTTGCCTGTATGTATCTCTGTCCCTGTCTGTCAGACTGTGTTTCCAGTATCCTAGAACCCACCTCACCCCTGCCCACTTTGACAACCTAGGATGGCTTAGAGTAGACAACAGAGTACAGCAACTTGCAATAGGCCTGGTCTACAAGATACACTAGACGACCAAGGTACCCATGTACATGTCAAAATACTTCCCAAAGGTCAGTGAATACCATGATCACAGCACCAGAGGGAGCTCCACAAATCATGTTAAACCCAGATTCGGCTCAAACAAGGGACTAAAAACGTTTCGCAATTATGCCACATCAATGTGGAACGCCCTACCCAAAGCTGTAAAGGAATGTGAATCACTACCCACTTTCAAAACCACTCTCAAAGAACACCTACGGGAGACTGCAATTCGAAACTGGCCCCTGTAAATGTCCCAACCCAACCCCCTCCAATGTACAGTAAATGACGAAGTATGGTTTTGTCAATATTCCAATGTACAGTTTTGCTTGTACAGTTGTACAGTGTGCCCCCCCCCCACCCACCCAGAGTCTTTCTCTGGTCTGCATCCCCTTAACAATTGTATGTATTGAGCTGTACTGTACTGTACCCATTCTGCAATCTGTTAATAAAGTTTTCAATCAATCAATCAATATGTCTGTCCCTGTCTGTCAGACTGTTTCCAGTATCTCTGTCCCTGTCTGTCTGTTTCCTATCCCTGTATGTCCGTCTGTGTGTTGCCTGTATCTCTGTCCCTGTCTGTCTGTGTTTCCAGTATCTCTGTCCCTGTCTGTCTGTGTGTTGCGTGTATCTCTGTCTGTCTGTCTCTGTGTGTTACCTGTATCTCTGTCCCTGTCTGTCTGTCTGTCCGTGTGTTACCTGTATCTGTGTCCCTGTCTGTCTGTCTGTCTGTCTGTCTGTCTGTCTCTCTGTGTGTTGCCTGTATCTCTGTCCCTGTCTGTCTCCTCCATTGTGCTTTATTTATAGGGCCACTAGAGGGAAGTATTTGCTCAATTGAGAGGCAACCAATAATCATACTGATAGTATCCTTAGAAAAGTGTACCATTTGCAGAGCCCTGCAGTTAATTACAAAAATAATTCTCTCTTTTTATTTTTTTCCGCCTGATTTTCTATTTTTCTCCCCATCCCAATTTAGTCGTTATGCCAATTCCCCCAATTGTAAAAAATGTTGAACAGGTTTTAAAAATGTCCATGTACAGTAACTGAAATCCACCATCTCTCCACCCTGAGCCCGTCTCCCAGACGACCTACATGGGCTTCTTAGACTACAGGAAGCAGGGCGTGAGGGACCTGGGCATCAACCCCAGCGACTGCTCCTTCAACCCCGGGGTGTTCGTGGCCGACCTCAAGGAGTGGAAGAAACAGAAGATCACCAAACAGCTGGAGAAGTGGATGGAGGAGAACTTCAGGTGAGGAGAACTTAAGGTGAGGAGAACATGAGGTGAGAACTTCAGGTGAGAACTTCAGGTGAGGAGAACGTCAGGTGACAACTTCAGGTGAGGAGAACTTCAGGTGAGGTGTCTTTGGCCAGCAGTTAGGTTAGCTGATCCGTATCTGCTTCCATTAATTTGTGCTAAGCTAGGCTAGCTTGCAGCCCAGATAGCTTTCTACTGAACGCACAGAGAGGAAATTGGTATCCATCTTCTTGTCTGACGGTAAGTGGAAAAGATGGTAAGATGGCATTTCCCATAATGTTGGCGTGTTCCTTTAAAATGTTAAATGTCAGGGCCCTCATTTATCAACAATGTGTAGAAAGTGTTCTATTTCCGTTCCTACGCAGGGAATTTAGAATGTGTGTACGCACAGAAAAATCGGGATTTATCAAACTTGCGTACACAGGCCCTACGCACACCTGCAAGTACTCTGTGTTGATAAATGCCACTTGTTCTACGCTCTGCGCTCGTGCACGATTTTAAGTATTTGCATATAGAACCGCCCGTAATTAACCATATACGGTAATGAAACCCCCCCATGAAATGTGGAAAAATGGACTAAACCGAGCAAACGTGTGTTATGGGAGAAATACGCGACAGGGGGCGGTCAGGTGGCGTAGCGGAGATTGCGCTCATCACCAATGCAAGACTCCCGGAGTCAGCATTGCTTGAGGCTTGGGCTGATCGCTATACTAACCCGTTTGGCTGGGTTAGGGGGAGGGCAAGTCATGGGTGGGAATCTGGCGTTGTGGACAGCGACGCCTACAGGTCAGGTCTGGGCGCTTGCTCAGCGGAGGCAGGACTTGATGGAGGCAGCGTGCCCTCCCACGCGTTACACTTCACCAATGAGAGTCCTCGCTGCCAGGTGAAAAAAGAGTCACTGGCTGTCACCGCGCGTGTCGGAGGAAGCGTGCGGATGACTTCAGGGTTCCCTTGTACCGACCAGTAGGAGAACATGCGCACAACAAACAGGTAGGGGAGGGGGGGAATTGGCACAACGACTAAAATTGGGACGGGGAGAAAACAGAGAAAAATCGGAGAAAGAGAGGATTAAAAAAAGATATGCGACAGGCTGACAGACGTGTACACGGTGATGATGTCGGATTATGATATCTATTAACTTCCTAAAGACCATTGCTGCCTGGGCAGCGCAAACACTAATAAAGACCGCTAACCACTGTTTGCCGTTGGTGTCATTAATAACCATGCTGGAATATGACTGCCTTTTTTCGTTTCGTTCGATTAATACCCAGGGATTAAAGTTCTCAGTCAATTTTATTCCAAATCGCGACGGATTTTCTGTACATTTTCTACCTGCATATGATTTGTAGAGGCATACAATCCGTGCTGCACACGCTCACACTTATGGTCACTTTACAAAAGGAAAGGTCACTTTAAGAATAGTATAGTATAACTTGAGATTGTATAATATAGCATTGTATAACAGTGTACATAAAGACCCAGTGCCTCATCCGTAGCTAACAGTGTATTGCACTACCACAGGACCTAGCATGTCCTACCATGCTCTGTAAATAACTCATGTACATATACCGATATGCCCTACTTTGTTTACTTGTTTTATTGCACAATGTCGTTCTATTGGATTCTTATTATATATTACTATTGTATTATGCACATCGTTGCGGGCAAGACCCCCCGCATTTCATTGTATACTTGTATGCCGTGACAAATAAAACTCTTGACTTGACAATCTATTTTCATGTCGGTATTAGGTAGGCTATATAAATTATTTATATAGCCTACATTATGCAACAGTAATTTGCGCATAACGCAGCATGGCACAGACACGTCCAGTGATGCAGTGGTGGTCCCACTCGGTACCACGCCGTCCCAGCAGTTTTTTCTGAGCAGAAGTACGCGCACGGATGTGCATGCGCGCGCACACAAAAATGCGTTCACAACTTTCACTGACTCGTCGCGCTGTGCGCCAAGTACCCGGCACTTATCTATCACCTAGACTTTGCATAATAATAGGATACCAATAACATAACAAAGAACGAGAAGTGCAAAACCAAAATACAAGCCCTGTGGGGGTTTGCTTGATCTGTGGAGCTCTCATATGTGACAAATGGTCCCGACTGGAAGGATGAGGCATTAAGTTATGCTTCAGCAGGAAACTGTCCTTCTGTAAACTAAGTTACATTGTTAATTTAGTTTGTATTTACTTTTCTAGTTTAAGTTAATTCAATTAAAGAAATTGTAACTACAATATTGTATCTACAATTACATTTAAAACATTGTTTGTGTTTCAATATAATTTCTTTATATATTGAAGGCTACATCCTGCTACCTTTTTCAGCTTCTCTATTTCAAGGCAATATTTACAAAAACTAAACTAAAACTAGTAATTTCCTATACAAACATGTTTCCTACTATTTATGCATAATAATCATCTGTTCTGTGGGCACGGGAGGGAACATGTATGCGCATGCGCATGTGCGTGCGCGGCGTCATTTAAACAGCGTACAGGCAGTTCTGATATTACGACTGCACCCCTGGACACGTCACACGGAGCCCCGCGAAGCCTTCATACAGTAAACTAACTTGATCGTTAATATAACTGTTGTCCTTGTATCTTTACGCTTATGAAAACATTTAATAATATTTATAGGCTATAGGCCCTCGTTTGGCCATAATAGCCTATTCTCAAATGGCTAAATCTCCTCGCTGACGGACCCAGTATAGCCTATAATATCATATCATATTCCTATATGTCTCCAAGGAATCGTGGGGCTCTGGGGAAGAAAGGTTGGGAACCCCTGCTATAGCCTATAATATCATTTATAATGTTATTATAGGCTATTTTATTTACAGTAGTCTATTTATGATTTGTTTCCATAGCCGGTCTCAGTTATGCTGTGGCTGAGACAGATCAGGATTAATGAAGCTGCTATAGGAGACTGCTTCTCGGCTACAAATTAAAGCCACAATTGAAAATAATGTACTTCCTTTCTTGACAATAGCATATACTATAACCATAATACGAGAGCATACAAGAACAATGAATCTCAGTGATTCTCACTGCCATGTAGCCTACGTATGTGATCAATAAAAACGCGAACTTGAATTCCATCACGTCTGTGCGGGAGCTGTCTCAGTGAAGTTTCAACGGAGGTCATCTATTCTAACCAACAAATTGAAGTAGAAAGCATTTTGTTGTGACCAATCCTATTTGGAAACATGACACAAAATAATAGTATTTAGCTTTTTATTTTAAACAATATTTAATCGCGTTTGGACTTTGGAGGTGGGTGTTCTGCGTCTGCCCCCCCCCCCCCCCCCCCCCCGTGCTCGATCCATTTCCAATATATCACGATGGCCCGTGCCGGTGGCAAAAGATCCGAGGGTGGAGAGGACTTGAATGTGCATGGGGATGGCATGTGCGTTTTGTTCCACACTTAATTTGGGTCCCAATTTGCGGTACAAATCAAGGAGAATGTGTCTCGGGTAGCGGACTCTATAATATTATGTTCTCTCTGCAAATAGACTGCCCTATCTCTGAAAACAGTTCCCTGCGGAGCACAGTCAGTGCACCCCTCCGATAACGCTATATATAAACCATGCTGCATTCATTAGGAAAGAAAGACCTATTCCAAATGCTATTTATAGGGTTCGACAATAATTACACTACTGTCGCTATTTTACAATTAACTATAATGAATTACGGGTCATACAGAA
Organism: Notolepis coatsorum; assembly: GCF_963971535.1. NCBI lineage: Eukaryota > Metazoa > Chordata > Actinopteri > Aulopiformes > Paralepididae > Notolepis > Notolepis coatsorum. The sequence continues at coordinate 38,167,910 of NC_140179.1, forward strand.
CACGCGGCAGTGTTGGAACTAATGGACGAAAGCTTATTTCCGTGTTGCAGGATTCATATTCTACCGCTGGGCGCCAGGTACGCATGGTCTGAGCTGTGCGTAGATATACGCCCAAAGTCAAGCACACGTTCAAATTCAAAGTCCCACACTTTGCTTAGAAATGATCGTACGCACGGGTTACGCACATATCTGTGCGTACGCACCATTGATAAATGAGGGCCCTGGTGCGGCTGGGTAGTGTAGAGGTCTAAGCACTCTCCTACCACTGCAGAGACTCTGGGTTCGATTCCCGCTGTCAGTCGTTCCGGCTTGGTCAGTCGTCACTACCAACACAATTTTCAGTGTTCGCCGGTGGGGTATGAGTCCTGGTCGCTGCAACAGCGACTCCTACTGGTCGGTCGGGGCGCCTATTCAGCAGGGAGGGGATCTTGGCGAAATAGTGTGAACCTCCGCACACGTTATGTTCTCCCAGTGAAACTCCTCGCTGTCGGGTGAAAAGAAGCAGCTGGTGACTCCATATGTATCGGAGGAGACGTGTGGTGGTCTACACCCAGACCAGACCGACAGTAGGGAAGCATGTGGTGGTCTACACCCTGCCCAGACCGACGGTAGGGCAGCATGTGGTCGTCTACACCCTCCCCAGACCAACAGTAGGGCAGCATGTGATAGTCTACACCCTCCCCAGACAGTAGGGCAGCATGTGGTAGTCTAAACCCTCCCCAGAAGACAGTAGGGCAGCATGTGGCAGTCTACACCCTCCCCAGATTGACAGTAGGGCAGCATGTGGTAGTCTACTCTACACCCTCCCCAGACTGACAGTAGGGCAGCATGTGGTAGTCTACACCCTCCCCAGACCAACAGTAGGGCAGCATGTGGTAGTCTACACCCTCCTCAGACCAACAGTAGGGCAGCATGTGGTAGTCTACACACCCTCCTCAGACTGACAGTAGGGCAGCGCAACGACCAGGAAGGCATAAGGCATTTGTGGATGGGAGGATACACAAAAAAAGGGTTGAATGTCTGATGTAAATGTTTCCACCTCTTTTCCTCTTGTTTAAATCCCCAGGGATAACATATACAGCAGTGCCATGGCAGGCGGGGTGGCGACTCCACCTATGCTCATCGTCTTCCATGACAAATACACAACTATAGACCCGCTGTGGCACGTCAGACACCTGGGTAAGACCACCGTGCTTCCACACTCCAACATGGAGAGTTCTCATTCAGGCATTCGTTTATTATTAAGAGTCAATGTGTTATGTGTGAGTGCCAACAACGAGATTTCTCGTTAGTTCATGCCAACCGTTCAGTGCCAACGACGAGAGATATTGTTTTTTTATTATCGATTTCCATAAATTTTTCATCAATCTAGCCTCACGTTACCAGTGGGGATCTGTCTGAACTCGAACAGGGAAAATACCGCCCTCTATCGTCTCTCCGGATGGTACTGCACCCCTTTGGATTGGATTGAATGAAACGCATGGAGAAAAAAAAAAAGTCCTGCTTCCACATTTTACTTGTCAGACATGTAACCGGAGACGATCAAAGTCATGGCACACCCTCAGAACAGCGGAAAATGTGTTTCCAGTACCCAGCGTTGGATCAATAAACGCGATCGATATTTGGAATGGCGATCAGGAATTGGAATAATCTTTTTGGAGAACATCTGATCTGAGGTAAGGAATCTATTTTACCAGTCTTGGGATAGCTATTTTCACCTATATATCAGCATGTGCCATATGCGTGTATGTGTGTCTGTGGGATCAGGAAATAAGAGATTTTTCAGCCCGCTTCTATAGCGTGCATAAGTACATAATAACATAAAGTATCGATAATCTAGCGTTTATTTGAAAACTATTCATAAATAGGCCAAAAAATTACGTGTTTTGTGTATTCCAGTAAAGGGTGTTTATCACAGAATCTTTATTTTCTTCTGGAACTTTCATAAAACAAGCATTTTTCAAAATGGTATAAAACGGAAATGAACAGATTAAAAAACAATCAGTTTCGACAATGTTGACTGCAAACAAGTCATTGATAAGCGACGGCCATATTAGACACAGCCATAATTAAGATATAGTTTATGCGTTCGCAAATATGAGAGCTCTATCATTGAAGTGGGTGTTGGCACGCAACAGGGTTCCGGGGCCCCGGACCCGTGGCACTCAAAGTGTTAAGAGAACAGTTCTCAAGCTCACCAGCAGTTAGCTCACGGGTGTTGAGTGCATTCACCAAATGTTGTGAATTTCTGACCACCTACAAAATAGGCATCACAAAGCACAGCAAACCGTCTCGATACAGTAAAATGATAGTTTAGATTTAGATTTTTGGAACCCCATTTCTTACTTACCAATGATGATATTCATGAGTGAGGCTCAGCTTGTACAGACTGGAGCTCAACCCGGTTGACTTTGTGGCTAACTAGTCAGAGTTAGTATGAGGAACAGCATGGATTGTGCTGAGAAAGGACTCTAATACTCCACATCATCATTACTAAGTAATAAATAGGGCTAACGCCTAACGTTAATTACAACTATTCCTTTAATTCCTACCAAGGCAAGATTAGCAGAGAGACCCACATGTTGAAATTGGTGAACGTATCCTTTTAAATATAGAAGTGATGCATCATTTATGAAATGTATACAATGGCATGCATATTTCTTGATTCCGATTGTGGCTGAAACAGTCAAGTTAGACGTGGTTATTTCTCATAACACACGCTCGTGATCCCAGAACCCGCCCACAACCGAATTACAATCACTCCGACAGTTCGAGTTTTTAGAAATGAAACCAAGATGGTGGACAATACTCTTTACGAATGGCTGTGTTGATAGTCATAACGACTTTCAAAAACGATTGTCACGTGGAATGTGTTAGTTTCTTACACAATGTTGGATTATGAAATTAGTTGGTCATGACTCATTGTGGAACAAAATATAAATCGCGGGAAGTCTGTTGTTCGATGGGATTTGTCAAAAGGACACTCATTTCACTGTTAATAAAATGTTCAAGCAATCACTTTGAAGCAGCTCGGAGGTGCATGCCATCTAAGAATGAAGTGAGCGTGTGTTATTGGAATGATTGAAAATTGTATTAACCGAAACTAGTCTTTCCCCGCCATGCTCATTCTGCCGAAGACGCCGTAACACGTCTTTGATATCAATATTTCAAAAATCTGTAATTGAAATAATTTCTCCCCCGGGGACCTGAGATATACTGCTGAGCTCCACTCAACTCTCTAACGGTTCAAGAGCGCCATCTGGTGGCCGATCGGGGGATCGCCCAGGGGAGAAACAGGATGTAGAAGCTGGTGCTCATTTCAATTCGGTCCGATCACTCGCTATAGGTCCCGGGACTCGAGCTCGATACAATACATAGCGATCCGTTGCCAATAACTCGACAAACATGATTTGGACGTATATACTATTATACAACCTGGAAATGGATCGGGTATTTCTCCATCCCATAATAGAAAAAATTCTGTTCCACGCTCATCTGCCAACGGCGCGAGGAAGCTACGGTGAGTTTCAGCGTTATTTTCCTCTATACTAACTGCTCAAATGATCATATCACCCACACTAGATGAATGATATAACGTTGCCCACGGAATTATAAATGACCCCCCGCCCATCCGGTCAACATCAGATCATACGTAGTAACTTCTAGAACTACGTGCAGTTGAAATTTTTTATCTGGCACCGATCGCTATCAAACTGTATTTGATCATCAATATAATGCATTTAGGGCTATAAATCAAGTTCTGGAGAAAGCTGCAGGAAACGATAAAAACACTTATACTTTAGACCGTATTTTAGTATGAATATGTGAATGAAAAAGTATAACGTTGCTACACCCTGAACAATAGATAAGACATTGAATGGGCCATAATAATGTGAATTTAGCAATACAATTTAAAAAGTTATAGCCCTGCAAAGAAGGGGGACTTCTCCATAGACAAATAGAGCTGGCTAGGGATGGTAAATTATGAATTTAACCATGGCGATCAAAGTGTTAATGTCCGCCTTGTTTCGAACTGGTTATGCTTAGTTTTTTTAGAGCAGGGCGATAGACCACCAGCCCTGATTCCAAACATAACAGACTTCGAAAGAGGGCCTAAGCATAACCAGTTCGAAACAAGACAGACATTAACATTTTCAATCAATCAATCCATTAACTCACGCTCACTTAAAACAGCGCACCTCCCAGCTGCTTCCTATAGAAAGTAGGTTTAAAAAAAAAAAAAAAAAAAATTTAAAAGCCTACTTTCTTCAGGCGGTTAGGTGGCCGAGCGGAGATTGCGTTCGTCACCAGCCCCGGAGCTGAGCTGGATTTGCCTGTTCGAATCCAGCTCACAGCTCCGGGGTTGTCACCAGCTTGGCTGGCCGTCTGCACTGATACAATTGGCTGTATCAGAGGGTGGGAGAAGCTGGCGGGGTGGGTCCGGGTCGTTGTAAACAGCGACTCCTACAGTTCGGTCGGGGCGCCTGCTAAGCGCGGATTGGACGTGAGGGGGATAGTGTGGTCCTCCCACACGCTACGCCCTCTCAATGAGAATCCGCGCTGCCAGGTGAAAAGAAGCGGTGATTGGCTGGACGTGTGTCGGAGGAAGCACGTGGTAGCCTCCACTCTCCCAGATGATCCGACTGTGGGGGGTAAGTGCGCAGCGACCAGGAAGGGACTGGGAATTGACATACGACTAACATTGGGATGGGAGAAAATCGGAGGAAAATTGAGGGGGAAAAAAGACCAATTAAAAAAAAAAAAAAAAACTACTTTCTATAGAAGCATCCAAGAATGAAGTGAGCGGCAATTGTATAAAGATGTAAGCACCGTCTATCTGTAATAAAATGTTCAATCAATCAATCCAACCAATAACACACGCTCACTTCATTCTTGCCTTGAAACAGCGCACCTCCGAGCTGCTTCCACAACCGAGGCAACTTCTCTTTTCTTTTTTTTTAACTACTTTTTCTGCAGATGGTTGTCAATAAATCTTCAATTAATGTGTGTTTATTGTATAGCAATAGGGTTGGATGAATTCGGCCATTGTATAAAAGCATTACATCACCCGACAGAGTGTTATAGAAATTAGATCACGCCTATGGGGGTCTAACGACCACCCATAGGCGTGATCTAATTTCTATAACACACTCTGTCGCGTGATGCAATACACATTCTTCTCTCCACATCAGGCTGGAGTCCCGACGCTCGCTACGCAGAAAGCTTCCTCCAGGAGGCTCACTTGCTGCACTGGAACGGCCGCTTCAAACCCTGGGACTACCCTAGCGTCCACCCGGACCTCTGGGAGAAGTGGTACATCCCGGACCCCAGCGGAAGGTTCTCCTTGATGCGACCCAACAGCGACGGCTAAATACAAGGGCACGGACTGTACCATATCTGAGCCAGAGGGGTTTTACGACCACTGTGGTGCAAGATGGAATAGGAAAGAGACCTATTGTTGTGTTGAGGCATGCTCTTTGAAAGCCCAAGTCTTGTTCGTTTGCAGCGCTGAGGTGCCATAATGATTGCAGCTCTGGGGTGCTCCTATTGTCATTTCCAGGAAAATAAGCAGCAATAGTGTTTGTATGTCAGTTTTGTCCCAGGGACAAGATGTCAAATGCACTTGCGCTAGTGTGAAAGGTAATGCTTTTGTTGACGTGACAATGTGACTTTTTAAAAAGCCATTTGTGTGAATACACCGGAGAAGGATCATCAGCTGATGCCGAGAATGAAGACTATGAATGACATAATTGAGAAATAAAAAAATTAAAAAGACAAACTGAAGCCCAGATTCATCCCTTTCTCGGAAACATTTAATGGTTCTCGTGACAGGAAGTCGGCACACATTCCATAACCGGTCAGTTAAATATTAACAAATTTTACAGTCATGAGGAATGTGAAAAAAGAAAAGAAATAAACGAACCAACACAAGGGCTATGTTCACACTGCATGAAATAGTGACCTGAATCAAATTATTTTTTAATTATCATCATTTCTTTTTTGTACTCTTATGCGACGCCGATCTGTTTTTTTTCATGACGGTGTGAACCACACAAACTACATAGAATCTGATCTTTTCGATTCAGGCCACATTCATGTGGTCCTAAATCAGATACAGGTCTTTTTTTGTATTAGCTGGCCTCCACTGCATTAAACTTATAAATTAAACCACAAACTGACATTAGTGTCATCCATGTTTACATCCATCATCGTTATTGTTGTTCATTTGGGTCAGTTCAGGAGCGTGAACAGTTCACAGCCAAACTAAAAACAGATCTGAGCAATAAATCACAATTGAGCAGTAAAGCTTGCAGTGTGAACGTAGCCAAACATAAGCAGTGCCATATAAAACCCAAACCACTTAGTTACCCCTCCCCCCAACCTGCAGAGTGAAAATGCTCAGTTATCAAAACTCTGGCCCCACAGTCCACACCCTCTACCCCTCACCCCTCCTCTTCGTGACGCTCAGAGCTCTATTCTTGTGTTGCCCTAGAAAGAAAAAAGAAAGGGCATTAATTACATTCCAATAACATTCTTAAAGGGGACCTATTGTGACAATTGGTAAATGGTGCATTTATACAGTATAGAGCAGTTATCAATTTTTTTTGTTCCTCACATTCACACACCGGAAAAAAACTACAAGATTTGCCATTATATTGCTGGATCTAGAGTTATATTGTCATATAGAAGTACGATAATTATCGTATTTGTACGATAAAAGCAGCTAGATTGTTACAGGCACAGAAACAGCCTGTTGAGAACAGGACTGAAACAGAGGTATAGAGGCTGCTAGAATGAGAACAGGACTGAAACGAGGTATAGAGGCTGCTAGAATGCATAATTGTGTAGTTTTTCAAAGACATGTTTAGGGTACCTCAACAACCCTTTTGAAAATTACTCAAATATGTTCCATTTAAAAAAGAAATCCCCCATGAAACATAATTCAGAGCATATTTGGCGTTCACGGTCCGATTCATTTCTGAATGAAACAGGATGTTGGGGGCGGGACACGGAGATGTATAGAGTGAGCACTTCCTGTTCCTCATGGCCCGACAACATTAGAGTCAGATGATCTACAAGTGTGTAGTGGAAATTGCCTGTTCTCGTGTGTATACCGCCACCTAGAGGCTCAGATTTATAACCAATTAAATGACAGATTTAATCTCATTGGCTGAACTGTATAGATAGGAAGTACTCACTCTAGCTTTAATCTCATTGGCTGTACTGTGTAGATAGGAAGTGCTCACTCTAGCTTCGCTGACGGGACATGGTAGATAACAGCAACATGGAGTGATGTTTACATTAGCCTTTACTCTTTTAATATTGACCGAGTGCGTATCTCAAAATGCCCCTCTACTCACCACATTTTCAGCCGCCTCCTCATCTGCGTCAATGTCCTCCTCTTCCTCCTCTGCCTCCTCCTCAGGCTCCTCCTCTGGCTCCTCCTCAGGCTCCTCCTCAACCTGCCAGAAGTAAGGACATTATAAGCCCAACATTACTCAAATAAAATGTTTAGGGCTGGGCAATATGACCAATATAATAATATGTTTTAGTTTTGACTAATTTCTTTTTTATGTCATTATCTTGTAATACAATTAGCATAGTAGGTAGTAATATAGGCAAGGAAGAGTATTTAGTGACTTAAGTGCATGATAGTAAAAAAAAAAATCAAATTAAAATCTTAATTTCAGATATTGATTGAAGTGTATTTTTAGTCGACAGTGGAAAATCGGTCGGGTTTCGGCATATTAGGTAAAAACTATATCCTCCATATATTACACACATATATATAGTATATATAAACTGCATACCTTCTCGTCCAGGTCTACGTTCATACTGAGTCGCAGCATGCGTTCTATCCGGTCTCCGTAGGCCTTGGTGTCGGCCAGCTGGTAGCCTGAGCGCAGGGTGGCTGTCTCAAACAGCACCACAGCCAAGTCAGAGGCAGTCTGGTCTTCTGCGTTACTCTGCAATAGAAAAGAGGCTTCAACATTAGGGGCAGTTCGGATCAGTGCTCGACCTGCGTTACTCTGCAATAGAAGAGGCTTCAACATCAGAGGGATCAGTGGTCGACCAATATAGTGGCCATCGGGCTGATACTGGCTTTTTTTTTTATAACATCGGTACATCACCATGTTTCGTGGTCTCAATCTTAACACTAGAGCGGCAATGGTACATGATGGTATCGTATGAAACTAGAGATCACAAGGAATCCGTTGATACCGATCACTACATGCTAAATTAATTTAGGGATAAATTAGGACTCAAATTCATATTTTGAAGGGGGGGAAAATACTGGAATATTTTATATCCAAAAGTTAGCAATATTTTGTCAGGCTAAATTTAAGCCAACTATGTTTATTTAGGTTAATGTTAGCAAGTGCAAACCTAGTCGTCATCAGCCTGCAAACATTAGTGAACTTAGGTTCAGCATTTCTGAGTCTTATTTGTTAGTATTAGATTGTTGTATTTCATCAGCTACAAAACATTGTCAACTAGGGCTGTCCCCGACTAAGGATTTGGATAGTCAACTTTGATTGGCCGAAATTTGCCGATAGTCGACTGGTAGTCTGCCCCCCCCCCTCCCTGAATGCAAAATATATTAAAAAAATTGTATCATTCCATTTGGGCTGTGGGGGGTGCTTAATGTCTGAAGGAGACGACTGAGGGCTGTCCTCTGCGAAATAATGCAATTGGTCCACTGATGGATACATCTTGATATTTGTCTAGTCTAGTGTGTTCACTAGACGGTGAAATCCTTTCAGTGCCTCTGTGCCCATTTTCTTAGGCAGTTAGCCTCGCTGGTATGTGCGCCATTAGCGTTAGCGTTTTTTTTTTTGCATTCGACTAAGAGGTTGGCAGTCGACTACGGCTACTTTCGATCGATTTCGGGGTCAGCCCTAATATCAACCATAGGCCGCCCTGCTCTCAAAATGTCAGTATCGGCCATTGAAAAACCCTTATTGGTCGACAATGCAGTAACGTCAATTCACAGGAGATGTGAAGTACAAACAACGTCTATATTGAAACCTTATTGACAGAACCTCCAGCGAGGAAACTCACGTTGACTTTCTTGAGCAGGTCCTTGATCAGAGGGTGTCTGGGGTTGATCTCGAGTGTCTTCTTCTGGCTCGCGTAATAGCTGGGAGCGGGAGAATCATCCAAAATATTATTAATAGGAACAGAATTATGATGAACATTGCAGCAAATGGTCTTTATGGTGCGCAATCATAATGCTTAACCCTTTCACTACCACACTACAGAAGGTTACCTTTCACTACCACACTACAGACTGTTAACCCTTTCACTACCACACTACAGACGGTTAACCTTTCACTACCACACTACAGACCAAACCAATGTAGATTTCAGTGAGCTTCAGTCCGCTTGTAAAGACACGATTTTGATCCCATTGACTTTGCTTTAGTTTGTGGCCAACTAGCCGGAGATGATATGAGGAACTTTGTTGAGAAAGGACTACCAATATCAACATCATTGGCAAGTACAAAACAGGGCTCCAAATCCCTTCAATCGGTGAAATAATAGTTCCTCAGCTCCTAGGTACTTAATCATTACCTGGCAAAGATACAGTACGACAGAGGAAGAGCCTAGTGGAGATGTCTTTACGACAGATGAAGAGCGGAAGGATTTAAGATTTGTTTATTAAGGACAATGCAAATTAATGAACATCATTTACATGTGTATGCATAGCATCACAGCATGATAAGGACGTAAATATGCCGGGAATAGCACAGGGCTAATTTCCACCCGTAGTCCTAACATAAAACAAACACAAAACGGACCTTACAATGTTCATTCATAAAAACTGACATCACTGACATGACCACACTAACATGACATTCAGTCAGTACAACATCACTAACATCCCTAATGAGTGCATATTTGGCTGTCTAAGGAGGGCTCACCTAGCGGAGAAAGATGAAGAGGAAGGAGGGCTCACCTAGTGGAGATGTCTTTGCCCGTCTGATAGGCCTGAGCCTTCATGATCCTCTCCATGTTTCCAGACCAGCCGTACTGGCTGGCAACCAGGGCGCAGGGAGACTTGGTCAGCCTCTGAGACAGCACTGCCTTCTCAATCTAGGGAAGCAACACGCAGAAGAAAGAACCTTTAACACTTTAAGGACCGGTCACGTATATATATACGTGTTTCGGTGCCATGCGTTGTGGACCAGAGCCACGTATATAGCCGTGGCAAGTTTTTATTGTTTTATTCCATATTTATAACGCTATTAACGTCCACGATCGAGATGCATGACCTACCCACATATTTGATTTTCGAAACATGCAATACCGGCCAGATCCGCTTAGGGGCGCCATCGCTCCACTGCAGTATCATTGAGGGCGGTTGTAAAACAAATATATATTTTACAGTCTGGGCGGATCATATGAGCCTCGATTCCAAACGAAGACCCTCCATCTTTGATCCAGTTACCGAACACATATTTCAGCCTGGAATAATGGGATTTATGATTAGCCAATGGACATATCGATCTACCAGAATCCAATGACTAATGATGAAATGCTGCCGGCGATCACATGGCCTGACGGTAGGATACTATTCCCCCAAATTACAGCTGGATTGGATATTGTTTTAAAACCTAACATGATCGATCACTGACATTGGCTACCTGAACGCACACTGTATTGCTAATCAATAATACTAATCGGCGTTCCCCGCCGCCCCCATTTCATCCATAGATGCTCTGTAATAGTCCGGATGCTACGCAGTTTGTTTTATTTCATTCGTATATATACAGCAGAAATGGCGTTTGATATAACGGCGCCAACGTTTAGCCTATTATCTAGCTTCCTGGAAAAAAGACGAGACGAAAAGCGCGATAAACCTTATATTCACGACGCTACAAAATGACAACCAACCGATGGATTTTTATTTTCTTTAAGCCATTATGAAGGCACGGTTTATGCACTCAAGTGACAATGAGAATAGACAGATATATAGCTCTTAGAAAGTACATCGGTTTGTAAACAAACCTGTCCTGAGGCATAAATCGCCGCAAGACTGTGGTCGCCAAAGTGTTAAGAGACAAGTATAGGCATGGAGGTGGAGTGGGTGGAAGACGTGTCGAGCTGGTGATCTCATTCAGACTTGCGTAACAGATAAGGGATGTGCGGAGAACCGTGAGAGATGAGGATTTTTCTATTTCACAGTAGCTACTGGCCATTGAGAAGCTATAGATGGTTATGATTTCCGGTCGATTGTTGATATTAGCAAACACCGCAACAAGGAATCAGCTGTAGTCCAAGCCAATTTACCTCTAGACATCATACAAGTACAGTACAACGAAAAGAAGTTTGGCATCCAACCAGAGTGCAAATCAAATGTAACAGTATGGTAGTAGTCGTATACAATGTACAGGTGATCAAACTGAATATAAAATGTATAAATCAGTACTACTGAGTAATAGTGCTAATCAGATGTATGTACAGAGTTGTAGTATTAATATGTATAGTGATACACGTATAAAGACAATAGGTAAGTCATACTGGCCAGCAGCGTAACTAGTAAGAGTAGGTAAGGGATATGTACAGAGATATAGTATCTACAGATATGTAAAAAGGATTATATGCAGGTAGGTACAGACAGACGTGGATATATATACAGAGTAAGAATAAATATATATATGGTATATACAGCATTATTGTACAATTCCACTGAAAACCTCTAGAGTGGTAGAATTCTAAAATAGAATTCCGAGAAAGCAATAAAAAAAAAAAAAAACTAAACTACAACAGAACCATAGACCTTGAGGGAGTTAAGAGAGACTGACCATGTCCTTCAGGGAGGTCTCCTTCATCCAGGTGGTGAGGGGCTCGTACTCCTTCTCCAGCGCCTCCCTCTTCTCCTTGGCCTTCTCGCCCTCGTTGAACTTGACCCCATCCTTGGCCACGTTCTGGAAGCGCTTGCCGTCGAACTCGGGCAGCGCCTGGATGCAGTACTCGTCCACGGGCTCCGTGAGGTAGACCACCTCGTAGCCCTTCTTCAACAGCGTCTCCACGAAGGGCGAGGACTCAGCCTGAACACAGAGATTCAAGAGGATTATTCATCACATACATACCAGGGCATACAGTGAAATGCGGGTGGCCATGCCCGCTTCGATTGTGCAATATATATAGACATGTTAAAAGTCCTGAGATAAATGCAATACAATGTTAGCTACGAGTTAAAGGCAGTGGGTCCTATGTACACTACTATACAATATACAGTTTTACTCTACTGTATATCCCTATGCTATATACAAGAACCACAACAGTTTTCCTTAAAGTGACCTTTTTTTCCCTCCTTCCTTTAAAGTGTCCTTTTCTTGTGTGTTTAAAGTGACCTGTGGTGCGGGATGAGGATGAGTCTATAGGAGCTTTGGATGACTGAGATGGCAAACCTCCCACCGAAGGTTACCCCAAGTTATATCAAAACCTTCCGCAGAACAAACCAACTACTACTGAGATTACCAGAAAGGTACATTTTACATTTACCTGAACGCTTTTATCCAAAGCGACTTACAAGTTCTGTACGACAGGTCAGCAGGAATGGTACAACTCTGGCAGCTAAAGGTAAGTAACATTGTTCTTCAAAAAGTGTTGAACTTTGAGTGCTACACTTACATTTTGTCATTTAGCTGAACGCTTTTATCCAAAGAGACTTAAAAGTTCTGTACGACAGGTCAGCAGGAAGGGTACAAGTCTTTCAGCTGAGTAACAATGTTCGTCAAACAGTGTTGAAACTTGGGTGCTGCAGTGTTGACGTTGACGGCATATAGTAGTAGACATTAGCATAGTAGGTAGTAATATAGGCAAGGACGCTTATTTAGTGGCAAAGTGCATGATAGTAAAAGACAGTACGAAGGTTTTTTATTTTGTTTTTCATTTAAAAATATATTGATTGAAGTGTTTTTTAGTCGACAGTGGACGATTGGTTTGTTTCGTCTGTCCTGACTGGTGGGAAGTTCGTTCCACCATTGTGGAAGAGGCGATGGCCCACAAAGTTAGACAAACAGTCCGGGAACAAACTTAACTTTTTGATTTACCAGCCATTTGGCTGGTAGATTGAAAAACTACTAGCCGGGCAGATTTTTTACCAGCCAAAAATTATAAATAGCTTTTTAGTATATCGCCATGTGTTATTATTACTACACAATACTCTCATATGCTATTTTCAATTAATATCATAAACAACATAAGGAATATTAGCATAATTTTGAGTGGACTGAAGGAACGAGTCAGCGTTAAGTTTTAAATGCAAATAATTTATTGAAACATAGAAGTGGGGTCAGGACACACACACTGTTTCAACTCACCACCCCTGCATCATATTGTAGTCCGTCTTCAAACTTCCACCTCTCGAAACTTTTTTATATTTGAATATCAACATTATCTGTCCATCCTCAGTAATCCTCAGTTTACTATAATATACTCCCGTCCCGAGTCCTGACTAGTGACTTAGTCGTCTTTCCAAACGCACACACACAAGGGGAGAGTGCCCCCACATTTCCCTTTCCCCAGTCCACACTGTCTGCTGTTCTCTATGGCTCTGCGCCTCTGCCTCTGATCAGGATTAGCTTGTTAGCTTACGCCAGTGTTTCTCAAAGTGGGGGGCGCGCCCCCCAGGGGGGGCGCAGAGGCATGACAGGGGGGCCTTGAGATAAAAACACAATTTTTTTTTTTTAGATTACAGAAGATTATCACTAAAGTGCTATCTGTTGCAGCTGCACTGTTCTCCATGAAAATACCATATTTGGATAAGTTTGACCATTTCTCAAAATCTGAAAATCATTATTTAATAAAACAGAAAAGGATCACCAAGTTACTCTCGATAAAAAAAAACTTTACAGACAACATTGAGACTTGAACTATATTCACAGGACATACTTGACTCCTATAAGGCTGTGCAAAATGGGGCTTATACAAGACTCCAAATGCTCCCAATGTACAAATGGGGACGAAGGAACATTTATGCACATGTATTGGGACTGCCCACCAGTTAAGGCATTCTGGAAAGATGTGTCCCAACAATTATCAACACTCTTATTTTGGAATATACCTGTACACCCCGCGGTATTACTATTGAATGATGTTTTTGAGTTTGCAGTAAATCCACAACTAAAAAGATTGGTTTTATCGGGTATCACAGTAGCTAAAAAACTGATCGCATCACGTTGGTTTCAACCGGAAAAAAATTTGCCGAAAAGTGTGGTTTCTTACATATCTTGATGTGATATATCAAGAAATATCTACAGCAAGAATTCTGGGGCTCAATGAATCCAAAATGTCAATGTGGTTAGAAGTGGTGGAGAGAATAAAAGCTAGCTTATAATGGTGGTGTCTGGTTAGGAGTGAGGGATAATGGAGGTACTATCCAAGAGGGGGTCTGGGAGGGGGGGGTTTGAGCTGGAGCATATGTGTGTAGGGTTTTAGAAAATAGGTATTAGGGGTATATTATATACTAACATTTATATAATTGTAATTTCGCTGGATATACACTGTATACGGCTAAAATGTTATTATAGACTATTTTTGTTTTATCCTGTTTCTGTACTTGCATATATTATAACCACCTTTACTGAAAGTTTCATTATGCATTGTGTGTTGAGTACTGACTTAATAATTTTTTGTTTTGCAATAATAAAAAAAATATAAAAAAAAAAAAAAAGACAACATTGAGACAAAGCTTCCTGACACATCTCCATCCAAACTCTTGGAAGAACTCATTGAAATCTCATCCGATACCACCTGGAGAGCTAGTTTCAGAGTGTGGTGCTGAGTACCAAGTATCTCATGATGCAGCAGTTAAGGTGTTGATACCATTCAGCACCACATATCTGTGTGAAGCTGGCTTTTCATCCATGACAGCTCTGAAAACAAAATATAGGGCCAAGTTGAGCCTTGAGGATGACATGCGTGTTGCCTTGTCAAAGACTGACCGCAATAAAGACTGTTTGCTTATTTCCTATGTTCGCTTTGTAAATTCCCAGTCACTGAGTGAAGATCTGCTGTTTTGCAAATATGTCAAAAACACAGCGACAGCTGATGAGCTCTTCAAAATTATTGACAGTTACCTGACAGAACATGGACTGAAATGGGAGAACTGTGTG
This sequence comes from Notolepis coatsorum, assembly GCF_963971535.1. Classification (NCBI taxonomy): domain Eukaryota; kingdom Metazoa; phylum Chordata; class Actinopteri; order Aulopiformes; family Paralepididae; genus Notolepis; species Notolepis coatsorum. Next base: position 38,183,038 of record NC_140179.1, read on the forward strand.
GGCTTTTGCTCAGACGGTGCGCAGGCCATGGCAGGGAAAAGGAGGCTACAGGCGCTCATCAAGGGGGTCTCGCCAAACGCGCAATGGACGCACTGTAAATTCACAGAGGCGCCAGCGTCAAGACAGCTTAGCCCTGAGCTGAATGAGGTTGACAGAAGTTATAAACGTGGTAAATTTCATCAAAACCCGACCCCTGAAAGCGCGCCTGTTCTGTGCTGTGTGAGGAGATGGGAGCGGACCATTCTGCAGTGCTGTTTCACAGCGAGGCAAGGTGGCTCTCGTGAGGGAAGGTGTTGTCAATTTGAAAGGTCACGATATTGGTGTTATTTCAATAAATTTAAACATGGCCCATTTCATGACTATTTTGTTGGGGCGAGGGGGGGGGCCCCCAAGATATTTTGGTCCGCCAAAGGGGGGCCTGACAGAAAAAGTTTAAGCACTGGCTTACGCTAACGTTGTAGTGATTGTAATTGTACATAAACGTTAATTTTGGGCGATGTGGGCATAAAGCAATGGCGACGGTGCAAAGCATGTAGATGCATTTGACCCGCTGTGAGAAGAAAAAAAAAACCACAGACTTATTTCGAGTCTGTAGGCGCACTGCTGTGTTAACGCTGCTCTGCTTTCAGAAACACTGACTGGGCGGATATCATATAACTCGCGGAGTTGCTACAGGTTTTTCAAAATAAGAGTATCGTATGAACCCGAGCGTTGCTAGCTGCCGGAACCCAGATATTATGACTGGAGCTGCGCTTGGGCGGAAATGAGACCCGCACAGGATTTTCAAAATAAGAGTATCGATATGAACTACACGCCAGATGGCGGGAAGACCTATTATTTTTAGTCGCCAAACCTTAAATCTACAGGCCATTGGCGCTTGGTTATTTTGTTCCCTGCAAACAGTCAAAAGTTGCCAAGTTGTGACATCATGCCCTTTGACAAGTAGCGTTATTAATCATTTTTGATACAATGTGGTAGAAAACAATTTGCCTAAAAAAGGTTCCCCCTTTACGGACGAGAATTCCGGGCAAATCGGGTGAAACTCCAGGCAGGTCGGGTGAAAGAGTACACAACTTGCACTCTGAACTTCCAAGGAGCATGTAGTATTCACCAAGGGGACAGAGCCTTCTAATAATAATAATAATAATAATTCATTTATTTTGTATAGCACTTTTCAAAGAGCCAAAGTCTCTAACAATAGGCAAAAAAGAAAACAAAGAAACATAGAACCACAGGGAAACGGAGGACAATAGGAATACACAGGAACATAAAACCACGAGTAACGGATAGCAAGTACGGGAATGAGTAGGGGAGACAGTCGGGAGGAGAGTAAGGGAAAACCAAGGGGGGGGGGGGGGGGGGGGGGAAATGGTGGAGAGTTGGAGGAGGGTGGTTATGGGTAAGGAAGGTTGAACGCTTGGGAGAACAGGTAGGTTTTGAGTCTGGATTTGAAGGTGGAGAGTGAGGGAGTCTGATAGTCTGAGGGAGGGAGTCTGAGGGAGGGAGTTCCAGAGTCGGGGTGCAGCTCGTGAGAATGCCCGGTCACCAAAACTTTTGAGTTTGGATGACGGGACAGTGAGGGAAAGAGTGGAAGAGTGGAAGAGGACCGGAGGGAACGGGTGGGGCAGTAGGGGAGAAGGTGGTCAGTCAGGTAGGGGGGGGCCAGGCTATGGAGGGCTTTGAAGGTGAGGAGTAGTGTTGAAGTTAATGCATTCCTTGATCGGGAGCCAGTGGAGGGAGTGGAGGACAGGAGTGATGTGTTCGCGGGACCGGGTGTTAGTGAGGAGGCGGGCGGCTGAGTTTTGGACCATCTGCAGTTTATGGAGGGAGCGGGAGGTGATGCTAGTGAGGAGGGAGTTACAGTAGTCCAGGCGGGAGGAGATGAAGGCGTGTATGAGGGATTCAGCAGCAGTGACGGATTTTGGCAATGTTGCAGAGGTGAAAATATGAAGTTTTGACAATGGAGCAGACATGGGGTCAAATGAGAGGGTGGGGTCGAGGATGACACCGAGGTTGCGGACTAGGGGGGAGGGGGTGATGGTGGAGTCATTGATGGTGAGTGTGATGGGTCCGGATCTGGAGAGGGTGGTGTTGGTGCCGATGATTAAAAGTTCTGTCTCGTCACTATTTAATTTGAGGAGGTTATGAGTCATCCAGGTTTGTAGTTCAGTGATGCAGGATTCAATGTGACTGAGGGGAGGGCTGTGGGGGGGATAGTGTGGTGATGTAAATTTGGGTGTCATCAGCATAGCAGTGGAAGTTGAGGTTGTATTTGCGAATGATGTGACCGAGCAGGGGGCCTAGGACTGAGCCTTGGGGGACCCCCTGTGTGACTGGGGAGGGGGAAGAGGTGTGGCCGGAGAGGGAGATAAATTGATGTCCGTCAGTGAGATAGGAAGAAAACCAGTCAAGTGCTGTGCCCTCAACACCCAGTTGGTGCAGCCTTTGGAGGAGGATGGAGTGACCCACTGTGTCAAAGGCTGCACTAAGATCTAGTAGGATCAGGATGTTGAGGGCACCAGCATCAGCGGAGATGAGGTCGTTGATTACTTTGACCAGTGCAGTTTCAGTGCTGTGAGCAGGGCGGAAGCCAGATTGAAGGGGTTCGTAGAGGGTGTTGGACTGGAGATGGGAGTGGAGTTGGGAGGCAGCAATGTGTTCAAGTGTTTGAGAAGAAAGGGAGATTGGATATGGGGCGGTAGTTGGAGAGGTTGGATGGGTCGAGGGTGGGTTTTTTGAGGACAGGGGTGACAGCGGCGAGTTTATAGGGGGAGGAGACATGGCCTAGGGATAGTGACTGGTTGAAGAGGGCGGTGAGGTGGGGGATGAGAGCAGGGAGGCAAGCCTTGGTGAGAGTAGTGGGGAGGGGGTCAAGGGAGCAGGTAGTGGACTTGGAGGTGGTCATGAGGTCCGTGATGAAGGAGGAGTCGACTGGGGCGAAGGCAGTAAAAGGGGAGGGAGGGCTGGAGTCAGGTGGGGGGGAAATGATAGTGGGGGGGCGAGGGTGGGAGAGTTGGCGATGCGGGCGGTCAGTGAGCTGTTGATTGAGATATTTTGTTATTGAAGGAGAGGAGAAACGAGTTGCAGAGGAGAGTGAGTTATTGTCCGGGGGTTGTAAGAGTTTCTTGACAGTGGAGAAGAGCGGGGGTTGCGGTTGCTGCTGTTGATGGAGTAGTGGGCGGATTTGGCAGCTTGAAGTGCGTCATGGTAGGAGGAGACGCGCAGTTTGTGGAGGTCGGCATGGATGGTGAGATGGTTTTTTTATAGAGGCGTTCAAGTTGGCAGCCAGTCTGCTTCATGGAGCAGAGTTCCGGAGTGTACCAGGGGGAGGAGGTGGTGAATGAGACGGTGATGGTTTTCAGGGGTGCCAGTGAGTCGAGGGAGTCGGAGAGTGGAATGGACCTGTCTCAAAACCCTGCCCTCTTTTCTTGATCCTCCAATCACAGCTGTCGCTTACCTCTGACTTCCTCGTACAAACAAAGTTTAAAGTTTGTACGAGGAAGTCCGAGGTAAGCGACAGCTGTGATTGGAGGATCAAGAAAAGGGGCAGGGTTTGAGACAGGTCTATTGAGCAGGAGGGCATAGTCATCGGGGTTAGAGGGGGCGGAGTCAGGGGGAAAGGCAGAGGATATAGGCTGGGACAGGGTGAGAGGGTCAATGGATTTTATGTTTCGGAAAGAGATGGTGCGTTTGTTGGAGTGGTGGAGTCTCTCTGCTGCACCACGCCTGTGGAACAGCCTCCCCATCCAGCTGAGGGCACCAGCTCGTAAATGTCCAAACCCCCCCCACAATGTTTCCTCCCCCTCAAATGTATATATTCTCTTTTAGAAACTCTGTCTGTAAATAAACAGTACTGTATATCTTGTATGTCATAAATGTCTGTAAATAAACAGTACTGTATATCGGTATGTCGTGTATGTCATAAATGTTATGAATTGAAAATGGGGGACCCTGATGTAAACAAGACGAAAGTCTCTGGTCTGTATCCCCTTAACAATTGAGTGTATTGAGCTGTACTGTACCCATTCTGCAATCTGTTAATAAAATGTTCAATCAATCAAACCACAGAGCCTGGACTCCTTTAAAAGCAGGCCTGAAAACATTTCTATTTCAAAAGGCCTTTGATTACTAGCCATTTCTTGAGATTATTTTTTTTCTCTTGCGTTGTCGTTTTTCCTTTTCCATTTATATACCATGTTTTTAAACCTGTAGCACTTTTGGGATCCGCCTGAACGAAAAGTGCACTACAAATCAAATTCATTATTATTCTAGTGAATGCGGCACACCAACCTCCTTCCTGCTGGTGCCGGCCATGAAGTAAATCTTGTCCTGCTTGTCCTTCATGCGCTCCACGTACTGCTCCAGGCTGGCCACGTCCGTGTCGCTGTGGGAGGTCTGGAAACGCAGCAGCTTGGCCAGGCGGGTCCTGTTGGAGTGGTCCTCGATCACGCCCAGCTTGATGTTGGTGCCGAACTCCTTCCAGAACTTTTCGTTGTACTGATCCTCTGCGATCTTCTTGATCATGTCCAGGGTCTTGCGCACCAGCTTCTTGCGGATGACCTGATATGGAGGACGCAAAATCGATTGTTAGGCAGCGATCGAAGGGCCAATCACAATTTAGAAATGAGGCGCAATTTTGATTAGATTCAAATGTATAGTCATCCATAGGGCACAAATACAGTACAACGAAAAGAAGTTTGGCATCCAACCAGAGTGCAAAAGTAATATACAATGTACAGGTGATTAAACTGGGTATAGGATATATAAATTAGTACAGAGTAATTGTACATATCAATACTACAACTCTGTACATGCATGTGATTAGCACTGTGATACAGGTCTAAAGACACTATGGTAGTAACTAAGTCATACTGGCCAGCAGCGTAACTAGTAAGAGTAGGTCAGGGATATGTACAGATATAGTATCTACAGATATTAAAAAAAAAATTATATGCAGGTATGTACAGACAGATGTGGATACATACACATATATACGGTAATAATACATATATACAAGAATACATATATGTACTACCACTAGTATTTCTGTTATGCATTTGTAAATTTCTTACCGTTTTTATGTATTTGTACATTTCTTACCGTTTCTATGAGTCCTGTTTTTATGTTTGGGGACAACGGATGGAAATTAGCCTTCGGCTAATCCGGCAATTTTTACACTCCACGGTGTTCATTAATTTTGCATTGTCCAGTCCAAATAAACAAAAGTAAAAAAAATATATATATATGTATACGGTATATACTGCATTATTGTACATGTTATATGGATTATATGAAACTGTATAAGTAGGTACAGTATATAGAAGGATTATATGCAGGTATATGACAGATATTTTTTTTTATTTGAAGTCTTTATTTCGAACATGCAATGAATACAACAAACAATAACAAAAAAGAAAAAACAACTCAATCTGCATGTTCGAAAAGGAGTAGGAAGAAGTATACACTTATTTAATCCTACCCCTTTTCCACTACTCAAATGAGTGTACTATTTTAAACATAAAAAAGAAGAAAAAAAAAAAATATATATATATATATATATATATATAAGCAAAACAAAAAACAAAAACTATATATGTATAAAATAAAATAAAATAGAAACAAAATAAAAATGTAAACACCCGTGAATATCAAGTCCCTTCTTCATCCCTGTACCTTGTGAACATAATTTCCTTATACATCAGTTTGAATTGTCTCATGTTTGGACATTGCTTTAACACCACATTAAGACTGTTCCACAGTATCACTCCACATATTGAGATGCAGTGTTTTCTCATGGTAGTGCGTACGTTTAGCACCTTTAAATTGTGTTCTCCCCTCAGATTATAACCCCCCTCCCTATCAAAGAACAATTCTTGAATGTTTCTTGGAAGTGCATGACTTTTTGCTTTATACATTAATTGTGCCGTTTTAAATTCCACAAGATCATTTAACTTCAATGTCTTTGACTCCAGAAACAATATGTTAGTGTGATCACGATAACCTGCAATGTGAACTATCCTTATGGCCCTTTTTTGGAGTATAAAAAGTGGTTGTAGTGTAGACTTATAATTGTTTCCCCAGACTTCAGCACAGTAATTTAAATATGGTAAAACTAGTGAACAGTAGAGAATGTAGAGTGATTTTCTATCCAGGATGTGCTTTACTTTACTCATGACTGAAATGCTTCGTGAGAGTTTAGATTGGACATGTTTTATGTGAGGTTTCCAACAGATTTTATGGTCTATTATTACACCTAAGAATTTATTTTCATAAACTCTTTCAATAATCACATCATTTATTTTAACATGTACCTGAGTATCCAATCTACAGTTTCCAAACAACATAATTTTAGTTTTGCTCAAGTTCAATGATAATTGTTTCTATCAAACCATTCCTTCAATTTCTTCATTTCAGATGTGATGACCTCTAAAAGCTGTTGGACATTCTCACCAGAAAAAAAAAGATTAGTGTCATCCGCAAATAAAATACATTTAAATATATTGGATAATTTACATATCTCGTTAATGTACAAGATGATATGGATATATGCTGTAAATATATAAATGTATATATACAGCGCTATTGTACATGCTATCATTAGAGTTATATGGTAGACTACAGTATGAAGTAGGCAGCTATGATTGGAAGTAGACCTCACCTTCAGCAGTTTGTGTTGCTGGAGAGTTTCTCTCGACACGTTCAAAGGAAGATCATCAGAGTCGACCTGGGAAAGTGAATAATATTAATATTGTAATCGGTAGCTATTGCTCCAGTTTTTTTTTATTATTAGTTTTGGCTTGTACCAACATTAATTGATTAATAAATACTCACCACGCCCCGAACAAAGTTCAAGTACTTTGGCATCATGTCATGGAAGTCGTCGGTGATGAACACTCTGCGAACAAATAGCTGAAAGAAAGAAGTCCGAAATTTAATTAATTAGATTCAAATGTATAGTAATTATGCAGCACAAGTACAGTACAACGAAAGGACGTTTGGCATCCAACCAGAGTGCAAATGTAACAGTAAAGTGCAACAGCAATATACAGGTGATTAAACTGGATACAAAATATACAATTAGTACTATTAATTTAATTACTATGGTAGTAAGTCATACTAGCCAGCAGCGTAACTAATAAGAGGTGGTAAGGGATATGTACAGATATAGTATCTACAGATATGTAAAATGAGTAAATACAGACGGGTGTGGATAGATATACATGTGGTGAGTATATATATATATATAGCATTTGTACGCCATCATACAGAGCTACATGCTGTATAAGAGGTGTATAAGTAAGTATATAGTGGGGTTATATGCAGTTGTAATCAAACAACTATGTGTATATATATATACACACACGATAAATATAGAATATAAATGTAATTATAAATTAAGCATGAACTGACTTTCACACAAAATAACACAACACGCGTAAAGCAATATAATTTGATGACGTGACGTCTTCCGCTACCTTGATGTAGTCGTTCTTCTTGGAGCCGTACTCGTCGAACATGCCGCGCGGGGCTGCGGTCGGAACAAAGAGGATAGACCTGAAGGTGACCTCGCCCTCTGCCGTGAAGTGGATGTAGGAGATGGGGTCCTCAGTGTCCTGGAGCATTTATAATATATATATAAAAAAAAAAAAATTCATTAAACTACAGATTAAGACAGACCGACTCCTTTGAACTGGCATTTGGATTAAACTACAAAAACAGCCTGACCCCTTTGAACTGACATTTGGATTAAACTACAAAGACAGCCTGACCCCTTTGAACTGACATTTGGATTAAACTACCAAGACAGCCAGACGCCTTTGAACCGACATCTTGTTTAACAAGTTACACATACCATCTTCTCCATCATGACTGGTAATCTACTGTATGTGAGAGATACACTCCCGACACGGAAGATGTGAAACCTTAGATATTTTTTCTGTACCAGATTTCTACACATCGTCCTCACATTAGGCATCGAGATTCTAATGTGGGCATTCAATTCATCCTGGGCATATTACATGCATATAACTTTTATGCGTTTTACAGGATGCTACCTACAGTATGCGTTTTACAGATTACTTAACCATTACAAGGATGCATGCTAACCGTAACGTGCTAGCGCGTATATCCAGGCAGCAGAAAAAGTAACTCCCATTTCCCCATGTTTGCTCATATACAGACCAAGTGCATCTACTTAAAAGTAATAGTATAGGCCTAATCAGATACATTACTGTATCATTACTGTACATTACTAATCAGATTACAGGGTTGAGTATTCAGCTAAAGAGAGTTAAAATAAGTGGTCTACAATGTTAAAATAATAGCTCTACACTCAAGAGTGTATACAGCCATCACTGATATATAGAGTGTCTGGTCAGTAACATGAGTCTCCCAGTCCCTCCGCTCTGCAGTAAAACACAAAATAAATGTTTTGGTATCCCTTCCCACTTTATCCAATCAGGAGAGAACCCTAGATATTGATTTATTTCAAGAAATCTCGCTGAAAAGAACAACGTTGTAAAAATCCACTTTCACAAGTGGCTTTTCCGGTTCGTATTTCTTACAACACGATATACATCTTACACCAATCAAGTAGGTGTGTTTGGCGTGCGGTCGCATGCTGAGAGTTCCAGCAAAATACTGTATGAGAAAACTCCTCTGGTACACAGGGAAGTCGTACAACATTTTCTGCAGCGCAGATCTATGCAGCTAGAGGCCTGCCGGCCACTCACCTTGGAGAAGGTCTTGTAGAAGGCCTTGTATTCGTCCTCCTCCACCTCCTTGGCGGGCCTCTGCCAGATGGGCTTGATATCATTCATCAGCTCCCAGTCCCAGACGGTCTTCTCCACCTGAGGAGAGAGAACACCAGCTGCATTAGACAGGAGGCTTCTTCAAAATAAGAACACAGGAGGTAAATGGTAGCTAGTCCATGGAAGTTCATGTCTGGGACATTTTCCTAAAGAATTCAGATTTTATGAGTTTTGAGCTCTGTATTGTGCCGAATATAAGACATCTTTCCTAGAAAGAAATCTGAAAAAGGGACGTATTTTCGGGGTCTAGACATATAAATGTCATTATACATTTACAACAACAGATTGCACCAAACCAGTGTTCCCCAAGCATGCCACTGACACATGGAGATGGAAAGACAAAGCGAAGTGGCTCAATGATAAAAAAAAAAAAAATTAGTTTTATTATAACTACTCTCAAATCCAATTCATAGCCTTGACGTGGTCATTTTGATGTGATGCAATTTCCTTTCTTTGAGAGGTCATGACTCAAAACACAACGGAAACAAATGTTTTAGGAGAACTTCCTAGTTTTGCAGACCTACAACCTAAAAAAGGTAATTTAGCTGGAGATCCCCTTTCATTGTCCCTACAGCAGCTTCATTCCAGTTTCACATGGTGCTGTGGACATAGCAGCTTTAACCCTTTCACTGCCACACTGGCAGTGAAAGGGCTTACCCTTTGTCGTGTGGCAGTGAAAGTTAACCTTCTGTATTGTCGCAGTGAAAGGGTTAAACCGTTTGGTCGTGCGGCAGTGAAAGGGTTCATAAGGACAATCGACAACACCACTGGTCAGTAGGAGACTCTTTAAAAGAAAGCGGACAGAAGAGCCTTCACCTTCTTGGTCTTCGGCTTGTCCTTGTCCTTGTCCTCCTCCTCTTCCTCCACCTCCACGTCATCTTCGGCGGCGTCCTTCTTCCCGTCCTCCTCAGCCTCGTCCTCCTCCATGGGCTCCTCCACCGTCTCAGTCTGGACAGGGAAGAGAAGAAGAAGTCTTTAATCGTCACGAGAGATGGGCGACACAGGAACACACACACTGAGTCGCTGATGAAGTCTCTCTGCACTTGTCCCATCCTGTCGTCCTTCCCCCCCCCCCCCCAAGGGCAGCCTGGAGCAGACATGGGCTGCGGCCACACCCCAGGGACCAATCGAAGTGCTCCGGTCAGTCTTAGTCAGGGACAGCGTTAGCGATCTGTTCTGCATGTTCTTCCATTGGGTTTATCTTATCGGGAGGGGAAGCCCTTGAGAGCACGGACAGAACATGCAAACTCCACACAGAAAGGCCCGGGAGATACCCCACCTGGGTACCTGGCAACCTGGTCCCCAAGTGGGAATCGAACCCAGGACCCTCTAGCTGTGTCAGGCGACAGTGTTAACTACTACACCACCGTGCCACCAAATTATGGAGGGACTTATTTGACTGAGGTTATGATAAGTCACTATCTTTGCGGGTAAACCGATAAGCACACTGGCTTATGAACGCACAGCTTCTAATCACAGTGACAGATGGACGTGATAGACGAAGAGGAAATATTAGTGCCAGTTATTACCGTTGGGTGACTTCCGATTGGCCAGCAGGTGTGCGTTAAAACATGCACACGTAGAGGGGCTCAAGTTTAATCACCTTTCTAAAATGAATCCGCTAGCCAATCTGTAACCGTAGCAACATTAAAAAGAGCACAGCTGTCAATGCTTACTCGTTCAGAGAAGACACAGGAGTCTAAAACAAGCGCGACTCACCTTACTGCTCCACACGTAGATGGGGAAGTTGATGAACTGAGAGTATTTCTTCACCAGGTTCTTGATGGTCTCCAGCTCTAAATAGTCTGACGCTTCCTCCTTCATCACAAGACTAGGAGGGAAACAATACAAGTATTAAAAATATATATATAAAATTCAAGGAGCTCAATCAAACTCATTGGGTGCATCCTTCCAGCCAAAACAAGACTAACTGAGGGTGTGTGTCACCAACTGCTGAAACTCAAATGTCATCAGTATGAAAGTAAATTCCTGTAAATGTTTTGCACAATATTGCACAGCTGTTATATATATATATATATATTCTATTCCACTGCATTTGTTATTCTAATTTAGTGTATATATATATTCCATTTTATTCTACTTTAATTTACAATTAGTTTAGAATTACTCCTACTTGTTTGTAAGTGATTGAAATGGTCTTTTAACCCTTTGATCGCCGGGGTTAAATTCATAATTTACCATCCCTCGCCAGCCCTATTTAACATGGAGAAGTTGCCCTTCTTTGCAGGGCTATAACTTTTTAAATTGTATTGCTAAATTGACATTACCATGGCCCATTCAAAGTCCTATATCTATTGTTCAGGGTGTAGCAACGTTATACTTTTTCATTCACATATTCATACTAAAATACGGTCTAAAGTATAAGTATGTTTTTATCATTTTCTGCAGCTTTCTCCAGAACGTGATTTATAGCCCTAAATACATTATATTGATGATTGTATACAGTTAGATAGCAATCGGCGCAAGATAAATTTCAACTGGACGTGGTTCTAGAAGTTACTACGTATGATCTGATGTTGACAGGATGGGCGGGGGGTCGTTTATAATTCCGTGGGCAACGTTATATCATTCATCTAGTGTGGGTGATATGATCATTGGAGCAGTTAGTATAGAAGACATTACAAAATAACGCTGAAACTCACCGTAGCTTCCTCTCGCCGTTGGGAGATGAGCGTGGAACAGATTTTTTTCTATTATGGGATATAGAAATACCCAATCCATTTCCAGGTTGTATAATATATACGTCCAAATCATGTTGTTTATCGAGTTATTGGCAACGGATCGATATCCATTGTGTCAAGCTCGAGTCCCGGGACCTATAGCGAGTGATCGGACCAAATTGAAATGAGCACCAACTTCCACTTCCCCGTTTCTTCCCTGGGCGATCTGCCGATCGGCCACTAGATGGCACTCTTGAACCGTTAAGAGTTGACAGGGGCTCACCAGTACATATAATGTCTCCGGGGGAGAAATAGGATTTCGATCACAGATTTTTGAAATATTGATAAAGACGCTGTACAGCGTTATCGGCAGAATAAGCATGGCGGGGAATGACGCGTTTCAGAGTCAACGGCGATTAAAGGGTTAATATTGATGCACCAAATGACCAAGACAAATTCCTTGTATGTGCAAGCTTATTTGGCAATAAAGACTTTTCCGTTTCAGATATTGGGTTAGACAGTAAATAAATACCTAATTTTCATATATTTTTTTAAAAGTCTAGCCATAGCAATGGTGTGAGAAAGAAACGTGACGATAACGAATGTTTCTATACCGAAACAAACAGCCGCAGACGAAACCATTAACCCTTGCACTGCCGCACTACCAAACGGTTAACCCTTCCACTGCGACAATACACAGGTTAACCCTTTCACTGCCACACTACGGAAGATTAACCCTTTCACTGCCACACTACCGACGGTTACCTGTCGGTAGTGTGATAGTAAAGGGTTAACCTTCTGTAGTGTGGCAGTGAAAGGGGTAAGACGTCGTTTAATTTCTAAAAACACTGGTTTGGCTTTCCGACTCACGTGATGGTGGTGCCGCGGCCCAGCGTGTCGCCGCGCGGGTCCTCGATGACGGAGAAGTCGTTGGAGTCGGACTCCCAGATGTGCTGCGTGTCCTCGGCGTGCTTGGTCGTCACGATCACCTTGTCGGCCACCAGGAAGGCAGAGTAGAAGCCCACGCCGAACTGGCCGATCAGCTCCGAGGTGGACTGGCCGTCCGTCTGCATCTCCGACATCTTGTTGAAGAACTCGCTGGTGCCCGACTTGGCGATGGTGCCCAGGTTCCTCACCAGGTCGTCCTTGGTCATGCCGACGCCGGTGTCGGTGATGTGGAGCATGTTCTTCTCCTTGTCGGACTAGGAGACGGAAATTACGTTAAAAAGGTAAACGACTAGGTGGTGTTGGGACACGGAGACAGCAATATTAATAGGTCGTAGGTTAGTATATTAGGACAAGTGCATGACAGTAAGGTTAGTTAGGGTTAGAGTTTTTTTTTCTCATTTCAGATGATTGAAGAAGTGCGTCTTTAGTCGATGGCGAAAGATTGAACGGGTTTCAGCTGTCCTAACTGTGGTGGGAAGTTCGTTCCACCATTGTGGGGCAAGGACCGAGAATAGGTGACTTCTCTTTGATGACCCTCCCTCCACAGAGAGAGCAATATTAAAAAGGTACATGACTAGGTCGTCTTGTGACAGACAGCAATATTAAAGGAGTACACAACTAGGTCGTCATGGGACACAGAGACAATATTAAAAGGTATTGTTTTACAGTAATGCGTTTATGAGTATAATTATAATCAATAATACAGGCTTCATGGGAGGTTTTACAGAAAGGTACCGTTTAACCTCTAAAATATCTTTTGATTCGCGACAGAGGATCCTAAAATGTTCTAAAATCTAAATGATTTGTTTGTAATTTGTAATTCTTCCTCCCAATATTAACACGTGCCTCTTTAAGGCAAACATTCGACACATTAATATTTAGTTAAATACCTGCGTGTGCCATCAAGCCTGATAAGAGTAAACAAAGAGCTGGGTGCTGCTTATTGACCGAGGCTTTGGGCAATATGGGAGGACCGAGCGTACACAGCCGCAGTCAAACCATTTCCTATGCAAAATCTAGCCATGCAAATGTAACTGGGTCCGATGTGAAGACACCATCATCAGCCACTGGGTTCATGTACTTAATCCAAGTGTTAGACCATATTTATTGTAACGCAACTGATAGGGCATACAGACCCTCATCTGCACCTTAGATTACACTGCTTACTTGCTCATATTCTTATATTCAGAGTTAATTATATTAGTTTACACCGCTTATTTTTATCTTTACTAGTTTTATTGCCTATATTTATGTCTTTCTACCATTACCCTGCCCATAGCCCTCCCCTCCCCAAGGGGACCAATAAAGGAATATCTCATCTGCAGCAGGGTGTTGATGACTGTGAGCAGAGGTCTCATCAATTACCCACCTTGATTTTCACGGTCAGCTCCTCGTTACCGGCCAGCGCGTCGTCATTGGTCAGGGAGAGCAACCGGATCTTATCCAAGGCATCAGAAGCGTTGGAGATCAGCTCCCTTAGGAAGATCTGGAAACAAGACGATAGAAAATCAGCTACATGTCTCCCACTGATAATGACCTTGTTCGTAATTATTAGAAAGTCGTGGTTCCACCCAATTTAATATGTAGGAATACAAAGTATCGTAGTAACGGCTGTCGATACCGATCAAGTATTGAACTTTCAAGTATCAGCCAAGTAACAATCCAATCCTTTCACTGAACAGTATAGACTTAGCTCATTTGTTTTAGAGTCATTGGACAAAATGGGGAGAGAGAGATAAACATCGTATTAGCAGTATTACTCAGTAGTCATTTCTATATTTTATATCCAGTTTAATCACCTGTACATTGTATATTACTACTTTACTGTTACATTTGCACTCTGGTCCAAACCCCCCCACCACCTCCTAATAGACAGTCTCCTCCCCACCGCATGTATTATTCTCTCCCTGCCGTATGTATATTTCTCTCCCACCCACCCACCCCCTCCCTCCCTCCAAATGTACAGTCTCCTCCCCACCGTATGTATATATTCTCTCCCCACCGTATGTATATTTCTCTCCCACCCACCCACCCACCCCTTCTGCAATCTGTTAAATAAAGTTTTTCATTCATTCATGGTTGGATGCCAAACTTATTTTCGTTGTACTGTACTTGTGCCGTATAATGACAATACATTTGAATCTAATCGAGAGATCCAACATGCTTCTATGAGTCAATGAGGAAGAAAATCAAATAGCCTTGCTTTCATTTCTGACATGTTTACACAAGGCTTTGTGGAACATTTCCCAGATACCAATAGGGAACGTAAGGTTATCCTATAACCCTAGTTATATGAATACTGGCTGAGCGTCTCGCTCTGCCTGCTGAAGAGCGAGACACGATTGCCAGTATGATAATATAACCAGTATGGGTGTTCCTCTATCTCAGAGTGTTGTGGTTTCCAGGGGGACCAGTATGGGTGTATCTGCATCCCTCTTATCTCGAGATCTACTAGGACTGACCACTAAGTGTGTCTGACTCTTAACCACCAAAACCTGCACAGACTACAACGTATGATGCATATTATGCCCGTTAGGGCATGGTTGTGTATACTGCACCTTGTGTATACCGTTTACTTTACTCTTACTCATAGTGTGTATATATATATATATATATATATATTAGGGATGCACGATCATTATCGGTCCGATATCAGCAATTATGACGTCATCCCGATAACGTTATTGATAGCTCCGATAATATATTTTTTGGTAAAAAAAAATGCGGTGTGGGTGAATTGGGATGAAGGGAGTTTGTTTTTACTGTAGGCTCCTCCCATTTTGCCAGTACAGTGGTACGACTGATAGCATGTGGTTTAGGAAGAGGGCGTTTTACACAAATCCAGCGCTCCCTTTCTTGGCTGTGACGTAGCCACGTAAGTTTCAGAGGCAGCGCGGATGTAAACAAAGATGGCGTCAGTAGTGTGGGAATAGTTTCAGAGGAAAAAAGTTTGCTTGCTATTTGTAACAAATGCAATGCAGAAGTTCCACGAGGAGGGAAAGGGGCAACAACTTATAATTAAGGCTGTCAAAATTAACGCGATATTAACGCGTTAACTCCCGATTCTATTAATGCCACTAATTTTTTTAACTCAAGATTAATTTTTTTTTTTTTTTTTTTTTTTTAGACTTCACTCAGGTGTATTATTGATGCTCTCATTGATACTATGTTTGTTTCTGAAGTGTGTGTGTGTGTGTGTGTGTGTGTGTGTGTGTGTGTGTGTGTGTGTGAGATATCGAGAGAGAGGGGGGTGAGAGAGATGAGGAAAGGGCAAGAGAGAAAGAGAGCTGGGAGAGTGTGTGTGTGTGAGGGAGAGAGGGGGGTGTGTGATTAATCAGCCCTTGTGTGTGTGAATGTAACAAGTTCCTAACGTTTTCTTTCCCCTATTATTTCATGCACACTTTATTCATTGTTTTAAATTATTATTTTCTTTTAAGTTATTTTGTGCATCACTCTGTTTTGAATTTGATGCAAATTTGCAATGCATGAGGGTCATCATTTTGTGTTAAATGGCTGCATAAAGCAAGCATTTGTTGACTCGCATGTTGATAAGAGTATTAAAACTTGGAACTTGGAAAAAGATCTGTTTAAGGTAAAAAAAATAAAAAAAAATAAAAATGAGATTAATTTGCGATTAATCGTGAGTTAACTATGGACAATCATGCGATTAATAGAGTTAAATATTTTAATCGTTTGACAGCACTACTTATAATACATCCAACCTAACAAGTCACCTGCAACATCACCACGATGGTGTTTTAAAAGCCTACGACGACGCGCGAGCAGCTAAAGCTTATTGCTCCGTAGTAGCCATGTTAATTTGCACCACCAAGCACTGCTTAAAAGCTAGCGGCTTGAGCCCTTGGGTCATTTCTGTCAAACTTCTTTAATTTAGCAAACGCCTCGTCAATAGGTACAAATGCCACGGGTACCTTTGTAGCTGGCTTTGGATTTAACACACCATCGTAGCGGTGGTGATGTTGCAGGTGACTTGTTAGGTTGGATGTATTATAAGTTGTTGACGGATTGTGAATTTTCTGATTCAAATTATATTTATTTGGACAAATAAATATAGTCACTTTATCAGTCAAAACTGTTGTCTTGGCTTTGTTTTGTTCATAGTAGTAACGCTCATGTCATGATAAATCTGGTTAGGTCAAAACTACAGGAATATACATATTTTTTAAACTTTTATAATACAATAAATATCGGTATCGGCCTTGAGGAGCAGAAAGTTATCGGGGTCAAAAAATCAATATCGTGCACCCCTAATATATATACACACACATTCAGATTCAAATTCGTTATTGTCTATATTTATTGAAAGGTATAATATAACTAATAGGGCATACAGACTCATCTGCACCTTTATTTCTCATATATTTATATTCAGATCAAATGAAATTTCTTTACCTGTATTTGTGTCTTTCTATTACCCTGCCCATACCTGTACCTCCCCTCCCGCTATGATGCCCGAATTTCCCCCAAGGGGATCAATAAAGGAATATCTTTATATTTCATTAGCATTGTGAGCGTTTCAGGGGGACCCACCTCCTTGTTCTTGTACAGGGAGTTGATGATGAGCTTCATCATTCTGTTGACCTCTGCCTTGAAGACGTGCTTTTCAGATTTCTCCCGGATTTCCTTTATCTGAGCCGCACTCAGGCCGTCAAGCTGGATCGCCTCCTCCTCCCTGGAAAAAAGCAAACAGGAAATCATCACAAAATGGATGAGAAGGGTCCAATGTGTACAAGTCATTCGATGAAAATCAAGACTTTTGTTTAGACTCCAGATTACAGTAAGCAATTGTGTTCTTAAGCCACGGGGGCCAAGAGTCAACATTTAAATGCCATCAGCTAATCTCTGACCTTTGTGTAAATACGAAAGTAGTTTGTTTTGTGGACCAGAAACAGCTTCCAATGAGCAGGGTCACCTTGTGTGGTAAGTATTTTTTACTCAAAATGCTGTACCAGAGTACAAAATGTAGGTAATTTGAGGTACTTGTGCTTTACGAGAGTATTTAAAATGTTTGGCAACTTTGTACTTTTACTCCACTACATTCATCTGAACATTCAATCAGTTACTAGTTACTTTGAAGAAAAATATATTGCATAGAAAACATGTCAGAAATCATTGAGGATAAATGTAATTTCAAATGTCAAGCCTGCCTCAAGAGAAAGTAACCAGAACCAGATAACTGGACCACATACAGATTTGACATAACCTTTTAGAGGTCAATAGATGAATATTGAGTGCTCCCAAGCACAGGAATACACCAACGTCAGAGAATGTGTACTTGTACTTTTGATACTTTAAGTACATTGATCATCATGAAGTTCTATACTTTTTACTTCGAGGCACTTCACCAAAAAATAATGCATTTATTTTGCACATAATCTCACACATCCAAAAACAGTTTGGCACACGTTTGACGGTTACGGAGAGTAAATTAGTTTGATTATTGCCACCAGTGATGTCATCGAGGACATTGAATCCTTGTGTTGTTTTAATTACTGCTCAATGAAATGATAAGGTAGCAGTCCCTATAAGACAAGGTATTGCCATTCTTTCATCTATTCTACATCATTCCATGGAGCTATAATCAACACAACACAATGATTCAATGTCACCGATGACATCAGTGGTGGCCACATTCAAACTAATTTACTCTCAATAACAGTCAAGCTAAATGAATGTGTGCGATTATGTGTAAAGTAAATCAGCATTGTTTGTTTTTTTGTAGAATTTTGAAGGATGACTTTTACCATCTTATGTGGGTATTTCTATATTTACTAGGAAAAGCTCATGACGTATTTCTTCCACCACTGGTGGGTTTACATAAAAGGTGAGAAGACTTGATATACTATTTCACTAAGGCCAGGAGTCGGGTCGTCTAACCGAAAGACAAGAGCATTGAGGAGAGATAAGGAGTCGGGATTACTACTAACCTCTGGACGACCTCGTCGTCTGTGCGAGACGCGTCCCTGCTCTTGCCCAGATCATCCTCCACCGTGCCGTCGATGTCGACCCCATCCTCCTCGGCTCTGACCGACGCTGAGGGAAGAAACAGCACACAGAATCAGTTTTATTTGTCACATTACAGGTACATGTACATTACAGTGGAATGCTTTGTTCTGTATGACCCTCCCGAGATTGTGCTTCATACAGTAAAAATAATAAAGGCCAAACACTATACAACATAATTATACAATATACAAACAACAAACTAAAGTACAAAATAGAGTACAAAATGCAAACAATGAAGTAGGTTCGACTTTCAAATTAAAAATTATATATATATATATATCAATAAAGAGCAACATTCTTCCGTTCTTTACATTTTTACACCTTTAAATTTCACATGGTTGAATAGCAGACTGTACTTGGATAATTGTCAAACAGTAGACGATAAGGAATGAGATGTGGTGTGGTATAGGCCCAGGGAACTCCTGAGCCATCCTAAAGACATCAATTCAATATCTCCACTGATGATAACATTAACGGACCTAATCGAGATGTGTTTTTATCAATGACAAAAATAATAATAATACCAAGATTCACTTCAGACGCATCGGCACGCAGACAAACGTATATAGTTAGGCTAGCCTTTAAAACAAGAGTATTGTAGAGGTGCGGTAACGTTATCCCGATATTGCTGCACTGTGGTGCAATTCAAAGCACACAGATAAGTTACTAAACGAAGAAGGGGGTTTTATTAGTAGTAACGTCGCAATCGGCAACTTACTGAACGCGAGAAGAGCACAAAGAAGTCCTATTATCCACATCCGCTTCATTCTTGGAAAAAATCTCCTCGCAATATGATGATATTAATAACGGGAATATGTTTTCCTGTATGAATTCCAGGATGTTCGGAGCTGTGAGAGGTTCCAGTGCTGCACGCGCCGACCGACTGGGAGGCTGCTTTATCACATCCTGTCTCTGGAGGCGGGACTGTTGGTCTGCTGGACCTATCGCTGCTCCCCACGCACAACAACGCACCAATAGCGGAGGGCTTCGTGCCCGCCGTCGTCCAATCGTAGACTTACATGTTGATTTTATCTCCTCCATTTCGTGGCCACACTCTATTGGTCGAGCTACACGTCACTATGAACGTCAACGTGAACGTGAACGTACAAAGAAATCGAGTAGAGTCTAGCTGCAGCGCCGGTGAATCCTCTCAAGGGGCAACCCTCTCAAGGGGCAGCTACAGAGAGCGCGCTGATTGGGGGAAAGTACGGAAGTTTCTCGAAGTACTCGGAGGTGCATGCCAGAGCCATAAGAGTTCGACCAGTGGTGCAGTCGTAATATGGGAACTGCCCGGACGCGTCTATGCTTTAAGCAAGTGGCTTGTCCTTCTGCGTTGCTCTGATTGGCCACTGATCTACGCTAGTTTCGCCCCCATGCTAGTTTTGCCCCCACGCCGGTATGAGCGCGAGCGAGAGCCCTCGCACACAGTTTTGCCCCCATGCCGGTATGAGCGCGCGCGCGAGCGTAGATAATAATAATAATAATGTGAGAGCCCTCGCACACATGCAGCGTAGATAATAATAATAATAATGCGAGAGCCCTCGCACACACGCACGCTGAAATGGGTATCGTAGAATGAATGAATGAATGAATGAAAACTTTATTTAACAGATTGCAGAATGGGTACAATACAGTACGGCTCAATACACACAATTGCTAAGGGGATGCAGACCTGAGAAAGACGTTTGTCTTGTTTCCATCAGGGTCCCCCATTTTCAATTCATATAGACATATATGACATACATGACATACAGATAGTCAGTACTGCTACATCTATACATTTATGACATACCAGATTTGCAAATACAGTACTGTTTGTGATACAGAAGGAGTCAAGAAAAGGGAGTATATACATCTGACGTAGAAACTGTACATTGGAGGAGGTTGGGTGGGGGGGGTTGGGTACATTGGGATATTGACAACCATACTGGGCAATTTACATTGGAGGTGGTTGGGGGGGGGGGGGGGGGGGGGCACACTGTATAAACAAGTAACACTGTACATTGAGGGGGGGGGGGGAGGAGACACTGTACAAACAAACACAATTGTACATAGAACTATTGACAAAACCATACTAGGTAAATGACTGTACATTGGAGGGGGTTGGGTTAGGATATTTACAGGGGCCAGTGTTGAATTGCAGTCTCCCGTAGGTGTCCCTTGAGAGAGGTTTTGAAAGTGGGTAGTGATGACATATTAGACAAACGCATGCAATTGGCACAAGTGTAAATTATGCATTAGTCACTCAGTTTTAACATTGATGCACTTAGCTCAACTCATTCGTCAGCTGGCTGTGGAGCCTATGGTCACACAAGTTCAAATCACTCTTAGTTCAATTATTTATTTATTTTTACGTTTAATTAATTTGCATGACCAGCCTGTGATCTAAAAACTCCTGCCTGTGGCTGAATAATGAAGCCCAAAGTCGCGTCACGCGCTTATGCCGTGCTCAATATTAAAACTCACTGCTCGTCCACCCATAACCCAGAGATAAGCAATAATGTGCAGAGATAAGCAATAATGAAGTCGTGTTTTGAACATTTATGTTACGTTAATATAGAGAGATGAACGTTATTTTGATTGATATGAATAGCTAGTTACGTTAATATAGAGATGATAAATTAATTAAATGTAAAAAAAAAAGAAAAATTAACTAAGAGTGTCACAAGTTCAAATCACTCTTAGTTCAAATTTTTAAATTTTTTTACGTTTAATTAATTTATCATCTCTCTATATTAACGTAATATCATATCAATTCAGCCACAGGCAGGAGTTTTTAGATCACAGACTGGTCATGCAAATTAATTAAACGTAAAAAAAAACTAAAAAATTTAACTAAGAGTGATTTGAACTTGTGACTCCACAGCCAGCTGACGAACGAGTTGAGCTAAGTGCGTCGATGTTAAAACTGAGTGACTAATGCATAATTTACACTTGTGCCAATTGCGTGCGTTTGTCTAATATGTTTGATTGATTGATTGATTGAAAACTTTATTAACAGATTGCAGAATGGGTACAATACAGTACAGCTCAATACACACAATTGTTAAGGGGATGCAGACCAGAGAAAGACTTTCGTCTTGTTTCCACCAGGGTCATGTGTGCGAGGGCTCTCGCATTATTATTATTATTATTATCTACGCTGCGTGTGTGCGAGGGCTCTCACATTATTATTATTATTATTATTATCTACGCTGCGTGTGTGCGAGGGCTCTCGCATTATTATTATTATTATCTACGCTCGCGCGCACGCTCATACCGGCGTGGGGGCAAAACTAGCGTGGGGGCGAAACTAGCGTAGATCAGTGGCCAATCAGAGCAACGCGGAAGGACAAGCCACTTGCTGCCCGGACGCCGCGTGCACGCGCGCATGCGCGCACGCGCACAGAACAGATGATTATTATGCAGAATAAATAGTAGGAAACATGTTTGTATAGGAAATTACTAGTTTTAGTTTAGTTTTTGTAAATATTACCTTGAAATAGAGAAGCTGAAAAAGGTAGCAGGATGTAGCCTTCAATATAATAAAGAAATTATATTGTCAACAGATATGGTTGAAAAACAAACAATGTTTTAAATGTAATTGTAGTTACAATTTCTTTAATTGAATGAACTTAAACTAGAAAAAAAAATACAAACTAAATTAACAATGTAACTTAGTTTACAGAAGGACAGTTTCCTTCTGAAGCACAACTTAATGCCTCATCCTTGATCCTTCCAGTCGGGACCATTGTCACATAGTAAATTATATTGACCATATTGATCAAATTGTTTACACTGCCTGTGTTGTCTTTTACTACCTGTATACTGTGTTGTTTTACTACCTGTACCCCTCCCCCCTCCCCCCATGCTGCTATGATGCCTGAATTTCCCCAAGGGGATCAATAAAGGAATATCTTATCTTATCTTATCTTATCTTATCTTATCTTATCTTATAGTGAGAGGTTCCACAGCTCAAGCAAACCCCCACCAATTGGTACAGGCTTGTATTTTGGTTTGGCTCTTCTCGTTCTTTGTTATGCTATCGGTATCCTATTATTATGCAAAGTCGGTGATAGATAAGTGCCGGCCGCCGGGTACTTGGCGCGACGAGTCCAGTGGAAATTGTGAATGCATTTTTGTGTGCGCGCGTGCACATCCGTGCGCGACTGCGCGTACACATCCGTGCGCGATTGCGCGTACTTCTGCTCAGGGGCGTAGCTGTAGATTGTGGGCCCCATGAAAGAATGTATCTGTAGGCCCCCAGTGAATGCTAGTGCGCGAGCAATTCTTTTTTGGCCATTTATTTATTATTATTTTTTTTTTAAACTTACATTTTTATTGAACATTTATAGACAAACATCACAACATATACAATAACATCAACAACACTATTAAACAGACATAAATAATAAAGAAAAAATGTAATACCCAAAAGACGAAAAATAAAAAATACTGACTTAAAGGGGCTATGTATTATAAATGTCATTTTTCAGTCTCTAGCATTGTATTATAGTAATAGGAGTTTGTATCAATGTGTTTTAGGGTCTAAATACCATATTGGCGGATTGCTCAGATTCAGCCCAGCCCCTTTCGTCCTCCAGTAAATCAGGTCATATTTTTTTTGAACGGCCAATATGCGTCATACACGTCGATACACGTCATACGGCCGCTGGGTAGCGCACAGTGATGCGATTGGCTCTGTGGTTGGAGCTAATGCCCGCCCCCATTCTACCGAGAATACAGAGGTACCGAGAAACCGGAGTGCGGTCACTTGCATATCTTCCATGATGAGCAAACCCAGCAAACCCTGCAGGCCTTACAGGACATGTTCTGTTCCTGGCTGTAAAGCTAGTACTACTAATACGTCTTTGCACGCTTTTCCCGTGGATGCCGAACTTCGCCAGCAATGGACAAAGTTCGTTTTTGGGGACCCTCCTAGTTCTGTCGCAACGTCTCATACTCGGGTTTGTACTGCACATTTTTCCGCCGAAGACGTTGTCAATCAAGGTCTTTTTGATGCTGGGGTGGCATCCTGGATTCTTCTAAAGAAAGGAGTTGTGCCTACTATTCGGGACACGACAGAAGTAGTAAGTAGATATGTCGTAATTAGTGAGCTAACTAACTACGTTCACTGTTCACGTGTGTGTTATCCTCTCCATATCCTGTATCTCTTCCACTATTCCTACCCATTGTGCTATTGTCGGTCGGTCTTCTTTGTACCACAGTCTTGTTATTGCTTTTCTGGCCGCTATCAACATTATCTTTATTAAATATTTGTCCCCCCCTTGTATTCCCTCGTGTGTCAGGTCTCCTAAGTAAAGCACCAGTCCTGTTTGTGGTAACCCGTATCCTAATATTCTGATCATTGCCTCCCCTATCTCCTCCCAATACCCCTTCAGCTTCTGACATCCCCAGAATATGTGCGTGTGATTTGCCCCCTCCTTCCCACACATCCTCCAGCATGCTCTTTGTGTTGGTGCATATTTTCCCTTCAGCTCTGGGGTTATAAAGAATCTGATTATGTTTTTCCATCCAAACTCTTTCCATATCCTCGATCCTGTTGTTGAATGTTGCACCTCGCATATGTTCCCCCATTCCTTCCCTGTTATTCCTATCTCTAGTTCTCTCTCCCATTTCTCCCTTATATAATCGGTCGTGTTCCATTTATTTATTGATGAAAACGCATAATATGGTTTTTACCTATACATTCGGATCAGCAGTTCAGCACCTGCACTGTTGGTGGGTGAGCCTAGTAAAGGATGTCGCATTGCGTTCATCTTCAATGAATGGACCAATGCAATAGTCTACCAAAGCCCCCCCTCTCTCTATATATATCTCACACACACACACACACACTTCAGAAACAAACATAGTATCAATGAGAGCATCAATAAATACACCTGAGTGATGTCTACCATTTTTTTTTATTAAAAATCTGGGCTCCCCCCCCAGTGCTGGGCCCTTGGAATCATCCTAAGCTACCCCCCCCCCCCCCCCCCCAGCTACGCCCCTGCTTCTGCTCAGCGAACTACTAGGACGGCGTGGTACCCCGTGGTACCGCCACTGCATCCCTGCATGGTTACGACACTCTGTGTTCTGAAGGTCCAGATTAACACTGAAAGTCTGCGTTTATTATTTTGTATAACTTATATATTGTTTATATATATAAGATATATATTTTCACGTCATCTGTTTGCCTAACAGGATTCATCATTCGCTTATTTGTATATGTCCCATTCTTAACGCTGTAGGCGCCAGTGCGCGCGCCCCTCTAGACATGTTTCAGAACATGTTCAGACATGCCCGGACAAGTGAGAGAGCTTATTGATCTGTATGGGTGAACAGGCTCAGTCCACAGGTAACCAACATAGAGTGAGAGAGAAGTAACGTTTGGCGCAGTTGTAAACAGGGCGGCCAGGCAACGTATCGTTATTAGAGAGCCGCGCGGCTAATTAGATACAACCATAATATTGTCGAGCCCTTATTGGCACAGTATAGTGACTTGTGTAAGTGAAGTAACGTGGAGAGACTTATAGTTGAACCCAGCGACGTTCTGGACATAACTACTCATTGAAGACCTCCTGCGGGTTAGCTTTAAGTACAAACGGAGCTAACTAGCTATCATCCATGCCAACGGGCTTTCGGACTAATAGCTATTAATCCTGCCATCGGGCGCTAGGAATACAAGGACCGGTCTGTACAAGACCCTTTCCTCCCCAGCGACGACCAGATTATCCTAAGTGTGTCTGCAGCCCTCTGGAAGTAGGAACTCCAGAGGACCACCGTCTCCAGCCACCATCTTGCTTTTCCCTGTGCCGCTTCGCTCCGTCTCACTCCATTCAGAGCTCCACCGGTTGGGTACCCGTAGTATAGGAACTATCGTTACCTCTGACGTTGTTGCACTGACATTCTATTATTAAAGGAGAGCTGTGTTATATAATATGTATGTTTACTTTAACATTAAAATGCTTGTTCAACTTGTATCCCTGTCCCCGCGCCGTTAATAAAGTGTCCGCCATTTTGCGTACTTATACTGTCTGGTAGGGCTGGGCGATATAACGATAACGATAAATATCGCGATATATTTTAATAATCGATATCGAATATCGAAATAAATTTTTTTTTTTTTTTTTTACCTGCAACAGGGCAGTTTTAAAACCAGAGACAGTGGACAGACTTGTCTTTCTTGCCTGCAACTTAAAGTAATGGCTTTGCTTGTCCAAATGACAATATTGACCAAATTGAGATGTATTTTTCTCTTGTCCATTTATTTTGTTTGCTTTCTAATTTAAAATACAGTTTGAAACCGTCTGTACACAGTAGGCCAGGGCTATTCAACTAAATTGTTCAGGGGGCCACATTTTCAGAAACCCAAGGGGCCAGGGGCCGGACTGCCACGGCGCCTCCCCGTGCTATGAATATATGGACACTTGACACAACACGCAACCACATTTTCACAACTTTTATTTAACTACATTGCAAAAGTAGTATACTTTTAAAAAAAAGTGCTTCATTTATGTGCCACATCTGCAACATCTCCTGCAAAAAGTGCTTCATTTATGACTGTGCAACAACTGCAACATCTCCTCTTCAACATTTCAATATAAAAATTAAATAAAAAACAAACAAGTGCATGATGTGCATCTGAACATTCTAACATCAACACTTGAACAAAAAAACACATTTATAGTGCAGCTGAGCTTATGAAAAACTGCTTCATGTCTGTGCAACAACAGCAAATCACAGCATCTTATTAGCACTTATTGTCCACTCTTAACTCTCAAACATCAGGGGGGGGGGTGGGGGGCAGACAGGCCTAGCCTACATACACACATCTAATGAGAGAGATTGCACTTCTTTGACTGGGCAATGGCAGAGAAAGAGGGTTCATAGGAAGTGAGGGCTACCCGCAAACAGTGATGCAAATGCTCATTTGTCAAGGAGGCACGGTTGCTTGTTTTAATGGAATTCATGTGAGAGAAACTGGATTCACAGGTGTATGTTGAGCCAAACATTGTTAGCACAGATATTGCCAGCGATTTTATTTTGGGGAATGTGTTGACATGAATACACTTTATCCAAAATGTTGTGGTGGATTCATTCTCAAGTGCCTGCTTCAGAGCAGATGATGCTTGCATGTCAATTATTTCAAGTTGCAGGAGACCTTCATCAATGTGAAGTGATGCAAGGAACTCTTGTCCTTTTGTGGAAATAGCAGCTACATTGGCAAATGGGTTGCTCACAAAATGCATCAATTCTCTGGACATGTCAAATTCATCGACTTGCAAAGTTTTCCCTCAATTTATCAATGAAATCTGTCATTAATTTAGTGACTTTTGGCTCAATTGTGCGTGTGAACGTTGACATGAAAAGAAAAAAGTAAAAAAAAAATAAATAAAAAAAAAATATATATATATTTTTTTAATTTTTTAAATATTTTTTTTATTATCATGTAATCTTTGGCGGGCCGGTCAGAATCATCCCGCGGGCCGAATAACTCTGCAGTAGGCTATGTGTGCTAGCAGAACTAGACTCCAGTCACGAGTCACGGTGCACATGTGCGGTGGTTTGTCCACCAAAAAAGCGTCAAAAGATCGAAAATAAACTAGCAGAGCCAGAACTGTTCAACTCCCCTGGAGCCACAGCCAGCAGAGAAGCCGGTTTACTTTAGCTTTTAAACCAGCTGCAGCCTGAGAACTGGAGTGTGAGGGGATGTAACACTAAAGATGGCGGCAATGACAAAGAATTGCTGCAAAATAAACATAAATCTGTTGTTAAAAAAAAAAAAAAAAAAAAATATATACTTATAACAATTCGATAATTATCGATATAGAGAAATATGATAACATTATCATATCGTTATCGCGATATGATTTTTTTCCATATCGCCCAGCCCTACTGTCATTAACATTCTTTAGCAGTGGTTTAATCTAAACATCTAAATACAGTCAGGGTTGTGTAGCCCCTTAGCTACAATTGGTCCTTCGAGCCGGAGGGTATCAGTAATAATAATATTAGTGATAATATGGCCAGCGGCGGACACTCTCCAACCAGCTCTCCCCCATCACCGCGCCCTAGGCGCCAGCGTCAGCCCCCTCACCACTTGGAGGGCTACGCTGTAGATTTACCTCCTAGCTTATCTACGAGGACGCTAAGCAAGGATAGCATTGGTAGCTCAAGCATGCCCAACCTTATCGACCTGTCAAACCCAGATGTAGAGACCCAAGCTAGTTTAAATGAAACTGACTTAGCTTACAGGGGGGGACAAGCGGGGCATGACTTGACTATACCCATAGAACGCCGCGCCCCCGAGATGGACCTCGGAGCGCATGAAAGTATAGAACGCCGCGCCCCAGAGATGGACCTCGGAGCGCGTGAGAAGACCAGGTCAACGCCAAGCCCTGCCAACTCCAAATCACCATCATCAGCATCATCCCCAAGCGAGGCCGACCAGAGGCTATCTTGAAGTGAAGTACAGTGCAAGTATGATTGTTGTAAATTCCCCATTATTTGTTATGCTGTGTATTGTTATTTCCAGTCAGGCACTTCTTTGATGGCCCAGGGGTCCTATTATTTATAGTCTGGCATCTCTCTGGACAGCCCAGGGGTCCTAATGGGTTTAAATACAGCGGCCATCCATGTGTTCCATTGCTGTCTGCTTTCCCAGTGAGAGAGTGCGTTCATGAACTAAGTAAGTCACCAATAGCCTACAAATATAGTGCCTATGAACACCACTCACTCAATCTTTGATTGCTCCATCCAGCCCTACGACCTGTATAGAAAGCACTCTTGAGATATTACTCAACAACAGAATCCTTAATAAAATACGAAAGGACTGTTCTCTGTGTCTGCGTCCGCTCTCTGACCGGGGTGTGCCGTCCTGGATGAAGTGGCTCCAGCAAACCTTTCAAACAAACATTATATCTTCAATAATGATGCTGAGCGAGATCCATAACGAAATAGAACTTATGTTAAGACATTCACATATGCACAAAGTGAATATGGAAATGCAGTGAATATCATACCTCAAGCTGTTATTACTCTGCATTTCTTAGCATTTGCATTTCATACTGTAACCATTGATGTATTATAAGAGCTCTAATACATCCATGACTAACTTAAATGCTACATATATCTTAGCGTATTCATACCACTCTTTTCATACAGTTCATTCTGTTAATGTTCATACTGTATCAGCACATTCATACCTACCTTTACTGTTTATTCTATTTATAAATATTGTACATAATATGTAAGTGTAGCAGCCTGAATATTCTACAAAGTATTCAGTAGTGCTAACTAACTGTTACTTTCCCTGTGTGTGTGTAACGTGTGATTAACAGTGTTCCTTTGGATAGCTTAACAGTGTTCCTTTGGATAGCTCACCCAGTCTAACGATGAGGTGAGGTGCTACTCTTCTCCGGCTGCAGTATGGATTACTAACAATAACATTGAGCCCTTTTCCCTTTCTGGAGCGGTCCTTGAGTGGGACCAGTGGAGGTTGCCAGCAGGGGGCGGAGTGGCAGTGGTGGCAGGTGGAGCGGTGGAGAGAGGAAAGCAACGAGGAAGAGGGAGTTACCTGGGAGCGAGAGTACCAGGAAGCTCTCTTCGGCATTGGACTTGGCTGTGAACAGTCACAGCCACAGCGGGCGTGTGCTTTGGAATAGCCCCGTTGAAGAAGTTATGAAGGAGAGCCCCGTTGGAACGAGCAGCGGGTGATGAGAAGTACTTGCTAGTGACGGGTTATCCTAGAAGTATCAGCGATAGTGTGTGAGTAAGAGATACAGAACCGAAGGACTAACGTCTAGAGTTAACGAGACTAACGTCTAACGTTAGCGGGTTATAGTAGTTACTGTGTGCGGTGTATTAGTATGCTGCTAGCGGCTCCGTCTGACTTGAGTAGACTACCGGGCTCGCGGCGCTGAAGAACCGGTGGTATAGCCAGCCACGTTGCGTTAGTAGCACAACCGATATAGCAGGAGGGTGCGTCGAGACCCGAAGTTTAGCTGTGTTTAGGGTAGCAACAGTATTAGCTCGCGCGACAGCAGCAAGCCAGCAACAGCCAGCGGTGGACGTCTCCCAGACGGTACAGAGGACGCCTCTTCCCACCAGCAGAGGACGCCATCCAGCACGCTCCTCCAGCTAACCACTGCCTATGCTGTTTGCCCAGCCTGCTGGCTGTGCTCGCGGGATCGCCGACGCCATCTTGTCACCTGGACGAGTGGTGACAAGGGTGGGTCCGCCATCTTGGCTAAGTACTAACGATACCACGTGTATCAACAGCAACGTCCATTCAAGTGAACGCTAACAACCAGTGTCTAAGGGGTACCCCGAACAATTTAAGCCGGCTTAGGTTAGGTTTTCTTTTGGTAACGTGGGCCCACATTTACTTGGTTTTATTTTGTTATTTGATTATTTTGTTATTTGAATTCCCAATGTTTCTCTACTTTATGCCTGGGTTCCCCTAGTACAAGCGGGGTGTTTTAATGTATTGAGCATGCGGTGCCTATGGTGGGAAGAGCTTCCCCTACATTATAACAGTGAGAGCACCCGGTGCCAATTATGAATAAATGACAGTGTTAATTGTAATGGATAACATGCCCAGGCTTCAGTAAAAGTAGACTTGATTGGGATCATTGTGTGTGTCTGTTTCTTCCGTTTTCCATTTGCTATTCTAACCCCTGGGTAAATATTGTGACTGTATAATTATTTAACCCTTACACCCCATTCACAGAATAGCATTTGAAGGGTCTATACAGGGGGTCAAGGAAGTGTACTGCTTAAAGGGAAGCCCAATAATACTATTGAACTGACAGTCACTGGGTGTGGGAGGGCTGTTGGAGGTACTGGGGGAAGTGAGGGTGTGTGGGGAGCTACTGCTGACCGCCTTGGAAGGCGAGGGAGACCAGAGTACCAGTCCCCAGGTTAGTAAATCCTGGGCCCCATCCACTCCAGCTGCAAGCCCTCCAGAACGACATTCCGGGCCAAAGACGGGGGTACATATAGGTCCAATACTATAGTATCCTACTACCCAGTGTCTGTGTAGTACTACTCCCACAAGCAGGGATAATCCACCCTTCTACATTTGGCGTCACGAACAGGATCAACATCCTACTCCACTTCCTTGACAGACCAGTAGAGAGACCATGAAGTCCAAAAAAAGGACCCGTGCCGCGCAGGTGTCGATCCGACAGCTGTTCGCTGGCCATGAGCGGTTGAGCGCGCGCCAGGAACAGCTCTCCCAGGCCTTGCAACCGGAGCTGACCGAGCAGGGTAGAGAGACCATGACGTCCGAAGAAGGGACCCGCGCTGTGCAGGAGATGGCGGTGAGAGGCGAGCAACTAGCCGACGAAGTGGAGGAGCTGTGGCGTCGGCTGAGGGCCCAGATGTGCTACGGGGAGGAGGTGCAGCTGCGGTGCGACCAGCTGGAAGAAACAGTGAAGAAACTGGAACAGACCCAAGCCAGGGATCTGGAGGAGCTGCAGGAGAAGTGCCGGACTCAGGCGGCACTCCTGGAGCAGCAGGCCGAAACAGTGAAGAAACTGGAACAGACCCAAGCCAGGGATCTGGAGGAGCTGCAGGAGAAGTGCCGGACTCAGGCGGCACTCCTGGAGCAGCAGGCCGAAACAGTGAAGGAGTTGGAGCAGGCACTCCAAGAGAAGCGTGACTCTCAGGCGGCTCGGCGGGAGCAACGAGACGGCCAAGACGCCGCCACCGAAGTGAAGGAAGAGGGGTCAGTCACCAGGGAGGAATTGACCGCACAGGTGAAGGCCCTGGCAGACATAGCAAACCGACAAGCAGGCCTCCTAGACCAACAGGCGCTGGCCCTGGAAAGGACCCAAGCCGCCCTCGACGGGGGACGGACGTTTCTCGACCTGACGATGGCGGCGATAAACTGGTCCGAAGAGGAGATGGTCCTGCCCCCCACGGAGGGTCCCGCCCCTTCCCCCGCTCCCGAAGTGCCAGGCCCGTCGGGATTCCGACCTGGACCGTGAAGGGCGATCGACGCCGTCGACCCAGCCGCCCGCAACGGCTGCGGGGTGGTCCGGGTGAACGAAGTCCGGGCTCTGCTAGGCCCGGAGGAACGGACCGAACCGCGGGGGGTCTCGACAGTCGTCACGGGACGGATGGTGACCCAGAAGAGGAACCGCGGGTACGACTGGGCGGAGACGCGGCGACTTCGAGCGGAAGGGCCCCAGCTGGAATCAGTGGGGCGGGCAGTGTTCCGAGGGATCCAGCCCGCCAAGACCCCGTTCGATCGGCAACGGGAGAAGAAAGAGCCTGACCGGAGAGAGCCGGACAGGAGAGGGCATGAGAGAGAGCCAGACAGGAGGGGGCCGGAAAAGAGAAAGGCCGACCAGGGAGGGCCTGAACAGAGAGAGCCCGAAAGGAGAGGGCATGACAGGAGAGAGCCCAACAGGAGAGAGCCCGACAGGAGAGAGCCTGACAGGAGGGGGCCTGAAAAGAGAAAGCCCTAACGGAGAGGGCCTGACAGGAGAGAACCTGAGAGGAGAGAGCCCAACAGGAGGGAGCCCGACAGGAGAGAGCCTGACAGGAGGGGGCCTGAAGGGAGAAAGCCCGAACGGAGAGGGCCTGACAGGAGAGAGCCCGACAGGAGAGAACCTGACCAGAGAGAGCAGGAGAGAGAGCCTGACAGGAGGGGGTCTGAACAGAGAAGGGCCGACCAGAGGGGGCCTGAACAGAGAGAGCCCAACAGGAGAGAGCCCAACAGGAGAGAGCCCGACAGGAGAGAGCCTGCTCAGAGAGAGCCCGACAGGAGGGGGTCTGAAAAGAGAAGGGCCGGCCAGAGGGGGCCTGAACAGAGAGAGCCCAACGGGAGAGAGCCCAACAGGAGAGAGCCTGACAGGAGAGAGCCTGACCGGAGGGAGCCGGACAGGAGGGGGCCTAAACGGAGAGAGCCCGAAAGGAGAGGGCCTGAGGGGAGAGAGCCCAACAGGAGAGAGCCCGACAGGAGAGAGCCTGACAGGAGGGGGCCTGAACAGAGAGAGCCCAACAGGAGAGGGCCTGAGAGGAGAGAGCTTGACGGTGGAGACCGGGACCTCTGGAGGCAGAACTACCACCGAGGTTTCCGACCAGGAGGTCAAGGAGGCGAGGACAGCCCGGACCAGGGGCCTTGTCGGCGTCGCTACCGGCGCAACTTTCAACACCGGCGCAGACGCTCCCCGGCAGGTGTCAAACCGGGCCTAGAGGGTGGGGATGGGAACGTCGGGAGGACGTCAGGAGAGGTAAAGTCAGTCCCCTCAAACGAGGATGGAGAAGACGGCGGAGATGGGGGCGAGGAGGGCGCCGCGGGCGGCTCCTCAGAGGCCTCGGCGGGCGAAGCCGTGGCCAAGGGCCTACCAACAGAGACAGACGGATCTGACGCAGAATCAGATGCAGGGGAGGTTGGACAAACCTGGCCCCAGAGGAGCACCAGAGGTCGGCTACCCGCTTGGTATCGCCAGGACTACGTGCTGAAGAGTGTGGTTGTAGAACAGTGTGTGAAACTAATGGAACAATGTGTGAAACAGGGTCTAAGGACCGTTTTCATGTCATTAAACTGGTTTCATTGAGTAACTTGCAGAGGACTTGGCAAGTTTAAAGTGGGGGGAAATGTAGCAGCCTGAATATTCTACAAAGTATTCAGTAGTGCTAACTAACTGTTACTTTCCCTGTGTGTGTAACGTGTGATTAACAGTGTTCCTTTGGGTAGCTTAACAGTGTTCCTTTGGATAGCTCACCCAGTCTAACGACGAGGTGAGGTGCTACTCTTCTCCGGCTGCAGTATGGATTACTAACAATAACATTGAGCCCTTTTCCCTTTCTGGAGCGGTCCTTGAGTGGGACCAGTGGAGGTTGCCAGCAGGGGGCGGAGTGGCAGTGGTGGCAGGTGGAGAGGTGGAGAGAGGAAAGCAAGAGGGAGTTACCTGGGAGCGAGAGTACCAGGAAGCTCTCTTCGGCATTGGACTTGGCCGTGAACAGTCGCAGCCACAGCGGGCGTGTGCTTTGGAATAGCCCCGTTGAAGAAGTTATGAAGGAGAGCCCCGTTGGAACTACTACTACTAAACTACTGAGCAACATACGTCACCTGCCGATTAACCGCTTAGTTGATATTAAGCCAAGAAAGAAGTTTGGTCAACAGTAGAAAAAGATACAAGGCAAGCAATTGCATTCCACAATTTTTTTTTAAATTATTATAGGCCTATAATATGTCCAGGTAGAGGTCCAGTCTTCCACTCCTGTTGTTTGTAGTGCTAGGGCCTTTCTGTCACGACTGCTGCTCACCTCAGACTGGACACACGCACGCACGGCATTATAGTGGTAATTTATCCTAGAAAACAAAACAGGGAGATAGAGAGTTATGGAGTTGCTCATGCACTCAACAACAACACACATCTTGTATCTCTTCTCATCTCTAACATTTCCATTCACAGCATGCAAGCATCCTGCTTCAAGAGGTGTATGATTGTGTATGTGACAATAAAACTCGATTTGATTTCAATATTTTAGAGGGTTTAGAGTTCACCCACCAGTTTCTGCTGTGGGAAGCTTGGTATTTTACTAATTTTAGTATACATATTTTGCTTGCTTAATCATAACATCTAACTTTTATAGATCGACATCTTACCATGGTTGGCTTGCAGTATTTGGACACAGACAGGAGAAGAAAAAGGTTGACTAGTTCATATAGTTTAACTACAGCTCAGACAACAACTTAAAGGTCAGGCCAGCTTGACTTAGATATGACATGTCCAAGTAAATCACATCTTGTTCTTTTTCTCATTATCTTCATATCAATCTTGTGACAGATACGACAAAACCCATAATCTCACCTTTGTTTATTTTGTCATTATCTGTTATTAATTTGTCATCTTAATTTGTCAAATTTTAAACTGTGTATAATCTTTCTATGGCCATAGAAACAGATAATAAACTATATTCTATTTTTGATACAATTTGACTCATCTGAATTTCTACAGTTTCACAGTTTGGCTCATTTAAAATATTCCACAACAGGTTCAATGTGTTTTACTGTAATATGTACATGACTACAATGAATTTGTGATTGACAATTATGGGGTAAAGTCTGGAATGATTCTGCAGGCACATTTTGAGGGAGAGCAATTCACAGCAAACCAAAAAGGCCAACTAAAAGGCTGATGCTGTTCCAACCATATTTGTGCATCGCCCTAAGCCCCAGAGGAGGAAGGGTCCCGCTGTGAGAACCAGCCCAAAACCTCCAGCACATGTTCATGCTGTGGCCAATGACCACACATATTGTGCCCAAATGAACTTTGGTATGAATAACGTAAAGTTGTAATTTATATAATATTTCAATGACTCGCCTACACACCCTCGCTGTAACACTGACAATACCATATCATCATTTCAGATTGTAACATATAAAGATGGAACCAGGAGTATTAGGGGAGGTGTTTGACAAGCTGAAGGTAGATGGCCTGACAGAGATGATAGTGTCTGATAGTAATGATAGTGTCCCCCACAGTTACAGCATGTTTGAAAAGCTTACGTGGGAGGGAGAGGGATACGGGAGGAGGCTGTGGGAGTCTGGGTTCTTTGCAACAAGTGCTGGCCTGAAATTCATGGTGGAGCAGGAACGATAGGTTATGTATATAACCTAGTTATATGAGTACTGGCTGAGCGTCCTGCTCTTCGCCATCGAGATATACCTCATCTCCAGTACCTAGTGTACTCCATCAACGAATAAAAAACAATACACCCAGCACCTGCCAGGCCCCGCCCCAGTGCTACGTACTATATAGCACTAGGCGTGGTCACCACTCGCTCTTCCTCGGAAAAAACCGTTTCCCAAGAAAAGTTTCCCCAAGGGACCTCAGGGCAAGCTAAGAGCAGGACGCTCAGCCAGTACTCATATAACTAGGTTATATACATAACCTATCGTTATATTAGTCGTACTGGCGAATCGCGTCCTGCTCTTCGCCATCGAGATATGGGGACAGAGCAGACGCGAGGACCGACAAATGCACCCCCTGAAGACCCGAAAGCCCACATCAGGGGGGAGGGGAGTCCCGTCACCCCATCCTTCCTAATGAAGAGGGGGCGGCAGTCAACTCCACCCGAGTGCGAACAAGAGGGAACTAGAACCTCTTGAACGCACAGCACAGGCGGAACCACATGTGACACAACACATTGTGGCCCACACCCACACACTCCTGCTACCCCACCAAAGGACGGGAAGCAGGAGAGGTCCCAGACCTCAGAACCGCCTGGGAGACAGAACCCCCAGTCATGTCCATGAGGTAAAACCTTACGAAGGGACCCGGTGAGGACCATGAAGCCGCAGCACAGATGTCCTCCACCGAGGCCCCACCCAGTAGGGCGGCAGAGGCCGCCACCCCACGAGTGGAGTGCGCCCTGACGCCCCCAGGGGGAGCCAGCCCGGCCAACGTGTAGCAAAGGGCAATGCCCTCGCACAACCAATGGGACAGGCGCTGTTTCGACAGTGCCTTACCAGCACGAGAGCCACCGTAACAGACAAAGAGCTGATCGGTAGCCCTGAGGCCCTGAGTACGGCTGAGGTATATCCCCAAAGCCCGGACCGGACATGACAGGTGAAGGCCCGCCTCCAACTCACTAGCGTGAGGAGGCGGATGAAACGCCTGAACCATAATATCCCTGGATCCGGATATTTTTTTTTTCACGAAGGCTGGATTAGGCCGCAGAGTGGTACCGCTATCGGAACGAATAGACAGACACTCGGGTCGCACCGAGAGAGCACAAAGCTCACCTGCGCGTTTAGCGGAGGTGATGGCCAGCAAGAACGCAGTCTTGAATGACAGCTGTTCCAACGACGCTTGCTCAAGAGGCTCAAACGGGGCCAACCAGAAGGACCGCTTTCAATACCAACACATTGAATGTAGCGCAGACCGGGCAGCATGGCTTGCCAGCTGCCCCCTACTGCGTTGGCCCGACGCGTCTCCAGCGAAGGAGGCGTCGGTGAAAAACGTGACGTGTGACAGCCTACTGCCCATGGGGACCCCCCTGGTGAGGACCCCAGGCCCTCCCCAGGGGCAAGGTCCCGCAGTACTGACACGGGAACCTTAGCCGCTTCCACTTGCCTCTCACCGGGTCTATTTCCATACTGGAAAAGAACCACCTCCGTAACCTCCTCCTGGGGTGAAGAGGAGGCCAAGAGGGACCACGGAATGAGCAGATGCCCTCATACCAAGCAGGCGTATCACAGACAGCGCCGTAACCGTCGCAACACGCTCTGAGAGGGATGCCCATAGCACTCCACCTGTTTACTGGGAAGAGGAGTACTCTACTTCCAGTCTACAGCAACCCCAGGCTGGTAGGAAACCTGCCTGGTATGAGACCTGACGATCCACCTTGACCGCCAAGGACCAGAACGTCGTCAGGGCAGAATACACTTCATAACCCCTGACGACGCAGAGGCCCCAGTGCGGCCTCCATGCACTTGGTGAAGATGCGGGGAGCCAGAGAAAAGCCGAACGGCAGCCCCTGGTACTCATACGCTAACCCTGCAAAGGAAGCGTAGATAAGCCCTAGGATGGAAGATCGGGGATGCGAACACGCATCCTACAGGTCTATGGAGGAGAACCAGACCCCCACCTGACAGTGTTCAACAGGTAGGAGACGATCCAAAAAATGCTGAACCTTCCCATGGGACTTTTCTCGATTTCTCAGGCACCAGAGAACACCGGGAGGAAAATGCCACGACGATGGCTTGCTTCGTCCACAGAGATTGGATCTCGTTGACCAGAGCCGTCACTGCTGGTGACCCTGACAATAGGGTCTGTACCAAACCCGAAAACGGGTGGGGTTGTGTAAATACAAGTCCCCGCCTCAGCGTTCTCTCCATCCACCTCGACATATGGTACTGCTGTAGCCATATGTGATGACACTCCCAACGCACCCGCCGCCATGTGGCGCATGTCCGCTAGGAACTGTAGATAGGCGGCCCGGTCCCACCCGCTGTGCGTAGCCAACCCTGGACCCGTGCGAGCAGAGCGTTCCGTGTCGGGACATCTGACCCTGACACTACCCACGAGGCAATCGCACCCAAGGGGGGACCCCGACAGAAAGGGCCGGTTTGACGCCCAAGATACCTCTGGGAAAACATGGCCGCCTGTCGAGGGCCTCGCCATAGCCGCTGACGAGGCCGTGCTCTCACCTCTGGCTGCGCGGTGTGAGGCGGTGTGGGGCCTAGGACAAATACCGCCCGCGCTCCAGCGGAAGACCAAGATCCTCTGCGGAGAGGGGAGCCCTGAGCGGTTATAGCTTGCGGCTAGGTCAAAGCTAATAACGTCAACAACCTCGCGCGATGTGTCGACGTCGGCTGGCCCTCAAGGCCCCGCCACCAGACACAATTTTTGATCGAAATAACAGCAATTCGAACACAGTTACTAATCGCTGCCAATTCCATACCGTGGCGGTACAGGCTTTAGCAGCCCACCAGCCACTCGCCGGGCCGACCCACCTCATGGCGTCGGCCGGGCGGGGCACTGTTTCAACATGTCAAAAGCAAAGGACTGATGCTAACACGGAGCACCAGTGGTGGTTGCAACCAGCAACCTCCACTGTGGTGTGCACCATGAAGGGGTTAATGAATAAATGAACTAACACCACGAATATACTGTAGAATGGGCTAGCCCATGCACACAACGTTAAGGGGATGCGGACCAGAGAGAACCAGTCCCGCATTCATTCATAATATTCACAAACAGCACACCAGCCCTAGACCTCAGCCCATTGTGGCAACCCCAAGCCACCCCTGGGCTTGGTGATTGATGGGCGCTATGTGGCGACCCAATGGCTGGGCGCTGCCCATGTTTGGGCGTCCGCTTCCGGACGCACCTGTCACTAAATACCCATCAGAGTGATTACCTGATTAGCGAATCACGGCGCGGTGCGCCTGTTGGAGAGGGGGGACTTAATGGAGCCGAGGAGCCTCCTCTCAGTCCCCCGTAGCAGCGCAAGGCAAAAGGCCACAGAGCGGAGACGCCGCCCGGCCGACAGCAAACCGTTATTATTTGACTAAGAAAATAAAGAGTATGATTTTGGGAACTGCAACCTGTCTGTGTGTTGTTTATTCTGCCACCCCTACACCTGGAATTGCCACAGTGGTGGAGAATGCGGGCATAGTCTACTGGCAATCAGGGGTGCAGAATAAACAACAATAGACTTTATCAGAATAGAATAAAAGAAATAAAAAAAAAAAAAAAAAAAAATATATATATATATAAATTTAATAACGGAAAAAGCATGGACGCGCTGGTGCAGCAGCTTGTACAGGCGAGCATGGAACAACGGACCCGGCACGAAGAGGCCCTGCACGAACAGAGGAAACAGACGGGGATGATCCACGCGGAGCTCCAGCGGATGGCCGCTCACCGGCAGGAGGAAGGGGCCGCCGGGACGCGGCCTAACCCCGGGCGCTTCATCCCCAAGCTGACGGAGCAGGAGGATATAGAAGCCTATCTCCTGGCGTTTGAGCGCACCGCCGGCCGGGAGGGCTGGCCCGAAGACGACTGGGGGGGACTGCTGGCCCCCTTCCTGTCGGGTAATGCACAAAAGGCCTACCAGGACCTGCCACCGGAGCAAGCCGGGAACTACACTCGGCTAAAGCAGGAAATTCTGTCCCGGTACGGCCATAGTCTGCAGTCCCGCGCGCAGCGGTTCCATGACTGGGTGTATGACGCACAGGCCTCCCCGCGCTCCCAGATGCACGACCTGGTCCGCACAAGCCGAGCCTGGCTAATGACTGACCCCGGAGGGCCCACGGTTTTGGAACGGATTGTTATGGACCGCTTTGTCAGAGCCCTCCCCTATGACTCGAAGAAGCAGGCGAGTCAAGCGGACCCCCGCTCCGTGGAGCAGCTGGTGAATATTGTGGAGGCCCACCAGGTAACGCGGGAGTTACTCAAAGGGGGGCGAGGGGAAAAGCCAGAGCGGCCGAGAACAAGGAGGGGTCCCGACGAGCCCAGCCCAAGGGGCCGGGTAGGGAACGCAGGTGAGCCCGAACTACCCCGAAGAAGACCGCTGTTCGACCAGGACCAAAGACGCTGCTACAACTGCGGCGAGCCCGGGCATCTCTCGTGGAACTGCCCAGGCCGGGATGTGTCCATGCCATCGGCGGCAGCTTCAGACCCCCGCGGAAAGACGTGCAACTATGGCGCAGCCTGTTGGGCCCATAAGGAAACATCGGCGACACTTTTACCCGTGCGCGTCAACGACAAAGATGCCGTAGCGCTCCTGGACTCGGGTAGTGCCATAACGCTGGTTCAGCCCCATTTGGCACACTGCGATGCAGAGGCTCCGCAAGTGTCAGTGTCCTGTGTGCACGGGGACACAAAGTTGTATCCTACAGCGCCGATCACCCTGACAACCACCAAGGGGGTCTGCTCGATGACAGCCGGCGTCATACCTAACCTGCCGGTAGCGCTGCTGATTGGTCGAGACTGCCCCCTGTATCGCCAGCTGTGCTCAGCCATCATATCCCCGCGCACCCCACCCTCTACGGGTAAACCGAGGAAGAAGAAAGGGTTACGTCAGCCGAAGGTGTGTGCTCTGAACGTAACGGGGAGTGAGACTGAGACGGCCTCAGATGTAGGTGACGACGCGCCGGAACCCCTGGATATACCGGGGAGTGAGACAGAGACGGCATCAGGTGTGGGTGACGACGCGCCAGCGCCCCAAGCGGGCCCCGAGACGGATAACAGTGACGAGGACCCCTTTGCGGAGTTCCCCCAGGCGGACGAGGTGGGGAGGGACCTGGCGGGTCAGTTCGGAACGGCCCAGCTGGAAGACCCAAACCTAACGCAGGCCCGGGCGAATATCAAGACCATAGATGGAAATCCCGTGGAGGGGGTGAGTAACCTGCCATATCCTCACTTTGCAATAAAAAGACAATTGCTGTACCAAGTTGTAAAAAAGAATGATGAGGTTAGGGATCTATTGCTGGTA
The DNA here is from genome assembly GCF_963971535.1 of Notolepis coatsorum. Taxonomy (NCBI): domain Eukaryota; kingdom Metazoa; phylum Chordata; class Actinopteri; order Aulopiformes; family Paralepididae; genus Notolepis; species Notolepis coatsorum. The sequence continues at coordinate 38,223,455 of NC_140179.1, forward strand.
CCGAAGTTCTTTATTCCCACTGTACTCCAGCTGGCGCATTCACATATCCTCGGAGCGCACCTGGGCGTGGACAAAACCATGGAGCGCATAAGGGCGCGTTTCCATTGGCCGGGCATGAAGAGAGCGGTAGAGGACTATTGCCGGAGCTGTCCAGAGTGTCAACGCGCAGCACCAAAGGTACAATATAAAAGTCCTCTGATCCCGCTGCCCATCATTGAGACCCCATTCTCAAGAATTGCCCTCGACGTAGTGGGCCCTCTAGTTAAATCGTCCCGAGGCCACCAGTATATACTGGTAATCATAGATTATGCTACCCGTTACCCCGAAGCCATCCCGTTACGCACGGTGACGGCCAAAATTGTGGCACGGGAGCTCTTTCATTTGTTTAGTCGGGTGGGAATTGCCGACTCTATTCTCACGGATCAGGGCTCGTGCTTTATGTCGCGGGTCATGAAAGAAATGTGCAAACTAATGAAAGTGGAACAGCTACGAACCTCCATATACCATCCACAGACGGATGGACTGTGCGAGCGCTTTAACAAGACCCTGAAAAGCATGCTAAAGAAGGTGATGGAGAAGGATGGGAAGAATTGGGATCAGTTGTTGCCCTTTCTGATGTTCTCTGTGCGTGAGGTCCCACAGGCCTCCACTGGCTTCTCGCCATTTGAGCTGCTCTACGCCCGCAAGCCGCGGGGTCTCCTGGACATCGCAAAGGAGATTTGGGAGGAACAGCCGTCGCCCCACCGGTCTCTCATAGAGCATGTGCAGGTAATGAGAGACAGGATGAAGGCGCTCTGGCCAGTGGTGAGAGAACACATGCAACAGGCCCAAGACGCACAGAAGCGCATTTATGACCGGGGCGCACAGCCACGGGAGTTTAATGTGGGGGACCGAGTCCTAGTACTGGTACCGACAGCAGAGTGCAAATTCCTAGCCAAATGGCAGGGACCCTACGACATAATCGAGAAAGTGGGTCCCGTCAACTACAAGGTCCACCAGCCCGACCGTAGGAAGCATCGACAGTTATACCATGTTAACCTGTTGAAGAAATGGCATGCCCGGGATGTGTTGCTCTCGCCCCCCCCTCTTCCCCCTTTTGCGCAGCAGGTGGCAGAGGCGGCTGATGTTCCCATCGGGGAACAGTTGTCCCCGACCCAACGGCAGGAGCTTCGGGAGCTGGTCCAACAGAACCGGGACGTGTTCTCGGCCACGCCGGGCCGCACCACATTGGCCCAGCACCACATCATTACCAGCCCGGGAGACAAGGTAAAGCTGAAGCCCTATCGTATCCCAGAGGCAAAAAGAGAGGCAGTCAGAAGAGAAGTGCGGGTCATGCTGGAGATGGGAGTAATTGAGGAGTCTCATAGCGGGTGGTCCAGTCCTATTGTTTTAGTGCCAAAACCCGACTCAACAACCAGGTTCTGTAATGATTTCAGGAAGCTTAATGAAATTTCAAAGTTTGACGCCTATCCCATGCCTAGAGTGGATGAGCTCATTGACAGACTGGGCCTGGCCAGATTTATCACGACACTAGACCTAACGAAGGGTTATTGGCAAGTCCCTCTGGCCCCCGCCTCAAGGGAGAAGATGGCTTTCTCCACCCCAGATGGGCTGTTCCATTATAAAGTTCTCCCGTTTGGCCTGCATGGGGCGCCATCTACCTTTCAGAGGCTGATGGACAGAGTACTACGGCCCCATCGGGAGTATGCAGCCGCATATCTCGATGACATTATCATCCACTCGTCAGATTGGGACACCCACCTCCAAAAGGTGAGAGCGGTGTTGGGGGCCCTCCGGGAGGCGGGTCTCACCGCCAACCCAAAGAAATGCAGGCTGGGATTAGAAGAGGCAGAGTACCTGGGGTTCACAATAGGCCGGGGCAATGTGAAACCGCAGAAGAGGAAGATTGATGCAATAAGGGAGTGGCCTCGCCCTTTAACCAAGAAGCAGGTCAGGACATTTAATGGGCTAGCGAGCTATTATAGGAGGTTTATCCCTAACTTTGCTGCTTGCGCTGCTCCCCTCACAGATCTGACCCAGGCGCGGCGGCCGTTCACGGTGAAGTGGACACCGGAGGCGGAGGCGGCGTTCGAGGACCTCAAGACTGCCCTCTGTTCGGGACCGGTGCTGATCTCCCCGAACTTCGACAAGGAGATGACGGTACAAACAGACGCATCAGAGGTGGGACTGGGAGCGGTCCTCTCCCAGCAACTGGAGGGTGAGGAACATCCGATTTTATATGTGAGCAGGAAGCTGCTGCCACACGAGCGCAACTATTCTGCGGTGGAGCGCGAAGGTCTGGCAATTAAGTGGGCACTGGAGACGCTCCGCTATTATCTGCTGGGGAGGCGTTTCACGCTGGTGACGGATCACGCCCCCTTAGTCTGGATGGCCAAGACAAAGGGGACCAATGCCAGGGTGACTCGATGGTTTCTGGAGTTACAGTCATTTAACTTTTCTGTCATTCACAGGTCAGGGGTGGCGCATGGCAACGCAGACGCCCTCTCCAGGAAGGATGCCTGTTGGGCGTCGGACGCTCTTCCCCGACGGTCGGAGCTGGAGGGGGGGTACTGTGGCAACCCCAAGCCACCCTTGGGCTTGGTGATTGATGGGCGCTATGTGGCGACCCAATGGCTGGGCGCTGCCCATGTTTGGGCGTCCGCTTCCGGACGCACCTGTCACTAAATACCCATCAGAGTGATTACCTGATTAGCGAATCACGGCGCGGTGCGCCTGTTGGAGAGGGGGGACTTAATGGAGCCGAGGAGCCTCCTCTCAGTCCCCCGTAGCAGCGCAAGGCAAAAGGCCACAGAGCGGAGACGCCGCCCGGCCGACAGCAAACCGTTATTATTTGACTAAGAAAATAAAGAGTATGATTTTGGGAACTGCAACCTGTCTGTGTGTTGTTTATTCTGCCACCCCTACACCTGGAATTGCCACACCATTTACCCATGAAAAGGTAAACAAAGCCCCCCCGCAATACTCCCCCAGTAGACACCGATTGACTGTCAGCATGAATGGTTGAGAGGAGGGAAGACTGTAGTGTAGACAGACATTCCCGCAGCAGGGAGACAAAACAGAAACAGTAGCCCAACATAGCATAGCGTTAGCCGCGCGCTCCAGGATAACGGGGAAAACAACAACGTTTACCCAGATATCCCGCCGCTTGCGCCAATACACAACTCGGTTGTCTCCCGGGACAACTCGAGCACATCACAAACGCCAGCATTGTCATGTCTAGTGACATCCCACAGCGGGGAACAGTAGAACAGTGACCCAGCATTATAGCATTTAGTATTAGCAGCGCGCTCCAGGACAGCCTGGAAAACGTCCACCTCAGAGGGACGTTTACCCAAACATCCTGCCCCTGGCGCCGATATACAACTCGATTGTCTACAAAACAACAAGCAGCATTTACTAACATCAGCGATAATGCCTAGTGGCGCAAGTCCTACCTTGTGTGAGGTAGCTGCTGTCAACAAGACGAGGAGACTACAGACTCGACGCTGAGATGCATCGAAATGCATCCCGCTGCAGAGTCGCAGAACCCGTACGAGCGCCGTCAGAACATGCCGCGAAGATTCCAGGGGTAGGCAAATCTTCGGTAAGCACTCAACCTAATTTCTCTAAACTTTTCATGACAACTAGTTGCATAGGGTGCACGCATCCGCTATGATGGAAACGAAAATAGAGGAAGAGCGAGTGGTGACCACGCCTAGTGCTATATAGTACGTAGCACTGGGGCGGGGCCTGGCAGGTGCTGGGTGTATTGTTTTTTATTCGTTGATGGAGTACACTAGGTACTGGAGATGAGGTATATCTCGATGGCGAAGAGCAGGACGCGATTCGCCAGTACGACTAATATAACAACGACCCCCATCTTACCAGACAACAGCATGGCTCCTGGAGCATGTGAACCATTGGTTTGACCTCATGTCCTCTCACCACCCAGTAATGGCACTGAGTAGGCACAAGATGGAGGAATACCAAAAGGCCATCAAGTTCCTCCAGCCTTTTCGCAGACTTCCTGGACGCAAAGTAGACATTTCTCAGTCCTGGGCCCTCATTCATCAACGTGACGTAGAAAATTTTCTATTTCCACACGTAAGCACAGAATTTAGAATGCGTGCACGCACAAAAGAAATGGGATTTACCACACGTGCGTACGCAGGTTCTACGCACACCTGTCATGATAAATATCACCTTGGCCCTGCGCCGAGGCTTGTGCACACTTTCACGTATTTGCATACCAGAACCGCCCCAATTAACCATATACGGTAATGGACCACCCCCATGAAATGTGGAAAAGTGGACTAAGCCGAGGGTGTTGTACACTGTCGGATATTATATCTATTAACTTCCTAAAAGACCATTGCTGCCTGGACACCGCAAACACTAATAAAGACCATTAACCACTGTTTTGCCCATTAGTGTCATTAATGCATGCTGGAATAAGAATGCCTTTCTTAATTTATTTTTAATATTAATAATTATTATAATACAATAAAAGACAGCTCCGTCTTTTAATACACATATATTGTACAGTAACGTCAAATAAATACTACAGTCCCCGCTGAAATAAAGGTTCTGCACGCACATACCAGCAGTGATCTACAGCATAAAATACTTATAATACTATTCTGAGTAGATAATTCATCTGTATCGCAACAGAGTCACGAATCTGGTCGGGGCAGGTAGCATTATGTCGGGAAAATCCTTATGAAATAAACAAAAGTGAATTAAAGAATTTAAAAACAAAGTTTAGCATATTAAATCGTTTTATAAGCTTTCTGAGTAGATAATTCATCTGTATCCAACAGAGTCACGGATCTGGTCGGGGCAGGTAGCATTATGTCGGGAAAATCTTTATGAAATAAACAAAAGTGAATTAAGGAATTTAAAACGAAGTTTAGCATATTAAATCGTTTTATAAGCTTATAGCTTTTTTCGTGCTGATTTGAGAAGGGTCCAGCTGCAGAGCCGGAGAGCAACTCTCAGGGCCAAGATAGCACTTATACTATTTTGAGAGAGACAGCAGAGAGACAGACAGCAGAGAGACAGACAGACAGACAGACACTGTTCCACAGTGTGTGTGTGTGTGTGTGTGTGTGTGTGTGTGTGTGTGTGTGTGTGTGTGTGTGTGTGTGTGTGTGTGTGTGTGTGTGTGTGTGTGTGTGTGTGTGTGCGTGTGTGTGACTACTAGTCTAATAGTAGAGACTCAGCCCCCCCCCCCTCTGGACCACCTCCTAGTAGAGACTTCTCTAGGAAGAAGACGAAGATGAGGATTAAGGCGAGACACTGCAGGTGAATAGGCAAATATACTTTTTTTGTTGATTTTGAGATTTTGTTATATTTTGCTTCCTAAACATGTCTTCTATGAAACTAGTGACAATAAAACGTCAATAACACACATTTAGTTGTTCATTTTACTTCATTTTGCCTTATTGCATCCATAAATGTCCACATATTTAATGGGGAAGTGCCTCATTTGCATATATAAACATACATTTCAGAAAACTTGTCTCTACTAGGAGGTGGTCCAGAGGGGGGGGGGGGTCTCTACTGGGAGGTGGTCCAGAGGGGGGGGGGGGGGTCTCTACTAGGAGACTAGTGGTCACACACACACACTGTGGAACAGTGTCTATCTGTCTGTCTGTCTGTCTCTCTGCTGTCTGTCTCTCCGGCTCTGCAGCTGGACCTTCTCAAATAAGCACGGAAAAGCTTTTAAGCTCATAGCTCCAATTTGGGTCCCAAATTGCGGTACAAATGAAGGAGGTGTCTCGGGTAGTGGACTCTAGTTAATATTATGTTCTCTCTGCAATTAGACTGCCCCTCATTCATTCATTCATCCCTATCTGATGCTATCTGGAGTTGAGGATACAGAAATGATTCTTATTGGGGATTGGAACACGGATATGCAACAAAAAGATGCACCCGTCTTCAAATCCTACAATAGGTTTTGTGATCTGCACGGCCTCAGCAAACTAATCACACAACCCACACGTGTGTGTGAGTCAACTCAGACTACCATTGACCTCATCCTGACCTCTGACAAGTCCAAGATCGCCAATAAAGGGGTTATAGCATGCGGGTTAAGTGATCATTATATGATATTCTGTACCCGCAAAAAGCTAAAACAAAAGGCTGGCTGTCACAAAACAGTCACATCTAGAGACCTAAAAACCTACTCTAGCGAGGCCTTTAACCTTGAACTGGAGGGTCTGGACTGGTCAGATGAGCTCAATGGTACACTGGTTGAAGAAACATGGCTTGGCTTCAAAACCAAATTTTCAACGATACTAAACAACATGGCCCCCCTAAGAACCACCAGGGTAAAAAATCGCGCTGAGCCGTGGATGCACGCTGAAATACTGACCGCTATGAAAACCAGAGACAAAAAATGCTCTGAGTTTCGTAAAAGTCAGTCAAAGCTTAACATAAGCACGAGCAGTGAACTCCAAGCCCACGTGACTGAACTCAAACTGCAAAGAAACAGAATAAGAAATGATGTAAACTCCATGATCAAAACAGCAAAGAAAAAATTCATCAATGACAAAACCGAGGAAAACAAAAACAAACCGCGTGAACTTTGGAAATTACTCAATAACCAACTAGGCTGCAGTAAAAAACTTAAAACCAGATTCTCAAACATAAACATAAAGACGGACAACACGCTCATCACAGAAAAGCTGGATGTAGCCAATTACTTAAATAGTTTCTTCACAAACATAGCCACAACACTGGTAAACAAACTACCCTCCCACTCAGGGCATTATGGGGTAGAACACATAGTAGCTTACTACAAAAACCTAGGGGTCCACAAAGACGACTTCAAACTGGAAATGGTAACAACAGATGAGGTACTCAAAAAACTGAGCGCCCTCCAACCTAACAAGGCCACTGGCCATGACAACATCCCCTCCAAATTCCTCAGAGACTCAGCAGCCGCCATCACCCCAGTCATCACACACATAATAAACCTCTCTATAAAACAGGGACACGTCCCCAAGGACTTCAAAATAGCGAGAGTGACCCCTCTGCACAAAAAAGGCAGTAAATTAGACCCAGGCAACTACCGCCCTGTTTCTATCCTTACCTCCATCTCGAAAGTCATGGAAAAAATTGTATACGAACAGGTCGAAAAATACCTTGCGGAAAAAAATCTAATCTACGAATTCCAATCTGGCTTCAGAACATCCCACTCCACTGACACATGCCTTCTCTATTTAAACGACCACATCAAACAAGAGGTGGACGCGGGCAAATACTGCGGCATGGTCATGCTGGACCTACAAAAGGCCTTCGACACTGTCAATCACACCATTCTGATTGACAAGCTAAAAGCAATTGGTTTTGATAGTCTATCAGTGAGCTGGATGCAATCCTACCTGGAGGGGAGAGAGCAGATGGTGGAGGTAAACGGTACCCTATCCCCCCCCCTCACAGTAAACTGTGGTGTTCCACAAGGAAGCATACTAGGTCCGCTACTGTTCCTAATTTATGCAAATGACATGTCGTCAGCTTGTGACTGCAACTTGTTCCTGTTTGCGGACGACTCAGCCCTGCTGGTCTCTGACAAGAACAAATTACAGGTTGAAAAAACCCTCAGCTCAGAACTAAGCAAAATCTGCATATGGCTCGCTGATAACAAACTATCATTACACATGGGCAAAACAGAGTCCATTCTCTTCGGTTCAAATAACAAACTCAGCAAGACCGACGGCTTCTCAGTTACAGTGGGTGACAATATTGTCACAAGGAAAGAAGATATTACCTACCTGGGTTCCATCCTAGAGGCAAATCTTTCCTGTGACAAAATGGCATCCAATGTAATAAAAAAAGTCAACCAACGAACTCGTTTCTTGTACCGGATCTCCTCACTGGTAAACAAGAATACCCTGAAGACTCTAGCAGGAGCACTCATTCAAGGGTACTACGACTATGCTTGCACCTCATGGTACCAAAGCACCTCAAAGGCGCTAAAAACAAAATTACAAACATCTCAAAACAAACTGGTCAGACTACTGCTTGACCTTACTCCTAGAACCCACCTCACCCCTGCCCACTTTGACAACCTAGGATGGCTTAGAGTAGACGACAGAGTACAGCAACTTGCAATGGGCCTGGTCTACAAGATACACTACACGACCAAGGTACCCATGTACATGACTAAATACTTCCCAAAGGTCAGTGAATACCACGATCACAACACCAGAGGGAGCTCCACAAATCATGTTAAACCCAGATTCGGCTCAAACAAGGGACTAAACACGTTTCGCAATTATGCCACATCAATGTGGAACGCCCTACCCAAAGCTGTAAAGGAATGTGAATCACTACCCACTTTCAAAAACACTCTCAAAAAACACCTAAGGGAGACTGCAACTCGAAACTGGCCCCTGTAAATGTCCGAACACAACCCCCGCCAACACCCCCCCCCCCCCCCCACTCCTACCCCCCCCCCCCCCCCCCCAACCACCTCCAATGTACAGTCCCACCCCCACCTACCCAATCCAATGTACAGTTTCTACGCCTAATGTATATACTCTTTTCTTTCTGGACTCTTTTTGTATCACAAATACAGTACTGTAATTGCAAATCTGGTATGTCATAAATGTATAGATGTAGCAGTACTGTCTATCTGTATGTCATGTATGTCATATATGTTACGATGAATTGGAAATGGGGGACCCTGGTGGAAACAAGACGAAAGTCTTTCTCTGGTCTGCATCCCCTTAACAATTGTATGTATTGAGCTGTACTGCACTGTACCCATTCTGCAATCTGTTAATAAAGTTTTCATTCATTCATTCATTCATTCATTCATTCATTCATTCATCTCTGAAAACAGTTCCTGCGAGCGCAGTCAGTGCACCCGATAACGCTATATATATAAACCTGCATTCATTCGGAGAGAAAGACCTATTCCACATGCTATTTAGGGTTTGACAATAATTACACTAATATCGCTATTTCACAATGAACTATAATGAATTACGGGGGTCATACAGAACACGTCAGTCAAGCCTATTTCCGCGTTGAAACTAATGCATGCAACTGATCTATGCCGTCCGTCTGCAGACCCCATATTCTACCACTGGGCGTCAGCTACGCATGCTCCGAGCTGTGCGTAAATATAAGCACGGAGTCAAGTTCAAGTTGAAATTGATGAATCCCACACTTTGCTTAGAAATGGTTGTACGCACAGGTTAAGCACATATCTGTGCGTAAGTCACATTGATGAATGAGGGCCCTGGTCTCAGAATGGAGGAGCTGATGGAGCGCAGCCCTGCACCTGACCCCACTAAAACATAAACATAACAGCAGCATAAATGTGGATGATCACAGATTAATTGTTCAGACTTTTATGGTTCTTCATCTGAAAGGTTAATGTTAGTTGAGCAACTAACTAACTAAGTGTGAAGTCACTTTAAAAGAAGGAGGTACTGTATAGTATAGTTTAGATACATTAAGAGTTAACATTGTAAATTGTATATTGTATAGAAGTGTTTATAGGAACCAGTTTATCAGGAACCTAGCATGTCTTTTTTTTTTTTTACCATGCATGGTATTTTTTTCTCTGCCTATTTTATTATTGTATTTTGCACAATCAATGCGGGCATGGCCACCCGCATTTCACTGTATGCCCTGGTATGTAGTATGTGACAAATAAACCTCTTGATTCTTGATTGTAATCAGATGTACTAATACGAATACGATCGAAACTACGTGTTGCTCACTTTAACAATAAATCTAATAAACGAAGATAAATTAACGAACACCAATAACGTAAGGTTATGTATATAACCAAGTTCTATGAATTCTGGTGACGCTCAGCGTCAGTCTGCAGTGCACTGACTTCACTTCGTGCACATGCACTGAATAAAAAATTCCACAATGTACCTTTACATACCAACATTCGTCTGGCCACACCCCTATCCGCTTACCTTCATAAGCAGGTGTGTGGTCACCTACTCGCCTCCTTCCCAAACTTTCACCACAAGGCGAGATCAAGGGCCGCAGCGGCGTCCTGACGCTGAGCGTCACCAGAATTCATAGAACTTGGTTATATACATAACCTTACGTTCTATTTCATTCTGGCCTCCACTCAGCGTCAGTCTGCACAAGAGGAGCTGAGCGGAAGCCAGAAGCTCAACAAATGTACCCCGCTGAGGCCCCCCACAACCATCAGACCGGGGAGGACCGAGCCCCCCGACCCTCCCTAATGGAGGGATACCCTCCCTATTGGAGGACGGGAGGGAGACGGATCCGACCGTGCGAAGAGGAACTCAAGCAACTCAACACACAGCAACACCGTGGCTTGACCCCACGACTACGCACACGCACAACCCGCATGCCACCAGGGAACGAACGGAAGGAACAACCCTTGTTACTGCCCCCAAAATCACGGGGTCAAGAGCAAACTCAACCCCGTGGCAAGGCCGTAGCAGCGGAGCGCGAAGGAAGACCCAGACCCACTGAAGGGACTGGATCCCCTGGAAAAAGGGGGCCCGGAGAGGTCAATGACGCCAGGCATCAAGACCCCACCAGGCGGTCACTTAATGACACCGCCCCCCACATCACCAGCGTATTCGGACAGGGCCCCTCAAGAGCGGGCCCTTTCCCCCCATTAGTACGCTGCCTGGCACACTGACCCTGCAACACAGGCAGTCAGCATGGCCGTAAAGCACTCAAAAGGTTAACCAACGGAAGCAGGCAGCGCACCGGGGAAAAACCAGGCAACAGGCTGTAGACCCGAGCCTGGAGCACTGCGGACGAGACAGGCGCCAAAGGGGTCAACTGAAAACAGCACCCCGGCGGAAGGGGCGTATGCTGGCATTGTTGCGCACCATGACAAAGCCTCCATCAAAAAAAACCCACCCAGAGGGGTCGAGGCAGAGAAGGCTGACACGATTGGCAGACGTCATGAATGTGCAGGGGCACACTCAACCGGGTAACCCGGGAGTTGACTCTGCTCCAACACACCAGGGAATCAACCACCCTCTCTGTACACAGACGGTGGGTGTTCCTATAACCCCCAAGAAAAAACTCCAAAACACACCTGCGGGGGGTGTGCGAGCAGTGCGGTCTCGGGGGGGGGCCTCGCACATTTTTATTTTTTTTTGTTATTTATTATTTTTTTTATTTTTTTTTTTATCTTTATTTTATTTTTTTGCGAGGCCCCCCTTCCCGCGAGGCCCTTTTTCATCACAGACCTAAAATCTAGTTTTGCTTATATGCTTATATATTTCACATTAGACACGTTCCTGGCTCTGAGGCTCTGGGGGCGTGAACTGACTCATTGCCAGACGTGAGCGATTCGACTCACGCTCACGGCAATGAATCGGCTCTTATGAACGAGTCGCTCATGACCGACCCATCACTAGCGTCTGACTATTTCGCGCATGCAGCATTGGAGGTTATGCCAGCCAAGATGAAGAGGACATCGTTCGGCAGATGGACTGAAGATGAAAGTTGTTGCATGTTAGACAGTTCAGTCAGGCTAGCCATCCCGGCTAAAGACAGGGACAGCTAGTTAGCTTTAGCTACGTTATAATATTAAGTGTGGTTCAGTCGGGATATAGCCATGATGATGTCGGCTAGTAGCTAGCTTAGCTAAAGGCTAACTAGCGTTAGCTAACCTAGAGACAGCGCGTGCAGCCAAGATGAAGAGGATGGTCGTTCGGCAGATGAACTTCGTCAACTCCACGCGGTTGTCTCCATCCTCTTGGACGTTTGGTGAGTTTTTAATGCACTCTATTCTATTCCCGCCGTGGATATCTCTCTCTCTCTCTCTCTCTCTGGAGCCAAACTGGCCGACTAGCTGTTGTAGTACTAGTAGCTAACGGTGTGTGGCCTGGTGTCAGCACCTGTATTGCTTTTCTCACGTTGTACAGTTTTTCAGTGGTAGCCGCATAGCTTGCTTCTGCGTTAGCTAATGGTTAGCGATAGCCGGGTTGAGCTAACTGTTAGCCAGTTAGCTGTTTAGCTATGACGTTAGCTGCCGGCTGCGCTCGGCTGGAAACGTTAGTTTGATGCTATCAGTTAGCCTAGAGTTAGCTGTTAGCTTGTGCTACGACCATTGACATTAGCCGTGAGAATAGCAGGGGGTTCTGGCACTCTGACTACGACATCATCTTTGACAGAAGATGTAGTCGGGCCTGCACCATGACAAGGCTCCGGCCATAGCTTCTTTTTGTCCCGCCAGCGAGAGGCCTTTCGTCAACGTGGAGACCTGTGTTGCGGCCTTTCGCCCTGCGTTCCTTGGTGCAGGTAAGATGAATGAAAATGTCATGACATTACCCCACTCTTCCTTCCTTCCCCTCCCGAATGTTTTGTTAATAACGATGTTTTTTTCCAGGCAAAACATATGTTACTTCACAACATTTGGAGATACGACATGTGCTGTGTGTGAATTGTCTTGGTCGTTTGTGTAGCTTGGGTAGCGTTGGGCCGTTGGCCAAAGCTGTGTGTGGCCTGGTGTCAGTACCTGGCTAGCCTATTTAGCTGATGTCGGCCATTGGCTCCTTGCTGCTTTGTTTTCTCTGGTATAGACCCTCTTCTCTTTGGATTTAAGTGTTGATCTTTGTCCTTTTGGATCTATGTATATTCATGTTGCCTTTGTGAAGTTATCTTTTCCTTCTGTTTTGTTCTTCCATTAAAAGTTGAATATTCTTTAGGGGCTCATCTTTGCTTATCTCTCTCATACATGCTCTCTCTCTAACACACACACACACGACAAACACACATGCTCTCTCTCTCTCTCTCTCTCTCTTTCTAACACACACAGTCTGCCTATGGCGGCCTTTCTCGATGGCTAGGCTGTGCTCGCTGAGTCTGTACCTAGTCAAGGATCTTCAGTCACAGTGCTCAGGTATTCTGCCACTGTGTACTCTCTGTTTAGGGCCAAATAGCATTTCAATTTATTTCCAATGTGTCTCTCTCTCTCTCTCTCTCTCTCTCTCTCTCTCTCTCTCTCTCTCTCTCTCTCTCTCTCTCTCTCTCTCTCTCTCTCTCTCTGTACACTGTATATTGACTGTAGAACGGGAGCTCTCTCTCGCTCTCTCTCTTGCTATATGTTGACTGTATCATGCCCAGCCTCGGGCAGCGCTATTATTTAAGAATATGTTGACTGTATAAAAAAAAAAAAAAAAAAAAAGAATTATATATATATTTATTTTTTTACCTTTTGGCTCGCGTTTAAATCTCGCACAGGGCCTCGCATTTCTCCCAGGCGGCCCTGCCTGCGGGTATACACCAGCTATACCGCAGTACAAGTGTTTCAGTTTCCAAAAAAGGGGTTATCCCAGGCCTACGGTTTCAACGAAACATTACTTCAGACCGGGCCCGGCGGCCCGGGAAGCACACAGGAATGCCAGAGGAGGTCCAGAAGACCACCCCAACAGCCCCCTCTTCGCCATGTGTGAGAGAGGAGCAAAAAAAAGGGGAACCAGCCCCTTATAATAGTGCCAGGTACAACGTGTACCCAACAAAGGGTCTCCATAACGCCTGTTACGTATTACTTTCACATGGTGGAGGGATACTTACTGTCTGTGGTGCATATTCACATTGTGGTTGTAGTGTGTTGTCACTAATTGGTGGTTTGATTGATACACTGTTTCTTCCTGTTTTTGGTGTTCCATGTTATTAAAATGGCCGCCCTTCTAATTGACACAGGTGTGGTGATGAGGCACCACGCCCTACAAAGGAGAGCAGAGTGCATGCTGCAGTGTCTCCCACTTCACAAGAGATGTCAGCTCACCAGAGTCTCATCTGCTCTCACTGCTGCTATTTTTGCTATTGTTCTATTTTGGCCTATGTGCCTTGGTTTTGTTATTGACCTTTGGAGTCTGGAACACCCAGCTCTCACCCTTTTTGTCCATGTAAATAGCTGTTCCAATAAATAGTGTTATTTTTGAAAAACTCCTGTCTTGTCCTGTGTCCACCACTTTGCATTCAAGGCCTACACAAGCCATACTTTAGGCTTGAATGTCAACCTGTTCGGCAGCGGCAGTCCTGGCTGATGAGTATGTTTTGACCCACAGGACGTCTTTTGAGAGACAGCATTATCCTGTGCATGATGTGGGGAGGCCGAAATTGACTCCTAATAGGCCTACGGTGTCCAGTGCTGGGGGTAGTGGTAAGTTTATTGGGGCATGGGGAAGCAATGATGCCCGGAAGTGCCAGGATTGTGGGAGTGCAGGACATGTGATGGGAAATTGTTATCGTTTGCACCCAGAAAAGCGCCCGTTTAACCCACCCAGGCCAGTGATGTTGATAAATACACCTGTACGTAACCCTGTTGTTCTGTCTCCACTAGATGGCAAAGGAGTGGATGACCTTTACACACCTTTCAGGAGTAAAGGGTTTGTTTCATTGACAGAGGGAGGTCCTAAAGTACCGGTGACAATTCTCCGTGATACTGGCGCATCCCAATCTTTTGTTCAAAGTAGTGTCCTGCCCTTTACGCACCACTCAGAGTAGGGTGCAGGGGTTGTTATTGAGGCTTTTGGAATGCACACAATGAATGTGCCGCTGCATAATGTCTTTCTTGATTGTGCCCTAGTGTCAGGACCAGTGGTGATCGGAGTGGCGGCTGGCAAACTCCCTATGCAGGGGGTAACATTGCTCTTGGGCAATGACTTGGCTGGAGGTAGAGTACTGGTGAAACCGGAGGTGACATGCGTGCCAGATACTCAAGTGGCGGAGCAGTGTCTCGTGGGCTTCCTGGCCTTTACAGTGGCTGAGGCCACAGCCGAATTGGAGGAGGAGAATGAGGAGGATGAGAGTGAGAAGGATGTTGCTACTTCATGTGGCACCGTTTCTGACATTTCATGTGGCACCATTCTGGTTGAGGAGGCTACAAGGCCAGAATTGGGCTGCCAGCCTTCCTACAGTAGCTCTGATGTTCATGATGTCTCACTTGTCAGCAGTGATGATCCCGGTATGTCAGTTGATAGTTCTGATATTGATTCATGTGACCACACTGACTCTCTGCCAGGCACTGGGTATGCTAGTCAACCTAGTTACCTGTGTCCTGTGCAGCAGGAGCAGTCTTCACAACCTAGTCTAATGGGTGGCAACCATTTTGATCGTGACGAAGTTGATGTGTGTGCCACCATTTTGTGTCATGACGATGTTACTGTGTGTGCCACCATTTTGGCTTGTGACAGTAAAAAAATTCAGACACCGTTTTGTTTCATGACGAGGTTGATGTGTGTGCCACCATGTTGGATCCTGACGCTGTTGCTGTGTGTGACACCATTGTTGCTCATGACAGTTCTGATTTGGGTGACACCATTTTGGATCCTGGCCATGTTATTTTTTGTGACACCATTTTGAATGGTGATCCAAGTGCTTTTGTGACCGATGTGTTGCTATGTTCCAGGGACGGTGAGGACGTACCTGAGGCGGTACATCCTGCTCTGGATGTTCGTGAATCGCAGTCTCCTGTACAGCTAACATGGGTACAGCCCTCAGTACAGTCTCCTGTACTGACAGTGGCAGGAGGGAAGGAGATGGGCGCTGTGATGGTACCAGGGAAATGTGCTGATTTTTGTATCCCTGTTTGCTATCCTGAGCGCAGTGAGTTTGACTTTTGTCAAGAAGATAACTTTGGTTTATTGTCTCTATTTACCAGGTCGGTATCGGTGGAGCGGCCTGTTGAAGTAGAGTTTGTGGCTTATGACCGTGCACACTTTTGTGCCACCATTTTGAGTCATGACGTTGATTTTTGTGCCACCATTTTGAGTGGTGGGGATGTCATGTCGGTTTCTGTGAATGATGGTTTACTGTGTTCCAGCGGTGAGGACGACCTGCCTGTGGCGGTTCATCCTGCTTTACTATCTCCTGAACTGGTGATGCCAGGAGTGGGGGAGGCGGACTCGGTGGCAGTGCCACGGGGACGTGTTTCTTTTTGTTTTCCTGTTTTCTGTCCTGAGAGCGGTGAGCTTAGCTCTCATGCTGGTTCCAGTTCATTGCCTCTGTTTTACAGGTCTGTATCAGTGGAGAGGCCTGTTCGAATTAAACATTTGTTTTGTGGTGATTTGTTGGTGTGGGAATGGAATCCTAGGCCTTACGCCTCAGTAGAGGATGAGTGGGGTGGGATTTTCCAGCCATTTGCTGCGATGGAACCTTTTGTGAGGTCTCATTTGCCCGAGAGTCGGGGAAGTGTTGTTTATGTTGAACAACATTGTCGAATGTTCTCCGGTGGGGAGCATTCGGTTAAGTTGAAGGTCGTGTTCGACAGGGGCCGACCCACTATCACTTTGTGGTGGTGACTCACGGTAATTCCAAATTCGTGGGTCACAGTTTTTTGGTGTACAGTTGAGTGTGACTCTTGACCGGGGCTCACACTCAACACCGTACAGGCACTACGCATGTTAGTGTATGGTTGCATTTTTTTTATAGGTAAGGTTGGTAAGTATCCCCTTATTTATTTATGTTCATTCTCTTGGTGATGGTTTCTTTGGGCTATAGTTGGGAGAAGAACATAAATCTTCGGTGTGGGGGTGTTACGTATTACTTTCACATGGTGGAGGGATACTTACTGTCTGTGGTGCATATTCACATTGTGGTTGTAGTGTGTTGTCACTAATTGGTGGTTTGATTGATACACTGTTTCTTCCTGTTTTTGGTGTTCCATGTTATTAAAATGGCCGCCCTTCTAATTGACACAGGTGTGGTGATGAGGCACCACGCCCTACAAAGGAGAGCAGAGTGCAGGCTGCAGTGTCTCCCACTTCACAAGAGATGTCAGCTCACCAGAGTCTCATCTGCTCTCACTGCTGCTATTTTTGCTATTGTTCTATTTTGGCCTATGTGCCTTGGTTTTGTTATTGACCTTTGGAGTCTGGAACACCCAGCTCTCACCCTTTTTGTCCATGTAAATAGCTGTTCCAATAAATAGTGTTATTTTTGATAAACTCCTGTCTTGTCCTGTGTCCACCACTTTGCATTCAAGGCCTACACAAGCCATACTTTAGGCTTGAATGTAACAACGCCTAACCCTGTGACACCCGGGCCGACCCGGCATTTTTCCCCCCGAAGTCCCTCAGGGTACCAGAACAGCAGATCTGCATCCCCGGCGGACAACGGGTTAACTGACCTGGACCAGCGCGACCAGAACCAGTCCCGTGCCCTAACCACGCCGACATGCCCACTCCAGGAGAGGGGGTAGGTATGCGTGTGGATCTAAAACATGAAAAGAGGGCGCCACCCAGACGGTCCCATTTATACCTCGCTCAGTGGCCCACCCCAAGGGCGTGAGACCCCTCTACCTATGTTCTGATCTATTCCGTTAACATCCCCCAGATA
Organism: Notolepis coatsorum; assembly: GCF_963971535.1. NCBI lineage: Eukaryota > Metazoa > Chordata > Actinopteri > Aulopiformes > Paralepididae > Notolepis > Notolepis coatsorum. The sequence continues at coordinate 38,240,771 of NC_140179.1, forward strand.
CGAACGAGAATCCGCCGAGACCCAGTAACAGGCTCTCGGAAGAGGAAAAAATCCCCCATCCCAGTTGTCCTATAAAAACGCTGTTTTAATAACGAACAACCAAGGCGTACTAGCCTCCTGCATGATTCTGAACAGAAACACCCCGAGCCAGCACTATGTATGCGTCGAGACCCAAACACATCAATGAATAGTCTAACCAGACACCAACATTGGTCCTTCAAGTCGCCTGGGAGAACGACAAGAAGTTTGTCGCGCTTCATATTCTCCACTCTTTTTATTATAAAAAAAAAAGAAAGAATCCCACGTGACGCAGCCGAGGGTAATTTTGTTTTACATTTTTACATCCCGCCACCCCTACCACAGAGGAGAGACGGAACTCCTCAGAGAGACTTCCCACGTGAGCCATAGATTGAAAAGTCACGGTAACATTGAGTCATGTGACCAACCGACTCAAGTTACACGTATATCGAGCGTAGTAGAACAGTAAGTTCTTACGCTCTGCCCCGACAACTTGACAACAACAGACCCTACATACGGGTCTAAACTCATGGAAGCCGTCGTCCAATAGAAACGTGCCTAGTGACGTTTGCTATGACGGGGGGAAACCCAAGACTCAACCGCCTGTGATAGGTGCGGAGTCTGGGAAACCCTCCCCCCCCCCCCCGTGCCAAGCTGCCTAACAGCTTGGCCCTGACCGAATGAAAAGAGAGTCCAATAACCCCCTGACCAATCAGAAGAGGGAAAGAGGGGTTTATCCGGTACCCCCTCGCAAGCCCAACCCTTGCATACGACAACAACAACAGCCATATGATACCTTCAGTTGCAATGCTAATGGATAGCGCAAGCTAATTCAATGCACGCTAGCCACAGACACATCTGTGAACAGGGTTTATAGCAAGGCCAAGTTGTGTGTGTGTGGACCCGACACCTGTATCTATGTTGTAAGACACAGAAAATCTGATAGAGAGAAAGAGCGGCTGAGCCGCGGTACGTTTTCATACGAGCATTACTGCAAACCAACACAATAGTGTTGCAGCTCAATATCACTGTTTAAGCAACAGAGCACACAACTAACCTCTACCTTTATGTGAAGATTCAGGTCGAGGCAGAAAAAACCCTTTTTCAACCGAGTGTAGGCTGCAGGCCTTGCTTAAGCTCTAACATGAATGTAACGTCTAGCCCTCCTATCAAACCCATACTAGCGAAAGATTCACACGTTGCATCCCCATCATATGTTTGGTGAATAAACACACAGTTTGTTAACAAAAAATACAGTCCCTCCTTAGGAGGGACTCTTTATTTTTCAACAAAATCATAGTAGGGCCGGGAAGGGAACAGGGGGGGACCACAGAGGGAAAAAGTCATTATCTTAGCGACGCCTGCCACGAGCCGCTCGGGATTTGCCACCCCGGGGAGCCCCGGAGGGACGGTAAACGATCGGCGGCTGGTCACGACGATCCCTACCGTCACCTCCGGGCGTAGATGGGCCGGCTGCAGTGGCGGAGGCGCCCTCTCTCCTCCTGGCCTTCTTCGCCGAAGGTCCAGGAGTGGCGGTGGTAGCAGCGGCGGCCACGGCGGAGGAACCTCGACGACGCGGCGGCCGTCTGACTCCACCGGCAACATCGGGCGGGGGGAAATGAGGCTGGAGCACGGAGCGCTCCTCCTGCATCTCCCTGCAGGTTGAGGTCATCAGCTGCAGTGCCGACCCGAATAGTCCAGCATCGGAGAGGGGTGCCGTCAGAAGTGGAGTCCTCTTCTTCTCCGGCACACGCGCCTGCTCCAGCCAAAGGTGGCGCTGGATTAGAGTGGCCAGGGCGCGCACTTTCCCAGCGGCTATAGCCTGCGGCTGAATCAGATGCAGGATGGCTCCTGCCGCCTGGGCGAGCTGATCATGTTGTAAATCAGTCAGCTCCGTGCCGCCCGTCAGTATCCCGGACATGAATCTCGCCAGCTGCGCGATGTTGGAAGTGGCAGCTAGAGATTGTGTCCCGGAGATAAATGACTGGTCACTCCAAAACACCAACCGCCTCGCCGATTTCCCTTGGGGAACCGGCTTCCGTAACGGCTCCCTCACCACCTCAGGACAAAGGAGCGCCGCCATCGGCCTATCAAGCCGTGGCACGCCCTCCTTCATGCCGTCTACCAAACCCACCACCCGCGTGACTTGCACGTAGGCGGGAGTAAGGCCCATGATGTGGGAGACCACCTGTCCCTGACGGACGTAGGCCTCCATTGAAGGGAAAAATGGGCAGACAACGTCCACCCCTCTCACCGGGCGACGTTGCCATAGATGACCTATGAGATCGTCAGGGATAGGAACAGGCAGTGGCTGCGGCAGCGGCACGCCGTTTGCGACTGCCGCCGCCGCCATGAGCTCGGGGAACAAAGCACGCAGTTCCCCCTGCATACTTTCCCCCTCCGAGCCCGCGTCCCTCACATGCAGCAGACCACTGGTTAAGGAGCCACATTCTGATGTGGCTGATAGCAGGGCATCCCGCCGCCGAGTCGGAGGTTCTAACCCAACATCTGCGGACGAGGAACCCCAAGGAGACATCTCACCCCCCTCCAGTGTTACCTGGACAGGCGGGAGACATGTCTCCACCGGGCCTTCGAACAAGAACCCGTCCGCCTCTATCATGTAGTCCTCTGTTTCCATCGGCCATGTAGAATCAGACGCATCCTCATCCGGCTCCAGCAACTCACCAAAACCAGGCCGTTCGCGTCTGCAAGCCACCATCTTGCGACGGGAGCGAGCTGATGCAAAAAGTTTGCGTTTCAAATCCCTGCAACCAAAGGCGTCGGCCGCCCAACAGCGGACGACTCCCCGGAAGCAGAGGAACCAGAGCCAGAACCAGGCCATCCCACAGGAGACGGCGCTGGTGCACCAGCTCCTTGGAGAGGCAAACTACCCATCGGACACCTACCGGGCTTGGCTGCCGACCACGAGAGAGGCCTCAACCCCGCTCCAAGACGTACGACAGAGGCGGAAATGGAGAACCGCTGGTGAAGGGTGGCGTTGCGAGCGCGGCCCTCCGAGGTAAACATTATGACTTAGCTTTTTTCTTTTGAAATATATGAGAGAAGAAAAAAGCAAGAAAAAATTTAAACACGTATCAACTTTCTTCAACTAAACAACCTCGTCAAGTGTGGGTATCTACCAAAGGCACTTCCTTGTGGTGAAAGTGAAGAAGGAGGCGAGTAGGTGACCACACACCTGCTTATGAAGCTAAGCGGATAGGGGTGTGGCCAGACGAATGTTGGTATGTAAAGGTACATTGTGGAATTTTTTATTCAGTGCACGTGCACGAAGTGAAGTCAGTGCAGACTGACGCTGAGCGGAGGCCAGAATGAAATAGAACTGCAAATAATTTTGTAAATGTAACGTTAGGCCAACGTCATTATGGTAACGTTAGCTAACTGCATTTAGAATCTAACAAGCTATTAACTTACGATAAACATTAACTAACGCTTGCTACATAAAATACCACTATTGACTAAATCCATGAGAGGTCTGCTAATGCGTTAAAATGTAAAAAGTAAGTAAAGTAAAGTAAACTTACCAGCAAGAGTGCCTCGTAAACAATGAAAAGTAATAGCGTTCAAAGCTGGAAACTTGTCCTGCTCCACTTCCGCATTCCACGATAACAATGAAACTCAATGGAAGTGTCGCAACTCTCTTTTAGATGGCTCTTGTGCATGCCATCTAAGAATGAAGTGAGCGTGTGTTATTGGAATGATTGATTGATTGATTGAACATTTTATTAATGTCCACCTTGTTTCAAACTGGTTATGCTTAGGGCCTCTTTCGAAGTCGGTTATGCTTAGAGTTTATCTTTAGAGCAGGGTGATAGACCACCAGCCCTGATTCCAAACTCTAAGCATAACCGACTTCGAAAGAGGGCGACTTCGAATGAGGGCCTAAGCATAACCAGTTCGAAACAAGGCGGACATTAATAAAATTTTCAATCAATCAATCAATCAATCAATCAATCAATCCAATAACACACGCTCACTTAAAACAGCGCACCTCCGAGCTGCTTCTATAGAAAGTAGGTTCGTACTTTACGCCTAACCTCATTCCCAGCTTTATCTCGTGAGATAAAGCCTGGTACAGCACTACGGCCGAAAGTGTGAATCGGGTAGAATGTCCCTCCCCTGGAAGCTGCCTCCGAACAGACCAATCATGACACGGTGTTCATGAAAATGCATTCCCCCCAGAAACAACCTCGTTATCGCCGCCTCGTCCCAATAGCCTGCCTCGTCCAGCCTCACGATATAAAAGGCTGGGAGATTTAGGAGACTGTCCATTACACTCGTTGAAAGTGAACGTTAACTTGAATAATTATTTCATTTTCATATATTAATCCTGTAAGATTCAGGGCGGCTAAGTGGCGCAGTGGGCAAGGCGCTCGCCACTAGTGCAGGAGATGCTGGGTTCGAGCCCAGCTCTCGGCATTGCTACCAGATTGGCTGGTCGTTCATACTAACACAATTGGCAGTGTTAGGGGTGGGAAAGCTGGTGGGTGGGTCCTGGTCGTTGTAAACAGCGACTCCTACAGTTCGGTCGGGGCGCCTGCTCAGCGAGGAAAAGGATCTAAGGGGGGTAGTGTGATCCTACCACACGTTACACCCTCTCAGTGAGAGTCCGTGCTGCCAGGTGAAAAGAAGCGGTTTATTGGCTACACATGTGTCGGAGGAAGCATGTGATAGCCTCCACTCTCCCAGACCGACCGTAGGGGGTAGGTGCGCAGCGACCAGGAAGGGGATTGGGAATTGGCATAACGACTAACATTGGGATGGGAGAAAAACGGAGGGAAAAGGAGGGGGAAAATGATAAAAAAATATAAAAATTCCTATAGTTAGAAGTCAATCCTGTCGGCAAACAAGCGAGAACGTCCCGGTCATGTAGCAAATTCTTCAGGCAAAGCCGTTGCAGTGGCTTAAACGAGGAAATATTGTGCACTTCACACGTTTCTATAATTGTTTTGTTGAAAATGTCCGCTGATAACTCCATTCATTGTCTTGTTTTCGAGATTTACGAGCGTCTGCTTGTTGTTTTGCTGGGGACTATAAACAGAACTGGGGCTGACCAGAAACGGAAAGCCTGTAGCCGGTACTTCTGTACTTCCGTTTTCACACTTTAGGAGGCATAGCTTTTCCAGCCTACTTTACGCCAGACGTACATCAGCGCCCGCCCTCTGTGGCTGCCACAGGCTTGCCCAGTGAGAGGATTCTCCGGTGCTGCAGCTGGACCCTATAGAAATCTGATTCTGATGAACGGTGTCGAGTGTGCGACGCTTGTTACTTGTAAGTGTAACAATTACATTTATGAATGACCATTCGACGACACATATTCATTATGAATTGAAAATGGTTGACTGATTGACTGATTGATTGATTGAAATCTGATAATAAACCCCCCACCCCCTCCTAATAGACAGTCTCCTCCCCACCGTATATATTTTCTCCCCACCGTATGTATATTTTTTCTCCCACCCACCCACCCCCTCCTGATGTACAGTCTCCTCCCCATCATATGTATATCCTCTGTTAGGATCTATGGTTAACAGTACTGTATATTTGCATATCGTATATGTCACAAATGTAACAGTACTATACCTGTCCTGTATGTCATGTATGTCCCTACCATTTGTCATGATGTCATGTATGTTGTGTATGTCATAAATGTCACTATGAATTGAAAATGGGGGACCCTGATGTGGGGGGTTTATATTATAAAAACAAGACCACAAACATCACAAAACAAACTGGTCAGACTTCTACTTGACCTTACCCCTAGAACCCACCTCACCCCTGCCCACTTTGACAACCTAGGATGGCTTAGAGTAGACGACAGAGTACAGCAACTTGCAATGGGCCTGGTCTACAAGATACACTATATGACTAAGGTACCCATGTACATGTCAAAATACTTCCCAAAGGTCAGTGAATACCACGACCACAACACCAGAGGAAGCTCAACGAATCATGTTAAACCCAGATTCGGCTCAAACAAGGGACTAAACACGTTTCGCAATTATGCCACATCAATGTGGAACGCCCTACCCAAAGCTGTAAAGGAATGTGAATCCCTACCCACATTCAAAACCGCTCTTAAAGAGCAACTACGGGAGGCTGCAATTCGAAACTGGCCACCGTAAATGTCCAAACCCCCCCACCCCCACCCCCTCCTAATAGACAGTCTCCTCCCCACCGCATGTATATATTCTCTCCCCACCGTATGTATATTTCTCTTCCACCCACCCACCCCCTCCTAATGTACAGTCCCCTCCCCATCATATGTATATACTCTGTCAGGATCTATGGGTAACAGTACTGTATATTTGCATATCGTATATGTCACAAATGTAACAGTACTAATAATAATAATAATTAATTTAATTTATATAGCGCTTCTCAATAACCCGAAGTCGCTGACAGTAGTCGGGAGCAGGGGTACAAACAAAGAAACGAAAGCAAAGAAACAAAAACAAAACAACAAAGAAACAAAAACAAAAGGAACATGAGACCATGGGGGGAACGGGGGAGACAGCCTGATGGCACAAAAAAAGACTGGAGACATATCAATCAGGTTGGAGGGGAGGGGGGGGGTTTAGGGGTGGGGGGGGGGGGTTGAAGGCAAGGGACATTACATTTAATACCTGTATGTCATGTATGTCCCTATGCCATAAATGTCATGATGTCTTGTATGTTGTGTATGTCATAAATGTCACTATGAATTGAAAATGGCGGACCCTGATGTAAACAAGACAAACGTCTTTCTCTGGTCTGCATCCCCTTAACAATTGTGTGTATTGAGCCGTACTGTATTGTACCCATTCTGCAATCTGTTAAATAGTTTTCTTTCATTCATTCATTCATTCATTCATTCATTCATTCATTCATTCATTCATTCATTCATTCATTCATTCATTCATTCATTCATTCATTCAACAAGACAAACGTCTTTCTCTGGTCTGCATCCCCTTAACAATTGTGTGTATTGAGCCGTACTGTATTGTACCCATTCTGCAATCTGTTAAATAAAGTTTTCATTCATTCCTTCATTCATACAATACTACAGTATGGCTCAATACACACAATTGTTAAGGGGATGCAGACCAGAGAAAGACTTTCGTCTTGTTTACATCAGGGTCCCCCCTTTTCAATTCATAATGACATTTATGACATACACGACATACAAATATACTTTAATGTTTAAGAGACAGAGATCCTGAAAGAAAATATATACATTCGAGGGGGAAGAAACTGTACATTGGAGGGGGTTGGTTGGGTGGGTGGATGGGGGTTTGGACATTTACCGGGGCCAGTTTCGAATTGCAGCCTTGATTGATTGATTGATTGATTGGTTGATTGATTGATTGATTGATTGATTGATTGATTGATTGATTGATTGATTGATTGATTGATTGATTGATTGATTGATTGATTGAAAACTGTATTAACAGTTTGCAGAATGGGTACAATACAGTACAGCTCAATACTAACAACTGCTAAGAGGATGAAGACCAGAAAAATACTTTCGTCTTGTTTACATAAGGGTCCTCCATTTTCAATTCATCAAGACTATACCTATTATGGTATATTGACTTGAGGGAAACTGCATTTCATAACCATATGTCTGTGTAAAGTAATTATGCAAAAACATAAGGGGGGCCCTTTTAGAGCAAGGGTGGTGTAAACTGCTGAAACCCCCTCCATGTTAAACTGTATCGCAAACAGGAATCAACCCCCACTAGCCAACTGCTCAACACCAGAACAAAGAGACAAAGGTCACACCTACTGTGACCAGATGATAGCAGAGTCAGAGGTCTGACCAAAGACCTGACTTGCCTCTGAGAATAGCTCAAGCTGCATGGAAATTGTCACAAACAATATCACAGTAATCTATATGACTTATTAGATAAAAGGATAGTTGAATGTCATTAGAATGTTAACTGGTTATGAAAGTAATAGTGTTATTTCACTCTTTTTGTAAAGCTTTATAGAATGTAAATCTTAGAGCCATTAATTCAGTCTGGCAAAAGCAGGTTTGTGATATTTCATATAGGCAATTTGGTATTAAAATATAGACAACGCCACATTGGTTTAATGCTGAATATAGATGTAACTCATTACATTAAAGCTACAAATTAGAAAAGGTTCTAGTGTTCAACTGCAAAAACCAAAGAAAAGACAACTGCCAATTCATTCTCTCTTGGGGGGAGAAGATGCCAACTCATCAAGACGCCACAGCCCAACGGGGGCCACGGGCCCCCCCCCCTGTTGCTGCAGGCAACCACACGACGAGGAGATATTTGGGGCAGACAGCCCCCACAGAAGAACCTTCTGTTTTTAGAATCAAGACAACCAATTGGAACAAAACTCCATATATAGAATGTAACTATGATTGGTTGATGCCATAGTATAAAAACCAGAACGCATTGTTAGAGAGGCCAGGCCAGACCCCACCCGAGGTCTGAGCCTCCATCGCCCTGCCAGAGAAAATGATGTTGCCATACATGTGAGTAAAATCATGGAACCCACTGTTGGTGTTGTTTAGTGTAAAATGTAAAGATCCCTATCTTTGACCAGGTTTAACCATGTATATGGCTCAGTACATTCTCTTTCCATTGACACAAACATGACTACTAATTTGTGTACATATTTGTTTGATGTGTAAACATCAATAACCAATTGTACATTATGTTTGATGTAATATGAAATAATCCCTGTATGTAAATTACCTGCTTTTTCTCCACCTTTGGGCCCTGAGGCAATAAATATATGAGTTTGAATTAGAACTCTTGTTGTCTGACTACACCGTTATTCTCTGCTGGCTATTTGGAGTCAGATGAGGACCTTTTCTATAATTTCTGCTTTCTTCCCTCCATTTAAACAAACCTGTATGCACTGTGGCTAACCTAATGTATTGACTTAAGATACGACAAAATGGTGCTTCGTGACCCGTTCTGCGCTGCCCCCAAAATGAGCTAACTAACGTTAACGTTACAAGCTCAAACACCTTATAACTACTACTATTGTCGTGTCCATAAGTTCCCTGGCAGAATACTTTTCTCCCATTTTCTATATTTTTCTCCCATCCCAATTTCGTATCATCCAATTCAACCCTCCCCTGTCACTAACGCTGTTTCTTGCCTCCCACAAGCCGGCTGCAATGTGGACTAAGTCATACATAGCACAAGTCCCCTCCGGTACTTGAGGTAACAGCAGTCGCATCTTTTCACCTGCGCAGCTCGATCTCTCAGTGGCGAGGAGTAACGCGTGGGAGGCTCACGCTGCCCCCGACACTTCCTGATTCTACTGAGCAGGCGCACCAACCGACCTGTAGGAGTCGCTGTCCACAACGCCCGATCCCCACCCATCAGTTTCCCACCCCCTAATACGGCCAATGTGTATTAGTATGAACGACCAGCTAAACTGAAAGCAATGTGGACATCGTTTCCGCGGTTTGATCCGGGAGAGTGGGATCTCGTGGGTTGTGGGTTTGTTGTGCGTGGGGTGGGGTGCTTGGTGACATGGGAGGTGGCGGGCTTGGCTCGGTGGGGGGGAGTATCACCCCTCGCCCCTCTACTGGGTCTGGCCCAATCAAATTCAGGGTACCCGTGTCGCTGAGTGCTGGGCCCCGCATGGGACGGACCTGGGATGCGGGGGAGCCCGGTTTCTAGGGGGGGATGGCGGGAGGGGGGGGGTTCCTCTTACGGGGGTCTGGACGGCTGAACGAGGCCATATTCAAGGGGCCCATATCTGTACGTTGTTATGTTATGGATGTCACTGTAAATATTATAACATTTATATCTATAAATGTTAAATAAAAATGTAAGTTTAAAAAAAAAAAAAAGTACCCAGAAATTATATTTAAGTGAAAGTATGGGCCCGTCTCAAAATCGTACTCAAGTAAAAGTCAGCCCTCATGAACACCCTGGACTCCTCCCCCTCCACAGGTGCCACACATAATTAATTAAACAAACTAAACAGGTGCTACTCATAAAATTAATTAGCAGTTTCCTATACACATTAAAATCAGACAACCTTCAACACCAATACCCTCACAACCCAATAAATAAATACATATACACAAGTTCAGGGTACCCTCATACTAGTGACATAAACAAAATAATAAAAGCTATACTATTACCTCTGCAGTCTGTCAGGTGTGTTCCACAATAACATCATTCTGACAGCCAAGACACTTACTGTGTGGAGCTCCCCTGGTTACCCTTTTTGTAACCGTGGTTCTGGTGGAACCCCACACAGAGACAAACAGACTAACAACACTTACGGCACTTCCCTCTGTATACCTTCACTGTACACTGATGCAGGCAAGAACCCTCATGATTTGCAGATCCAGGTTGCCGCACATCGTCAACCTCGAGGAGGAGAGGGATAATGTGACAGAGTGGGTCTGTCACTGACTCCGGGGCAGCACGCACGCACACATACACACAACATTCACTCATCATATACATTCATACATAATCAAACATGCATACATACTCATTAATCTTATCATACATGCATTCATACATATATTTATCCATTCATATCCATTCATACATATATTTATTTATTGTGTTGTGTTGTGTACATATATTTATTTATTGGGTTGAACTTGTGTATATGTATTTATTTATTGGGTTGTGAGGGTATTGGTGTTGAAGGTTGTCTGATTTTAATGTGTATAGGAAACTGCTAATTAATTTGATGTGTAGCACCTGTTTAGTTTGTTTAATTAATTATGTGTGGCACCTGTGGAGGGGGAGGAGTCCAGGGTGTTCATGAGGGCTGCGGCCCAAGGAGTGTTTGTTCTTGCCTGCGTTAGTGTACAGTGAAGGTATACAGAGGGAAGCGCCGTAAGTGTTGTTAGTCTGTTTGTCTCTGTGTGGGGCTCTACCAGAACCACGGTTACAAAAAGGGTAACCAGGGGAGCTCCACACAGTAAGTGTTTTGGCTGTCAGAGTGATTTTATTGTGGAACACACCTGACAGACTGCAGAGGTAGTAGTATAGTTTTTGTTATTTTGTTTATGTCACACTAGTATGAAATGTCACCGCTGCACCTTGGAAGGCTGGGCAATAAAGCAACCTCAACACCATTTATTCCGACTACGCCATCATTTGTGTGAGTTTCGAGGGGAAGAGGAAAAGGACCCTGTCACACATTTAGCCAGTCATCTGGCTAAAACACACTTGAGTAAAAGTACTACTTTTAAATGTACTTAAGTACTAAAAATTTTAAGTAAAAACTTTTTTTTATTGCAAGGGATAGACCAGTGGTCTGAAACTAATTCCACCGTGGGACAAGTTTTCATTTTAACTACACATTGCACCAGGTGAGTTAGTTGAAGAGGTGAGCCAATTAGTAAAATCATCAGCTGGTGTTTAGGCAAGGCTGGAATGAAACCAAGCATACATTCACACAAGAACCAATCAGGATGGGTATGGGCAGGTTAATTTTCCATTGATGGGGATTTGATTGGCTGTTTTTAAATAAATTGCGGCCGCAGGATTAATAAGTTAATAACGTTAACGTTAGTTCGGCCAGAGAAACAAATTGTGACGACCCCCACTTCACCTGTTCTATTTCATTCTGGCCTCCGCTCAGCGTCAGTCTGCACCAGTGATGCCGGTAACGCGTTACTAAGTAACGCGTTATTGTAATCTGATTACTTTCCCCCGAAAATAGTAATCTAACGCGTTAATCTTTAAAAGCCAGTAATCTGATTGCAGTTACTTGTCCAAGTGGCTGTGCATTACTATTTTGTTACTATCTCATCATAAATTCATAATGCAGGCGGAATGCAGTATTTTATTTCGTTTTCGACAGTCAAAAATACATTTTGAGCTGTTTTTCTTTTGGGAGTGATGTAGTGTGGCAGTGAAAGGGTTACACAAGAATGTGTCCCGCGGGCCGCGGCGTGACTGGACACTCTGTCTGTGAGTGACTCTGCTTTGGTACAATCACATTCCCCATCCACAGTCTGCGAATCAGAGGCAGAGTAGGGCGGGTCTTCACAGCACGTCATGTGACATATGCGCCAATCGTGTGACAGCAGGGCTCCGTCGTCGGAGAATTCCACCCCAAAACGCTTGGCAAAATTAAAAGTGAGTTTCTGTTCAGACTTCCATCCCAAAACGCTCGTCAGTCACTACTTCACGTTCATATGCGGAGGAAACAAAATACTGTCTACCGCTAAAAACAGCACATCCAATTGCATTGAAAGCATCTGGAATCACAACACTAGCCGACGCTTCGACTAGTAGGTACAGGAGGACTCGGAGGCCAGCCAAACAGCAAAAGAGATTGTTTCTTTCCCTTTTGATTAATGTATATTTGATGGTGGCAGAGCAAAAGCTCTTATTTGCCAGATTTACAGTTAATTTACATGTTAAAGAGAGACTGATTGTATGTTTATAGAGAGACATTTATAAAAACAATTTAATAGTTACAGTTGATATAATTGAAGAGTTCAGCCTGCATTTGTTAGATGTGAATGGATACACTGGTTTTGTAAAACCACTGGCTGGCTGCTCTAATGCTGTGAGCATCATAGACTGTTGCTTTACCATACTTGATGGTACAGAAGCTGAAGCACTAGTTTAACAATTTACGTTATGTGCAGAGAAACAAGTTAAAAACAATTTATGCACTTTCAATAAAGCGTTTAAAAAAAACGGTTGGGGGAACGACGACGACTTCGTAACCTAGTTACTTTCAAAGTAACTAAGTTACTCTGATAATCAAGTAATCAGTAAAGTAACTTGGATTACTTTTTAAAGGAGTAATCAATAATCAGTAATCGGATTACTTTTACAAGTAATCTGTGGCATCACTGGTCTGCACTGACTTCACTTCGTGCGCGAGCACTGAATAAAAAATTCCACAATGTACCTTTACATACCAACATTCGTCTGGCCACACCCTTATCCGCTTACCTTCATAAGCAGGTGTGTGGTCACCTACTCGCCTCCTTCTTCACTTTCACCACAAGGAAGTGCCTTCGGTAGATACCCACACTTGACGAGGTTGTTAGTTGAAGAAAGTTGATACATGTTTAAATTTTTTCTTGCTTTTTTCTTCTCTCATATATTTCAAAAGAAAAAAGCTGGGCGCCTGTTGAATGCCGACGGGTTGTCTCTTATCTATCTCAGATCACCTACTCGAGATAGAACCCTGTGGCCGCCCGATATCCCCCAGCGAGGTGCTAAACTCGCTAAGTTCTCGGGTCAATTACTATTCCTAATCACGCTTACTTCATAGTCACTAGTTAGTTATATCCAGTTGATATGAAATATAAGCATAGAAGAGTTGTTAACCTCTTCTTTGTTTGTAATAAACCGAATGTATGTCTGGGAGAACTCTTTTGCCTATAACAATAATATTTATATTATCACCGTCACCGTCACCGCCATTATCATGCAGCTGAGTCTCTCTGACATCACAAATCATCACATTTTCAGATGACTCAGTTCAGTGAGGGTGAATATTGTGAGAGGAGAATTGGAAGAATGCGCCAATATGAGAATTAGAGACATAGATCATATTAATATAAGTCCACATAGCTAGGAAATAATGCTAAACACTGAAAAAGGCCATTTATAAGATAGTTCCCCTTTAACATTTATAGACAAACAACACTTACACAATACCTACAATGACATCAACAACACAACAGTACATCCACATGGGCCCCTTGAATTTGGCCGCACTCAGCCTCCTAGACCTCCATGAGAGGGAAACAGGGCTCCCCCACATCCCAGGGCCGTCCCACGCGGGGCTGAGCACTCAGCGACACGGGTACCATGAATTTGATTGGGCCAGGCCCAGTAGAGGTTCGAGGGGTGGCACTCCCCCCCACCGAGCCAAGCCTGTTACCTCCCATGTCACCAAGTACCCCACCCCACGGCCGACGACCCCACAACATCCAAGACCCCACTCTCCCGGGCCAAACCGCGGAAACGATGGTCTTCTCCCCCGACATCCCCCCCCCTGAGTTAAGCCCATAGGAGCCCCCCATATCCCAGGCCGCTGCGCGCGCAGCCGGGCCCCCAGCACCACAGGTCCCTTGAATCAATTGGGCCAGGCCCAGTAGAGGAAAGGATAGGTGACTCCCCCCCCCCGAGCCAAGCCCGCTATTTCCCATGCCACCGAGAGCCCCACCCCACGCCCACCGACCCCCCAACACACAGGACCCCGCCGGGCAAAGCCCAGCCGCTCTGATCCCCCTGAGAGAAACCCTTCCCTCCCGCCCTCCTCCCCGAGAAACAGAACACCCCCATATCCTGGTCCACCATGCGCGGAGCCGGGCACCCAGAGCCCCCGCCCGACCGCCAGGCCCCCGGCCCACGAGAACCCCAAGCCCAGGCCCGCAGAAGGCCAAAGCACCACGCCTCAATGGCCCCCTGACCCCCCGCAACCCCAAGCCCGGTGCCCCCCCGGCCCGGTGCCCCCCCGGCCCGAGGACCCCAGGAAACCCCACCCCCCCCCACACCAATCCCACAACACACAAGGCCCCCCCTCCCCCGGGTAGAACCACCGGAACGATGGCCCTTCCCCCCGACACCCCCCCCACTGAACCCAGCCTGCCCACCTCTGTACCTCCCATGTCACCGACATCACCGCATACATTTATGAAAAGATAAAACTAACAACACAATAAGAAAAAATTTAAATGAACATAAATGGTTATATGGTTAGCACTCTTTCCCCGGTTGGTGGTTTGGAGAAGCTGGAGAAGCCCCCCCCCCTCAGAGACGGAGATACCCCCCTAGGGAGATTCTCCAAGCCTCTCTTCATGTCCAACATTTTTTATTCTTGTCCTTCATATTTGTTTATGTGCACATTTAAAGCAACTGCTATTCTAACATAACTCAGAAGAAAATAATATAAAAGAAGACTAAAGACAATTGGCACTTCCCAGGTAATTATTTTTAACCCTGTGCACGATTTTTAAGGGCCCTTTTCAGGCGGGGCCCCCTTTTTATGCTTTTTGGGGGGTTTTGGTGATCAAATATTGAATATTGAACTATAATAATTAGTGCAGGAGCTCACTTATCCTTGAAAGACACTTTTATCACTGACTTAAAAGGCCCATACATCTCCATAAATGTTCAGGGGGGAGGGAATAAGTGCTTACCCTACAGACCCCAAGAAGTGCTGTATATTCTGTATTGTTTAATATACATGCATTTTTTATTCCAATCCCGATTTGTATTTGAAATTCCCAAATCCCATCGGACTTGACTTCTTCGTGTCCCTCAATGAGTGTAATACCAGCATTCAACAGCGGTTTCTATCATCATCATCATCACCACCCACGCTATGCATAAAATATATAGGTCCGCAGAGAGGCACAGTGAGGAGGCCGTGCAAACTGCAATGGAATATGGGGCATCTCTCTCTCTTTACCTAATATTTTGATTCTATCCTGACATTTTTCAGTTGGAAGGGCAGTCTATATGCGTAATGGTAAAAAAAAAGAAAAAAAAAGAAAAAAGGACACTTTTTTGATGAGGCTCAAAAAGGCAGGTGCTCAGGCACCCCTTGGCCTCTATGTGTGCACGTGCCTGTTCCCAGTGGTCTGTGTGTTATCTGCAGTGTGTCTCGAACCATAACCTCCATTCACTATCAAATAATATGCTTAGTTGTGCGTCATGTGTGTAGTGTGTGAAGTGTCTTATCTTCATGTATCTCTATCTGCGATCGTATAGTTTTCTATTACCCTTTCCCTCTGCATTGGTTTAGGTATTTTCAGATGTTCGGTTTCAAGTAAGAGGAGACTGACGATATGGTCAAAATCAACGGGCGGCGGTTGTTTATTAATAAAACAGCTTTAGGAATTAAAACAGTACATCGTCTCTTTGGTTCAATCTAATTGTCTCTTTCATTCAATCTAATCGTCTCTCGGTGCTGTTCGCTGTCTCAGGTTGTCCATGGCCAACACGCGGCTTCTCTCTCGTGGTTCGCTGGTCTGGTTGTCAAGACAACCTGGTCTCCTCGCCGATCAGGCAGGGAGTGCTTGATTTCGTATCGGCGGAGTCTGCTATGAACCTCGGCTCAGTCATCTGGTCTCAATGGCTCTCATGTCATCGGCTCTTCAGTAGCCGGCTTGTCGAGTCTCAGGCTCGGTTCTCCGTCTCCTCTGAGTGTCTTGCTCGGCTCTCGAGTTCTGTTTGATGATTCTCTCTCCGTCGGTGGAGGTTCAGCGCTCAAGCAAGGAGCGCTCATCTCCAGGTTCCTTCGCTCAGCCGGTGTGTGTGGCGTGTCTCTCCAGGTTCCTTCTGGTCTCCTCTGAGTGTCTTGCTCCCGTCACCGGGTGTGTGTCAGCGCTTCCCCAGGTCCCTTTTGGGTGTGCGTCTCCCTAGTGTGTCGCCATCAGCCCTTTTTATCAGGGGGAGAGAGAGAGAGAGAGAGGGGGAGGGGGAGAGAGAGGGAGCCCTGCCTGCCTATTCACGTCCATGATCTGGTTTCCTTATTTGGCCACCCCTTGTAGCCAGCTTGTCTCAACATGTTATATTTATTCTGCTGACACAACTCCCTGGGTCTTGGGACAACGATTTTCACAGTTTGAATCTGCTGACACTTTAATCATTACTTAATGAGAGGGTAGTTTTTCACTGAGTAATACATCATCATGCTTGTGACTAAAATGTTTACATAGTCTAGATATGAACCAGACTACTTTTTCAGACAGTGCCCAGATAACAAACCCTATATATCCGTCCTTTAATAGAACACCTTATTTTCCTGATGAACATTTGACCAATACTGTATAGTTTTACCTTCTAGCTTTAAGAGTTTCTATTCTTTATTGTGACTAAGTTATTCTAATTGTTCTAAGAGTTATGCCTACATGTAACTTATGAAATTGCTAAATCTTTTAGTATATCATTGCTTTGCATTGTTCTTTCAACTAGGGGCAGTTCTCTGTGTAATGGGAGATTTCCAAATAGCCTGTGTCACCTTTCTGACCTCTGGGTTAGTCAGCAGCTGCCGTGTTGTAACCTGAAATTCCTTCCTTAGGGTATTCTGAGTTTGGTTCCTGTTTCAACGATAATGATTTCCTCTCTTGTCAGTTGGAGGTGGCCTAAACCACAGCTGCTAACCAACCAGTGGAATGTGCATTAACATCATAAACAGTCTTTTGCCCTCCAGATTGTCCTCCATTTGGCTGAGTGCGGGGTGATCTCCCTCTCAAGCTTCACTATAGCCAATTTTGTCTTTCTAATCATTACCTTGTACATTTCACTTGCATTTATTCATGTTTTCATTTAGAAATATACGACAATCCACCCTTAGGGGGTTTAATAACCCACTATACAATATTAATTTTCTAAATTAAACATGTTAAAAATCATAATTTTTGCTAATATTTTTCAAAATTTCAAAAAAATCCAAAATTGACCCAAATCTAACTACAAAACCCTTTTCCATCTGTACAGTTACAAAATCATCATTTCACCTACCTTTTTCTCCTTTCACAGTTTATACACATTTATCAGTTATTATTATGACATCCAGTCTAAGAAAGCTGTTCCTGTTTTTACAAGAAACACTCTTTCAATAATAGCTTTGTTGTTTAGACTATTTTTTATCCGTGTAATTAGCTTAAATGTCTATTTTGTGTAATGGACTCTGCAAGAAAAGATTAATACATCACACCACTAAAAGATTAACTCTCTAAACATTTGAGGGAAATTCAAACAAGCAACATAAATCATCTCTTCTCCTTTGAAAAGACCACTGAGGCCTCAATTATCCTTCGCTTTCATCCCTGTTTAAAACCTCCTAAGGCCTTTACTGCTAACTCGTTTTTGACCGTTTTCTTCTTGTTGTATCTTGTGCTAATCACCGCCTCCTCTTCGTTGTATGCAGGTCTCTGGTACTGCTCCGATTTTCCACAGAAGGAAACGATTTTCCCTCTGTCCTTTTTGCATTTTGGATTATTATTTACAAAACACACAATAGATTGGAAACATTTATTTTCGCAGATACATTCTCTACTGTTCTGCATTTTGACAATACATTTTTCTCCAAATCAATTATCTATGTATTTCACAGCTTCTTACGTTAGCATTCAATCAAATCATCTTTGTCTCATTTCTTTTTGTGCTGTACTGTTTTACTAGATTCAATATCTCAAGATCAACACAACTACCTCCACCCTTGACAGTGGAATATCCATTATTTCACTTTCAAATACCTTGTTTCCCGACAGCTCCTCGGTCCGGACAGTCAGCTCTAGACGAGGCCAATCACCAACAGAACCTATGTGCATGGTCAACAAACCACAGTCCCTTTAAACACACATCACACACTCTCTGCCAGCTTTCAACAAGCCGGTGCAGAGTCTTCCATAAGTCAATCATCAAATTCACATGTCTGCACTCTACATGAACACTGTCTGGCCAATTCGCGACCAAAAACCTACAGAGCTTTCTTATAGACAGAGAAATATGTCTCCCCAACACTTATCATAACCCAAAAAGTGACACAACCGCCCAGATTCTACATCTGGACCCTTAATGAGCGGAAAACAAACCATGAACCAGCTCCCGTCCATTTCCAGTTTCCAGCTCATTATATCAGACCTCCTACCAGTCCCGCTGTGTCACCACCACCTGCTATCCCTGACCGGCGAGAGAACTCCCCCAGCCAGCCAGTCCCTAAAAAAAAAATATAGTCAACCAAAAACAAAGAAAATTAAAAATAAACAAAAAAATTGTGAGTGCCTACATGCTACACACCCATCCAACAGAATTAAACCATCATCTAGAGGCATAAATACCCCCGCAAAAACTTAAGACAGCAAAATTAAAAATCCAAAAAGAAATAAAATAAGTAATGAAATAATAATTTTTTTTTTTTTTTTTTTTTTTAACTCCTTAATTCAAACTTGACCACCCTTTGATCAAGTATGTAATCACTACTATAAATAGTCCTTTGTTTCTAACCCTGTCTAACATTAAATGTTCCATTGTTCCTGTCTAAAACCAACTGTTTAACCCTTCTCTGACACCGTCTGGTTCAGAGTTCACATGACCACAAGAGCCATTGCGGTGACCATTTTTCTCTCTCTCTCCAATCTGTGCAGCCGGGCCAGGCTGCACAGGTGGGAGATACCAAAAATCGTCCACCATACCATTCTCCCTTACGTTTTCCTCACTGCCACAGCAAGAGTTGATCAGACACACTGTAGCAAAAAGGAAAACCCATGATTTGTCTATTAATTAACTGTTAGTACGATTGGCTCATGCATCTGTCAGTCATTTCATCTCTCCCTGTTAGTTGCACATCCATCTTAGTCGCTTCCACTCATAATCTAATGTACCAACGCTTCTATATATTTTTTATTCTATTTTTATTCCAATCAGTCCCATTTCCATTTTAATTTATCAATAACTCTATTTACTCGAGCACCCAAAAGGCTTTGTTTGTGCATTTCCGCTTTGCTCTTAATTAACCTATGACCTATGCAGACACCCCCTCTGACAATGTCCCAACTCTCCACATTTCCAGCAACCCTGTTTGGACTCTTGCTTCTTATTGGACGTTCGCTGAGTCTGCCACCCTTTGTAACATGACCGAGCGAAATGGCCAACCTCCCCACAATTCCAGCACACAGCCGACGCCGGCCATCCCAGGGGTTCCAGTTCACCACGACTCCCACAGTCTCTCGGCTGGCCCCCCACAGTCCTCGCCAGGTCCACCCCTCTCCCGTCCTCTGGTCGCATGTCCTGTTGCCTGGAGGAGAGAGGGGCATACCTGTCCTTTTCTGCTGCCTCTCCTCGGGCTTTCTCTTGTTGGGAGGGGCCTGGAAACTCACCCCTCCTGCGGTTCTGTTCACCCTGTCGCGGCCCAGTTCCCTGTCCGGGCAACGGGGCACAGGGCACTCTTTGATCCCGGCGGCCTAGGTCAGACGCCCGAAGCATGATCTCAACAGCTGTCGCTTCTAGTAGCACAGTCTTTCTCGCCAGTTCTCGTCCCAGTCTCTGAGTCTCATGTGCGGCTTGACCGATCTCCAGCTGTGTCTTCATCAGATCTCGATGAACGGCCTCGTGCTGTTCGAACGCCGTCACAAACGCTCTCTGTTGCCTATAGTATGCTGCCTCTTCCCCCATCTCAGCACTGGCGGTTTGACGTCCCATCGTTGGGCTCCGCCTCTCATCTTGGCTCTGGTGCTGAGGGCAGGGTGGATATGGGAAACGGGTGGGCTGTAGAAACTGTTCGTGTATTCCATACCTGCTGTCGGTCTCAGTTCCAGCCCTCCGGCCAGAGTGGACTTCGTGGGACGGCTGTAACCTCAGTCTCTTTTTCTGCCCCTTGGTTAAACCGCAGTCGCCTGCAATGGACACTCCAGCTTGAATCGGTTCTGGTTGGAGTAACACCGTTGTCACTGGTTCACTCCCCTGTATTGGAACCAAAGTCAACATCTCAAGTCCTTCTGTCGTACTGGTCACATGAGAGAAGTCCCAATCAATAAAATCATTATCACCGGCAAAGTCTATCTGGGAAATGTCTGCAGAGGCTCTCGGCCTACTCCCCCCAATGGCCTGATCACTATTTTCCATATTGTTGTCGCTGTTATTCTATTGTTTTTGCATCTAACGCTTCAGTTGTTCCTATCAATGTTCCTCTAAGGTGAACTTCCTATGCTACTGTCATTCACTTCCCTTTCAACCACTCCTGTAATTACCGTTTGAAAAAACAAATTTCTCCGTCTTACACTATTTTCTACTTACTTGAGTTAAAACACTCACACTGTCAAAATTTTACTGTGCAGACAAGGATTGATAATTGGCTTATCATTCATACTTATACCAAGGCGCATTAAAGCCGTTTTCCCTAGATGGTTATGGAAATCGTCCAGAGCTCCTGTTCAGCCGAGCATCTGTACAGAAAGAAAGCAAAAATATCCAGACTTAATACAGTGGCATTTCCCTTATTATTTCCACTCTTCGTTATGCATTGGAAATGTCGGGCAACACTATACTAAAATATTTAGAGAGACACAGTGTGATTTGTTTGAAAAAATAACGATACAGCTTATCTTGTTTTTTGTCCGTTCCTTCAACAGGAACACTGGAGTTTTCCAATCCCCTGTGTGCTCTCTCCTCCTGATTTCCTGGGAAATATAATCATTAATCCCCTTCCTATCCATTGTCTAATAATCCTTTGTAAACCTGGTCCTTCATCTGATTCTAATCTCTCTTTGCTTGATGAATCGGTTCATCCTAACCTTATTTCTTACTTTTAAATGCCCGATTAGCGTATCGACTAATATGTATTATTCCGATTAGCGTATCGACTAAATGTATTATTCGCTTTCGCTTCACTTCTCATACTACATCTATTTCATTCATCCTTACACACAACCATTACCCCCCACAACACTTAATAAAAATTAATCAGTGTTGCTACTGCTACCAACCACCTAATCAGGGAAAACAATAAACGTTTAGCAACTTAGATCACTAAAACCCCGACCGACACATAGTACAGCTGGCCACGTTAATAAATTCACGGACACCCGCACTATGCCACCTGCAACATTCACCCAGTTCCCTGAATACACAAAGAACCGTCATCCTACAGCCCAAAGCGTTTTCCCCCAGTCCCGAACCTGAACGGAAACACCCCAAGCTCTACCACACCAAGAATATCACAAATCATCCTACCACCACCTGCACCTAGACAGGCCAGCGCCCATCCGGTACCTACCCCACATACATAATACCAACGCAGTACAAATAAACCTACAACCAAATGCCCACAACACACGCCGCAATCTAGGGATGGCGAAATACAAGGAGAGACACAAAGGAGAAACAGGGAAGGGAAAAAGAAAAAAGGAGGGAGGGATACAGGGATACAGGGACTAAGGGGAGGAAAGGGGGGGGGGGGGGGAGCACACAATGCAACATTAACCATTACCAAAACCGTCTAAATCAACCTTAACTTTAATCAGACCAAAAGAATGACCATGAATATTCTATTTATCCTTATGTAATCCTATTTTAGCAAGTAACATTATTCTAATATAACCAATACTCCACGCCCATGATGAATTGAAAATGGGGGACCCTGATGTAAACAAGACGAAAGCCTTTCTCCGGTCCGCATCCCCTTAACAATTGTGTGTATTGAGCTGTACTGTACTGCACCCATATTACAATCTGTTAATAAAGTTTTCAATCAAACAATCAATCAGGCAATCTATCCCAAACAAAACTCCCTTTGTGCACCTGTCATCCCACAAAATTAAGCTGGGAGACAGGGATGGAGCGGAGGGGGGCGGGGGTGGAGGAGGGAGGGAGAGAGGGAGGGAGGGAGGGAGGGAGGGAGGGAAGGAGGGAGGGAGGGAGGGAGGGAGGGAGGGAGGGAGGGAGGGAAGGAGGGAGAGAGGGAGGGAGGGAGGGAGGGAGAGAGGGAGGGAGGGAGGGAGGGAGGGAGGGAGAGAGAGAGGGAGGGAGGGAGGGAGGGAGGGAGGGAGGGAGGGAGGGAGGGAGGGAGGGAGGGACAGGGAGGGAGGGAGGGAAGGAGGAAGGGGAGAGTGTGAACGAGGGAGGAAGAGACAGAGGAAAAAAGGGGGGGGGGGGGGGGGGGTTTCACGCAACCAAAGTCACAAACAAACTCACACATCTATCCCATACTATCCCACCAGCGCCATTACCCCTGGCCCATAACAAATACAGACCTGTAATCAAACCAGTAAACACACCCATCATCAACAACTGACAAAACCGATAAAAAGAACTCTAAAATTCCCACAGATTGCCGCGCTTCAAAACCTATAATAATCACAACTGTTCTCTAATGTCTACTGCACCTCGTTCCACCTGTAAAGGTGAAACTATAAAAGAGGCAACAGCGCCCTCCGCTGGAACGTCTTGTCCATCACCACCATTCCACTACAGCACACACCACTTCCTGTAGGAGGCGCCCACGCCTCCCCCGCAAGTGCGTCATCACGTAAACCACCCCAAGACGTCATCTCGACGTTCCACCTCAACCACAAAACTACAATTCCCAGAATCCTCTACACCGGAAGTCCCTGTCCTCCGCCTCTCTAAGATCCCGCGCCAGCAACAGTAGCAACACGCGAGATTCCCCGAGAGTTCAATCATGCTATATTGTTAGCACAGGTAGCTTAGCATCTTAGCTTCGTTAGCCCAGTAGCGCTAGCACCAGCTTAGCTTAGCATCCAACATCACTCCTCCCAAACGGCCCAGTCTCCTGTTGATCCGAGCGGCACAACACATCGCGACGTTTACACAACCCCAGCTACACCCCGTAACACAACTTTAATCCTATTTAGCCCCCGTTCACAGAACCTATATTATTATCCTTATTCTAGCATGCTCGCCCGCTTGGCCCCGGCCGGCTCCGTATTTTAAATCTAACGCTCCCGATCTAGCCCCGTATTTCAAATCTAACGCACCCCCTCTAGGCCCCCACCAAGCAGATGCTCCTAGTGACGTCACAGCTCCAAAATCTCCGTTTTCTTTGATCATTACTATATTACTTTTAGACCCCCACAGCCCCGATTTGAAAAATTTCAACGTACATTACACATCTCCTAGGTTCCATCACACATGTCATTCATTCATTTCACTCGACAACGCAACACAGCGTCCACACGTTAGTCGCCTCGCGCTCAGCTAATGCTGGCAGGACAGGGGTGTGGTTTCTCCCCGCTGCAGCCTTGGCCACCAGCTGGTTCATAATAATACAAAAAATACCTTGACATTCACTCAGAGCTCCTAACATCCATCCATTCAAACACATATACTTAGCAAAATAATGTCTCATTCATAAGCATACCATTCATTTATGCACACATTCCTTCCAAACGCATTTCCTTGCTTCATTTCACACAATATCCCCCTATCTTCTAATCCCCCGTGCAGTATTTACTTCCAAAGTGCTTCATATATCTACTGAGTCCGACTTGCTATACCCCTGAGAAACCCACTCCATTCATGTATTGTAGCCCGTGAAAAGTTTCAGCAGCGCCCTATGTTGGCTTGTATCGGAGTGTTATATGGCCAAATCGTGTGTTCGACCGTACTCCCCGCCACCCGTAGAGCCCCTTGCATTCATTTCACGCGGCTGATGTTCATCAGATATCGACCTTAGCCAATCTGAGCCTAAATGACGTCGGACTAGAAGTGGTAATTCGCTTATGGAACGTCTTCCAAAGTCCATTACTCCGTCGCACCGATTCTAAGTGTGGTTTCTACAGCATTCTAGCCCGAACCCTTAACCTCTTCTCATCTCCCTGTTCTCTGTTTCTCTTCGCGGAACCAGGCTACCCCTGAACTTCACCACGGAACTTTTATACTACTCTACACTCCGTTTTCTGTTCTCTTCGTGGAACCAGGCTACCCCTGTGCTACACCACGGTTTTCTCATTAAACTCTTTACCTTACCCTCTAATGAACCACTCCGTCACTCACAGTCCCACGTCCCGCTATCTGTGACTAATCTCCGTTCTACTGCTCCTACGCCGGTCCCCTCAAATATTTTACCTAATCCCTAGCCTATCCCCTAAGCTGATATAACTAAATACAGACATCTATTTCCTCTCTTCACTTGGCCTTGTACCAATTATAGGCATCCTAACTGAACATCCCCTTACCCCTTCCTAAGTGCAGCGCTGGTGTGTGGCTGAGACCAGAGCCAGGTTGTGAAACCTGGACCCCGGTATTCCTCCAACACCAACATTATCCTGGTCCATTTACAACTCATTCCTACCTAATGCAATAGCAACCCCAAAATGCGAGACTGCTTCGACCATTTACCAATTTTAAACACATTAGTACTACTTACCTATTCCCACTGGCCTCGGTCGAAACGGTGACGATCCTCAGTCCTCAGTTGTAGAGAGCATCGATGAGGGGGAGAGAACCTCTCCGTGTCCTTGAGAAGTGGCTGCTGTCGTTTTTTAACCGGTACTGGCCGAATGCAGGACGGGTCACGGACCAATTGAAGTGTCTTATCTTCATGTATCTCTATCTGCGATCGTATAGTTTTCTATTACCCTTTCCCTCTGCATTGGTTTAGGTATTTTCAGATGTTCGGTTTCAAGTAAGAGGAGACTGACGATATGGTCAAAATCAACGGGCGGCGGTTGTTTATTAATAAAACAGCTTTAGGAATTAAAACAGTACATCGTCTCTTTGGTTCAATCTAATTGTCTCTTTCATTCAATCTAATCGTCTCTCGGTGCTGTTCGCTGTCTCAGGTTGTCCATGGCCAACACGCGGCTTCTCTCTCGTGGTTCGCTGGTCTGGTTGTCAAGACAACCTGGTCTCCTCGCCGATCAGGCAGGGAGTGCTTGATTTCGTATCGGCGGAGTCTGCTATGAACCTCGGCTCAGTCATCTGGTCTCAATGGCTCTCATGTCATCGGCTCTTCAGTAGCCGGCTTGTCGAGTCTCAGGCTCGGTTCTCCGTCTCCTCTGAGTGTCTTGCTCGGCTCTCGAGTTCTGTTTGATGATTCTCTCTCCGTCGGTGGAGGTTCAGCGCTCAAGCAAGGAGCGCTCATCTCCAGGTTCCTTCGCTCAGCCGGTGTGTGTGGCGTGTCTCTCCAGGTTCCTTCTGGTCTCCTCTGAGTGTCTTGCTCCCGTCACCGGGTGTGTGTCAGCGCTTCCCCAGGTCCCTTTTGGGTGTGCGTCTCCCTAGTGTGTCGCCATCAGCCCTTTTTATCAGGGGGAGAGAGAGAGAGAGAGAGGGGGAGGGGGAGAGAGAGGGAGCCCTGCCTGCCTATTCACGTCCATGATCTGGTTTCCTTATTTGGCCACCCCTTGTAGCCAGCTTGTCTCAACATGTTATATTTATTCTGCTGACACAACTCCCTGGGTCTTGGGACAACGATTTTCACAGTTTGAATCTGCTGACACTTTAATCATTACTTAATGAGAGGGTAGTTTTTCACTGAGTAATACATCATCATGCTTGTGACTAAAATGTTTACATAGTCTAGATATGAACCAGACTACTTTTTCAGACAGTGCCCAGATAACAAACCCTATATATCCGTCCTTTAATAGAACACCTTATTTTCCTGATGAACATTTGACCAATACTGTATAGTTTTACCTTCTAGCTTTAAGAGTTTCTATTCTTTATTGTGACTAAGTTATTCTAATTGTTCTAAGAGTTATGCCTACATGTAACTTATGAAATTGCTAAATCTTTTAGTATATCATTGCTTTGCATTGTTCTTTCAACTAGGGGCAGTTCTCTGTGTAATGGGAGATTTCCAAATAGCCTGTGTCACCTTTCTGACCTCTGGGTTAGTCAGCAGCTGCCGTGTTGTAACCTGAAATTCCTTCCTTAGGGTATTCTGAGTTTGGTTCCTGTTTCAACGATAATGATTTCCTCTCTTGTCAGTTGGAGGTGGCCTAAACCACAGCTGCTAACCAACCAGTGGAATGTGCATTAACATCATAAACAGTCTTTTGCCCTCCAGATTGTCCTCCATTTGGCTGAGTGCGGGGTGATCTCCCTCTCAAGCTTCACTATAGCCAATTTTGTCTTTCTAATCATTACCTTGTACATTTCACTTGCATTTATTCATGTTTTCATTTAGAAATATACGACATGTGTTAGTGTCTACAGTTTAGTCTAGTACTCCCAGTCTGTATTCCCAGTGGTCTGTGTGTTGTCTGCAGTATGTCTCGAATCATAACCTCCATTCACTATCAAATTATATGCATATGTGGTATTGAATCTTGGTCGGTGTGTATGACCTCAGTGCTCGAGTCCTGCTTGGTGTGTGAGACCTCGTTATTCGAGTTCTGGCTGGTCCGTTTGATCTCGGTGCTCGAATCCCGGTTGGTGTGTGTGGCCTCCGTGTTCGCATCTTGGCCGGCCCGGGAGACCTCCGTGCCTGCATCTCGTGTGCGGATGGTCCGGCCGACCTCGGTGCCCGAGTCCTGGTCGGTCCGGTTGTATCCAGCGTTTCTTTGTCCTTCCCTTGGGGGCCGTCCGTTTCACCTCTCCCGAACCAGCCTACATGCTCCTGAAGTATCTCGAGCTTCATTTATCTCTATATCTAAGTTCAGTGATCGTATAGTTTTCTATTACCCTTCTCCTGCATTTGTTTGGTATTTCAGATGTTCGGTTCAAGTAAGGAGAGAAGCTGACGAGGTGGTCAAAATCAACAAACTGCTGTGTTTATTAATAAACCACAGCTTAGGAATCAAAACAAGTACATCGTCTCTTTGGTTCAATCTAATCGTCTCTTTGATGTATTTAATTGTCTCTTTGATGTGGCTGTTTGGTCCGTGCTCCGATCAGCTGGGGCCGATCAGAGTTTTCTCCTCCGGTGCTGGGGTGGTATTTCTTGGGTTCCCATGCCAACACGCGTCTTCTCTTTGGTTTGCTGGTCGTCAGGGCAACCTTGCTTTCGGATCCTCGGCGGTTTGGGAGCGCTTGGTTTCGTCTACCCTCGGTGGAGTCTGGCTCCCCTGCTGCGAGGCGATCGTTCTGTCATCGGTGTCTCCCTTTCGCTGTGTCACCGGCTCCAGGGATCCTTCTCCGTCTCCTCGCTCCCGTCACCGGGTGTGTGTGCAGTCTCCAGGTCCCTTCTGGTGTGTGTGTCCCTCTCCGTCGCCATCAGCCCTTTTTATGAGAGAGAGAGAGAGAGAGAGAGAGAGGACCTTCCCTGCCTATCTATTGACGTCACTCCCACAATCTGGCTTCCCTATTTGGCCAAATTCCTTGTAGCCGGAATTTGTCTGTTGTGACACGTCCTCCTGGGTCTTGTGACAACAGTTTCACAGTTTGGGTCTGCTGACACTACACAGTTTCACAATTAGAATCTGCCGGCTGTTTAATCATTACTTGATGAGGGGATCCGTTTTTCACTGAGTAACACATCCTTATGCTTGTGACAAAATGTTTACACAGTGTAACTTGTAAGCTCTTGATTCACAGATAATAGCATACGTCCATCAATAGAAAATAGAATACTTTGTCTCTTGATTATCCAATAAGGAATCCTGTGTCATGGTTTCTTTTATCCTTATTATTCAATAGTTATTCTTTATTGTGACTACTGTTTTCCTAATAGTTCTAAGAGTTATGCCTACATGTAACTTATAAAATTGCTAAACCTATTAGTATATTATTGATTTGCACTGTTTTAACTGGTGGCAGTTCTGTGGTGTGAAATGGAGATTCCCACCGTTGGTGTCACCTTTTCTGACCTCTGTACCCTAGTCAGCAGCAGCTGCCGTTCTAACCGGAAATTACTTAAATATGACCTTTTGATCTCAACTGTTATTCTCAGTTGGTTCCTGTTTCAAAGATAATTATATCCTTCCTCGTCTGTTTGAGATGACCATTTCCCTTTCGAATGTGCTGTTGGGAACGGGGGTTTTACTCAATCTCTATAGAATGCCAAATGGTCTCCTGTTTGACGTATACAAGGCTATTTGGTTTAGTGACCTCTGTGGCCTTGCGGTAGGTAGCTATTTGACAGGGGGAGGGTTTCTCACAGTGGCCTGTACACTAAAATACCAACTCCTTTCCTGATTACCTCAATATAGTCTTGAGGGGTCATTGATTATCTTAAAGGTCAGCCATCTGGTCTGGGGAGTCAACTGTCTACCCTCTTTCAACCAACATGGTGTTTTTCCGGCTCCTTCTTGTAACTCAACATTTTGGTACCTTTATAGTTGCTTTATTCATGTTTTCATTTAGAAATATACGACAATCCACCCTTAGGGGGTTTAATAACACACTATACAGCACCAGTATTCTAAATTAAACATGTTAAAATCATAATCATAATTTTTGCTAATATTTTCTAAAATTTCAAAAAAATCCAAAATTGACACAAATCGAACTACAAAACCCCTTTCCATCTGTACAGTTACAAAATCATCATTTCACCTACCTTTTCCTCCTTTCACAGTTATACACATTATCAGTTATAAATACGACTTCCAGTCTAAGAAAGCTGTTCCTGTTTTTACAAGAAACACTCTTTCAATAATAGCTTTTTTGTTTAGACTATTTTATCCATGTAATTACCAAATGTCTATTTTGTGTAATGGACTCTGCAAGAAAAGATTAATACATCACACCACTAAAAGATTAACACTCTAAACATTTGAGGGAAATTCAAACAAGCAACATAAATCATTTCTTCTCCTTGAAAAGACCACTGAGGCCTCAATTACCTCCCTGTCAGTTGTCCCTATTTCAACCTCCTGAGGCCTTTACTGCTAACTCATTTTTGACCGTTTTGTTTCTTCTTGTTGTATTTTTGTGCTAATCACCGCCTCGTCTTTGTTGTATGCAGGTCTCGGTACTGCTCCGATTTTGGATTGGAAACTTTAATTTTCGCAGATACATCTCTACTGTTCTGCATTCTGACAATACATTTTTCTCCAAATTAATTATCTATGTATTTCACAGCTTCTTACGTTAGCATTCAATCAAATCACCTTTGTCTCATTTCTTTTTGTGCTGTACTGTTTTACTACATCAAATATCTCAAGTTCAACACAACTACTACTTCCACCCTTGAAAGTGGAATAACCATTATTTCACTATCAATACCTTGTTTCCAGACAGCTCCTCGGTCCGGACAGTCAGCTCTAGACGAGGCCAATCACCAACAAAACCTATGTGCATGGTCAACAAACCACAGTCCCTTTAAACACACATCCCACACACTCCGCCAGCCTTCAACAAGCCGGTGCAGAGTCTCCCATAAGTCAATCATCAAATACACATGTCTGCACCCTACATGAACACTATTTCGGCCAATTTCGACCAAAAACCTACTTGAGTTAAAACACTCACACTGTCAAACTTTTACTGTGCAGACAAGGATTGATAACTGGCTTATCATTCATACTTATACCAAGGCTTCTATAGCCGTTCCCCCAGTTGGTTATGGAAATCGTTAGAGCTCCTGTCCAGCCGAGCACCTGTGCAGAAAGAAAGCAAAAACATCCAGACTTAATACAGTGGCATTTCCCTGTTATTTCCACTATTCGTTATGCATTGGAAATGTCGGGCAACACTATACAAAAATATTTAGAGAGACACAGTGCGATTTGTTTGAAAATAACGATACAGCTTATCTTGTGTTTGTCCGTTCCTTCAACAGGAACAACTGGAGGTTTCCAATCCCCTGTGTGTTCTCTTCACCTGATTCTCTGGGAAAAACAATCATTAGTCCCACGCCTATCAATTGCCTAATAACCTTTGTAAACCTGGTTAGCCATCTGTTCCAATTTCTTTTTGCTTTGATGAATCTTTTCATCCTGATCTTATTTCTTATTAGCGTATCGACTAAATGTATGATTCGCTTTTGCTTCACACTCCTCATACAGCATCAATTTCATTCATCCCCACACACACACTTACATCCTTACACACAACCACTACCCCCTCACAACACTAATAAAAATCAATTAGCGTTGTTACTGCTTCCAACTATCAATCAGGGAAAACAATAAACTTTTAGTAATTTAGACCACTAAAACCCCGACCGTCACATAGCACAGCTGGCCATGTTAATAAATCCATGGACACCCGCACTATGCCACCGCAATATTCACCCAGTTCCCTGAATACACAAAGAACCGTCAACTCACAGCCCAAAGCGTCCTCCCTTCAGTTTCGAACCTGAACGGAAACACCCCAAGCTTCATCACACCAAGAATATCACAACTCATCCTACCATCACCTGCACCTAGACAGGCCAACGCCCATCCGGTACCTACTTCACATACACAATAACAACGGAGCCCAAATAAACATACAACCAAATGCCCACAACATGCCGCAAAGCCAGGGATGGTGAACCACAGGGAGAAATACAAGGAGAGACAGAGGGGGGCGGAGGGAAGAGAAAAAGGAGGGAGGGATACAGGGATCCAGGGACTGAGGGGAGGAAAGGGGGGGGGGGGGGGGCTCACAATGCAACATTAACTATTACCAAAACCGTCTATACTTAAACAGCAGACTACCCCGTATTGCCTGGTCCAGTTAACCCACAGGACTCCAAACACTATCCCCATCATCTGCTGCCAACTTTTAACCCAAATCAAACCTTAACTTTAATCAGACTAAAAGAGTCCGCATGGAGCTCCCAATATCTAACATTATACTTTAAACCCTACTGCCGGGGCACTACAACCTGAATCAACCCTGGCCGCCCAACAGTAACTAGAGATAAAGGAGGGAGAGAGAGATAGAGGGAGAGAGAGTCATAGAGGGAAGAGAGGAGGGGCTCCAAATTGACCATGCGTATTCTATTTATCCTTATGTAACCCTAATTTAGCAAGTAACACTATATTAATATAACCAATACACAATCCCCCCATAAAGGCAATCCATCCTGACCAAAACTCCCTTTGCGCACCTGTCATTTCACAAAGTCAAGCCGGGAGACAGGGATGGAGCGGAGAGGGGCGGGGAAGGAGGGAGGGAGGGAGGGAGGGACGGAGGGAGGGAGGGAGGGAGGGAGGGAGGGAGGGAGGGAGGGAGGGAGGGAGGGATAGAGAGAGACAGGGAGGGAGGGAGGGAGGGAAGGAGGAAGGGGAGAGTGTGAACGAGGGAGGAAGAGACAGAGGAAAAAAGGGGGGGGGGTTCACGCAAATCCCATCACACAACGCCGCTGCTTTCACTTCAACCATTCCTGACCAACATCGCCCCCCATAGCCCTTCACTGTCCACTGCCTCATCAAAAGCCCACAGTCCATCCCCCTTGCGCCGACCGACCGTGGCGCGCATGCGCAGACAGACACATACCGTCAACATGTCTCAACCCGTCATTCACATCAGCAGCCTATAATTCGAATAACCTCTAGAAAAGCCACAAAACAAACCCACACATCTATCTCATATTATCCCACTAGCGCCATTACACTTGGCCCATAACAAATACAGATTGATTACAAAACAAGTATATACATTCGTCATCAACAACTGAAAAAACCGATAAAAAGAATTTACAAATTCCCACAGATGGTCGCGCTTTAAAACCCATGATAACCACAAACTGTCCCCTATTGCCTACTGCACCTCGTTCACCTGTGAAGGAGAGGTGTAATTATCAAAGAGGCAACACTGCCCTCCGCTGGAACGTTTGTCCATCACCACCATTGCACTACAGTACTCACAACGTCCTGCAGGAGGCGCCCACGCCTCCCCCGCAAGTGCGTCATCACGCCGTACCACTTGACTCGACGTCAACTCGACGTCTCACCTCAACCACAAAACCACAATTCCCAGAACCCCCTACACCGGAAGTCCCTGTCCTCCGCCTCTCTAAGGTCCCGTCTCAGCCACCAAGAGTAGCATCACGCGATATTCCCCGAGAGTTCATTCCTGCTATATTGTTAGCACAGGTAGCTTAGCATCTTAGCTTCGTTAGCTCAGTACTGCTAGCTCCATTAGCTTAGCTTAGCATCCAACATCACTTCTCCTAAACGGCCCATTATCCTGTTGATCCGAGCGGCACAACACATCGCGACGTTTACACAACCCCTGCTATACCCCGCAACATAACTTTAATCCTATTTAGCCCCCGTTCACAGAACATATATCATTATCTTTATTCTAGTACGCTCGCCCGTTTGGCCCCGCCTGACCGAAATACACAGTATTTTACATCCAACGCTCCCCAAGCTTAGACGCTCCCAGTGACGTCATCAGCTCCAAACACTCCGTTTATTTTGATCGCTTCTACATTATTTTTAGCCCTTAACACCACCGCTTTGAAAAATTTCAACGAACATTACACATCATCTTGGTTCCATCACACTTGCCATTCATTCAATTCACTCGACAACGCAACACAGCGTCCACACGTTAGTCCCGCTGTCCTTGCGGCTAACGTCGCTCGCTAATCTAGTCCCTGGACAGTGTTATGGTTTCTCCGCTGCCGTTTTGATCACCCATGTTCCATAATAATACAAAAAATATACTGGCACTCTCTCATAGCTCCTAACATTCATCCATTCAAACACATATACTTAGCAAAACAATGTCCCATTCATAAGCATACCATTCATTTGACCACATTCATCCTAAACGCATTTCCTACCTCGCTCATTTCACACAATATTCTCCTAAATTCTAATCTCATGTGCAGTTACCCCACGCTTCTCTCCCACAAGTGCATTATTCCAAAGGTTACTTCCCCCCGTCATTCTAACTCCCCATCCTCTTAATCTTCATATTAGCGCTGTCGGGGAGTTTACCTGTCTAAATCTCACCCCCAATCAACCAATACCTCCCCAAGATTCGTTCTAAAGGCGAATTTTTTAAGCAGATTATGTCGGACCACGATACAACAGATCTGCATGAAACGTCTTTCAAAGCTCGCCTGTCATACGCGCCGATTCTAAGAGTGAAGCCTCGATAGACGGTCTGGCAAAAAGCAACCAATTAATCCCCATATTCAACATCCATACTTGTTAGTACCCTAGCCCCTGCCTATCCTCTTCTCATCACTCTCTTCTCTGTTTTCTAAGCTATCTGTACCCTGTACTCTCAGTACTCTATACTCCGTTCTCTGCACTCTGTCCTCCGTACTTTGTTCTCACCGTGGAACCAGGATCTCCTGTACTACAATCACGGTTCTCTCATTAAACTCTTTACCTTACCCTATAATCTTCTCTTTAAGATCTGACCACTCCGCATTACCCATTAATGAACCACTTAGCCACCTCACAGTCTCACGTCCCGCATATCTGTGACTATTCCCCGGTCTACCGCTTCCACGCCGGTCCCTTCAAATATTTTACCTATCCCTAGCCTATCCCCCTAAGCTAATATAACTAAATACAGACATCTATTTCCTCTCCTCACTCGGCATTGTACCAACCATAGGCATCCTAACCGAACATCCCCTATCCCCTAACCTCTCTAAGCGCAGCGCCGGTGTGTGGCTGAGACCAGCACCAGGTTGTGAACCCTGGACCCCGGTCTCCACCAACACCAACATAATCCTGGTCCATTTACATCTCATTTCTACCTAAAGTAATAGCAACCCCAAAAGCGAGACTGCTTCGACCACTACCAATCTCAAACGCATCAGTACTACTTACCTAGTCCCGCTGGCCTCGGCCGAAGTGGTAACGATCATTCAGTCGTAGAGAGCTTCGATGAGGGACTGGTCCATTTTCCAGAAGTCGCTTTCCGTCGTCTTCAACCGGTTTCGGTCGAATGCAGCACGGGTCACGGACCAATTGAAGTATCTCGAGCTTCATTTATCTCTATATCTAAGTTCAGTGATCGTATAGTTTTCTATTACCCTTCTCCTGCATTTGTTTGGTATTTCAGATGTTCGGTTCAAGTAAGGAGAGAAGCTGACGAGGTGGTCAAAATCAACAAACTGCTGTGTTTATTAATAAACCACAGCTTAGGAATCAAAACAAGTACATCGTCTCTTTGGTTCAATCTAATCGTCTCTTTGATGTATTTAATTGTCTCTTTGATGTGGCTGTTTGGTCCGTACTCCGATCAGCTGGGGCCGATCAGAGTTTTCTCCTCCGGTGCTGGGGTGGTATTTCTTGGGTTCCCATGCCAACACGCGTCTTCTCTTAGTGGTTTGCTGGTCGTCAGGGCAACCTTGCTTTCGGATCCTCGGCGGTTTGGGAGCGCTTGGTTTCGTCTACCCTCGGTGGAGTCTGGCTCCCCTGCTGCGAGGCGATCGTTCTGTCATCGGTGTCTCCCTTTCGCTGTGTCACCGGCTCCAGGGATCCTTCTCCGTCTCCTCGCTCCCGTCACCGGGTGTGTGTGCAGTCTCCAGGTCCCTTCTGGTGTGTGTGTCCCTCTCCGTTGCCATCAGCCCTTTTTATGAGAGAGAGAGAGAGAGAGAGAGAGAGAGAGGACCTTCCCTGCCTATCTATTGACGTCACTCCCACAATCTGGCTTCCCTATTTGGCCAAATTCCTTGTAGCCGGAATTTGTCTGTTGTGACACGTCCTCCTGGGTCTTGTGACAACAGTTTCACAGTTTGGGTCTGCTGACACTACACAGTTTCACAATTAGATTCTGCCGGCTGTTTAATCATTACTTGATGAGGGGATCCGTTTTTCACTGAGTAACACATCCTTATGCTTGTGACAAAATGTTTACACAGTGTAACTTGTAAGCTCTTGATTCACAGATAATAGCATACGTCCATCAATAGAAAATAGAATACTTTGTCTCTTGATTATCCAATAAGGAATCCTGTGTCATGGTTTCTTTTATCCTTATTATTCAATAGTTATTCTTTATTGTGACTACTGTTTTCCTAATAGTTCTAAGAGTTATGCCTACATGTAACTTATGAAATTGCTAAACCTATTAGTATATTATTGATTTGCACTGTTTTAACTGGTGGCAGTTCTGTGATGTGAAATGGAGATTCCCACCGTTGGTGTCACCTTTTCTGACCTCTGTACCCTAGTCAGCAGCAGCTGCCGTTCTAACCTGAAATTACTTAAATATGACCTTTTGATCTCAACTGTTATTCTCAGTTGGTTCCTGTTTCAAAGATAATTATATCCTTCCTCGTCTGTTTGAGATGACCATTTCCCTTTCGAATGTGCTGTTGGGAACGGGGGTTTTACTCAATCTCTATAGAATGCCAAATGGTCTCCTGTTTGACGTATACAAGGCTATTTGGTTTAGTGACCTCTGTGGCCTTGCGGTAGGTAGCTATTTGACAGGGGGAGGGTTTCTCACAGTGGCCTGTACACTAAAATACCAACTCCTTTCCTGATTACCTCAATATAGTCTTGAGGGGTCATTGATTATCTTAAAGGTCAGCCATCTGGTCTGGGGAGTCAACTGTCTACCCTCTTTCAACCAACATGGTGTTTTTCCGGCTCCTTCTTGTAACTCAACATTTTGGTACCTTTATAGTTGCTTTATTCATGTTTTCATTTAGAAATATACGACACTCCTCCGAATACTCCGCATTGCATCGAGTCCAGTCCGCGTGTTGGTTTACATGTTATCATCATTAGCATTCTGCAGTGCTTCTAGCCTGATCCCAATGCTAACTTGCATATTCATCGTATTAACTTCCATGTTAGCTTGCAGCTCCTTCTCCAGTCAGGCCTCGCTGCGGTCCAACGCCACGCTAGCTTGTATCACTTGCTGCGTCATATTCATCGTGTTAACTTCCATGTTAGCTTGCAGCTCCTTCTCCAGCCAGGCCTCGCTGCGGTCCAACGCCACGCTAGCTTGTATCACTTGCTGCGTCATATTCATTGTGTTAACTTCCATGTTAGCTTGCAGCTCCTTCTCCAACCAGGCCTCGCTGCGGTCCAACGCCACGCTAGCTTGTATCACTTGCTGCGTCATATTTGTGGTGATTTATACTAACCACTAGATGGCCCCATCTACCAGGGTACCACGACTACACGGTCTCTATAAATGTCATAATGAGACACCTGTTGCATGTTGACATAATGCCACCTACCTATTACCAGGACCTAAATAAATGATATTAAAAGAACCCCAGTTTCTTCATTGATGGACAGAAACATTACATGGTACCAGGAGTGTAATCACGAGTCGTCATGATGGATAGTGTGAAGCCGCCGGACGCTGTGAATTGGACTGGTAATATGGATTATGAGTGGCGTACCTTCAAACAGCGTTTCATGCTGTACCTGATGGCTGTTGGACTGGAAGGAAAGTCTGAAACGAGGCGAATTGCACTGCTTCTGACCATCGCGGGACAACAAGCTGTGGAAGTATATAACACGTTTGTGTTTGCCGAGGCAGAGGACAGGGAGAAGTTTGCGGAGGTTGTCAAGAAGTTTGATGAACACTGTTCGCCGAAGAAGAACGAAACCTTTGAAAGGTATGTGGGTCATTATACGAAAGCTTGCCATTTTGTGTCCCTCGAACAAAACTCCTCTGTCAATTTTAATAAAAAAAGAATGAACAATAAAACATTTCATAATTTAGATTCCTGATGTGTCATGTAACATAAAAACAAATAAAATGTATTTTGCTTTTTGTTTTTAAAAGAATTTTAAACACTTTTGTGCGAAGCATCTTGCAAAAAAATGAAAAATGACCTGTCCCTCAGTAAGATTGTTCTACTTCCACTAGCTATTAAGGCCAAAAAATCCAAACTAGAACATAAAAAACTTAAACCTATATCAAGGCACAAGTGTTGTTTCACTACGCATGAATGCATTTTTTTTAAATATGTTGCAAATGTGTACAAAAAACTTCTTTTTAGTTGTGTCCCCATGTTGTTGTCAACCCTGTTGTCAACCCTGTTACACCCCTTCAGAGATAATGGACTGTTTTGAAATTTACATATTATATACATTAGCATATGGCTAGTAATGGCTGCTAGTTGCCTTTTTCGTCAGCCCTGATACCATCAGCCCTGTTACTTTTCAATGGGTAACAGGGTTGATTGAATGGTAACAGGGCTGACAAAAGTATATGCTTTTGTGTGTACATGAAAATATAGTTCCCTTACCCTTAAGAGGTTACAGCCAATGTTAAAGTGACTTTTGTATTTGTATTTTATATGATTTTCTTAGGATGACTCTATATGCAGTGGAGAAAGGGAGGGTGTCAGCCCTGTTAATTGTACAATATTCTGATGTAATTTAAGAAAATAAAATAAAAATGTAAAACAAACTCATTTTATATGTTAAGTAATAGAAACCAGTGGCTCCCTTAAAGAAATTGGGATATTATTATTTTGCTTTCATAACTTTTTCTTAAATCAAAGATGCTGTGAAAGGGTCCATTGTGAATGGGCATATTCATTCATGGGAAAAAAAGTTAACTCGTCAATATTCTAACTCTACAAACACACTATTGTAACAAGGGGCTTTTATCTTTCATATGATATCATAATTATTCTAAATATGTATTTATAACCTTTTCAAACAGTAATTGATATGTAGTAACAGGGCTGACGAAAAACAAATATGCATGTTGTTTAAATGTGAAAACAATAAAAAATATAATAGCCTGAGATGGCACGGTACATTTGTCTGAGAGATAAGAATCCACTTAATAAAAAAAAATTATCCAAAACTTTTAAAACAATACTTTCAAAATCAAACATTAAAAAGTGAAAATGGCAAGCTTTCGTAGAATGACCCATGTATGTGTTTCGCTCGAGGATGCAACAGTCTGCTGAAAGTTGTGATGTGTTTCTAACGGACTTGAAGCTAAAAGCTAGAACGTGTAATTTTGGGGATGTGCACGATTCTATGATCCGTGATCAGATTGTGTTTGGCGTACTGGATTCGAAACTGAGGGAGAGCCGGAGAGGTTACTGCGGGAGACAGAGCTAACCCTTGAATCAGCTGTGAGAATATGTCACGCAAGTGAATTAGCAATACAGCATGCCAGAACATTTGCGGGAGACACTAAAGACGGAGCAGCGGTTGCTATGGTAACGAGGAAGCCCTACAACAAGGGAGAAAGGGGGCGGTACAATCAACAAAAGGGATCAGACACTTTTCAATGTAAAAGATGTGGTACTCGTAATGCACCAAGACAATGCCCAGCATATGGAAAAATGTGTCATAAATGTCAAGGACAAAATCACTTTTCCAAGCAATGCTTTGCCAAGGGGAAAGGCAGAGGTGAACGTGTACACACAGTGGAGGAAAATGACATGTGTGATTCCTTCTTTGTGGGCATGGTGACACAGGATGAGGCCAAACAGACGAGAGTGAATAGAGTGGAGCAGGACAAGTGGACCGAGCCCTTGCATATAAATGGAGCTGTAATTGCTTTGAAACTGGATACAGGAGCAAAGGCTAACATGAACTTCACATCAGAAACATGAAAGTGAAGCCCCACATACGTCCTAATCCCATTCCACTCAAAGCCTACAATGGACAGCCCATCCCCACAAGAGGAATGTGCAGACTGAAGGTGAGAGTTAAAGGCAAAGAGCATCACCTCATGTTTGTAATAGTTCCAGATGGACATGACTCACTGTTGGGAGATGAGGCACGTGAACAATTGGGTTTAGTCAAGAGGATGTATAGCATCAAAACAAATGCACAGAACGACGTAGAGACAATAGTGGATCAGTATACTGATGTATTCAAAGGGTTTGGTGTCTTACCATACACCTACAGGATCCAACTAAAAGAGGATGCACAGCCAGTCATACATGCTCCCAGAAGGGTTCCAGCACCGCTCAGAGAGAAGGTGAAGCAAGAGCTCGACCGAATGATGTCACTGGGGGTGATAAAGAGAGTGGAGGAGCCCACTGAGTGGGTGAATTCGATGGTGTGTGCCAAGAAGCCAAATGGTGATATACGTCTGTGCATGGATCCAAAAGACCTAAATGCAAACATAAAAAGAGAGCATTATCAGATTCCAACAAGAGAGGAGATAACAAGTGAAATGGCCGGTGCGAAGTATTTCAGTAAATTGGATGCTTCACAGGGCTTTTGGCAGATCAAACTGCACGAAGACAGCACAAAGTACTGTACATTCAATACACCGTTTGGCCGCTACTCGTTCCAGAGGATGCCTTTTGGAATATGCTCTGCTCCTGAAGTGTTCCACAGATCTATGGAGCACATACTGGAAGGTATAGAGGGAGCACGGGTGTATGTGGATGATGTGGTGGTGTGGGGATCCACACTGGAGCAGCACAATGAGAGACTCATCAAGGTTCTGCAAAATGTCAAAAAGCATGGACTAAAGCTCAACAGAGCAAAATGCCAGTTTGGTGTGAGAGAAATCACCTTTCTGGGAGACAAGCTTTCGAGTGCAGGTGTCGAGCCTGACATCCGCAAGGTGAAAGCTATAGTGGAGATGCCGAGACCTGAGGATAAGCAAGGTGTGTTGAGAATGATGGGAATGATAAACTTCGTTGGAAAGTTCATACCAACTTTGTCAACCAAGACAGTGCACCTCAGACAGCTGTTACACCACAAGTGTGACTTCAAGTGGACTGACAGTCATGAAGAGGAGTGGACAACACTGAAAACCATGCTCACAACGGAACCAGTGTTGACATTTTTTGACCCGTCCAATAGGATAAAGATTTCCACTGACTCATCCAAAGATGGGATTGGAGCGGTGCTGCTACAAGCGGATGGAGATGATTGGAGGCCAGTTGCCTATGCATCAAGAACGATAGTAACTGAATGTCGCTATGCACAAATTGAAAAGGAGTGTTTAGGACTAGTCTATGGATTTGAAAAATTCCACAGTTATGTGTATGGCCTACCAAGATTTGTGGCAGAGACAGACCACAAGCCGTTGATCTCCATCATAAAGAAAAACCTCAGTGAGATGGCACCACGCATACAGAGACTGATGATGAAGCTGCAACGTTATGATTTCGAGCTGATATACACACCTGGTAAACACATTGTGATGGCTGATGCTCTGTCCAGGGCAACGACACAGAGTGACGCACCAGTGAGCTCGACGGAGGCTGATGTTGAATTTCATGTAAACTTGATTGCAAAATCACTACCTGTGTCAGACAGAAAATCTAAACAGATTTCGGCAGAAACGGAAAAGGACCCCCTGTTACAGAGGGTCATGACCAATATGAAAGAGAGCTGGCCTAAAGGAGACTGTCAGCAATATTACAACATCCGAGCAGAGCTGAGTGTGATAGATGGACTGTTACTCAGAAAGAACACAATTGTCATTCCTCAGTCACTGAGACAAGAGATGTTGAAGAGACTTCACGAGGGGCACCTCGGAATGGAGAAATGTAAGAGAAGGGCCAGAACGTCAATATATTGGCCAGGCATCAACACAGACATTGACAAGATGGTCTCGAGCTGTGTAACCTGTCTGAAACACCATACGACGCAGCAGAAAGAGCCCATGGTAACTGCAGACCTACCTAAGGTGCCTTGGCAGAAAGTGGGAACTGACTTGTTCCACCTGGATGGAAAGAATTATCTACTGGTTATAGACTATTTTTCTAACTATCAAGAGATAGCACTGCTTTCCAGCATGACAGTTACTTGTGTGATTACACATATGAAATCTATCTTTGCGAGACATGGAATTTGCCAGGTTCTCGTATCTGACAACGGACCAGCTTACAACTGTAAGGAGTTCCAGAACTTTGCAGAAGAATATGATTTCCAGCATGTAACCTCAAGTCCCCTGTATGCCCAATCCAATGGTAAAGCAGAGAAAGGTGTGGGCATAGTAAAGAGGCTGCTCCTGAAGGCAAAAGAGAGTGGTCTGATCCATATCTAGCTCTACTGAGTTACAGAGCATCACCACTAGAACATGGACTGTCTCCTGCTGAGCTTCTGATGGGACGGAGGCTGCGAACCACACTTCCTTGCACTGCAAGACAGAAGAGGAATAACATCGTGAGACAGAAACAGAAGTGTCTGCAAAACAGACAGAAAACAAACTATGACAAAGTCTCAAAAGGTCTAGTACCACTGTCACAGCGTGACACAGTGCGACTACAGGATTCTACATACTGGGACAGGAGAGCCACAGTTCTGGAGGAAGTGGGTCCTAGATCCTACACCGTCAGAACAGAAGAGGGTCAAGTCCTAAGAAGGAATCGACGAAGCTTGTTGAAAACACCAGAGACACTTGGAGAACGGTCAACAGCTGATGACGAAGTTTGCACCATAGCAGCACCACCGACAGCGGGGCTGACAAACTTGCCACCACCAGCTGACCAGACACCTTCAACTCCAGTACTGAGAAGATCTACATGTCAGTCTAGACCACCTGACAGACTTCAGTATTTGTAAAGAACAGCACAGAGCTCTATCCTTTTGCATTAAAAAAAAAAAGAAGTTGAAGGGCCAAAAGGAAAATAATTATAGAGCATGATATATATCTATATATGACGTTGATTTATGGTATGCAGATTAAAGTAAATAAAAATATTTGTATTTGGAAATAGCAACAGTAGAAAAAACTAAAACTGTAAAAGATGACTGTGTTTTGAGTCAACAGAAATGTTTACATTTATTGTTGTATGCCGGTATAGCATTTAAAGAAAGGAGGAGGTGGTGATTTATACTAACCACTAGATGACCCCATCTACCAGGGTACCACGACTACACGGTCTCTATAAATGTCATAATGAGACACCTGTTGCATGTTGACATAATGCCACCTACCTATTACCAGGACCTAAATAAATGATATTAAAAGAACCCCAGTTTCTTCATTGATGGACAGAAACATTACAATATTCATCACGTTAACTTCCATGTTAGCTTGCAGCTCCTTCTCCAGCCAGGCCTCGCTGCGGTCCAACGCCCCATTAGCCCTGAGTCCATCAATGTTGTTCTGGATGTTCTGCGTGCTAGCTTGGATAGCCTGTGTGCTAGCTTGGATAGCTTGGTTCGCTAACTCGATAGCCCGTGTGCTAGCCCGTATGTCCTGGACCATCTGCATTTTAACTTGGATGTCAGCTTGTATGCTAGTGTAACGGGGAAGCCCGTGGGTATGTCCACAGTCACGGAAACAGGTGTGTTGACGAGTGACTGTGGCAGTGCGGGCTGGTAAGTTAAACTCACTTCCTCATAACAGGGTTAACAGACGCATAGGTACGGTAGTTAGGAGTGAATTCAATTCTTAGTGCAGCGGCCTGTGTCGTCGCCCGCGGCGCGGGAGCCCCCTGTTCGACTCCCCCTCGGGACATTAACATTTAACATCAACACAACGCAGACCAATATGATCCGTCACGATGCCCAGTGACCCGGATGTCCTGAGGGGCGTGAGTTTAGGGAGGTGAGTGTAACGGGGAAGCCCGTGGGTATGTCCACAGTCACGGAAACAGGTGTGTTGACGAGTGACTGTGGCAGTGCAGGCTGGTAAGTTAAACTCACTTCCTCATAACAGGGTTAACAGACGCATAGGTATGGTAGTTAGGAGTGAATTCACTTCTTAGTGCAGCGGCCTGTGTCGTCGCCCGCGGCGCGGGAGCCCCCTGTTCGACTCCCCCTCGGGACATTAACATTTAACATCAACACAACGCAGACCAATATGATCCGTCACACTAGCTGCCCACTGCGTCATGCTAGCCTGAATCCTCTTCTGCGCCATCATTTGTACTTCTTCTGGGGTCGCTTTTCTCTCGCCTTTTCTCGTGTTCATCCTTCCTCCTCTCTTATATCCTTGAATTGTCACTTTTTATTACGCTTTGAATTGTTTTACTTCCTTTTTTTATATTTCTTGACCGGGAGCTCTTTTATGTGGCTGCTCACCAGGACGTCGCAAACCGGAAGTCCACACTACACTTTTCACTCATCCACACACTGCATTTCATCACTGATTCTTATACATACATATTAGTTGTTATTTAAATATTAGTTTTTTTAGATAGGTTAAAAATAAATTATTTTGTTAAATTGCTTTCACGTTTGGACTCCCTGTTTGTCACAATTGACCCGTTTGTGACAAAATATACTAATTAAAATGGTTGGACCTGCAAGATTTGTACTTTGTACTTTGTAGGTCTGCATTTTAAATGTAAGGAGTAAAAAGTATTTTTTTTTCTCTGAAATGTAATTGAGTAAATGTACATGTATACAAACCTAATAATACTTGAGGAAAGTACAAATCCCCCCAAAAACGGTACTTAAGTATTGTAACAAAGTACAATTACTCAAGTATTTTACACCCCTGATGGAAACACAAAAATGCCTCAGAAAATTTTAGAGCCTCAAAGATCTGGAATAACTTATTGTGAGGTTTTTGTCCGTTGCTCACCTACTCGCTCTGTTCCTTTAAGCCTACTCGCTCTGTTCCTTTAATTTTCTGTTAATCAATTGCATTCCCCTATTCACACGCTTCTTCCCATAGACGCCGTTTGATTGGTGCTTCCCCAACCACACGCTTGTCAATCTCATCCCGCAGCTGTCACAGCTTGTCAATTAAGCATTCCTTGATTATTTATACCCCGTTTCCCCATTCAAGTTTTGTTGGATCGTTTTGATATTTCATTAGCATTCGCCGTTCCTTCCTTGCCTGCTGTTTTTCCCTGTGCTTTGCCTCCAGGATATTCAAGAAGTATTCCGCTTGGACAACCAGTTCCCCGTGGCGACGCGCTCGCCCCTTTGATCCTACTCTCTTTACGCACAGCGCCTGGGTGAGTTTTTATGACTGTCTTTGCTCCTATTCGTTTTTCGTGTGTTTAAAGACACTGAAGATATCCT
This sequence comes from Notolepis coatsorum, assembly GCF_963971535.1. Taxonomy (NCBI): domain Eukaryota; kingdom Metazoa; phylum Chordata; class Actinopteri; order Aulopiformes; family Paralepididae; genus Notolepis; species Notolepis coatsorum. Next base: position 38,284,938 of record NC_140179.1, read on the forward strand.
GCTTTTTATCAGACTGTCACTCACCCAGTGTCAGCTTTTTTGGATTGTTCATTGGGATAATATTTGGCCTTAACATCGCTCTCTGTGTGTATTCACACCGAAGATATTATCACTTGGAATTGTATTGGGACTTCGCTCACTGTGTGTATTCACACCGAAGATATTGGCACTTGGATAATTATTGGGACTTCGCTCACAGTGTTTATTTGCACCGAAGATTCAATCACGTGGATTTGTGTTTGGGACGTTACTCACAGTGTGTATATACACCGAAGATTCAGTCACTTGGATTACTCTGTTTTTGGGACAAGTCACTTCTCCTGTCACCTGCTCTGTTCCCAACTGTACTCTGAGCTAACCCGCTCCCTCTCTCCCTCTCGGTCCCGTTTACCACCTCGGAGATCTGCCGAGAGAAATCTGCAGAGCGGCTCTGACGTCACCATCTGCTTCCCCAGACGAACCATCCCGGGAGAAGCTGCAGAGCAGCAACATTCATCTATGCTTGTATCCCAGTCTTTGTTTGTTCTCTACCAAGTTTATGCTGTTTATTTAGTGTAAATAAACAAGCCCTTGTTTTTGGCAACTCTGAATCAACTCTCTTGTGTCGTTGCGTTTGGGGTCGGTGTTGTGAAGGGCCAGATTAAACCGAATATATATATATTTATTTATATATATATATTTAATTGTATTTGTATATTCTCTAATATTCCCTGATATCCCTTGTATATTCCTTGTACAATATGCATTGAATATCCATTCTAGCCTACTGAACATCCCATAATAGTCTCCATTCTACTATTGGTCGAGACCTTGGTGCCAGGCTGCCATACCCCTCAGACCCAGTTCAAACGTACCGCTCAACATGTACGAACAAGTCCTAGTTCCGCGTAGGAATCTGGCTACCGCACCACTAATGGGACTATTTGTTCATAGTGCGTATATATACTGCGCTACTAAAGTAGGACTTCCTTTTCAGTCCAGTTTCTTACCCTCCAATAGAGTCACAGACGTAAAGCCTCCCCGCGACGCCACGTGTGGGAGTAAGGCCAAGTTCGCCTACCATCGGTATTGAGACATCGTGTATATTAATATTTGAATAGTCATATTTGGCACTATATCGTCGAGTTGGACGTAGTCTATTAAGCTAATAATAGTCTGTTAATATATAGTGCTTCGTGCGGTGAGAATACTACCGTAGTCAGCATCGTTTCGGGCAGAAAACTGGCTGCTTATCCAGGGTGGTTGACCCCACGTGAAGCTGCACCCGAGGAGCCCCAGAGCCGACGAGCGAGTGGACCTGTATACCGGATTATTCTACCGACGACAGCCCGCCTTCCCAGGCACGGATTATGCTTTGTATACGTTGATTATTCCATGGATAAAGACCCCCGACACTGCCGTGTGTTGGAACCCCCCCCCCTGGAGAGGACGCAAGGTGAGGAGACGCTCTGCAAGACGAGGTCGCTTCACGTCTCTCCCCCGTGGACCGGAGAGAGCCGGCCCACAAAGAGTCCATCTGCTTTCATCTGTGGTCCAAGGATCGCCGGCGCATTGAACGGCACTACAGTGGGTTCACCTGGGATACCCTTGGCCGGATGAGGCAGCCGGCTTCTACCCCCCCCCCCCCTTCCTACTCCTGTCGGCTTACAAGCGACCGGATTAACCCCCCCTAGTGTATCCAGTATATAATCATTAAAGTATCATTGCTGTTATTCCTTAAACTATTCCAGGTCGTATATGTACCACCTGCGCCTTCAGAGATTGGACATTCTCTATTGATATACCGACGAATACTCTTGCCATAAAAGTGCATACTAATTCCCATTCATAAATGTGATTGATTTGATTAAGTGCTTGCTCTACACACCATCGCTGTGTAGAAATAAAGACCTATTTCTAATTCGTACATTTGTGTTGGATCCGTTTCATCTACGTGACAGTGTTCATCATAATATATTTATGCCGTGTACTGGGTGGCCGAATATTAAGTACAAAGGTAGTGGTAGTAAGTATCATATCTAGTAATACAGTCAGGGAATTGTACCCCTCAGTTACAGTCGGTGTCAAACCATAACATTACGATCCAACCAAAATGACGACCCCAGCCGACACAGAGAGAGTCAGAACAGCACTAGCTAATCAGATCGAGTTGACCAAGGATCACAGTCACCAACTAGAGAGGGCTGCGGCTGCGGTGCATGATCTCAGGGAACAGGTCCTGCCTATTCAAGGGTCCCTGGCCGCTCTGGCTGGACAACAGTCAAGTATACTCGGTCAGCTTCACACGCTGAGCGACACCGTTAACGCTTTAATTCCCTCACTTCCTTCAGGAGCATTCCCCGCAGCCCCAGCAGTTCCCACGCTTCCTGATCCCGCACCTCGGGAACCCCGTCTCTCCGTCCCACGGCTGTTCGACGGCAATCCCGAGGAGTGTGCCACATTCATCATGCAATGTGAGTTGGTTTTCCGTCATCAACCCAGTCGATTCACTTCTAGAGGAGCCCAAGTGGCCTATATGACAAACTTGCTTTCAGGCCGGGCTGCCCAGTGGGTCACTTCCTCCTGGGCAATGGATGCAGATTTTTGTTTCTCCTATCCGGACTTCGTGGCTGAGCTCCGCAGGGTGTTCCACCATCCAGCCCGTGGTCTGGACCCTGGAGCCCGGTTGGGTACCTTCCAACAGGGGAGCGGCGGGGTAACTGACTACGTCCTGGAGTTTCGACTGGCGGCGGTGGAGAGTGGATGGAACGACCCTGCACTTCGCCTAACCTTCTTGAGGGGGCTCAGTGACGCAGTCAGGGACCAGCTCGCTACCCGGGAGGAGCCTGACTCCCTCGAGGACCTGTTTAGCCTCGCCATCCGCATCGACGGACGCCTCCAGGAGAGAAGGCGTGAGAGGACCCGACTGTTACCTCCTGAGGGACCCCGGACCCCCCGTACTCATGACGTTACTGCTGGTCGCCCTGCCCTCAACACGACTGGTGGTAGCGTACCCTCCCGTTCGGTTCGCGAGGAGGAACCCATGCAGCTGGGACGCTCTCATCTGAGCCAGGCTGAACGTGAGGCGAGGTTCAGGTCCGGTCTCTGCCTCTACTGCGGAAGGGAGGGACACCGAATCGCCAACTGCCCCACCCGGCCAAAAGACCAGGCTCGCCGAGACCCCGGGAAATCCTGGTGAGCCGTTTTTCCCATTCCCAGAGCCGCGCACCACCTGGCCATCTGATGAGCGTCACCCTGGCCTGGGCGGACCAACGAGCCACGGTGGAGGCACTCATCGACTCTGGGGCAGACGAGAATTTCCTCGACTTCGAGTTTGCTACCCGAGCCAACATTCCACTTGAGGACCTTGTGAGGCCTTTGGAGATCTTTGCATTGGACCAACACCGCCTGGCCGACATCTCTCAACGCACCTGCCCAGTCGTGCTGACCATCGCTGGGAACCACGTTGAGAGAATCCAGTTCCTTATCACCCGATCCCCTCTGGTCCCGGTGGTCCTGGGTAGGCCCTGGCTCGCGCTGCACGAGCCCCACATCGCCTGGTCCTCCGGTACCATCAAGGGCTGGAGCTCCTCCTGTCACGCCCTGTGTCTGCAGGCGGCGTCCTGTCCCCCGCCCCGGAGGCCCGCTGGTGAGTCGCCTCCGGACTCTTCATCCATACCTCCCGAGTACCACGACCTCTTGGAGGTTTTTAGTAAGTCCAGGGCTCAGGCCCTTCCACCCCATCGCCCTTACGACTGCGCCATCGACCTCCGCCAAGGGGCTCCCCTTCCCGGCAGCCGCCTTTACAGTCTAACCGTTCCGGAGAAGAAGGCGATGGATCAGTACATCTCTGAGTCATTGGAAGCAGGACTCATTCGGCCTTCCTCCTCCCCGGTGGCGGCCGGGTTCTTCTTTGTTGGGAAGAAGGACGGGGACCTTCGACCCTGCATCGACTATCGCCAGCTCAACGAGATCACCATCAAGAACAAGTACCCTCTTCCTCTGATGAACTCCACCTTCGAGCCACTCACCCAGGCTACCGTCTTTACCAAACTGGACCTCCGGAGTGCCTACCATCTTGTCCGTATCCGTGAGGGCGATGAATGGAAGACCGCCTTCAAGACCCCCAGGGGCCACTACGAGTACCTGGTGATGCCGTTCGGCCTCACCAACGCCCCGGCGGTATTCCAGGCACTCATGAACGACGTCCTTCGTGACATGCTGGAGGTGTTCGTGGTGGTGTACCTGGACGACATCCTCATCTTCTCCAGGACCCTCGAGGAGCACATCCAGCATGTCCGCCGTGTGCTGGAGCGCCTCCTCCACAATCGGCTCTTCGTCAAGGCGGAGAAGTGCCGTTTCCACTCCGACTCCGTCGACTACCTGGGCTTCATCGTTGAGAAGGGCTTGACCCGAGCGGATCCTCGCAAGATCCAAGCTGTGGAGGATTGGCCTGAACCCACCACTCGGAAGGAGTTACAGAGTTTCCTCGGGTTCGCCAACTTCTACCGAAGGTTCATCCGGAACTACAGTCAGGTGGCGGAGCCACTTACCAGACTGACCTCTCCCGCTCTGCCGTTCGACTGGTCCCCAGCGGCATGTGCTGCGTTCCGCTCCCTCAAGAAGAGGTTCACTTCCGCCCCTATCTTGCTCCACCCTGACCCCAAGAGACAGTTCATTGTAGAGGTGGACGCCTCGGATACTGGACTGGGGGCTGTCTTATCCCAGCGTTCGCCTACGGACCAGAAGGTACATCCTTGCGCCTTCTACTTGCGTCGGTTCCTCCCTGCCGAGAGGAACTACGACACCGGCAATCGGGAGCTGCTGGCGGTCGTGGCTGCGTTGGAGGAGTGGCGTCATTGGCTTGAGGGGGCCGAGGAGCCTTTTACCATCTGGACGGACCACAAGAACCTGACGTTCATCCGCGCTTCCAAGCGCCTCAACGGTCGGCAGGCGAGATGGGCCAGTTTCCTCAGTCGGTTCGACTTCTCGCTGACTTTCCGTCCTGGTTCCCGCAACACGAAGGCCGACTCCCTGTCCCGGTTACACTCCAAGGGGGCTCCACCCTCTGAGGACTCGACTCCCATCCTCCCGGAGGCCAGGGTGGTTGGAGCCATCACCTTGGGCATCGAGGGGGTGGTTAGACGTGCCCTACGCTTCCAGCGTGCTCCAAGCAACGTTCCGATTCATCGTCTCTTCGTCCCCGACTCTGTCCGGTCCCGTCGCACGTTCTCCTTCCTGGCTCGTCGTTTCTGGTGGCCCACCATGCGGAACGACGTCAAGGAGTTCGTATTGGCCTGCGCGGTCTGTGCCCGCAGCAAGGCCTCGCACCAGGCACCCTCCGGGCTTTTACAGCCACTTCCCGTTCCTAGCCGTCCTTGGTCACATGTGGCGCTAGACTTCGTCACAGGTCTTCCCTCCTCCCAGGGGAACACTTGCCTTCTGACCGTGGTGGATCGATTCAGCAAGGGGGTTCACCTCGTGGCCCTTTCCAAGCTTCCCTCGGCGGCCGAGACGGCGGACCTCCTGACTCACCACGTGTTCCGCCTTCATGGTTTTCCCCAGGACATCGTCTCTGACCGGGGGCCCCAGTTCACCTCCCAGGTATGGCGGGCTTTTTGCAAGGGATTGGGGGCGACGGTCAGTCTTTCCTCTGGTTATCATCCCCAGACTAACGGACAAACGGAGAGAATGAACCAGAGCGTGGAGTCTGCTCTTCGGTGTGTGGCAGCCGAGAGACCAGCTTCCTGGAGCCGTTTCCTTCCCTGGGTTGAGTACTCCATCAATTCCATGGTCAGTTCCGCCACCGGCCTCTCACCATTTGAGGTTTCCCTGGGCTACCAACCCCCTCTTTTCCCCGCACAGGAGACGGAAGTGGCAGTTCCCTCCGTGCAGGTCCACCTCGACCGCTGCCGACGGGTTTGGGAGATCACCAGGGCCGCGCTGCTCCGGACATCTGAGCGCGCCTGTCGTGGGGCCGACCGGCGCCGGGTTCCTGCGCCGATTTACCACCCTGGGCAGAGGGTGTGGCTCTCCGCGAAGGACCTCCCGCTTCGGTCCTCGGCCAAGAAGCTTAACCCCCGTTTCGTCGGACCTTTCGAGGTCCTGAAGGTACTCAGTCCGGCGGCCCTGCGTCTGAAACTTCCTGCGTCCATGCACATTCACCCCGTTTTCCATGTCTCCCGGGTTAAGCCCGTCTCCCTCAGTCCCCTGATGCCTCCAGCTCCTGATCCTCCGCCTCCCGAGATGGTGGATGGTCACCCCCAGTGGCAGGTCCGCCGGTTGATGGGCGTTCGACGGCGGGGTCGGGGGTTCCAGTACCTAGTGGACTGGGAGGGTTACGGCCCTGAGGAGCGGAGCTGGGTCTCCCGACAGCTCATCGTGGATCCCGGCTTGATCACTGACTTCCATCGTGCCCATCCTGACGAGCCGGGTCGGCCTGGTCGCCGGGTGGCTCCCGTGGAGGGGGGGGTACTGTGAGGTTTTTGTCCGTTGCTCACCTACTCGCTCTGTTCCTTTAAGCCTACTCGCTCTGTTCCTTTAATTTTCTGTTAATCAATTGCATTCCCCTATTCACACGCTTCTTCCCATAGACGCCGTTTGATTGGTGCTTCCCCAACCACACGCTTGTCAATCTCATCCCGCAGCTGTCACAGCTTGTCAATTAAGCATTCCTTGATTATTTATACCCCGTTTCCCCATTCAAGTTTTGTTGGATCGTTTTGATATTTCATTAGCATTCGCCGTTCCTTCCTTGCCTGCTGTTTTTCCCTGTGCTTTGCCTCCAGGATATTCAAGAAGTATTCCGCTTGGACAACCAGTTCCCCGTGGCGACGCCCCTTTGATCCTACTTTCTTTACGCACAGCGCCTGGGTGAGTTTTTATGACTGTCTTTGCTCCTATTCGTTTTTCGTGTGTTTAAAGACACTGAAGATATCCTGCTTTTTATCAGACTGTCACTCACCCAGTGTCAGCTTTTTTGGATTGTTCATTGGGATAATATTTGGCCTTAACATCGCTCTCTGTGTGTATTCACACCGAAGATATTATCACTTGGAATTGTATTGGGACTTCGCTCACTGTGTGTATTCACACCGAAGATATTGTCACTTGGATAATTATTGGGACTTCGCTCACAGTGTTTATTTGCACCGAAGATTCAATCACGTGGATTTGTGTTTGGGACGTTACTCACAGTGTGTATATACACCGAAGATTCAGTCACTTGGATTACTCTGTTTTTGGGACAAGTCACTTCTCCTGTCACCTGCTCTGTTCCCAACTGTACTCTGAGCTAACCCGCTCCCTCTCTCCCTCTCGGTCCCGTTTACCACCTCGGAGATCTGCCGAGAGAAATCTGCAGAGCGGCTCTGACGTCACCATCTGCTTCCCCAGACGAACCATCCCGGGAGAAGCTGCAGAGCAGCAACATTCATCTATGCTTGTATCCCAGTCTTTGTTTGTTCTCTACCAAGTTTATGCTGTTTATTTAGTGTAAATAAACAAGCCCTTGTTTTTGGCAACTCTGAATCAACTCTCTTGTGTCGTTGCGTTTGGGGTCGGTGTCAAACCATAACACTTATAGCCACCAGAAACTGCACTAACTGCACTTTTAAAATGAAATTTAAATGTCTGTACACATGAATAATAGAGTGGATCAGATGTTGGTTGTATGTTTTAATATTGCATTGTAATGTTTAAGTAGGAATACTGCTAATAATGTATAATACATTTTTTTTTTTTTTTTTTTTTTTTATAAATGTTTTTATTTTCAATTTTCAACATAGAACAAGACATCACAATACAATACCATTAACAATAATAATAATAATAATAATAATAGTGACACTAACAACAGTAATAACAGCACAAGACAGGCAAACAAGAAAGTAAAACAATACGAATAAAATTTTTAAATATTAAATTAAAAAAATAAAAAATATTAAGTGTGGCTCTCATGTGTGTGCATTATCTTTGTGCTATATATATGTGTGTTCTACCTACCCATATGTGCGTGTGCCTTACCTATGTACATGTTTTATGTGTGAATGTGTAGTGTGAGCGTGTGCATGTGACCGTGTATTCCCTCGGCAACAATGCCAGTACAACCAGACAAACCAAGGCAGCAGGAGCAGTGGTCCATTGGGGGGTTACTGGTAATGGGGAAATCCGGCGAGTACAGTGGTGGACAGCACAGGTCCAATATGTGATAGATAAGGGTCCCAGATCTCATAAAAAGTGTCCAACTTGGAATGCAGCATGCACGTAATATACTCACAGGGAATGCATTCCATATGATATTGTGCCATGACCTCTTTGATGGGACCTCATCCTTGATCCAAAACAATAGGATGTTCTTCCTAGCAGCAAATGTCAACAAATTGAACAGTCTCTTATGTTTGAAATTGGCAATATGAATATCTGGGAGGCCCAGTAAAAGGCAGAGGGGATCCAGCTCGATGGGGGTGTATAATACATTCTTTTTTTTTATCCACTTTTTCTCCCATTTTTCTATATTTTTCTCCCATCCCAATTTCGTATCATCCAATTCAACCCTCCCCTGTCACGAACGCTGTTTCTTGCCTCCCACAAGCCGGCTGCAATGTGGACTAAGTCATACATAGCACAAGTCCCCTCCGGTACTTGAGGTAACAGCAGTCGCATCTTTTCACCTGCGCAGCTCGATCTCTCAGTGTCGAGGAGTAACGCGTGGGAGGCTCACGCTGCCCCCGACACTTCCTGATTCTACTGCGCAGGCGCACCCATAGATATCTATAGAACACTAGATAGCTTGCCCACGCTGCCGGCCAATGGAGAGCGACGTCACTGAACCGCCGCCATCTTGCTCCAGTTAGCCTTGAGTGAGAGTGAGTGAGCTGCACAGACGAAAATACTCATAACTCGCTGAAATATTGACGGATTTACAAACGGTTTTGTTTATTACAAGCATTATTAACGTGGCTATGATTCAAGCGGTTTGTAAAAAAAAAATCTTTAAAACTTTTTTTTTTTTTATAAGTATGCAGTATCATAACTACATCTTTGATGTTTATAGCAAACCAACCCGTTTGTAAATCAGTCAATATTTCAGCGAGTTATGAGTATTTTTGTCTGTGCAGCTCACTCACTCTCACTCAAGGCTAACTGGAGCAAGATGGCGGCGGTTCAGTGACGCTGGTGACTCCGCCTTAAGCTATCTAGTGTTCTATAGATATCTATGGGCGCACCAACCGACTTGTAGGAGTCGCTTGTTCACAACGTTCGATCCCCACCCTTCAGTTTTCCCTCCCCGTAATACGGCCAATGTGTATTACTGCGGACGACCAGCTAAACTGAAAACAATGTGGAGAGCTGGATTCGAACACGCGAATCCTAGAGTCTCCACACTGGTGGCGAGTGCCTTGCCCACTACACCACCTAGCCGCCATGTATAATACATTCTTAATGGTATTATTTGCTATGGTGTTTTGTATAAATAATTGTTCATGTAGGCCTACCTCCCAATTGTTCTCCTGCTCAGAGACTAAAGGTGCAAATGAGCTCCTACAGCTAACCCTGACACATTTACCTTGATGTTACATTGTACATTGGTGTTGATTAATGTGCGCTGTCCCTGATTAAAAATAAACAAAGCAAAACAAAAACATGGATGGGGCTGTACTGGGACTTGAAAGGTGGTTTCATGGACACTTTTTGTTTTGTTTTTGCTTTTGTTTAAGGTATGGTAAGGAACCCTGTTTCAGAGTTGGGTCGTTTTATTTAGTTATTTCAACCCAACTCCTCCTGCTATCAACCTTGTGTCTCACCTCGATTATTGCAATGCTTGCTGGTTTACCAGCTACCTCCATAGGGTGACCATATTGTGATTTCCAAAAAAGAGGACACTGCCTCCAGCCTCAAGATACTTAAATGATACATGAAGTTTACTCAAAGATGCCTTATCATTTTAATATATTTAAAGTATGCCTCCTCTGTATGAATAGAAAAGTATTATTTATAATTTTATATAACATAATATATCTCTATAACCAAAGATACTCAACATGCTCTATTATGCCTAAAGTAATCTCTCTGACAAATCTCAATGGTACAAAAATTCTTTAAAAATCAACCTATAACTGTAGAAGGGAGATCCCCCCTTGAATGGCCCTTCTAAGGTTTCTCTCCTCCACACTGCCTGTGGAGCTTTTTTCCCTATTGTTAGGTTTTAGTGAGTTTTTCCTTACCTTCGCGTGGGGTATGTCTGGGAGTGCTTTCATTCTTTCATTTATTTGCATTCATCTAAAAAATGTTGGACCTTATGGTGTTTTTGTTCTGTTCTTGACTTATTGTTATGTTTTCTTCTTGACTTGTTTAAAGAAGATCTGTACGGCCCATGGGGACATTAACGTGTGTTGTCGGGCCCTATAAATAAATTTGATTTGATTTTGATTTGATTTAGGGTGGTGTCTAGGTTGGAACCCAAGAGCAGAACACAAGGCACAGGAGAATGAGGTGGTTTATGGTGTTTAATTAGGTACCAGGCATTGACAAGGCAGATAGTGAAATGTACAGAGGAAGGTCACTCCATGTGATCCCAAGCTACGTCCAGGCTGGTGACGTCCATGGGTGGGGGGTAGGCTGGGGGTGTGCCATCCTACACAGAGGGCAAGGTTAGAATAAGGCAGGTTCAGAGACATTAGGCGTGTTCGAGATTGGCGAGGCGGACGCAGATCTGCGCAGGTTTTACTACGGCCTTGCCAAGCGTGTTGCATGGCGGTTAGAATGTTGTCCGACTTGCTCTGGAAATCTGACTAGGCGAGCCGCGGAAATCTCACGGGAGCGAGCCACGCACAGCCTTCAGAGCCAGGCGCCACAGTACCTCTCCAGCGACTGCTCAACGCAAATGCATGATGGGAAACGACTTGCTATCGTTGCGCAAAACGCCTATTGGCTCAGAAAAGTTGTCACCTGGTTGTCACCAGCCACAAGAGGAAGTTATGAGACGTTTGATTGATTGATTGATTGAAAACTTTATTAACCGATTGCAGAATGGGTACAATTACAGTACGGGTCCCGTCTATCCCGTCTATCAGATATTTATTATTATTATTGGATACAGGAGTTTGGGTACCAAGAGCTTCCTCAAATAACGTTATCATCATATCATCATGATAAACTTCAAGCTGTCAGACACCAAATTATTTTTATCAGAGTAATGAATGCTGTCTTAATAACCATCTCTGCAATGGAGTTTATATCAAAATAACAATATATCAACCCCCCTGAACAAATTCTTGGTGATTGCTTCTTCAAGTCGATTCTACAGACGGACTGTTTCTATCATCGGAATTAAATAATTATAATGATAATAAATCCGACAATTACGTTTTGCATTTATAATCATGACTCAATGAGCAATCTGAGCTCTATTGTAACTGCAGCTATGGTTAACAGTTGGTTAATATAGTTATTTATGTTTACAATTTATATGCTTATTTTGTATAATAGTAATAATACACTCAATTGCTTTTCAATGTATTTCTTATTTGTTTTATATAAGATATATATTAGTGGCGCACTGTTTTTCTATTTTATTTGTGCAATTACCACATCTCACGAGAGTTGACACCTGGTATCCGGTGACGTGTTTCCGCCTTCTCTCTCTCTTGCGTTGGAACCATGAACTTGAGTGGTAATGAACTTACCTAGGAGTTCTAATAAGTAAAGAACAATCCTACAAGCCAACGTATCAAGACAATCTTCCAAGAAACTGACAGAAGACACACTACAGTAAAGCATCGATGTTCTCATGTACTGGCACGCAGCCAATAAGGTATTGATTGATGGTGATAACAATTGTGGTATATGTATAGTGACGTTCCAACCATTGGTAATGGACTTGTGATAGTAATGGTATCTTTTGTATGCATTTGTACTCATACAGATTTTACGGTTTGGATGAAGGTGTGGTAACATTGACTGTATTTCATAACTAATATGTGTGAATAATTAGAGAATCATAATGTAAAAGCAGGGCTCAGCCAAAGGTGATATTATTGGAGTTACAAGAGACAGACATTCAAACCCCCCCCCCCCCACTCTAACAGATGTAATCAGTGGAGAACAAAGACTGTATTTAAGCATTACATCACGCGCAGGAGTGGTTTGTGAACAATAAACCATGCCTAGGGGTGGTCGTTAGACCCCCCTAGGCATGGTTTATTGTTCACAAATCACGACTGCAAGTGGTGTAAAGCTTTTATACAACTGCCACATTCATCCAACCTTATTTCTATACAATAAACACACATTAATCGAAGATTTATTGAAAAAACCATCCACCAGAAAAAGTAGTTCCCACAACTACAAAAAAGACAATTTGCCTCCATGTGGAAGCAGATCGGAAGTGCATCCAACCAACTAACACATCCAACTGTGTATTATTGGAATGATTGAGAGAAGTTGCCTCATGTGGAAGCAGCTTGAAGTGCATCCAACCAACTAACACATCCAACTGTGTATTATTGGAATGATTGATTGAAAATGTTATTACCAGATGCAGAATGGGTACAATACAGTACGGCTCAATACACACAATTGTTAAGGGAATGCAGACCTACTTTCCATAGAACTTCATTCTTAGATGCTTCTATAGAAAGTAGGTAAAACAAATTAAAAAAAATTCTTTGCCCTATAGGAAAAAAACGTTTTCTTCGCCCTATTTTTTTATTTATTTTTTTAAACCTACTGTAGAGGGCCTAAACTTAACCAGTTGGAAACCAAGCGTACAGTAATAAAATTAGCAATCAATCAACTCAATAGGCCATGCTCACTTAGAACAGCGCAGAACCCAGCTCTCTCTCAGTCTGACCCGCGTTGCAGACAGGAGTGTGTGTGTGTGTGTGTGTGTGTGTGTGTGTGTGTGTGTGTGTGTGTGTGTGTGTGTGTGTGTGTGTGGGGGGGGGGGGGGGGGGGGGGGGGAGTGTGGCGGTGGGTGGAGACTAGAGCTAGCGCTGACAATCAGAGAGGAGGAAAAAGAAACTGAAAAAAAATGTAAATTAATCAATCAATCAAATCGCGATTTTTCTTTTGTTACACAATTATTCAAGACCCATCAATTACATCATCCAACATTGTTTAAACGACTAAGACATTCGCTGTGACAGAATCGCTTGATATTTAGTCGTTTAGTCGCTATCAACATATCCATTTGTAAAGATTATTTTCCACCTTCTTGTGATCCGGCGGATCGATGTGATGTGATTCGGTTGTGGGCGGGTCCTGGGCCAGCAAGCGTGGACTGATCGCAATACATACGTGTAAATGGACTGTTTCAGCCAATCAGAATCGAGAAATTTGCATGCCGTTGTATAAGTAAATATAAGTCACACCCAGCGCCTAACAAAATACAGGCAGAGAAACACAGACCAAACTTGCTTTTGCTAAGAGTTCATGGAAACAAATACACGTAACAAGTTATTCTTTATCACTGTTTGATATCAAAATGTAAGCCAAGAGTAAAACTGTGATAATATTAGAAGTGTGTAAATTCATATACACGGGAGATACATCTTGTAAAATGTTTATTGGAACATGCCTCTGTGCTCATCAAGAAGCCACAGCCGACGGGGGCCATGGGCCCCCCCTCTGATGCAGGAACAGGCACACCCCCACACAGGAGATCGATTGGGTATCGCCTCCCAGAAGACCACCGGATTGGACCAAAACGTACTACTAGACTGTTATGATTGGGGGGAAATGATAGTATTTAAGATCGAACACAGTGTTAATTCAGGAGCCCAGACAAACCCAGGTCTGCCGTTCCCCGCTCCCATCCAGAGAAGGCTGTCTGCTGATTTTTCATGTGAGTAAGCTGGATGGCCCCATGGTTGGTTAGAATAACATGTAAAGATACTTATCTTAAAAACCAGTCTTACTCATGTGTAAAATGCTTACAGTAGATTCTCTATTTTCATTGATGTTAACATGACTGTTGTATGTAATCCTTTGTACAGACATATGTTAATGTGCTCTGAATAATCCTTGTATGAAAAAGCAAACTTCTAATTCACTCTGAGCCCCGAGGCCAATAAATGAGTTTGAACCATAGTTCCTCTTTTGTCTGGCTGCACAAGCTGATTTCTCATCTGACTAAGTCAGATGAGGAGACAGTGGCGGCTGGCCACCGGGGGCGCTAGGGCGCCGACCCACCTGTTAAATGAGAGAAGAAAAAAAAACTTTTTTAGTTTTTTGTTTTATAGCCCTATAAATAATATAAACATGTTTAAAATGAATAATATTTACTCATTTTAAGTATGTTTGTGTTTCCAATGCACAATATAACGTTAATATATCAAATAAAAAATACTTGTTTTCCTGAACAGGAAGTGACTCACTCCTGCCGCATTTCTCCTGCCGCATTTCTCCTAGCCGTATTTCTCTGCCCGGGCTAGACGCAATAGCGCTCTGAGTGCGCGTCACTGTTTGATCGCTGTATCCGTCGCAGCCAATCAGTGCGTAACGCGCTGTGCGTTGAAATATGATGTATTATGTTGGAAACCGGGCGCGATTTGAAGCGGTCTAGGCAAGGATCCATAGCAGCGTCAAGAATTTCCGTAGCCGCATTTCGTGGAGACGCTCTCTGATTGGCCAACGTCAGTTTTTTTTTTCGTAGCCGCATTTCGCGGAGACGATCTCTGATTGGCCGACGCCACTTTCTATGTTCCAATTCTAGCTTATTCTAGGTTGGTATAGATAGTTGTGTTGTTGTGAGATGCAGCTATTTGTCTTAGAGCGTGACTGCAAGTTCTTTCGACGGTTAAGCTTAGGCACTCTTTCAAAGTTGGTTAAGGTTAGAGTTTGTCTTAGAGCATGGCGATAGAACGCCAGGTAGTTTGCAGTCTGTTCGACGCGGAAATGGACGAAGAAAAGTACTTGTGTTGTGTGGTGCTAACAGCTAACACTTGGCTAACAAGCTATATGGCGGATGCAGTGTGGACAGTGGTCTGGATCAGTGATGCCACAGATTACTTGTAAAAGTAATCCGATTACTGATTATTGATTACTCCTTTAAAAAGTAATCCAAGTTACTTTACTGATTACTTGATTATCAGAGTAACTTAGTTACTTTGAAAGTAACTAGGTTACGAAGTCGTCGTCGTTCCCCCAACCGTTTTTTTAAACGCTTTATTGAAAGTGCATAAATTGTTTTTAACTTGTTTCTCTGCACATAACGTAAATAGTTAAACTAGTGCTTCAGCTTCTGTACCATCAAGTATGGTAAAGCAACAGTCTATGATGCTCACAGCATTAGAGCAGCCAGCCAGTGGTTTTACAAAACCAGTGTATCCATTCACATCTAACAAATGCAGGCTGAACTATTCAATTATATCAACTGTAACTATTAAATTGTTTTTATAAATGTCTCTCTATAAACATACAATCAGTCTCTCTTTAACATGTAAATTAACTGTAAATCTGGCAAATAAGAGCTTTTGCTCTGCCACCATCAAATATACATTAATCAAAAGGGAAAGAAACAATCTCTCTCTTTTGCTGTTTGGCTGGCCTCCGAGTCCTCCTGTACCTACTAGTCGAAGCGTCGGCTAGTGTTGTGATTCCAGATGCTTTCAATGCAATTGGATGTGCTGTTTTTAGCGGTAGACAGTATTTTGTTTCCTCCGCATATGAACGTGAAGTAGTGACTGACGAGCGTTTTGGGATGGAAGTCTGAACAGAAACTCACTTTTAATTTTGCCAAGCGTTTTGGGGTGGAATTCTCCGACGACGGAGCCCTGCTGTCACACGATTGGCGCATATGTCACATGACGTGCTGTGAAGACCCGCCCTACTCTGCCTCTGATTCGCAGACTGTGGATGGGGAATGTAATTGTACCAAAGCAGAGTCACTCACAGACAGAGTGTCCAGTCACGCCGCGGCCCGCGGGGGACACATTCTTGTGTAACCCTTTCACTGCCACACTACGTCACTCCCAAAAGAAAAAACAGCTCAAACGAAATAAAATACTGCATTCCGCCTGCATTATGAATTTATGATGAGATAGTAACGAAATAGTAATGCACAGCCACTTGGACAAGTAACTGCAATCAGATTACTGGCTTTTAAAGATTAACGCGTTAGATTACTATTTTCGGGGGAAAGTAATCAGATTACAATAACGCGTTACTTAGTAACGCGTTACCGGCATCACTGGTCTGGATATACATCATCAACAGCGGATTATACACTTTATCAAGCCCTCCGGCTGGACCACGTTTCAATTAAACAAAGTGAGTTTATGCTGTTGTGTTGTGATTGCAGCTATTTGTTGTTAGCTCACACAGGTACTTGTTGGCTAACAACAAGCTATATATGGATGCAGCTGTGGAGGGACATGCATGGACAATGGACATCAACACAGTCTGGACAATGGAGTGGATATACTTTATCAAGCCCTTCTGCCTGCTGTCAACTTAACAACAAGGTAGATTTGCGATATCGCTCTCTCTCTCTCTCTCTCTCTCTCTCTCCTCTCTCTCGCTCTCTCTCTCTCTCTCTCTCTCTCTCTCTCTCTCTCTCTCTCTCTCTCTCTCTCTCTCTCTCTCTCTCTCACTAACTAACGTGATTCTCTCTCTCTCTCTCTCTCTCTCTCTCTCTCTCTCTCTCTCTCTCCTCTCTCTCTCTCTCCTCTCTCTCTCTCTCTCTCTCTCTCTCTCTCCTCTCACTAACTAACGTGATTCTCTCTCTCTCTCTCTCTCTCTCCTCTCTCTCTCTCTCCCTATCTAACTAACGTGATTCTCTCTCTCTCGCTCTCTCGCTCTCGCTCTCTCTCTCTCTCTCTCTCTCTCTCTCTCTCTCTCTCTCTCTCTCTCTCTCTCTCTCTCTCTCTCTCTCTCTCTCTCTCTCTCTCCTCTCTCTCTCTCTCTCTCCCTCTCTCTCTCTCTAACTAACGTGATTCTCTCTCTCTCTCTCTCTCTCTCTGCGTGTGTTTGGAGACGGAGCGAGTTTGTTTCTAACTTTTCTATTTATATATTGTGTTTCAAGTTGTGAATTAGACTGTACTTTATTTGACTGGTTGTGTGTTGCTTGGTCAGCTGTCCGCTGCCAGTGACATGCCAATGCGTGGTACATGCGTGGTACATGCGTGGTACATGTTTGCAAAATGTTTGGTATAGCGCCCCCCCATGGAAAGAATGTAGCAGCCGCCACTGTGAGGAGACCATTTGAATCATTGATGACCTCCTTTCCTCCTTCCAGATAGCAATCGCATTGTACTGTAAAATAACCTTAGATATTGATTAAGAATATACCACAAAGGTTTGGATGAGGTTGGATCAATCTTCTTCATTAAAAATCAGTTCAAGAAATCAACTTGTGTTTTGCGTCGTGCCCGAGGATGTCACAGTAAAATCTTATGGAGCCGACAGTAAAATCTTAACTGCACGTTAAGTCAAGTTGGAAGCAAGATGGCGTCGCCGGTGTTCGTCTCATCGCTCGCTTTCATCACCACTAAAAAGGCAACGTTGCATCAAGAGATATATTTGCAAGAAAAGCCATAAGGTTGGACACCAAGAAGAGTGATCCACAAAGGGTAGGCAAACAGTTGCACAGAGCTATTATATTTGCAAAGGCCATATGGTTGGACACTTGATAAGTGTAACTGAGGGGTTACAAAACCCTGACTGTATTAAAGATTGTGATAGATTAAACCACTGCTAGTTATGTACTTTAATTACTGGCCAGACAGTACATCTAATATATGGCAGACACTCATAATAACACGGCACTGACAAAGAAATATCATTTGAGGGTATTTATTATTATGCAGTAAATGTTACAGATATGAGAATTAGGGTCGCGCTTGTATGGCGAAGAATATGCATAAGTCAGTCAGTAGCATAAGTCAATGGGAATAGAATAATTCCTACGATGGGGTACTAGGCTAACGCCGCCTGGCGTAGGATGGCAATTATATGGGGGAAACGCTGGTACCGCTGGAGACAATGGGTTCCTCCCAGAGTTGTAAGCTCTGGAGGAGAGAGGAATGTTCGGATACTCAGTCTGATCAATTGAAGAAGAAGGGGATTCACGTACAGAAGCCAGTCCTTGTAATCCAAAGCTCAGCATCAAAAGCAATAACTGTAATCCAATTGCCCGATAGCAATGATGATAGCCAGCTAGCCTCGGTCCATGAGGCCAGCCCGAATGTAGATCCTCAGGGTGGTTAAATCCAAACGACAGTGGAGATTAACGATGCTCTTCTCCAAGGGTACGTTCCACAATCAATATAATCCAACCAATACTGGTTCTGTAATCGCCGCCGTCGGTTCTCCTGTGCACATGTCCAGTAGGTTCTCCGACTAGGCCTCCTCATGGGCTGGTACCAATGTATTTAGTCCATGCGCACTGGCTAAGGTCCACTAGCTAAACGAACGAACTGCTGGGTAATGCTGCACACGAACAAACTGCTGTTGGCACGATACACAATAATTAACGACTCTTTACTTCACATTAAGCTAAGTCGAACTTGACGTTACTGCATTAAATCTGACACTTTTACTATTCACTTCGCACGTGGTTCTCAACGCTCTGTTAGACGCACTGCTTCTCACTTCACTGTTACCGAACTGCTGCTGTTCGCACCTGCCGCCGTATATATACTTAAGTGGCTATCTAGTGCCGAACCTCAGTTCTCGTCTCGAATCAATGCGCTGTCTCCGGGCATGTTGCGACATTTTGAACCTGACTTTGGGGGCTTGCGGTCTGGCGCCGATAGCGTTATCCAATAAGGAAAGCGAATATTACTATGATTCAAACGCAGGCTTAAAGGGATATACCGTGTATACATAAATAATATACAAGGTATATAAAACAATAAATGTAGATTCTCAGCTTTAATCTGGCCCTTCACAACAATAAGAATTAGTGTTTCTAACAAAGGGTAGTTTTGTAAACGTATTAGAAGGGTGATAGGAGTGAGTCACAACTACAAGGTGTCGCCCTTTTTTCCATGTGTTTGATTTGTAACGTTTTGAAACACTGTATTCTTCTGTAGTTTAGATCCCCATTAATGCATGTATTGAAATAAGAGCTTTAAGGTTAAAATTTCATTGTTCAACCTTATTTGATACATATAGAGTAAAGGGGAATTCAGCCTACATTAGTAAAGTCAACTAGCCTGGTATAAAATAAGTCAACCAGCCTAGTTAGTAAAGTCAACTAGCCTGGTATAAAATAAGTCAACCAGCCTAGTTAGTAAAGTCAACGCCTGGTATAAAATAAGTCAACCAGCCTAGTTAGTAAAGTCAACTAGCCTGGTATAAAATAAGTCACCAGCCTAGTTAGTAAAGTCAACTAGCCTGGTATAAAATAAGTCAACCAGCCTAGTTAGTAAAGTCAACTAGCCTGGTATAAAATAAGTCAACCAGCCTAGTTAAACAAGTAAATTAGCCTGGTATAAAATAAGTCAACCAGCCTAGTTAAACAAGTAAATTAGCCTGGTATAAAATAAGTCAACCAGCCTAGTTAAACAAGTAAATTAGCCTGGTATAAAATAAATCAACCAGCCTAGTTAAACAAGTAAAGTAGCCTAGTTAAATAAGTCAACCAGCCTAGTTAAATAAGTAAACTAGCTTGGTTAATTAAGTCTACATTTATAACTAAGCAACTAATTAAGTAATCACACTTCAAGTAATAATAACAAGGCTTATACACTTATTAGTCTTGCATATTAACTTGACATTTACACATAGTCTTCAACATGTCACGTAAAGGAGAGATTACTGAGCTAGAACAAGAAGATGACACAATAGCTCCAAAGGAACAGATCATCGAACAGGTTGAAGAGGAACCTAGAAGCACAGAAGATTCCCAAGAGCAGCCAGAAAGGTGTAAAGACGCGACACTGCTGAAAGGAATACAAGAAAAAGTGGAAGAATCATAACTCTGACAGAGAAGGGCAGAGGGATGCAAGAGAAGAAAATGATAGGACTCCAACGAAAGTTCCAAGTCATATACAAGACATGGAAATTAAATGTGAGAAACGCCAAGGAGATACTATCGCAAGCTGAGACAGGAACTGAGGAACTCGAAACAGTCATCACTGAAATCCGTGGTTTCTCCGCTGACGTCCAGCGCGCATATGAAGAACTACGACAAGTTGACACGCCAGATCAGGAAACCCGTAGGAGAGTCGATCTGTGCGCCCAAACATCACAGGTCATCTTCAAAAGAGCCTCAAGCCGACTGTATGGAACACCTGAAGATGAAGATGACTATCCTGAAGACAGTACTCTATTCACAGGAAGCAACAACTCTTACTTCTCTAACTCAAAGAAGACCTCCGCAAGTTCGAGAGGGTCCACAGATAGACGCCAAGATGCTGCTGCCGACGTCGCTGCAGGCCAAGCTGTTCTCAAGCTAACAAAAGACCAACACCAAGAACATCGAGAAATACAGCGGCTGGAAGACGAAGCTAAAGTACAGATAGCTGAACAAGAAGCAGCAGCTGTCCAGCGTCGCTTGGAGAGAGAGAAAGATGAGTTAAAAAGAAGAATGCAGCAGGAGGAAGAGGAAGCTACAATCAAAGCTCAACTGGTATCGCAGCATACAACCCTCCAAAGAACCATGGATGAAAGGAAAATAAGGGTACAGCACCTGGAGGATATGAAAAGTCTAAATGCAGCCCAAGCAAGAATCCAAGTGTACAACCAAGTAGCGACTACAGAAGAAGAAGAGAAGCTAAGCATCGAAGTGGATAGCGAGAGGAGAACAATCAACCAAATATCTGCTCCTACAACTCCTCCTTCCCCGTATGTGCTCTCTGCACCAAGAACTGTAGCCCCCCTCCTGGGTGAAAGTACTTCAGAGCTCGTCAGGATCCTAGCTGACGCAGTGAGTTCAAACAGAATCCCCATTCCTGAACCTGTAGTATTCAAAGGGGATCCATTACTATACAGTGACTGGAAACTATCATTTCAAACGTTGATAGATCAGAAGAACATCAAAGAAACCGAAAAGATCTACTATCTCCGCAAGTATGTAGATGGAGATGCAAGAAAGGCGATCGATGGCTATTTCCTACTCGGCACAGAGAACGCTTATGTTGCAGAATGGAAGCTTTTGAACGAGAGATATGGAAACCCATTCACTATCGCACAGTCCTATAGAGAGAAGCTCAACGAGTGGCCCAAGATCAGACACAAAGACAGCCTCGAGCTCAGAAGTTTCATTGATTTTCTCCGCAGTTGTGAGGTGGCTATGATTCACATAAAGGCCCTGGAAATCCTGAACGACTGTAATGAGAATAGGAAGATTATCTCCAAGCTTCCAGACTGGTTGATGGCCAGGTGGAGTAGAAAGTCTGTTGAAATGGAAGATCGGAATGGCCATTTCCCAACTTTCAGCCAGTTCATCGTGTTCCTGAATTACGAAGTAAGGATCGCCTGTCACCCAATTACCTCCATGCATTCAATCAAACAAGGCGAAGCAGAGCACCCAAAAGACAGAAGAAATAGGACCGTCGGAGCAAAGGTACTGGCTACAAGCTACAAAGAGAAGACGGTCATGACATGTGTCTTCTGCAAGAGGGATGGACACACCTTGCTCAAATGCAGAAGGTTCATGAAAGAAGGAGAACAAGAAAAAACCTCTTTCGTTAAAGAGAACAGGCTGTGTTTCGGTTGCCTTAAGCTTGGCCATCTCTCAAAGAATTGTACCAAAAAGAGTGAATGCGACGTGTGCCACAAGCGGCACCCTACATCACTGCACTCGGATAGAGCCAAGGAATACAGGAAACCTACACACGTCAGAGAAAGGGAGTACCAAGATAAAGAGGAAACTAAATTGACGCCTCCTGAAATACCCATTACAGCGGCTACGACTCACAGAGCTATCGTTGGTAATGTTGGCGCGATCACCTCTGCAATCATCCCAGTCTGGCTATCATCAACAACCTGCCCAGCAGAAGAAGTCCTTGTGTACGCGCTGCTGGACTCCCAGAGCGACTCAACCTTCATTCTAAGGGAAGTCGCAGACACATTGAAGTGGAGGCTGCTGACCAAATCTTTAGGTGAAGCACAAATTATTATATTATATTATATATTAAATTATATTTTTAAAACATCCCCCACTGTGTGTCAGTGGTCAGTGGACACAGATGAAAACATATTAACATTAGGTGACAGCGGACCTGACCAGATGAAAACATATTAGGTGACAGCGCACCTGACCAGATGAAATCATATTAGGTGACAGCGCACCTGACCAGATGAAATCATATTAGGTGACAGCGCACCTGACCAGATCAAAACATATTAGGTGACAGCGCACCTGATCAGATCAAAACATATTAGGTGACAGCGCACCTGACCAGATCAAAACATATTAGGTGAAGGTGACAAGGAAGCCACAGACTCATACCCCCCCCGACACTCAACTAACCGCCTTGGACAGTCCTTCATACCAGTGGCCATCAGGCTACACAACAGTGGGCAGGGACTGCTGCCAGACATCGACCTAGAACTAATAGGAACCCAAGTAGGACAATAACACTACCTTATGCATACTGCACCTTATGTGGATACTGTGATACTGTGAATAATGAATCATGTATATTTCAGTGAGTTAGATAGTAAATTATAACACTACCTTATGCATACTGCACCTTATGTGACACTGTGAAAATATATTTCAGTTAGTTAGATAGTAAATTATATTGACCTATTTGTTTACACTGCTTGTGTTGTTTTCACTACCTGTACCCCCCCCCCCCCTTCCCCCATGCTGCTACGATGCCTGAATTTCCCCAAGGGGATCAATAAAGGAATATCTTATCTTAAAAGGAAAGATGAAATTACCTACCTGGGTTCCATCCTATAGAGGCAAATCTTTCCTGTGACAAAATGGGATCCAATGTAATAAAACTAAGTCAACCAACGAACTAGATTCCTGTACCGGATCTCCTCTCTGGTAAACAAGAATACCTTGAAGACTCTAACAGGAGCACTCATTCAAGGGTACTACGACTATGCTTGCACCTCATGGTACCAAAGCACCTCAAAGGCACTAAAAACAAGATTACAAACATCACAAAACAAACTGGTTAGACTACTGCTTGACCTTACTCACTTTGACAACCTAGGATGGCTTAGAGTAGACGACAGAGTACAGCAACTTGCAATGGGCCTGGTCTACAAGATACACTACACCACTAAGATACCCATGTTCATGTCGAAATACTTCCCAAAGGTCAGTGAATACCACGACCAGAACACCAGAGGGAGTTCCACAAATCATGTTCAACCCAGATAAAATCATTTAAAAAGTTAAAAAAAAAATATATAACTTTTTTTTTAATAAAAGAAAAATCGTCATAACTTAGAAATGAGATTGCATAGGTCTATGAATCGATATTGCGATTCTGTTTCGATTAATTGCCCAGCCCTACAGTGTGTACAGTAAATTAGCTTGGTGATCATCATTGTGATGTAGGCTAAGCTGGCTAGCTACTGTTAGCATACAAGTTTTACAAACACTGTAGCCTACTTACTTTTTCATCCACAACTTTTTTTCTGATCCAGATGCATAAGTCCACTTCTTCATGTTGCTCAGTTGCTGGTTTATACTTCGGTCCTAATGTTGGCGCAAAGTTTAATTTAGCCTACTGTGTTGTTATAGCTGTACACTAAACTACTAGCTTGCTATGTTTCACACAGTCAAAACGGGTCCAGCTGCAGGTGCTTAGCTTCCACAGACCGTGCTTAGATGAACAGGGCTGTACGCTAAGCTTTTTCACTAGGGGCACACTTGCCCCTAAATGAGAAATTTAGGGGCAAAAAAATTTTTTTAGGGGCACATTTTTAAATAACAATTTTACCATTATTAAAAAAAATATGTTCCTCCTGCCTCATTACTGTGGTCCTTTTATTTAACATTTAAGTGCGTTTGTTTTCAGGTTTGTATCTTTTATAATGAACCAACTGAGAAAGTGTGTAAATCACTAATAGAACAAAAACAACAAACTGTGTGTGTGTGTGTGTGCGCGCGCTTGTGTAGTGCTCCTTGAATGAGATCACCACAACACACACACACCATTGCATTAATCAGGAGGACAAGAAACTCTGCATACATTTGTTTCACAATGAAAAGTGCTTTAGAAATCAAATGAATTATTATTGTAAATAACCCCATGAAAGGTTTATTTGTATGGGTAATTACCTGCTTCATATTTGTGATGTTACTGGTTTCAGTGTGTGCCTAAAGTGATCAATGTGTTGGGCCGTTTATAGAGATCTATGCCAATTAATGTTTATGTATATCCGGGACTTTTTTTAATAAGAATTGAGAGGTATTTGTATATGTGACCTTTATTTTGAAACCTGTGTTGCGACGCAACCTTATTTACATTTGCGCTTTTGACAGTGAAATGTTCAGTCCAACTTAGCTGGAAGGAAAGACTAATCAAAAAGGTTTAATTGACCCGTATGAGGCTCTTACGGTAGGACTACTCACCTAATGCATAGCTGAACCTGAACGTTAGAAGTGTCCGTGTCCCCGTCAATCAATCATCACATCATCACGTCAATCATCATCATCTTATCATCTCTCCACATCGGACGTGGTTGTCATAAGATGGACTGATATCCACTCCGTTGTTCTTTTTTGCGTCTTAAATGTATTGAAATGAGGTGCTTCTTTGGCGATGCAATAGCCCATATTGAAAGGAAGAGAGCCCACATTCAGTTTCGTTTTGCTAGGAATTATGGGATTTGGTGTTGGATGTATAGACTATGCAGATAGGGACATGGTCTTTAATCGCACGATAGACTACAAGTACCAGGTACTAGCGTGACCCAGATTCACTCCACACGCAAATCTTTTTTTTCACTCAGGCTATCGGTGATCGCAGTAAGTTCATTCATTGCCGACAGATTCTTTCATAGCACCACGACATTGTGTCGCACTGTACAGCCCTGGTTGTAGGCTAATGTTTAAAAAAAAAAATGTATCCAATTTGTATGGATTAATTTAGGAGTGAAATGCGAATGAAGGGTTGGAATCACAACTCGCAACGTTGCTCCCAAATAATATTTCCAACTCGCAACGGCCAAATTAAGGGGCAATTTGCGACGAGATCATCACACTGTACAGCCCTGATGAAGTTAATAGCCTATTTTGTTGGCTATTATTTATTATTTATTTAAATTGGGTCAACCTGTGCAGTTATTCTGCACGAATATTACTGCAGTCATTACTGCAGTGCAGGCCTGCTCAGAGCTGTCAATTTTGGCAATTTCTGAAGAAAAGAAAATTCACTGGCATTTTTTTACAGAGGAAAACATTTCTAATAAAAATAATAATAATAATAATAATAATAATAATAATAATAATAATAATAATAATAATAATAATAATAATAATAATAATAATAATAATAATAATAATAATAATAATAATAATAATAATAATAATAATAATAATAATAATAATAATAATAATAATAATAATAATAATAATAATAAAAAAAAATATATATATATATTTTTTTTAATATATTTTTATTTCATTTTTTGGAAGAAAAGGCAGGATATATAATGCACATACAATGCACATACAATGCACATAAAAACATACATTTACATTTTTTGCCAATTACTTGCATTGGCTTGCCCCTTGCCTCATTTAAAATAAAAAACTCCTACCCCCTAACCCCTGCACCAACCACCGTTGACAAAAAATAAATAAAATAATAATAATAATAGTAACCCCCCCCAACCCACCCGTCATAGGCCTGAGAAGAAAATTAATTGAACAAAAATTTCAACAAAGACCGAAAAACTAAAAAAATAACTAAAAGGAATTATACAGATATAATTAATTATGCCCTGCTAGCTATATATTGAAGGTCCTAACTTGATAGAGAATATGGTTCCAGCTATCTATTGTTTGATATCTTGCCCCATTTAATCTAGCTGTAGAAAGCTCCATTGTTACAACATCAGCTAATAACTGTTTCCAGTGATTAAAGGGCAGAGAGTGTGGAGCTTGCCATCGCAGCGCCAACATTTTTTTTGCAGCAGTACTTCCTGCCAGCCAAAATCGTCTCTGAACAATACTTAAAGCTAAAGAATCATCATCATTAAGGAGGGAATATGTTTTTGTAATACTTTAGATAGATAATTAGTTATCTGTTCCCAGAAACTTTTAACTGTGGGGCATTCCCACATCATATGTGTAAAAGTACCAGTAGTATTTAGAGAACAAAGTGTACAGTTTGGTAACATAGCACGTCTCATTCTATAAGCTTTCTGGGGGGTTAAATATGTTTTATGGACAAAATTGAAATGAATCTGCTGATGATTTGGGTTTCGTGATGCCATAGTAACATTTCCCCAAACTCTGGTCCAATTGATAGAGTGATGGTGTTCTAATCCCAATTCTGTGCTCCACGATTGGATAACAGGTATTAACGAAGTACATCTTTGTGATAGATCTTTATAAATTATAGAGACTTGTCCTTTGGAGAGACCTGCAGTTTTTTTAGAGAAAGTAATTAACGGGTGAGTAGTTGGTTTGGTCCATGGAACTCCATAGGCTCGCATAGCCGAGCGGAGCTGTAAATATAAAAAAAAGGAGGTGCCAGGTAAGTTATATGACTCTTTCAGATCTGAGAATGTTCTTAGACCATTGTCCTCCATAACATCGCCAAGTACATGAATGCCACAGTTGGACCATGATTGAGCTACAAAACTGCGGCCTCCGCTAAGCAAAAACGGGTTATGAAATAAGGGAGTCTGCTCATGCCACTTAGTATCCCAATTAAGTAACTTTTCATATTTGCGCCATAAAGATATGGCATGCGCTATTATCGGACCATAACGTAATCTACATTGCTTTAGTGAAATATCTGTAAAGACAATGTCTTGTAAACGAATCGGCGCCACAATATGTTTTTCAATATTAAGCCAGGGGGCCTCAGAATTTAAATTAAACCAACTCAACAGAGGACGAAATGATAACGCTTGAAAATATAACTTAAAATTTGGCACAGTTAAACCACCAGATTGCCGCTCATTTTGTAAGGTAGTAAGTTTAACCCGAGCGCGCTTGCCTCGCCATATACATTTTGAGACTGCTCTATGTAAATTTTCCCAATGAGCAACAGGTGGGGCAATAGATTCACAATAAATAATTGTGAATTATGAGTGAAGTTGTGTTTCACGTGTTGTCATAGAGAAACCTCCACTGAAAGCCAACAAAGACCAGATCAAGTTACGACTCACCACGATGACTGCAACCTCTACAGTAAACTCTCTAAATGTGAGTAATCTACAAGTACGTGGCTACAATACAGGCAAGACGATATCCCTGCCACCAGCCTATACAAGAGAGTTCATCCCAGTCAACAGAGCCCACATTCCAACGAGAGAAAAAGCAAAGTCCTGGTCCCACCTGGAGCACCTTCAGAAAGACATAGCACCTCTGTTGGACTGCGAAGTAGGCCTGCTCATCGGGTACAACTGCTCCCAAGCGCTTCTACCAAGGGAAGTTGTATCCGGCAAATCGAACCAGCCCTACGCACAACGGACGGACCTAGGTTGGAGCATCGTGGGATGTGGAAGTCCCTGTGTTGATTTCGGAGATGACATCGGAACGAGTCGTCATATAGAAGTAAAACAAGTGACACCGGATGTTGAGTCTTCAATCAACTTTCAAACAGAAGTACACTATGTAAATCGGCTCAAAGGGAAAGAAGTGACCCCTACAGAAAGCCTAAAGGTCCTCGAGTCCGACTTCTCAGAAAGGTCCAAGGAAGATAATCCCATCTCACAAGATGACCTGAAGCTCCTGTCGAAGCGGAAAGAAAATATCACACAGAAGGAAAACGGTGAGATGCCCCTGCCGTTCGAAGGAGAACGATCAGAGCTACCTAACAACAAGATCAGCGCGATTCACCGCCTGAAGGGTCTCGAAAGAAGACTGAACAAAGATGGAAATTATTACAAGGACTACTGTACCTTGCGAGAGCAACCAGATTTATGGATTCCAACGTCACTGCATCTATCTACCATATGCCGCCAACTGAAGAAAGCAGAAATCCACCCGATTTCAACACACTGACTAACCTGATGGTAGAACAGTCTAACCTGATGAAAGAACAGATGGTAGAACAGTCTAACCTGCAGATTACACACATCAAGGCGCTCGAGGCAAACGTCGATGCTAAATTCGATCGCATCGAGGCTAAATTCGATCGCATCGATGAGAAATTAGAAGAAGTCAAGAAAGCGATCGATGCACAGTCAAAGCGAATCACGACAGTGGAGATTTCGGTGACAGAAAACACAAAAGCAGTCAAGGCGAACGCAGGTGGCATGACAGAGATGGGAGAAGAGATGGAAAGAGTGAAAGAGGAATATCGGAGGGAAATACAAGGGCTTAAAAACGAAGCGATGGAGAGGCAACTAGAAACCCAACGTTACCACAGGCGGAATAACATCCGCATTGTGGGGCTTGATGAAGCAGTGAACTGCGAAGACATCAACTTTCCAAAAGAGTTATCAACGATTTTGGATAACACCGATCCAAACAAAGTGCCAGAAGTGGAACAAGTTTACAGAATCGGTTCCCAGGGGCAAAGTATCAACGGGCCGAGAGTCATCATTGTCACTCTGCGGAAAACTACAACAAGGGATGACATCATCAAATATGCTCGCAACCAACGTGGGAAGCTGAAGTATGGTGATAAACCAATATTTATCTACGAAGATTTGAGCAAAGAGGCCATCATCCGACGTCTACCATACAAAGATGTGATGCAAAAGCTGTACAAAGCCGGCTACAAGCCAAGGCTAGCATATCCGGCGCTGTTATCATTCTTGGGCAATAACGGCCGCAGGTCAGGTCCATATACACCTTTTGAAGCTGAGGATTTCCTGAATCAAAATGTAGCAAATAACCCAAAGCATGACGAAAATGCCGGAAACAGTTAAGCCTCTCTCTAAATATATACCAGTGTTGGAATGACTTTATTGTGTTCATCAATGAGGTCATTCCACCAGTGTTGGAATGACATTGTTGTGTTCATCAAAGTAGCAAACGATATGCAAGTCGTCTATAACAAAGTGTACTGTGTATAATACGATTCATAATACATTATAATTTCAGTCTCTGGTCTCTGAGGGGACAAATAAATATCATTGCAAAAAGATCTATCTGGAATATTCTGGGTTTATCGCTCAAATGCCCTGGGTCTCTTAGATCATTCTGGAAAGTAAAATAGTCTAGGCACTAGTATATTCTACAACCTTCTAGAATATAAGGCACCATGACAACGAAGCATACAACTCTAACAATAACATTCGGTGTGTATACACATAGCAGATAATAAATTAAATGAAGTGCAATCAGTCCTTAATAATACTTTAAAATTAACCACACATAAACGTATGAGCACAGCAAGGTTATTCTAACAATTTAAGTAATCACTCCATTAAAGGCACATTGAAGCGCTAAAAGGCGCTGCTTTTCTATCTTATCTAATCAGTTAAATCGGTTCTAGTGGCTTCTCCACGTTGATAATTATTTATCTCTTATTCCTTATCTATATCTTTCCATTGATTTTTATTTTATTTAATTTTTTCTTCTCATTACTCTATATTTTTTAAATATATTTTAACTTACATTGTTCTTTTCCAATGTTCTTCACATTAAGGTGTCAATATTACTCTATATTTTTTAAATATATTTTAACTTACATTATTCTTTTCCAATGTTCTTCACATTAAGGTGTCAATATTGCTCTACAATCTTTTCCTTTTTTTTCCCCACACGTTAGTGGAGGGTTCAAAGGAATATGTCGATAAAGGTTTATTCTCTTTTTTTATTTTATTTTTTATTTTTATTTTTATGTTATTTATCACAATACTTCATTACAGTAAGGGAAGGTGCAAGACCAAAAGCGACATTCTATTGCAATAGAATGGAAATGTTAGATCCTATGGCAATTAGCATAGGAAAATTAGGATTACAATGCTCAGTTTGGGCAATCCGGTGGACCATGGGAGAAAGTCAATCGCGGAGGATGTGTTCTTGGAACACAGGCATGTTCGACTTTCTGGGTGAGGGGAAAATAGGGGATTTTTATTTGTATATATATATGTTTTTAAGCTCAGCTCTCAACGGGACCTCATTAATTGGATGTGCATCTATTGTAGCTTCATACTCCAGAAACATTACCAAAAACTACACGAAAACATGCATAGACTATGGCTAGTTTGAATATAATGGTATGGAACACCGGTGGGATAAACAAACAACACAAGCGCAAAAGCGTGCTCACACTGATGAAAAAAGAACATGTGGACGTGGCTCTATTAAGCGAAACGCACATTTTAGAGGGAGACATAAATACGTTAGCGGATAACATATACCATAATATTAGTCACTCTTCTTTTGCTACGAGAACTAGAGGGGTAGCCATAGTCGTCAGACGCAAATTAAATATCGAATTGAAAGGGGTATGGTCGGATGCTGAGGGGCTTGTCACATTCTCCCAAGCAAGGACAAAAAAAACACCAAGACCACGATTGTTGTCAAGCTTGCAAATCGAAAGCATAAGGTTGAAGTGTTGAGACAATCCAAAAACCTTAGAGATACTGGAGTGTATATAAACGAGCACCTAACAAAGAAGAATTCTGAAATAGCTTGGTATGGCCGTGCCCTCAGAAAGCAAAACAAGATCCAAGCAACCTGGTCAAGAAATGGAAAAGTATTTATAAAGTTAAACGGACCACCAGAGCAGGCCAGGGTGGTTGCGGTACGAAATCTGAATGATCTGGAGCAATACAAGTGACAATGCCTAAATATATTTTTTTGGGACCGATGACTTGGATTTCATTCATGCTGTTTACCTTATTGACTGAGTTTTTTTCTGGTAGGCCTGTATGGCCAAGATGTTTTCTGTCTGGACATGTGGAAGATATGTTTCTTTTATGTTTTTTTTTGTTCTTTGTTTTTTTTGGCTTTTTCATTTTCAACTTTATGGCATTCTTTGGTTGGCATAGAACCTATGGTCTGAAAGAGATATCATGGATTATTTTTTATCTATACTGTCTATTGGGATTCCATTTTCTTTTTTTGGACTGGGATTCTGTTTCCTACCGCATGTTGAATGCATGGATACTGCAGACTGAAAGAGATAACTTGAATTACTTTTTGCTCGACTATGGACATGGACTATTGTTTTCAATTTTGGATCTGGGTGTGTATATGTTTTCCACGGACAGTTATGGCATGGACTACTTTTGTGGAGAGGCATTGTGGACAACTACAGCATGGACTATGGAGATGTGTCTTGGGCAGCCAAGGGCTCATGTTGGCCAGCTGTATGGTATGGTCAACTTGGGTGGAATTGTATTTGGAGATACATACATGGGTGACTTTAAAGAAGTAGGCTCACTGGAGCCCGGAAATCAAGTACATAACCACAATGTCGGATACGGAAGAAATATATGATTTTGAATATGATGTTGATCCTGAGACTCATGTGTTTAATGCAATTAATAATACCTGTAAATATTATACAGATGAACAGCTTAATGACATTGTTAAACCAGAAAATAGGTTTTCGTTGATACACCTAAATTGTAGAAGCCTTTATGCGAATTTCACCAAGATTAATGAATACTTAAAAACATTTAATAATAGATTTTCAGTTATAGCATTATCTGAAACGTGGTTAAAGCAGGAGAATTGTGCTGATTTTCACTTGGAGGGTTATGAGCTGTATCACCTGGATAGAAACAACAAAAGGGGAGGGGGCGTGGCCCTGTATGTGGACAGTGACTTGAAATGTAAACAAGTGCAAAGTATAGTAATCGATGACTTAATGGAAGGTATAACTGTGGAAATTGAAATGGATAAGGTGAAGAATATTGTTGTTACTTGTGTATACAGAACACCAGGGTCAAGCATAGAATCATTTAAAGACAGTTTGGAAGAGTTATTGAATGGGTTAAATGAGAGCAAAACATGTCTGATTTGTGGAGACTTTAACATTGATCTCTTAAAGCAATCTAATCACTGCACGTCAGATTTTGTGGATGCTCTATATGGCAGAGGGTTCTACCCACTGATCACAAAACCCAGTAGAGTAACCTCAACTTGTGCTACATTAATTGACAATATTTTTATAAACACTTTGGAGAACAATATTAAAAGCGGACTTGTGATAAATGATATTAGTGACCACTTACCTATATTTGTAATATATGACTGTCAAATTAAGACAAAGAAGGAAGAAAACTCCCTTAGATACACAAGGGTAAGAACTGATGACACAATAGCCAAGTTCAGGAATGATCTGGTTAATGAGGAGTGGAAAGGGGTTTATGTGGAAGAAGTAAATGCTGCATATGAGGCATTTTTGGACATTTACTTGTCGCTGTATGAAGAACACTGTCCAATGGTAGTACGGAAGCAAAAATGTAATTATAAAATAAAACCCTGGATGACAAAGGGCTTACAAAATGCAAGTAAAAAGAAAAACAAACTCTATAGAGATTTTATCAAATTAAGAACAAAAAAGGCTGAAAATCAATATAAAGCTTACAAAAATAAATTAACTACTATAATTAGAAATGCAAAGAAAGAACACTATAATAATGTCTTAAAGGAAAATATAAATAATATCAAAGAAACTTGGAAGATTTTACGAAATGTCATTGGAAGCAAAGCTGTATCTGCAGATTTACCCAATTACTTCATTAATGACAACAATATGGTTATTAAAAACGTGAATGAAGTGGTAAATGAATTTAATTCATTTTTTGTAAATGTAGGCCCAAACCTTGCTAAGAATATCCAAAGTCATAATGAAGGGAAAGCAAATAAAGACTGGACAGGGGAAAGTAAAGTGTTGCAGTCTATGTTTCTAGGACATGTGAGTGAAAGACAAATTATAGAAATAGCATTAAATTCAAAAAATAAGACATCAACTGACAGTGATGGAATTGACATGATAATTGTGAAGAAGACCATTGATTGTATAATTAACCCCCTGTGTCATATTTTTAATCTTTCCTTTCAAACAGGCACCTTTCCAGACAGAATGAAAATAGCAAAGGTTATTCCTCTATTTAAATCTGGGGACAAACACAGCTTTACCAACTACAGACCAGTGTCTTTGCTTTCACAATTTTCCAAGATTCTTGAAAAAGTGTTTGCTCATAAATTAGATAGTTTTATTGAAAAGAATAACCTGCTGAGTGAGAGTCAGTATGGATTCAGGGCAAATCGATCAACAGCCTTAGCCTTAATGAATATATATGAAGAAATAACCACAGCAGTAGATGAGAGGAATTACACAATAGGGGTGTTTATTGACTTAAAAAAAGCATTTGATACGATAGATCATCACATTTTAATTTCTAAATTACAAACATACGGTGTGAGAGGGGTGGCGATGAACTGGTTAAGTAGCTATCTTGAAAATAGACAACAATATGTACAACTCTCTGGTTACACATCTGAATGTATGAATATTGAATGTGGTGTCCCTCAAGGTTCGGTCCTGGGGCCCAAACTTTTTATTTTATATATTAATGATATATGTGAAGTGTCAAACATATTGAAATTTGTTTTATTTGCTGACGATACAAATTTCTTCAGTTCAGGAAAATACCTTAAAAAATTAGCAGATGATATTGTAAATGAAATGTGTAAACTTAAGATATGGTTTGATAACAATAAGCTATCCCTAAATTTGGAAAAAACGAAATTTATGATATTTACTAATCGAAAGAAGGACAATGTGGCATTATGTATTGACGGAGTTAATATTGAAAGAGTATCCGAGTTAAAATTTTTGGGTGTTATGTTGGATGAGAAATTGACATGGAAGCCACATATAATGTACATAAAAAATAAGGTAGCCAAGAGTGTTTTTGTTTTGAACAAGGCAAAGAATGTGCTTGATTATAATTCTATGCGAATATTATATTGTTCACTCATCCTACCATATTTGAGTTACTGTGTGGAAGTGTGGGGTAACACGTATGAAAGCAACATAAAGCTATTATTTATATTACAGAAGAGAGCAGTAAGAATAGTTCACAATGTAGATTCAAGAGAACATACCAACGAATTATTTATTAAATCCAGACTATTGAAACTTAAAGAGTTAGCTGAAATACAGACTTTATTAGTTTTGTTTAGAGCAAAATGCAGAGTATTACCAGCAAATATACAGAGGTTGTTCGTTCCCTGTCCAGATGACAGCAGAAGGAAATTAAATTTTAAACACCAATTTGCACGAACAACCTTAAAACAAAGGTGCACCTCAGTTATAGGTATCAAACTATGGAACTCTTTGCAGAACGATGAAAAGAGTTCCAATAATATATTTCACTTCAAAAGGTTGTGCAAAGAAAAGATACATAGACAGTATAGCACAGTTTAGTATAATATTGCAGTTTAGCGTGTCAGGACGTAGCATAGAGTTGTAGTGTAGGCCAGTATGAGTATAGTAATATAGTATATAGCAGCGTAACATAGAATAATAATATATTAAAATATTGTATAATACTGTACCAATATGGTGTAGAATAAATAGTATGATTTAGTTATATTATAATAAAATAGAAATTAGATAGTATATAGAAGTATAATACATTATATAAGTGTGTGTGTGTGGGGGTGTGTGTGTGTAAATGAATTAACCTAAATATGTAGTTTGACTGATAGATAGACAAAATGGGTTTATTTATGTTGATTTAATTTGGTTGTGTTGATGTTAAATTTTTATTTATTTTTTGCAAAATGGGTATATTCTGTTTGGTTTTACACAATATGTCTATCGGTGTGTTGTACGTGTGTAGGGGCAGGTATATATAAGATTTTTTCTTCTTCCTGTTCCTTTCGGCCATGGTATTTTTTGTGAATTATGTGAATATGTACTGTTGGACTGTGGTGATTCCATGTACGGATAAATAAAATGATGATGATGATGATGATGATATCTTTCCATTGATTTTTATTTTATTTAATTTTTTCTTCTCATTACTCTATATTTTTTAAATATATTTTAACTTACATTGTTCTTTTCCAATGTTCTTCACATTAAGGTGTCAATATTACTCTATATTTTTTAAATATATTTTAACTTACATTATTCTTTTCCAATGTTCTTCACATTAAGGTGTCAATATTGCTCTACAATCTTTTCCTTTTTTTTCCCCACACGTTAGTGGAGGGTTCAAAGGAATATGTCGATAAAGGTTTATTCTCTTTTTTTATTTAATTTTTTATTTTTATTTTTATGTTATTTATCACAATACTTCATTACAGTAAGGGAAGGTGCAAGACCAAAAGCGACATTCTATTGCAATAGAATGGAAATGTTAGATCCTATGGCAATTAGCATAGGAAAATTAGGATTACAATGCTCAGTTTGGGCAATCCGGTGGACCATGGGAGAAAGTCAATCGCGGAGGATGTGTTCTTGGAACACAGGCATGTTCGACTTTCTGGGTGAGGGGAAAATAGGGGATTTTTATTTGTATATATATATGTTTTTAAGCTCAGCTCTCAA
This sequence comes from Notolepis coatsorum, assembly GCF_963971535.1. Lineage (NCBI taxonomy): Eukaryota > Metazoa > Chordata > Actinopteri > Aulopiformes > Paralepididae > Notolepis > Notolepis coatsorum. Next base: position 38,320,490 of record NC_140179.1, read on the forward strand.
CGGGACCTCATTAATTGGATGTGCATCTATTGTAGCTTCATACTCCAGAAACATTACCAAAAACTACACGAAAACATGCATAGACTATGGCTAGTTTGAATATAATGGTATGGAACACCGGTGGGATAAACAAACAACACAAGCGCAAAAGCGTGCTCACACTGATGAAAAAAGAACATGTGGACGTGGCTCTATTAAGCGAAACGCACATTTTAGAGGGAGACATAAATACGTTAGCGGATAACATATACCATAATATTAGTCACTCTTCTTTTGCTACGAGAACTAGAGGGGTAGCCATAGTCGTCAGACGCAAATTAAATATCGAATTGAAAGGGGTATGGTCGGATGCTGAGGGGCGCATAACTATAGCTAGGATTATACACAATAACAGGAAAATTGCATTGGCAGCGGTATATGCCCCGAATTTGTACGAAGTGGGTTTCTTCACTTCACTAACAGGAGAAATGTTAAACCATCCCGAGTACTCATATATAATAGGTGCGGATTTTAATGCCATTTGGAACCCAAGGATGGACAAAACTTACCTTTCCTTCTCCAGCGAACAAAAGAATTCATCTAAAGCATTAAAAGATTGGTCGAAATCAACAGGAGTAACTGATTTATGGCGTTCACTTAACCCCATGACCCGCAAGTACTCCTGTCGTTCGGCGAGACACAACACACTATCCAGAATTGATTACGTCTTTGCATCCCCGAGAATATTTGATAAATATGAAGTGGAAATGACACCCAATGCGCTATCAGATCACTGCTACTTAATCCTGAAAGCAACATTTGGTACACTATCTGCCCGGGCCCCAAGATGGCGTTTTAATTCGATGCTGCTTAACAACAAGGAATTCATTACACAAATTAAAGAAGCTCTCACAGTATTCCTACAAGATAATGCTAACTCGGTGCAAGATCCCAGAATATTATGGATGTCGGTAAAGAATATGATCAAGGATTTCTCGGATAGATTTACCTCCATATTGCGCAAAAATCAAAACACAAAACTGTCTGAAATGGAAACGCTTTACTCAACGCTTTTTAATTCTTTAAAATACAACAACTCTACTAGACTAGATAACCAAGTTAACATTCTAAAGACAGAGATCAAAGCAATGTACAGACAAAAATCGGAATTGCAAATACGCAGCACTAGACAACAGCAGTACTTCCAAGGTTCTAAACCTAGTCACCTATTAGCCATGCGACTAAGAATTAATGCAAAATTTGCAGATATAACTGCCATTAGGAAACAACAAGCTCTAGTAACAGAACCCAAAATAATAAACGATACATTCAAAGAATTCTACTCCGATTTATATAACTCAGAAACGACCTTTGATCAAGACAAATTAGACACATATCTTAATCAAATTACTCTCCCTAAACTTACGGAGGAAGACGCTAAACAGTTAGAAGTACCGATCACATTAGAAGAACTCAAGAAGGCCATATCCGGAATGAAAAACGGCAAAGCTCCGGGAATTGACGGTATCCCATCAGAAATGTACATTTCTTGCTGGGACATATTTGGACCCTTATTACTAAATATGATCTTATACTCAGTCAAAGAGGGAAGCTTCATTGAACACCAAAATACCGCACTCATTTCAGTTCTTCACAAAAAAGACAAAGACCCCACTGAGTGCGGTAGTTACCGTCCTTTAAGCCTCCTCGGAACCGATGTCAAACTGTACTCTAAGATATTAGCCATCAGATTGCAAAAGCATATGACGTCTTTAGTTCATCCGGACCAAACAGGCTTCATAAAAGGTCGCCTGATCAATGATAACATAAGGCGAATACTGCACGTACTAGATACAGACAAAGAGGACATCACACCTAAGGCGATACTATCCCTGGATGCTATGAAAGCATTTGACAGGTTGGAATGGTCGTTTCTATGGGCAGTATTGGAAAGGATGGGGTTAGGAAAAGGTTTCATTGATATGATTAAAGTACTATACAAGGACCCATCGGCCAGGATTACAACAGGCACATTCATCTCCGATATCTTTCCGGTATCACGCTCAGCCAGACAAGGTTGCCCTCTTAGTCCCGGACTATTCGATCTATCATTAGAACCTTTAGCACAATTTATAAGACAATCCCAACACATAGAACCAATAGTAATCAAGGGCACACATCATAAAATTAGTTTATATGCGGACGACGTAATATTGTTCATGCAAAACCCCAACAACACATTGCCGCTTATACTCAAGTTGATAGAGAACTTTGGTGATTTATCAGGATTTAAAATAAATTGGCCTAAGTCGGCTTTTCTTCCTCTTAACACCAGTGCAAAAAAAGAGACAACCCTCCCAGGTGCGATACCCATGGTCAAACATTTCAGATGCTTGGGTGTGGAAATATTTCCCACCATAAGACAAACGGTGAAGCACAATTACACAAAAATACAGAACAAAATCAAAGACGACCTGGACAGGTGGGCAAAACTTAAAAACTCAGTACAGGCAAGGGTATCAATAGTTAAGATGGATGTATTACCAAGAATCAATTTTTTCAGCTCAATGCTTCCGTTACCTCCTCCAGAGGGCTACTGGAAAAGATTACAAACCTCCACATACAAATTTATTTGGAATAACAAACCACCTCGCATAAAAAGATCCACCGCACAGAGAAATAAAGCAGACGGTGGCATGGCAGTCCCAGATTTTTTACAATATTTTAATGCCTTCACATTAAGACCATTGAAGAAGATATGGTTTGACCCCGAGGCTTTGGTATCTTGGAGAAAATTAGAAGAAAACATAGTAGCCCCACAGAGATTGAAAGACATAGCATACACTAAACTTTCAATCAAGCATTGTGAGCGAGAATTTGGCCCAATAATTACCCATGCAATCAGGACATGGCGGGAAACACAAAGGAAATGTCCTAACCCTCAAGTATGGCATAATCACACTCCCATATTCAATAACAATGCTCTCTTAATGGGAAAACGACCTATAAGATTCCCTATATGGGAAGAGAGAGGCATACACTCATTAGGGGATATTTTTAATAACAAGGGCCTCTGTAGTTATGTCGAAATATGCATAAAGTTTAACCTCACCGAGTCCACATGGCTTTTTTACATACAGTTACGACTTTGTATGAGATCTCACGGTGTTCCATTACACATACCAATTGAACACCACAGATACCACAAATTTTTCTATGAAAGAGATACATTGGGAGGTTTTGTATCAGGTTTTTATTATCAATTACTAACGTCCTCGTATGAAACCCTTCAACTAGACAATGTCTGGAGGAGGGATATACCAGACCTGGAAAATGACTTTGATTGGCAAGGAGCCTGGGCAAATGTCCGACTTACATCAAGGAACCCGGATCATCAACAAATCAATCTGAACTATATTCACAGGACATACTTGACTCCTATAAGGCTGTGCAAAATGGGGCTTATACAAGACTCCAAATGCTCCCAATGTACAAATGGGGACGAAGGAACATTTATGCACATGTATTGGGACTGCCCACCAGTTAAGGCATTCTGGAAAGATGTGTCCCAACAATTATCAATACTCGTATTTTGGAATATACCTGTACACCCCGCGGTATTGCTATTGAATGATGTTTTTGAGTTTGCAGTGAATCCACAACTAAAAAGATTGGTTTTATCGGGTATCACAGTAGCTAAAAAACTGATCGCATCACGTTGGTTTCAACCGGAAAAAATGTGCCGGAAAGTGTGGTTTCTTACATATCTCGATGTGATATATCAAGAAATATCTACAGCAAGAATTCTGGGGCTCAATGAATCCAAAATGTCAATGTGGTTAGAAGTGGTGGAAAGAATAAAAGCTAGCCTATAATGGTAGTGTCTGGTTAGGAGTGAGGGATAATGGAGGTACTATCCAAGAGGGGGTCCGGGAGGGGGGGGTTTGAGCTGTAGCATATGTGTGTAGGGTTTTAGAAAATAGGTATTAGGGGTATATTATATACTAACATTTATATAATTGTAACTTCGCTGGATATACACTGTATACGGTTAAAATGTTATTATTGACTATTTTTGTTTTATCCTGTTTCTGTACTTGCATATATTTTAACCACCTTTACTGAAAGTTTCATTATACATTGTGTGTTGAGTACTGACTTTTAATAAGTTTTGTTTTGCAATAATAAAAAAAAAAAAAAAAAAAAAAAAAGGACTACTGTACCTTTATGGAGAATATCATCTCCCGTGGTGACGCAGAAAGAGTCCCTGAGGAAGAGACAACAGCCCGGCCTGGTACATACCTCATCACGGGGTGTATCATCCGCAGAAGCCAGGAAAAATACGCGTCATATTTGACTGTTCTGCCCGCTTCCGAGAGACTTCCCTCTACGACCATCTGCTCACTGGTCCTGACCTAACAAACGCACTCAGAGCTAATGGATGGTGGACCATGGGATGCAGCAGCGCTGTCTCATCGCACCTCTGCAGATGTGTCAGGTGCCGAATATACAAGAGAACGCACCAACGAGAATACAAGTATCGAAGAAAGAAAAGAAGCTGAGCTTGCTATCATTAAGCTTGCTCAAGAAGAGGTCTTCCTGGCTGAGATAAAAGGACTCAAGCAAAAGCAGAAACTTGTCAAGACCAAAGAAAGTAAGCTACAAAGGCTAAGCCCCTTCCTGGACGAAGACGGGATCCTCAAGGTGGGAGGACGTGTAGGTCAAGACGCCCAATCTGCGTAAAAGAAGGAAGAAAAGATCTAAAAAGATATGGACTTATACTCACCTGTCTATGCTCAAGATCTGTTCACATAGAAGTGATTGATGATATGACTACAGATTCATTCATCAATGCACTCAGATCATTCATTGCGATCAAGAAAAGGAGGAAACGTTCGCCAACTCAGATGCGATCAAGGAACCAATTTTGTTGGCGCAAGAAGAGAATTTACAGAACTCATGAAGGGAATGAGTGAAGAAAGACTGAGGGCTCTGGGATGTGAGTTTCTCATGAATCCTCCAGCGGCAAGCCACATGGGCGGTGTATGGGAGAGGCAAATAAGAACGATAAGAAGCATATTGACTACCATACTGGACCAGTCCTCACAAAGGCTTGACAGCACCTCTCTCCGGACGTACCTGTACGAGGTCATGTCCATAATCAATAGCAGGCCGCTCTCCGCTGAGTTTCTGAATGACCCATCCGGACCTGACCCTTTGACCCCGAATCACATTCTAACGATGAAATCTACAATCATTCCGCCCCCACCTGGACAATTCATTGATTGATTGATTGAAAAGTTTATTAACAGATTGCAGAATGGGTACAGTACAGTACATCTCAATACATACAATTGTTAAGGGGATGCAGACCAGAGAAAGACTTTCGTCTTGTTTCCACCAGGGTCCCCCATTTTCAATTCATCATAACATATATGACATACATGACATACAGATAGACAGTACTGCTACATCTATACATTTATGACATATCAGATTTGCAAATACAGTACTGTTTGTGATACAAAAGTGTCCAGAAAAGGAGTGTATATACATTTGGCGTAGAAACTGTACATTGGAGGAGGTTGGTGGGGTGGGGTTGGGTGGGTTGGGTGAGGGCTGTACATTGGAGGTGGGGGGGGGGGGGGGGGGGGGGGGGGGGTTGGGTAGGGGACACACACACATTTTACACTGTACATTGGAATGTTGACAAAGCCTTACTTGGTCATTTACTGTACAACTAGGTTAGGACATTTGTAGGGGCCATCAAAGAAGATTTGTACCTACAAAAGAGGTGGCGCCGAGTTCAGTATTTGGCCAACGAGTTTTGGACAAGATGGAGGAAAGAATATCTTCTCAACTTACAACAGAGACAGAAGTGGTGTAAAACCAGAAGGAACTCCAAAGTCAACGATATCGTCCTTCTCCAAGATGAATTGACACCACGCAACGAATGGCGACTAGCAAGAGTCACTGAAGTCTACCCAGGACAAGATGGTAGAGTCAGAAAGTTGAAGCTGCTAGTAAGCCACACCACAAACAATAGCAAAGGGAAAGCTACAACCAGTACGGTGTATTTAGAGAGACCAATACACAACATCATTACATTGATAGAAGCAGACTAGAGCATTAGTGAGTCATTTAACATTAAGTTGTTTTGGCACTTACCCATTTTCTGCTTGCCTTTACTCTAAAATAGGAGTTTGTTTTTTTTGTTTTTTGTTTTGCACTAAAGGGAGATACTTACCTGGTTGAATCCAATTGATCCTAGAGACATATTCTTTGAAGTATTCACAATAAGAAATTCCACATTCTATAAGTATGTGCAATAAGACATTCCACATTTATTGGTATGTGTAATTGGTGGGAGTGTAACTGCAGCAGGGACGTGCACAGGACTTTAGAGGGGCAGGTGCTCAAAGGCTGAAAAGGGCACTACACTTGTGTGTATATGTTAACCGGTTTTTAAGGGCCCTTTTCGGGCGGGGGGCCCCCTTTTTATGCTTTTTGGGGGGTTTTGGTGATCAAATGTTGAATATTGAACTATAATAATCAGTGCAGGAGCTCACTTATCCTTGAAAGACACTTTTATCACTGACTTAAAAGGCCCATACATCTCCATAAATGTTCAAGGGGGAGGGAATAAGTGCTTACCCTACAGACCCCAAGAAGTGCTGTATATTCTGTATTGTTTAATATAAATGCATTTTTTATTCCAATCCTGATTTGTATTTGAGATTCCCAAATCCCATCGGACTTGACTTCTTCGTGTCCCTCAATGAGTGTAATACTAGCATTCAACTGTATGCGCCACAGCGGTTTCTATCATCATCATCATCACCACCCACGCTATGCATAAAATATATAGGTCCGCGGAGAGGCACGCTGAGGAGGCCGTGCAAACTGCAATGGAATATGGGGCATCTCTCTCTCTTTACCTAATATTTTTATTCTATCCTGACATTTTTCAGTTGGAAGGGCAGTCTATATGCGTAACGATAAAAAAAAAAAAAAGGCACTTTTTTGATGAGGCTCAAAAAGGCAGGTGCAGCACCCCTTGGCCTCTATGTGTGCATGTGCCTGAACTGCAGCTATGGTTAACAGTTGGTTAATATAGTTATTTATGTTTACAATTTATATGCTCATTTTGTATAATAGTAATAATACACTCAATTGCTTTTCAATGTATTTCTTATTTGTTTTATATAAGATATATATTAGTGGCGCACTGTTTTTCTATTTTATTTGTGCAATTACCACATCTCACGAGAGTTGACACCTGGTATCCGGTGATGTGTTTCTGCCTTCTCTCTCTCTTGCGTTGGAACCATGAACTTGAGTGGTAATGAACTTACCTAGGAGTTCTAATAAGTAAAGAACAATCCTTCAAGCCAACGTATCAAGACAATCTTCCAAGAAACGGACAGAAGACACACTACAGTAAAGCATCGATGTTCTCATGTACTGGCACGCAGCCAATAAGGTATTGATTGATGGAGATAACAATTGTGGTATATGTATAGTGACGTTCCAACCATTGGTAATGGACTTGTGATAGTAATGTTATCTTTTGTATGCATTTGTACTCATACAGATTTTATGGTTTGGATGAAGGTTTGGATGAGGTTGGATCAAGCTTCTTCATTAAAATCAGTTCAAGAAATCAATTTGTGTTTTGTGTCGTGCCCTAGGATGTCACATCTATGTACAGTACTTCTCTAAGCTGTCTGGCTCTCAGTTAACCCAATCGCTAGATAGATTAACGAATGCCATGAATCTATAGTTCATTAACGATGCAGCAGCTGAGCTGATACTGTATCATGTAAAAACATTTTTTTACAATAACCCATTGTAAAGAGGGGGTTCCCCCTGAGCAGCAGGAGAGGAGCCCCAGTCTGAGCCAGGAGGAGAGGATCCTTCCGAGCACTGAAATACAAAAACATACATTTTGAATTGAGGACTTTTACTTAAATAAAGAAACTATGTACTTATTCCTGATATTACAGCCCTCAGTCACCGGAGTGGAGGCTTGGTAACTCCTGACAAGCCTTCGAGAATAGTATTTGATCGCAGACATGTTGGTCGCAAACAGCAGGTGTTTATCATTAAATGACAAACCTTGGCCAATGAGCTGAGCCTGTGGCATTGAGGACACTATGAATTACTGAAAGTAACACCTGTGTCTGTGTGTCTCCTTGCATCTTTGTAGAAATTGAGAACAGAAAAAGAACGATTATGTCACGTAGGAAACAAGAACTTGCTGAGACATTGGTGAATTTGGAACGACAGATCTATGCATCCGAAGGCAGCTACCTAGAAGACACCCAGATGTATGGCAACATCATCAGAGGAAGGGACAGATACCTCACCAATCAAAAGAACTCCAACAGCAAGACTGACAGAAGAAATAGGAAATTCAAAGAGGCAGAGTGTCTGTGTAGCAAGTCATCTGTTACGTCGGTTGCAGTGAGTGCCTTTGCTCATACTGTCATTTTTTCAGTTACCTGTCGACGTGTTTTCTGTGCCCAAAAATGGTGTAGTGCTTCTGGAACCACATGTGAGCTTTCGGCTTTGCAGCAGAATGTATTTGTAGATGATAAAATGTCGGTACACCTGTTGGAGTTCGGAGTGAACTATAGGGTGACGTCACCCAGCTGTCAAAAGATATAGGCGATTCGCGTTATGGCAGCAGTTTTCGAGGAAGCAGTAGAATTCGGCAGAACACCGGCGGTCGTATCAGAACACAGGATAGGCCGAGAGATAATCACAAGATACTATACAGTGTTGGATCTATCCAATCTAACTAAATGGATACTTTTTTTTTATCATGGAATGTGCTGTGCAAGCCCAGACCGTCCAGACCACAAAACAACAACAAGTGAGTCTATTACAATATGTGTTCTGTAGTTACTGAAACTGATTGAATATATTACAAGATTCAAGAGGTTTATTTGTCACATACATACATACACAAGGCCTACAGGCTACAGTATGTCGAGTACAGAAAGCGTCACAGTATCCTCGACAGTCCGACTCCTCCCTGCGAGGCCCTCCCCCCCCAAAGAAAAATAATGAGCTCCCGGCTCCCCCGAAGACCATGCTATGGTTTGACATTTTATCATCTACAAATACATTCTGCTGCAAAGCCAATTACATGCAAATATTTACATGCTTATATGCAGTTCAAAAGGTGCAATGAAAAACATATGTTTAAGATATTGTTTAAGATATATCAACAAGACTCAACAAGACGTTCGTCAGCAAGGTGGCAGAATATTGTTGAGTGAACGATTGTGGGTCATGCGCATGCGTGCGCAAGCGCAGGAGCGCTGGCAGCAGAATTCTGGTGTGCAGTAGAATTTGGCAGAACACCGGCACCACCGGGCGTTGTCAGAGAAACAGTCACCACCGCAGCATTGCCAGCAGCAGGTGTAACAGCGTCTGATGATACAGAAAATTACAGAAAAATGAGAAATGCATGGCAAAAATAGCATTTATTTTCAGTAATTTAGAGACCCCCCAAAAATTCACAAATCATGTTTTCAGGGGAGCTGATGTCTGATCTAGGGGAGCCAATGGCTCACCGAGCTGCCCCATGATTCGCACCCATGATGAATTGAAAATGGGGGACCCTGATGTAAACAAGACGAATGAATGAATGAATGAAAACTTTATTTAACAGATTGCAGAATGGGTACAATACAGTACGGCTCAATACACACAATTGTTAAGGGGATGCAGACCTGAGAAAGACGTTTGTCTTGTTTACATCAGGGTCCCCCATTTTCAATTCATATAGACATTTATGACATACACAACATACATGACATTTATGGCATAGGGACATATAGGTATTTAGTACTGATACATTTGTGACATAAACGGTATTCAAATATACAGTACTGTTACCCCTAGATCCTGACAGAGTATATACATATGATGGGGAGGGGACTGTACATTAGGAGGGGGTGGGTGGGTGGGAGAGAAATATATATACGGTGGGGTGGAGACTGTACATTTGGAGGGGGTGGGTGGGTGGGAGAGAAATATACATACGGCGGGGAGGGAATATATACATGCAGTGGGGAGGAGACTGTCTATTAGGAGGTGGTGGGGGGTTTGGGCATTTACGGTGGCCAGTTTCGAAAGTCTTTATCTGGTCTGCCGCCCCTTAACAATTGTGTGTATTAAGCCGTATTGTATTGTACCCATTCTGCAATCTGTTAATAAAAGTGTTCAATCAATCAATCAATAGGCAATTTCCACAGAAGTGCATTGTAGAAATTTTCTGAGAATTTTCCTGTACAAAAATAAAGATTTCACAATTTACATTTAGCTGACACTTTTATCCAAAGCGACAAGTTCTATACAACAAGTCAGCAGGAAGGGTATAACAATTATACACCTGACTGACTCGTGGTTTTTTTCAACGCCCTAGTTTCAATGTTTTGGGCGTTTGTTCATGGCTTCAATGAAAACAAAGATGGCGGTGAATGCCGCTATAACCAACGAGAATGAGGGGCGTGCTTACGAAACCAAGCCGCATTTCTCGGAGACGCTCTCTGATTGGCACTGACTGACGCTCTCTGATTGGCCACTGACGCGTTTGCCCAATCCGTGACGAGCTGTGTCTTTGCCCATTTCCACGGTGCCCGGAAACCGGAAAGCCTGTAGCCGGTATTTCTGTATTTCCGATTAACACTTTAGGAGGCATAGCTTTACCAGCCTACGCCAAACAGCCTCCTCACTGTGCCTCTCCGCGGACCTATATATTTTATGCATAGCGTGGGTGGTGATGATGATGATGATAGAAACCGCTGTTGAATGCTGGTATTACACTCATTGAGGGACACGAAGAAGTCAAGTCCGATGGGATTTGGGAATCTCAAATACAAATCAGGATTGGAATAAAAAATGCATTTATATTAAACAATACAGAATATACAGCACTTCTTGGGGTCTGTAGGGTAAGCACTTATTCCCTCCCCCCTGAACATTTATGGAGATGTATGGGCCTTTTAAGTCAGTGATAAAAGTGTCTTTCAAGGATAAGTGAGCTCCTGCACTAATTATTATAGTTCAATATTCAATATTTGATCACCAAAACCCCCCAAAAAGCATAAAAAGGGGGCCCCGCCCGAAAAGGGCCCTTAAAAATCGTGCTTGCGCGCTACGCTCGGTTAATATATACACACAAGTGTAGTGCCCTTTTCAGCCTTTGAGCACCTGCCCCTCTAAAGTCCTGTGCACGTCCCTGTATATCTGTACATATCCCTTACTCCAGTGGTTCTCAAACTGTGGTACGCGTACCACTAGTGGTACTTGGTGGTACTGCTGGTGGTACTTGAAAACATTTACAAAAAAGCACACTCTTTTTTTCAGTCAGGCCACTGAACTTAGAAGCAGGCCAGGCCAGTGTTTCTGGTTGCGGTGGCGCAATAGTTAGATAACCTAAGTGGGGAACAACCAGGAGATCACTGTGACAGAGAGTAATTCAGTCTAAACAGTCATAAATCTTTAATTCAACTTCAGCCCTGATCATAATTTTTTTTTGTAATGTCAGATAAAAAATGAAATACTCCCACTTTTCTGAAAAGAGTTGGTGTTAAATCTGACATTACAAAAAATCCATCAAAATCTGTGTTGCTGCTAATCATTGACACATGCCTAGCCTGTAATAATCCCCCCCAGAAAAATGTACTTTGCATTTGATATATTGAAAATATTTTACTTTGTGTGTTTTTTTTTAACAATAATTTGTGATGCCATCACACAAACTGGCATTTAAAGGGTAAAAATTCAAAAATGTATTGAATATGTGTTTTCTTTTCTTTTTTACAATAATTTGTGATGCCCATCACAAACACTGGCATTTAAAGGGTAAAAATTCAAAAAGTCCTGCACCAGAATGCAGGAAATTAAGTTTTTGTAACAAAATAATTGTGTGTGTGTGTGTGTGAGAGAGAGAGAGAGAGAGAATGATGGACAATTGCTTGCTGTGTGAGAGAGAGAGATAGAGATAGAGAGAGAATTAAGTACATTTGCTGAAATACAGTTGTTCTTAATTTTCTCACTTGCTATGTGAGAATGTTAGTTATTATGTTCTCAATGCCCCTTGCATTGTATGAGTTGTGTGGAAGCGTTTGCTAGTTCTAGTGCTATCCCTTTGTACATTGTGGCTGTGTCTGACAAAAGTTAACAATAAATAATGGTATTAGGAATACATTTGCCTCCTGCGTGAACTGCGCATAGCTGAATAGACTGTATTTTAACACCGGTCATATGGTGGTACTTGGAGAGCCAGCTACATTCTCAGGTGGTACTTGGTGTAAAAAGTTTGAGAACCACTGCCTTACTCTTACTAGTTTCGCTGCTGGCCAGTATGACTTACTAACATACATCTGATTAGAACTATTACACAGTAGTTCTAATTTATATATTTTATACCCAGTTTAATCACCTGTACATTACTATTGCACTTTACTGTTACATTTGCACTCTGGTTGGTGCCAAACCTATTTTTGTTGTACTGTATGTGTGCTGTATGATGACAATAAATTTAATTTAATCAAATCTAATCTTGCTGGAGGATGCATGTAGTTTGGAGACGGCTGAGGTGAAGTCTGGGAAGATATGAAAGTGTCGGGAAAGTGAAGGGAAGATGCTGGTGTCTCTGCATAGAATCTGCTCCTTTTTATGGAAAAAGTTAACTTGAACAATGACTAAACACACACTGTTACCCTTGTTTGCCCTCCAGCTTCTCACTCCTAATGTAGTTACTGGATCACTTTTGATTCCAAGAAAGCAACTGAAGAAGACGGTCTTTCTCTGGCTCTCTGCCTTGATGATTTCAGTATATATATTATATTTTTATTTAATTTAACCATTTTATCAGGTATAATTCACAAAGTGTGGAAGGTTGCTCACGTTACTCCATTGCATAAAGGAGGAGATAATAGTGATCTTAATAACGGTCGCCCCATCTCTAAATAGTCCTGTCTGTCTAAAACACTTGAATCATTAATAAACCTTGTTGATGGCACTTAATGATCTCAAACGTGTTAGGTGCTGATAAAACAAAACATATGCTATTCACAAGAGCTAAGAAAATGTATTACAGCAAACTTCAAATTAGCACTTTATTCAGTACAGCTGTTGAAAGAGTCCTACATTATAAATATTTAGGCATCTGGATTGATGATGAATTTCCTTTTAAAGTTCATGTTGATAATCTGGTTAAGAAGCTGTGAACGAAACTCGGCTTTCTTTATAGAAATATAACCTGCTTTCCCATGTTTAGTAGAAAGATAATTGTTGAAACTGTATTACTGTATTACTATCTGTCTTGGTTTATAGTGATGTAATATATATGCTGCTGTTACCACCCTTAAGACCTTATACTGTATTCTATCACCCTGCTCTGATCTTTTTTTCTTTTTTTACTGGTGATACTGAAGAGAATTGATTGTTGCTTCTTTTACGCATAGGAAATATAATTAATCAAAGATTAATACATTTATGCAACTGAACAAATGTAATTTCATACTTCTACATACTCTGTCTCTTCCTCTCACACATACAGTACGTGGTCAAGACATTTGGGGGTGCTTTAAGGTATTTGGAGCATCTGGAATAAAACAAGATAGTAAATAATTGAATGTGCACACACTCTTGTGCACACTTTTTCCTCACACGACATAGAGGAAGTTAGCAGGCGCTCAATATATCATCCCCCAGGCCACACCTTCCTTCCACACAAAACAAACACAAACCAGAACAGGAGGATGGTAGTTTGTTGAAAATCTAAATTAATGTGATTTATCTAGAGATATCTACCGCACGAATTCTAGGTGTTAATGAAGCCAGCATAGCAATCTGGTCAGATGTGGTGGAGAGGATAAAGCATTATATGAACTTTTAATCCTTGGTGTCAAACGGTATAATGGATGCTATCCAAGAGGGGGTCCTGTGGGGGGGGGGGGGGAGAGCGAGCAAGAGCATAGTATATGTATTGTATTTTTAATCTACATCTATTTTGATTTAAAAACTGGGCTGTCATTATTGTTAGTATTATATCGGTAATAGTCCTGTGATTTATAGTGGATTTCTACTGTTAATGTTTGTGTGTAATGTCAAAAATAAAAATACATTTGTTAAAAAAAAAATCTAAATGAATGTTATAACAACTGTGAACCTGATAATATGTACTTGTTAAGTATATAACCTGGCAGACGGCCAAAAGATGTTGAATACATTTCCCCCGATACACCAGAAAAAAGATATTTGTAATTTTCAAAGGTTTTTAGTAAAGCTTGGTAAAATTGCATCTTGTTTGCAAAGCATCTTGGTAAAATTGCAAAGCATCTTGTCTGGACATCCTTTATTCAAATCTGAACCCACTGTTTTATTTATATTTAAATATTTTGGGAGTTTTCTCCTACAATACCTAAAGTACCCATCATTGTACTCTATGAAAATATTCGCTGGTCCTCACTCTCTGTGCGGTAAGATCAACATTGGTATAGGTTTCTTTACAAAGTGTTCCTAAACAAATTACTTTTACATTACTTCTCTACTAGATTTCAATGTAGTTTATCAAACCCGCTCTCATAGACTGGATTACACTACATGTTCCTCTGGTCAATTTCAAACTCTGATTGACTGCTTTTAGATGTTGTGACAAAAATGTGCTTTTAAATCATCTTAACGTTTTTTGTCATTGTTTTAACCAATGTTAATATTTGTGTCTTATTGTCCGATTTATTAGTTTATATTAGTTATTTTATTTATTTTTTCTCTTTTGCCTATTGTACTCTCTGCATTATTGAAAATGAGGGTCCACTCTCAATAATGTCCAAGAATCTAAATAAAGATTGAATGAATGCACTGTGTCATTCCTGGATGTTAATCCACAGATAATACTAGTCCCGTGTGAATGAATGCTTAAAAGGTCCCCTATTTTTCACTATTTGGGCAATTTTACACAATTCCTGAGTCTATGGAACACATCTGTAAGGTTTCTTTCAATAAAATTCATTGTTTTGTATTTCTAATCAAGTACTTTGGTGCACCAGTTTCTCCCCTTACAAAATCCAAGCTGTTTTAGGTTGGGCTCCGCCCATACTCGCAATGCGCTTTGAGTGACAGTCACCCACCTGCACTGGCAGATACCTTGGTGATTTTTTTTGTCAAATCAGTTGTGCAATAGTACATTTTGGTGAGTTGTTTCCATACAATTCACTTATGACATTTAGGTAACATTAATGAACAAAGGAGACAAATACAGTATGTAAGTACTAGTAAACCAATTTTTTCTTATCACTGCGTTAGAGAGAGACTTGCGCGCGGCACGAGTCCTGAACAACAGTGTGTAGTCCAAAAACTGCCACTGCCCTGGTTCATTGCTTGTGGAGCACGATATCATTAGGAACACTGTCGAACACTTTTGAGGAAGTGCTGACAGGGAAACCGCTTCCGCATTATTTCCACTCGCTTGGTTTTGCTCATACTTTCAACGTTATGCTAACTCCTCCTATCACAGTTGATTGTGGGCGGGCGGTGGCAGATCAGAATTCTTACGTCACAGATCCACGTAAATTGAGAATGGATTGGTTTAGTGGGGGAGGTTCTTGTCTCAGCTGAACTGGAGAAATGGGACTGGGTAGATTTCTCAAATCTAGTCAGTGTTGGTACAACGCCACATTGCTAGAAAACAATGCAAACCACTGGAAAAGGCCATTTATAAGATAAGGGACCTTTAAGATGTATGCGATCAAATGCTATGAATAAGGAAGATAATTGTCAGGAGAGAATGTCACCAACCTTCCACTCTGGTGACTGAGGGCTGTAATATCAGGAAGAAGTATATAGTTTCTCTACTTAAGTAAAAGTAAATGTACTCGGATAAAATAGTACTAGAATAGTAGTAGAAAAGTAAATGTCCTCAATTTTATCGTAAAAAAATTATACTCAAGTAGAAGATTATTTTATACAAAATGTACTTAAGAATCAAAAGTACAATGTAGTCCTGATAGACCTGGATTATGCAGATGACATCTGCCTGATGTCTGACCGTGTGGAGCAAGCTCAGGAGCTCTTGAACAGAGTGGAGGCAGAATGCGCCAGGATTGGCCTCAGGTTGAATGCAAAGAAGACTGAGGTCATTACTTATAATAACATCCCCCTGGACCATCCACCTCTCAGCATAGCAGGAGGCAATGCTCTGACAGAGGTCAGTGACTTCAAATACCTGGGTTCCTGGGTCAACTCCACAGAGCGGGACCTTAAGGTGAGGAAGGCACTGGCATGGAGGGTCCTGACTGGCACGAATAGTGTGTGGAAATCCAGTCTCCCCCGACACATCAAAATTTGATTCTTCCAAGCAACGTGGAGTCTGTACTCCTCTATGGCTGCTAATCATGGACCCTGAAGCCCACCTTGCAGAAGTCTCTGGACGGATGCTATACTAGAATCCTGCGTGTGGTACTGAACATCAATCAAAACGAGCATGTATGGGGGACTACCAAGGCTGAGCGACAAGGTGGCATCCAGGAGGATGAAACTTGCAGGTCACTGCCACCGACACCAGGAACTTCCGACTAGCAAGCTAGTGCTCTGGGAGCCAACGCACGGGCACCGACCAATAGGACGTCCCACGCCAACATAGGTGGACTGTGGACATACTGAGGAAGGACGCAGGTGTGGAGAGCTCTACGGAACTGGCCGGATGTATGGAGGGTCGGAATGATTGGAATCTCCGCTGGCAAACCCGTCCGACCAAATGAATGGTAGCAGGTTCAAATTTGAAAGTACATAATCTTCAATGATTCATATTATGTGTTGTATGCTAAATCTTTTTATTCAAAGTAAATAGTAACTGAGGAGTTCAGATACATGTAGTGGAGTAAAAAGTACAATATTTCCTTTGAATTGTAATGGAGTAAAAGTAGAAAGTTCCCTAAAATAAAGTAACTCAAAATCATACAATACTTGAGGAAGAAACAGTGCATGATGCACATTATACATCAAAGATAAAGTCCAAAGTATTTAAAAATAAACTGGATGCCACTGTCCTGTGTGACATTTAACATGGATTTACATGGTTCTTCAGCAACACATCCTGACAACATTCAGAACTCTTCTTCAGAACAGATGCAGGACAACACGGCTTCTCTTCCAGATCACTTTCATTATGTAACTTCATTGGAACAGTCTTCTTAACCCTTTCACTGCCACACGACAGCAGGTTAACCCTTTCACTGCTGCACTACCGAACGGTTAACCCTTTCACTGCCACACGACAAAGGGTTAACCCTTTCACGGCCACACTACAGAAGGTTAACCCTTTACTATCACACTAAAGGGTTAACCTTCTGTAGTGTGGCAGTGAAACTGGGTTAACAGACAGAGCTCTATGGTCTCTCTCCTGTATGAGTCTTCATGTGGTTCTTTACGTGATGTTGTAGTTTAAACCATTTCCCACAAACACTGCAGCTGTACGGTCTCTCCCCAGTATGAGTCTTCATGTGTTTCTTCAGGTTTGAGGCTTGAATATATCTTTTCCCACAAACACTGCAGCTGTATGGTCTCTCTCCAGTATGAGTCATCATATGTGCCTTTAGGTACGATGCTTCAAATCTCTTTCCACAAACACTGCAGCTGTACGGTCTCTCTCCTGTGTGGATCCTCATGTGGACGGCCAGACCTGATTTAAACCTGAAATCCTTTTTACAAAGACTACAACTGTATGGTTTTGATCCTGTGTGAACTCTCACGTGCACAGCAAGATGATAATTGGATGTGAATCTTTTACCACAGTAAATACAGCCATGTGGTTTCTGTCCTGTGTGGATTCTCATGTGGATAGCTTTCTCATATGGAAAGTCACTGGTTGGTGGTTCTGATAATCCACAGCCCTCAGCTTCTGTGTCCATCTGTCCAGTGGAGGTGCTGGGTACAGGCTCTCCCTCTCTGCTTTCTACAGTCTGGTAAAGATGTGGGGACCGACTCTGGTGTTGATCATGGCTTCTCACACAGGTTACAGTGAATACTGGGTCTTTGGTATCAGTGTCCTCCAGCCATTGAAGCTGCTCTGCCTCCTGACTGGTCCAGTCTTCCTCCTGTTCCTCTTTAAACAGTGGAGGCTCTGGGTCCTCCTGGCTCAAACTGGGGCTCCTCTCCTCCTGGCTCAGATTGGGGCTCCTCTCCTCCTGGCTCAGACTGGGGCTCCTCTCCTCCTGGCCCAGATTGGGGCTCCTCTCCTCCTGGCCCAGACTGGGGCTCCTCTCCTCCTGGCTTAGACTGGGGCTCCTCTCCTGCTGCTCAGGGGGAACCTCCTCTTTACATACAAAGAGCTGTGGGGGGTCTGGAGGGAAGAACAAAGAACAGATACTTAAGACAGCTTTCAAGTATAACCTTCTGCACCTTTATTTTGAAGGGGAAAACTTTCAACCATAATTCTCTTTGCTAGTTTCTGATAAAGTGCAGAATAAACAGTATTGGTAGGTGAAGGAAGGAACATGCGTGATATTGAAAGTGAAAATGATGACAAAGACGCCAGAAAGAAGAAAAGAAAGATTACAATTCCAGAGAACAGAAGAGTTGTATCGTGTAGGGCTGTCTATCACTTCTTCAAATACAACTATCATTTGTCAAGTTGTGAAGAAAGGAGGACAGCTACCAAAGAAGGCTCACAAACATGGATCCACTTAACCTAAACCTCGGGCCAGCCAAGCGGCATTGAAACGAGAAAAGAAGAAAGAAGGTGGGCATAGTCGGCACAGGCACAAGTTCTACAATCAAAGTCGTCAAAACAAAGATGGTGAACATATTTGCCACAAAGTTTTCCCCTGACTTGGACGCTGACAAACCTAAAGGAGTATTTGAAGGAGAAACTAGACCGGGAAGTCACCCGTCGGAGGATAGAGAGTAGAGACTGCTCAGACCAGATTCAGTTCCTTTCCTATTACTGCAGAGTGCCAGTATGTGGCTGAAATGTATGACCCGGAGGTATGGCCTGCTGGGACGTTTGTTCATCGCTACTACGAGCCAAGAAAACCCAGAGATTTTCCAGCTAACGGGACGGATGAAGGGGGAAACCTCAGTGCTAGTATTGTCAAATAGACAGGTATGATCCGGGTTAAAACTGAAAACGGACATACTGTTGGATACTATTGAACTGCCAAAGGATGCCTTGTTGTGTTGTGTGATGTAAACTGTAAAAAAATTTAACTTACATTTTTATTGACATTTATAGACAGACAATACTGTTACAATGACATCAAACACATAACAATTCACTGACATGGGTCCCTTGAGTTCCCATATCCCAGGTCCGCTATACGCGGGGCCGAGCACCCAGCGACACAGGTCCCTTGAATTAAATGGGCCAGGCTCAGAGGAGGAAAAGGGAGGGGACTCTCCCCCACCAAGCCAAGCCCGCCACCTCCCATGTCGCAAAGAACCCCACCCCACGCACATCGACCCCACAACACACAAGACCCCACTCTCCTGGGCCGAACTGCCGAAACGATGCCCCCCCCCCCCACCCCCGACAGTCCCCCCCACTGAGCTAAGCCCGTAGGACTCCACCATATCCCAGGTCCGCTATGCGCGGAGCTGAGCACCCAGCGACACGGGTCCCTTGAATTAATTGGGCCAGGCCCAGTAGAGGAGAGGGCACTCCCCCCCACCAAGCCAAGCCCGCTACCTCCCATGTCGCAAAGAACCCCACGCACACCGACCCCACAACACACAAGACCCCACTGGGCAAAGCTCAGTCGCTCTGACCCCCTAAGAGAAACCCCTCCCTCCCACCATCCTCCCAGAGAAACAGAACACCCCCATATCCCAGGTCCACTGCGCGGGGAGCGGAGCACCCCGAGCACCCACCCACCCCGACCGTCAGGCCCCCGGCCCACGAGAACCCCAAGCCCCGCAGAAGGCCAGAGCACCACGCCTTAATGGCCCCCAGACCCCCCGCGACCCCAAGCCCAGTGTCCCCCCGGCCCGGCGACCAGACCGCCCAGGCCACGGCGGCCGAGGGCCCCAAGGAACCCCACCTCACACGCACCGACCCCACAACACTCCCGGGTTGAACCGCCGGAACGATGGCCTCTCCCCCCGACATTCCCCCCCACTGAACAAAGCCCGCCCACTTCTGTACCTCCCATGTCATTGATATCACTATGTACATTTATAGCAACAGCTATTCTAACATGACTTAATTTTTTTTTTAATTAAAATAAGCTATATAATTGGCACTTCCCAGGTTTTGCCCCCGTTGGCGGGTTGGAGGGGAGTCAGCTCTCCTAGGGTGAGCCCCCCCCCTAGTGACGGAGTTATCCCCAATGGAGATTCTCCCAAGCCCTTATTATTGTCCAACATTTTTTGAAATTTTGTCCTCACAAATGTCCATGTGCACATTTAAAGCAACTGCTATTCTAACATAAAAAAAGACTAAAGACAATTGGCACTTCCCAGGTTTTTGTACCCCGTTGGCAAGCTGGAGGGGTAAGGCTCTCCTGGAGAGGGCCCCTCCTATAACAACGGATATCCCCAATGGGGATTCTCCAATGCCCCTATTATTGTCCAACATTTTATTTGAATTTTTGTCTTATGATAGTACAGTTCCAGAGCTCCCGGTCAGGGCTCCGAATGTGTTTCCTCTTGTTCCTCACAGTCATAGTTGTGTGTCATGTGTGTTAGTGCCTTCAGTTTAGTCTAGTATGTGATATTCATATTATATGTCCCGAATCAAGACCCCAATTTTTCCAACTAATATGTTTACCTTGTCTGTATTCCAAATCAGAACTTGAATTGTTTAACTTTTCCCCTTATTCGTGTATATTTAAATTCCACTTAGTTTAACTGTTGTTAATATGTGTCTTGGATCCACACATCCATCTAAATCTAACCTTGAATTATTTTCCAGTACTGTTAATACTTGTCTTGTATCAAAGCGTCTACTTGTTCTCAGCTAATATATATTCGTAGTATGTGTTCCGAATCCAGATCTACATTTTTATTTGTCTTTCTCAGGGGGAATTTGTCCTTATGTTTGTGTTCACTTGTATTGTGTGTCATGTGTAATCCTGTAGTTCCTTCATATCAGTCCAACGTGTATTATTCCCCAATATGTTTCCTGAATCAGCGTGTCCGTTTATATTTTTTTTTATCAATCATAGTGTTAATTGTTCTAAATTCTGGTGTTATAGTTTTCTTATACTTCTTGGGGTAACTGTTCAATTATCTTTCCTCTGTTGCATCTATTCTCAGCCCCAGGTCCCCCGTGTGTGTGTTTGTATTGGGTACTCTTCCACATTGATTTTGTCTTGTATCCTTCCTTGGATCCCCTTTCTTGTGTCCTTTTGTCGGTCTTCATAGTTGATCAGCCTTGAATCAGTACAGGTCCCTTCTCGTCCTCCTTTCGTCCCCCTCCCCTCGTCCTCATCTCTCGGTTCTGGTCCACCTGCGTGCCTTCTCCATCCTCCGCGTCAGCGTGAGCCTCTCTCCTTCCCCTCCCGGCACTTTCCATCCTCTCCGCGCCATGTCCCTCGCCGCCTCCTGCACGGTGTCGTATACCTTGGCCCCTTCGAACCAATGTACCTTCAGCGTGCACATTGGTGATTGGGACCCGATTCCTTTCTCTTTCAGAATTCTCTTTATTTATTTTCTACATAGCTCCGACGTTTCATTGCCACCTCCGTTGAATTTTTCAATGTCACATTGTATGCTCCGCATTGCTTCTAATCCAATCTGCGTGGTGGTCTGGTTAGGCATAAAAGAAAATATCGTTTGTTTCCTGTTGGTTGTCAGTTAAGGCCATGGCTAGGTAGGGAATTTATTTAATTTTATTCTTTCCCATGGCGACTATGGATAGGGAATTTCTTTATTTAATTAAAATGTTCAAAACAACATGGATGCATGTACTCTGCCAGCATGTTTAATATCCATAATACTAAAGGTTTGACTAAGATTTTTATGAAACTGTATTGTAAAAAAAAAATAAAAAAAAATTTACTTTTTTTTTAACTCATCAAATAAATTGGGTTGCACCTAAATCGGCAGGGTTGGTCGGCAACCGTAAACGAACCATTTTTTCTTTTAGGCCTTAGCCTCTATGTTAGCTTGTAAGCTAGTTTGTATGTTAGCCTGTAGCTTCTCTGCACTGACAGGGGCGGGGAGGACGCAGTCATGAGCAGTCGCATTACAGAGAGCTCTCACCATCGATCCAAAACAACAAGGTTTTGTGCACATTTTCTCCTCCTCATAATATGGATTACAGATTTATACCTCAATTCATCAATGAAGCAACATCTAACAGAAGTGGAGAGAAGTGAAAACGGATTTAACGAGACCCACAGTGACTTCTACCTTCTCAATGGCTCTGAAAAGAAACATCTACACGTCGGAACGGCGGCTATACACACGCTACTAACAGCGAGCCCGGCACGTAAGAACTTACCCCCGAATGGCAGATTGGACCGTAGGACCATGATCATCCTGGTTCTACTACTTTCGGGAGACATTCATTTAAACCCAGGCCCGGTCTTGACCAGAACTCAGGCGAGAAGACTTGGTCTGGCAGCGCAAGAAGCGAAGGTGGTTTCCATCGCGACCAACAACAACATCAACAACTCGACCCGTGGCAACATCCACTGCGCGGACGGCAACTGTTCCCCAATGACGCCGCAGCAGACGAGCACACGTGAGGCAGAGACGAGAGGAGGTGAACCGAGGGTCGAAACCATGACGACCAACTCGACGCGGGATTTAAACATCTCGACGCCCGATAGCCAGCTAGCTAGCAGAGCTAACAACGGAAACATCCAGGAACGAGTCCTTTGTTGTTCCAACACGGCGCGGGACCCGACCCCCCCCCTCCCCCCTTCTTTGTTGTTCCAGCACGGAGCGGGACCCGACCCCCCCTCCCCCCTTCCCACCCTCAACAACAAAGCCCCCCAGCACCACACAGAGGAACAGATCACAAACGAACAATACTTCGAACCTGCCAACATAAATGAAATAACCAACGCCAATGGACTGAACATTTTTCACATTAACATTAACAGCTTAAAAAACAAATTGGATGAAATCAAACAATTATTCATAAATGGTAAGGCAAACATACTGTGCTTCTCAGAAACTAAGCTTGACGATTCTGTAAAAGATCCAGAGATAGAGATTGAGAACTACTCAATAATTAGGAATGATAGGAACAAACATGGAGGTGGTGTCTGTATGTACATACACAAGGACACCAAATTCATCAACAGAAATGACCTGAATCATAAATCAATTGAAACTGTATGGGTGGAAATCCTATTCGAAAGGGCGAAATCCCTACTGGTTGGCACAGTCTACAGGCCGCCAGATCATAGTGATTTTTATGATACACTGGATGGGTGTTTAGCTGGAGTTGAGGATGTAGACAAAATTCTTATTGGAGACTGGAACACGGATATGCAACGAAAAGATGCACCCGTCTTCAAGTCATTCAGTAGGTTTTGTGATCTGCACGGCCTCAGCCAGCTAATCACCCAACCCACACGTGTATGTGAATCAACTCAGACTACCATTGACCTCATTCTGACCTCCGACAAGTCCAAGATCTCCAAGAAAGGGGTTATAGCATGCGGGTTAAGTGATCATTATATGATATTCTGTACCCGCAAAAAACTAAAACAAAAGGCTGGCTGCCACAAAACAGTCACATCTAGAGACCTTAAAACCTACTCTAGCGAGGCCTTTAACCTTGAACTGGAGAGCCTGGACTGGTCAGATGAACTCAATGGTACACTGGTTGAAGAAACATGGCTTGGTTTCAAAACCAAATTCTCAACAATACTAAACGACATGGCCCCCCTAAGAACCACCAGGGTAAAAAATCGCGCTGAGCCGTGGATGCACTCCGAAATACTGGCCGCTATGAAAACCAGAGACAAAAAAATGCTCTGAGTTTCGTAAAAGTCAGTCAAAGCTTACTAAAAGCACGAGCAGTGAACTCCAAGCCCACGTGACTGAACTCAAACTAGAAAGAAACAGACTAAGAAACGACGTAAACTCCATGATCAAAACTGCAAAAAAGAATTTCATCAATGACAAAACTGAGGAAAACAAAAACAAACCACGTGAACTTTGGAAATTACTCAATAATCAACTAGGATGCAGTAAAAAACTTAAAACCAGATTCTCAAACATAAACATAAAAACGGACAACACGCTCATCACAGACAAGCTGGATGTAGCCAATTACTTAAACATTTTCTTCACAAACATAGCCACAACACTGGTAAACAAACTACCCTCCCACTCAGGGCTTTATGGGGTAGAACACATAGTAGCTTACTACAAAAACCTAGGGGTCCGCAAGGACGACTTCAAGCTGGAAATGGTAACAACAGATGAGGTACTCAATAAACTGAGCGCCCTCCAACCTAACAAGGCCACTGGCCATGACAACATCCCCTCCAAATTCCTCAGAGACTCAGCAGCCGCCATCACCCCAATCATCACACACATAATAAACCTCTCCATAAAACAGGGACACGTCCCCAAGGACTTCAAAATTGCTAGGGTGACCCCTCTGCACAAAAAGGGCAGCAAATTAGACCCAGGCAACTACCGCCCTGTTTCTATTCTCACCTCCATCTCGAAAGTCATGGAAAAAATAGTCTACGAACAGGTCGAAAAGTACCTAGCGGAAAAAAATCTAATCTACGAATTCCAATCTGGCTTCAGAACATCCCACTCCACTGACACATGCCTTCTCTATTTGAATGACCACATCAAACAAGAGGTGGACGCAGGCAAATACTGCGGCATGGTCATGCTGGACCTACAAAAGGCCTTTGACACGGTCAATCACTCCATTCTGATTGACAAGCTAAAAGCAATTGGTTTTGATAGTCTATCAGTGAGCTGGATGCAATCCTACCTTGAGGGGAGGGAACAGATGGTGGAGGTAAACGGTACCCTATCCCCCCCTCTCACAGTGAGCTGTGGTGTTCCACAAGGAAGCATACTAGGACCGCTACTGTTCCTAATTTATGCAAATGACATGTCGTCAGCTTGTGACTGCAACTTGTTCCTGTTTGCGGACGACTCAGCCCTGCTGGTCTCTGACAAGAACAAGTTACAGGTTGAAAAAACCCTCAGCTCGGAACTAGGCAGAATCTGCATATGGCTCGCTGATAACAAACTATCATTACACATGGGCAAAACAGAGTCCATTCTCTTCGGTTCAAATAACAAACTCAGCAAGACCGACGGCTTCTCAGTTACAGTGGGTGACAATATTGTCACAAGGAAAGATGAAATTACCTACCTGGGTTCCATCCTAGAGGCTAATCTCTCCTGTGACAAAATGGCATCCAATGTAATAAAAAAAGTCAACCAACGAACTCGATTCTTGTACCGGATCTCCTCTCTGGTAAACAAGAATACCCTGAAGACTCTGGCAGGAGCACTCATTCAGGGGTACTACGACTATGCTTGCACCTCATGGTACCAAAGCACCTCAAAGGCGCTAAAAAAAAAATTACAAACATCTCAAAACAAACTGGTCAGACTACTGCTTGACCTTACTCCTAGAACCCACCTCACCCCTGCCCACTTTGACAACCTAGGATGGCTTAGAGTAGATGACAGAGTACAGCAACTTGCAATGGGCCTGGTCTACAAGATACACTACACGACCAAGGTACCCATGTACATGGCAAAATACTTCCCAAAGGTCAGTGAATACCACGATCACAACACCAGAGGGAGCTCCACAAATCATGTTAAACCCAGATTCGGCTCAAATAAGGGACTAAACACGTTTCGCAATTATGCCACATCAATGTGGAACGCCCTACCCAAAGCTGTAAAGGAATGTGGATCACTACCCACTTTCAAAACCTCTCTCAAGAGACACCTACGGGAGACTGCAATTCAACACTGGCCCCTGTAAATATCCTAACCCAACCCCCTCCAATGTACAGTCATTTACCTAGTATGGTTTTGTCAATAGTCCAATGTACAATTTTGTTTGTTTGTACAGAGTCTCCCCCCCCTCAATGTACAGTTTTGCTTGTCTATACAGTGTGCCCCCCCCCCCCCCCCCCCCAACCACCTCCAATGTAAATTACCCAGTATGGTTGTCAATATCCCAGTGTACCCAACCCCCCCCACCCAACCTCCTCCAATGTACAGTTTCTACGTCAAATGTATATACTCCCTTTTCTTGACTCCTTCTGTATCACAAACAGTACTGTATTTGCAAATCTGGTATGTCATAAATGTATAGATGTAGCAGTACTGACTATCTGTATGTCATGTATGTCATATATGTCCTGATGAATTGAAAATGGGGGACCCTGGTGGAAACAAGACGAAAGTCTTTCTCTGGTCTGCATCCCCTTAACAATTGTGTGTATTGAGCTGTACTGTATTGTACCCATTCTGCAATCTGTTAATAAAGTTTTCAATCAATCAATCAAAGACATTTAGCGTCCAGCTAGCTTGTTCTACCTGCATCATTGCCTCGTGTTGAGTCTTTTCCATCTGTGTATTTACTTCATCTGGGGTCGTTCTTCTTTCATTTGTCCTCGTGTTCATTATTTCTTCTTTCTTTTGACCTCGAATCTTCACTTTTTATTTCGTTTTGAATTGTTTTACTTCCTTTTTTTGATATTCATTGACCGAGAGCTCTTTTCTATGGCTGCTCACCTGAACGTGAGTAAGCCTTTTTATAAAGCTCATTTTGGGTATAAAACACAAACAAACATTTTGTAGCTCCACAGAACAAGTCTCCCATTTAATGTCAAAGAAGCAGCTTACAAGAACAAGTTACAGGTTGAAAAAACCCTCAGCTCAGAACTAGGCAAAATCTGCATATGGCTCGCTGATAACAAACTATCATTACACATGGGCAAAACAGAGTCCATTCTCTTCGGTTCAAATAACAAACTCAGCAAGACCGACGGCTTCTCAGTTACAGTGGGTGACAATATTGTCACAAGGAAAGAAGATATTACCTACCTGGGTTCCATCCTAGAGGCAAATTTTTCATGTGACAAAATGGCATCCAATGTAATAAAAAAAAGTCAACCAACAAACTCGATTCTTGTACCGGATCTCCTCACTGGTAAACAAGAATACCCTGAAGACTCTGGCAGGAGCACTCATTCAAGGGTACTACGACTATGCTTGCACCTCATGGTACCAAAGCACCTCAAAGGCGCTAAATACAAAATTACAAACATCTCAAAACAAACTGGTCAGGCTACTGCTTGACCTTACTCCTAGAACCCACCTCACCCCTGCCCACTTTGACAACCTAGGATGGCTTAGAGTAGACGACAGAGTACAGCAACTTGCAATGGGCCTGGTCTACAAGATACACTACACGACCAAGGTACCCATGTACATGTCAAAATACTTCCCAAAGGTCAGTGAATACCACGATCACAACACCAGAGGGAGCTCCACAAATCATGTTAAACCCAGATTTGGCTCAAACAAGGGGCTAAACACGTTTCGCAATTATGCCACATCAATGTGGAACGCCCTACCCAAAGCTGTAAAGGAATGTGAATCACTAACCACTTTCAAAAACACTCTCAAAAAACACCTACGGGAGACTGCAATTCGAAACTGGCCCCTGTAAATGTCCTAACACAACCCCCTCCAATGTACAGTAAATTACCACGTATGGTCTTGTCAATATTCCAATGTACAGTTTTGTTTGTATAGTTGTACAGTCCAGTCTTTATACCTGATAAGTGATGACATCGCAAGTTTAACTTAACCTGCTCCGTTCCACCATTACTGGACGCACTCGGTTCATTTAAAATCCTCCGTAAAAACGGATAGAAAACACAAACCTGCTCGTAACTTTATCTTGGGTTTCAGAAGGAGATCCAGCAGTTTGTTTTGACGCCGAATCTCCCATTTTGATCTGGAGTCTTTCTCCTCATAAACTGTAATCATATTTCCTATTATTCCAAATATATCATCTACAGCTATTATCAGTCGCTCTTTAAGAAGAGCCTTCACTTGTTCTATTTCGGACATTTCTAAAGGTGAGATTAAAACCCAGTTATATCCCTTCCACGAGGCTCTAGCTAGCTAACTGCCAAGGGTAGAGCTACGGAAGTAAACAATGACGATCTTCATCTTCTTCTATTATGTTTAACAGCGGTTGGCATCCATTGTTGTTACATTACCGCCATCTACTGGAGACTGGAATGTAAACAACTTTTATCATACGAGAAAAAAAGAAAGAAAGAAAAATAAATCGTAATCCTGTGTGTCTCTACTCTCTACTACCTTACAAAACCAAAGAAAACCAAACAAAATAAGAACCAAAAACCCAACCGCCACATTCTTCACTGTCTCAGCATATGACACATTATCAATTAGCCTGACTTTGTTTACCTCAATGGCCTGGACTTTCCTTGGACATTCAAGAGACTTTACCTCACGAGCATGCAGCCACACAGTTATCACATTTAACTGGTTCTTCACATAACTCAGACTCATCATCGAGCCATGATTTCAGGCCCACTCAAAAAATCTTGAACATTTATTTTTCAGCAACTATTTTCTGACATGTATAATCTCTGGATTGGCTTTACCGCAACATTAAGCATTATAGTATTATGCATTTAGGCATTAAGCACTGTCACTGGGCACTGTAGTCATAATAATCCCAACTACCCATCTACAATAGTCTCCTCTGTATGATAGCATGTACAACAGTGCTGTATATACTGTATATATATGTAGCAGGGTGGATTATCCCTGCTTCGTGGGAACGGGTGGGCACAATCACTGGGTAGCGAGACACAGTAGAGCTCTGTCTGACTGCACCTCCGTCTTTGAGTCTGGAGCTTCAACTGGAGGCTGGCAGTGTGAGTGGATGGGGCCCGGGATTTACCAACCTGGTCTGGTACTCTGGTCTTCCTCCCCTGCAGCAGGGCGGTCAGCAGTACTCCCCAACACGCTCCCACTTCCCCCAATTACTCCTGTGACCCTCCCACACCTAGTGACTGAATTGTAAATAAATAACTTGGTTCCCCCCGCAAGCAGTACCCTCCCTCAGTGACACTAGAAACCTTACAATAAAAAGGGAAAAGTGGAATAGGAAGGGGTTAATTGTATTAACGTTACACACACCGAAAGAGTTGTTAAACGGCTCATGAATGGACACGCACACAGAACTCCCATCTAATTCTTTATAGTTAATTATACTGGTCAGTTACAAAGATTTAAAGGCACTGGGTCAAATAGAATGAAATCTTACTATTACCCAATTTGTAACTCGATACCTTATGTCCACGTATATTCTACACACACCTCTGTGTTAGTACCAGGAATGATATATTTTAATGCATTTGACTCATCGCCCACGTCTGGGTCAGTACCATGTATAAGACCTCTAGTCCAGTGGTTCTCAAACTGTGGTACGCGTACCACTAGTGGTACTTGGTGGTACTGCTGGTGGTACTTGAAAACATTTACAACATTTTTGAATATGTCTTTATAGCTACAAATGAATGACTAATTCGGTCAGAAAGCAGTAACACAACAGTTGCAATGTTGTGTTACTGCTTCTCGGCATAAGCCCCAATAAGACCGTCACCAGAACTCAGCGATGCCGCTCGCGTGAGCATATTCTCCCCGCTGGTGATCGCAGCACGGAGGGTCGTGGACCAGCCTGGCAGCATAGCTATAAAGACATATTCATAATCCAACATATGTGTAAAGAAACAACATATTCCAGCCTGACAGCATAGCTATAAAGACATATTCATAATCCAACATATGTGTAAAGAAACAACATATTCCGATTGGAAGGACTCCCATCTCCTCTTTCCTGCTCGCGTCACACAGGGCTGAGCTGTGCCGAGGTGCCGCCCCCCTCGCACGGCTTTGCTCTCACTCGAGTGAGGAAGAGCGGAAGACCGCTGGTTCTCCAACATACAGCGGTGTCCTCTTCAGAATGTACCGGGAGAAATGTTTACTGTACCCCGCAGACATAATAAGCATATAAGCAGTGCTTACTAACGTTATTAGTTACGCTATTTCTGACCGAATTAGTCATTCATTTGTCTAGCACAGTCTCTAACAGTGTAACAGTAAGAAGCATTTTGGATAAAAGTATTCTGTACTTCTGTATGACAACAATGTATGCCTTTCAAATGTTAAATGATAAATGATTAAATGATACACAGCGAAATCTACGCTCTCTCATCCTGCTTTCGCCAACGCGACTGTAGCTGAGGGGCTACACAACCCGGACTGTATTAAAAGATTGTTTAGATTAAACCACTACTAAAGATTATTACTTGCCAGACAGTACAGTTAGATAAATATGGCAGACACTCAATTGACGGCACGGGGACAAGGATATCAAGTTTACAGTATTTTAATCGTCATATCAATATACAACTGAATTATCACGTTGCTCTTTTAATAGTAGAATGTCAGAGTATCAAAGTCAGTGGTAATGAATATTTCCTAGGTTAAGAATACTCGACCGGAGCTCTGCAGGGAGTGAGAAGAGGTGATACGGGGCAAAGCAAGGGGGGTAGCTGGAGACGATAATTTCCCTCTGGAGTTGTAAGCTCCGGAGGAATTGAAGAATGGTCGGATAATCCTGTGGTCACTGAAGAAAAGGGGTCTCGTACGGAACCGGTCCTTGTAATCCTAGTGCCCGATGGCAGGGTTAATAGCTATTAATCCAGAGCCCGATGGCATAGATGGTAGCTAGCTAGCTTCGTTTGTACTGGAAGCTAGCCCGAGGGCGGTCTTCAGGGAGTAGTTAGATCCAAACGCAGATGGGTTTAACTATACGTTTCTCCACGTTACTTCGCTTACACAAGTCACTATACTGCGCCAATAATGGCTCTACAATATTATGGTTGTATCTAAGTAGCTACTAGCTATCCGTAACGATACACCGCTGGTAGGTCTGTGTACAACTGTACCGAACGTATTACGATCTCGCTCTGCTGCTTCTCCTGTTCTGATACTGCCGACTCGTTACTTCCACTGTTCACTCACTCTGCCTGCGGCTGCTTGCGCCATCTACAATATATATACTCAGACTGATTTCTAGGGCGCAGCCGATTCACCTGTCCAGAATCAATGTGCCTGCTATGGGCATGTCTGAACTTGCCCGGACATGTCTTTGAACTCTGTCTGGGGGGCTCGTCTCGTGGCGCCTCCAATGTCAAGGGCGGGACTCAATGAGGCGAGCGAATAATACTATGGTGCAAACGGATGGCGTTGGATATATATCTT
The DNA here is from genome assembly GCF_963971535.1 of Notolepis coatsorum. NCBI lineage: Eukaryota > Metazoa > Chordata > Actinopteri > Aulopiformes > Paralepididae > Notolepis > Notolepis coatsorum. The sequence continues at coordinate 38,351,762 of NC_140179.1, forward strand.
ATATATATAAACAATATACAAGTTATACAAAATAATAAACGCAGACTTTCAGTATTAATCTGGACCTTCAGAACAGCGACAATATTATTAAACAGCAGCGATGTGAAAGGCGAAGTGAACTCCAGCAGTAGCGCGCTTGCGGCTGCGGCTGCCGCAGGGGCGTGCAACGGCGTGTCACGTGGCCGTCGCAGCCAATCAGGCCAACCCCGGAAATCAAATCCGTTGCGGAAGTGGTACACGCGGCCAGGCCAGTGTTTCTGGTTGCGGCGGCGCGATAGTTAGATAACCTAAGTGGGGAACAACCAGGAGATCACTGTGACAGAGCGTAATGCAGTCTAAACAGTCATAAATCTTTAATTCAACTTCAGCCCTGATCATAACAATTTTTTTTCTTTTTTTTGTAATGTCAGATAAAAAATTAAATACTCCCACTTTTCTGAAAAGAGTTGGTGTTAAATCTGACATTACAAAAAATCCATCAAAATCTGTGTTGCTGCTAATCATTGACACATGCCTAGCCTGTAATAATCTCCAGAGAAAAATTTACTTTGCATTTGATATATTGAAAATATTTTACTTTTTGTGTGTTTTTTTAACAATAATTTGTGATGCCATCACACAAACTGGCATTTAAAGGGTAAACATTCAAAAATGTATTGAATATGTGTTTTCTTTTCTTTTTTACAATAATTTGTGATGCCCATCACAAACACTGGCATTTAAAGGGTAAAGTGTGTGTGAGAGAAAGAGAATGACGGACAATTGCTTGCTGTGTGAGAGAGAGAGAGAGAGAGAGAGAGAGAGAGAGAGAGAGAGAGAGAGAGAGAGAGAGAGAGAGAGAGAGAGATAGAGAGAGAATTAAGTACATTTGCTGAAATACAGTTGTTCTTAATTTTCTCACTTGCTATGTGAGAATTTTAGTTATTATGTTCTCAATGCCCCTTGCATTGTATGAGTTGTGTGGAAGCGTTTGCTAGTTCTAGTGCTAACCCTTTGTACATTGTGGCTGTGTCTGACAAAAGTTAACAATAAATAATGGTATTAGGAATACATTTGCCTCCTGCGTGAACTGTGCATAGCTGAATAGACTGTATTTTAACGCCGGTTATATGGTGGTACTTGGAGAGCCAGCTATGTTCTCAGGTGGTATTTGGTGTAAAAAGTTTGAGAACCACTGCTCTAGTCTGTAACCTCCCCACTGGGAAAGGGTTGATTAGATGGGAAATTATTATTAAAGACACAACACGTTATCACACTCAAAGGAAATAAAAAATGTGGGCCCACTGTACCAGAACAAAAGTCCTATGCTAATGCCGGCATGTAATGTTGATGGGGTACCCCTATGAACTGTAGTTAGCAACCATTAGCTTCGCCCGTAGGCCGCACCACACTGTGTACTGTGTAATAGATCCGGAGCATTGACGCTCGATTGTACTCAACCAAAATGGCGGCCTCGCCGTGCCACCACCGTCCAGGTAGCAAGATGGCGTCGAACGCTCTCGCAGAGGGGCAGTAGTGGGCTGAGAGCGCGTGCTGGGTGATGGCGACCTCTGCTGGTCGGGACGAACTCCCGTGTTGACTGAAGACAGCCGGTGCAGAGTCGACGTTGACGCCGGTGAAGACTGGTTGTAGACAGCCGGTGCTGGGTCGACGCGCATCCATAAACTTGCCCTCACTGACACTGAAGCTACACTCTGGGTCCCAAACAGCCCTCCTGCTAGCCGTGATATATAATAACGCAGGGTGTCTCTAAACACCGGTCCTCTTCACGCCACGCTGGCGGGGCACCTCACTAGAGGGAATATCTTTAACTTAAGCCACACTTGGCTATACCGCATTTCTTCTAGGATAACTCGTTGTATCGCTAGGGTATTCAGTAGGGAAACATGCAACACGCTACTACGTTTACTTTTATAGGATAACCCGTAATATACTCAAGTTCAATCCATTCACCTGTGGTCCACTACGGGGCTCTGTCCAGACACGACCGAACCGATCCAAGTCCAATGTCGAAGAGGCTGGTTCCTCGCACTTCCGTCTCAGTTGGCTTGCTTCCTTCTCCGTCTCTCTCGTACGCTCTCTGCCTGCCACCGGCGCCCCCTGCTGGTACCGCCTACTAGCCCCAAAGGGAAACACTGAGTGGAGAATATGATCCAGGGTTATTGTTCATAATCCATATTCCAGCCGGTAGAACAAGGAGGAGCCTGCGTCATTGTTCGAGGGAATATTAATGGAGACTAATTAGTAGGTATTGGTGCATCAGGGGAGATAAAAAGGCAAGTCAGCACTTCTGAATAATAGCCATATTTTCAGGGTGCTACATATATATTTATTCTTACTGTATACATAATATTTATATTTATCTGTCTGTACATATCTGCATATAATCCTTTTTACATATCTGTAGATACTATATATCTGTACATATCCCTTACCTACTCTTACTAGTTACGCTGCTGGCCAGTATGACTTACTACTACCATGTCTTTATACTTGTATCACTGTACATATTAATACTACAACTCTGTACATACATCTGATTTGCACTATTACTCAGTAGTACTAATTCATATATTTTATACCCAGTTTAACCACCTGTACATTGTATATTACTATTGCACACTTTACTGTTACATTTACAGAATTTTACAACTTTTGTTGTACTGTACATGTGCTGTATAATGACAATAAATGTGAATCTAATAAAATGTCATCTAATCTTGCTGGAGGAAGCCTGTCGTTTGGAGACGGCTGAGGTGAAGTCTGGGAAGATATGAAAGTGTCGGCGTAGAATCTGCTCCTTTTTATGGAAAAGGTTAACTTGAACAAAGAAATCCAGAGGCTTGTTGCCTTTTATTGTGTCATTCCTGGATGTTAATCCACAGAGGAAACACACACTGTTACCCTTGTTTGCCCTCCAGCTTCTCACTCCTAATGTAGTTACTGGATCACTTTTGATTCCAAGAAAGCAACTGAAGAAGACTGTCTTTCTCTGGCTCTCTGCCTTGATGATTTCAGATTATATATATCTTATATTTTAAATGTAACCATTTTATCAGGTATAATTCCCAAAGTGTGTAGCGACCCTGGGATTTGGGTCGGTTGGTCAGCCGAGCTGTCACTCTGCACCAACCTGGGGCTGGCGGCGACACTATTGGTCGCGCAAGCCGAGGGTTGGCAGAGGGGAGGGGGCAGGGGCTGACCTGGAAAGGGTATAAGAGGGTGTGGCACCTAGGATGCCCTCTCTTGAGGCATGGGAAGTTGGGAGATGAGTCTTACAATGGCAGGCAGAGGTGATGCACCCAGACTTGTATACCTGAAGTTGCATGAGAACTATAACACCTGCCTCGAGAGTCGTCAATAACGTTGAAACCTTGAAACGTTACAGTTGCTCATGTTACTCCATTGCATAAAGGAGGAGATAATAGTGATTTTTATAACTGTTGCTGTTATGGTTTGACACCGACCCCAAACGCAACGACACAAGAGAGTTGGATTCAGAGTTGCCAAATACAAGGGCTTGTTTATTTGGTGACTAGAATAAGTGAAACAGGGAAAGCAGGTCAACAAGAAACAGGTACAATGAACAAGGGGCAAAGTTCTGCTGCTCTGCAGCTTCTCCCGGAAGGGTAGTCTTGGGAAGCAGGAGCAGACCTCTGTACCGCTCTGCAGACTCTCACGGCGGACCTCTCAGATGTTGTGCAAGACCGAGAGAGGGAGAGAGGGAACGGGTCAGTGACAGAGCAGACTTGAAACGAGCTGGAGGACAGGGTGTTATATTCTTCGTGTTAAACAACACAGTGATGAGCAATATTCCAAAAACAGCCCAAGTGAATATCTTCATGAAAACACACAGTGAGCAAAAATCCAAACACCGTCCAATTGTGAAATACTATCTTCGTGTAAATACACAGTGAGCAAAAATCCAAACACAGTCCAAATGTGAAACAATATCTTCGTGTAAATACACAGTGAGCAAAAATCCAAACACAGTCCAAATGTGAAATAATATCTTCGTGTAAATACACAGTGAGCAAAAATCCAAACACAGTCCAAATGTGAAATAATATCTTCGTGTCAATACACAGTGGGAGGTGGAAGATCCCCGAGATATTATTCCAAAAAAGGAAAGAGCAAAAACGATAATGGCTGGGTGAGTGACTGTCTGACAAAAAGGTGGTAGACTTCAGTGTAAAGGTTTACACACGAAAATCGGAAATAGGTCAAGACAGTCAATCTAGAAAAACTCACCCAGACGAGCTGCGTAAAGGAACAGGAACAAGTGGAGGCGAGCGCGCGCCACGGAGCAGGTATCCAAGCGAAGGCTTCTAGGAATTCCTGGAGAATAGCACAGTGAAACAGAAGCAACGGGGAAAAACATCCAGCGACAAATCAAGACGAACCAACAACTTAGGGTGGGGAAAACGGGGTATAAATAATGAGGGATCGATTGATTGAAAGGCAGTGACAGCTGGGGAATGTGATTGAAAAGCGTGGGGAAGTGAGGGAACCAATCAGCGACGTCTCAGATGACGTCAGCGGGGAGAAACGTGTGAACGAGGGAATTGAAATACTTGACAGAAAAAATGAATGAAAACAAAGCGAGGGTGGTTAAAGGAACAGAACGAGTGAGAAGGCAAGGACAGAAACCTCACAGTACCCCCCCCTCAACGGGAGCCGCCCGGCGACCAGGCCGACCCGGCTCGTCAGGATGGGCCCGATGGAAGTCGGTGATCAAGCCGGGATCCACGATGAGCTGCCGGGAGACCCAGCTACGCTCCTCAGGGCCGTAACCCTCCCAGTCCACCAGGTATTGGAATCCCCGGCCCCGCCGACGAACGCCCATCAACCGGCGGACCTGCCACTGGGGGTGACCATCCACTAGCACAGGAGGCGGCGGATCAGGAGCCGGAGGCATAAGGGGACTGAGGGAGACGGGCTTAACCCGGGAGACATGGAACACGGGGTGGATGTGCATGGATGCAGGAAGCTTCAGGCGCAGGGCCGCCGGACTGAGTACCTTCAGGACCTCGAAAGGACCGACGAAGCGAGGGTTGAGCTTCTTGGCCGAGGACCGTAGCGGGAGGTCCTTCGCGGAGAGCCACACCCTCTGCCCAGGGCGGTAAGTCGGCGCGGGAACCCGGCGCCGGTCGGCACCACGACAGGCGCGCTCAGATGTCCGGAGCAGCGCGATCCTGGTGATCTCCCAAACGCGACGGCAGCGGTCGAGGTGGACCTGCACGGAGGGAACTGCCACTTCCGTCTCCAGTGCGGGAAAAAGAGGGGGCTGGTAGCCTAGGGAGGCCTCAAAAGGGGAGAGGCCGGTGGCGGAACTGACCATTGAGTTGATCGAGTATTCAACCCAGGGAAGGAAACGACTCCAGGATGCCGGCCTCTCGGCTGCCACACACCGAAGAGCAGACTCCACGCTCTGGTTCATCCTCTCCGTCTGCCCGTTTGTCTGGGGATGGTAGCCAGAGGAGAGACTGACCGTTGCCCCCAATCCCTTGCAGAAAGCCCGCCATACCTGGGAGGTGAACTGGGGCCCCCGGTCAGAGACGATGTCCTGGGGAAAGCCGTGAAGGCGGAACACGTGGTGCGTCAGGAGGTCCGCCGTCTCGGCTGCTGAGGGAAGCTTGGAGAGGGCCACGAGGTGGACCCCCTTGCTGAATCGATCCACCACGGTCAGAAGGCAGGTGTTCCCCTGGGAGGAGGGTAGTCCAGTGACGAAGTCGAGCGCCACATGTGACCACGGACGGCTTGGAACGGGAAGTGGCTGCAAGAGCCCGGAGGGTGCCTGGTGAGAGGCCTTGCTGCGGGCACAGACCGCGCAGGCCAATACGAACTCCTTGACGTCGTTTCGCATGGTGGGCCACCAGAAACGACGAGCCAGGAAGGAGAACGTACGATGGACGCCTGGGTGGCAGGCGAACCGGCTGGTATGGCCCCACAGCAGTACCTGGGACCGGACAGAGTCAGGGACGAAGAGACGGCTCCTAGGGACGTTGCTTGGAGCACGTTGGAAGCGTAGGGCACGCCTCACCACACCCTCGATGCCCAAGGTGATGGCTCCAACCACTCGGGCCTCCGGGATGATGGGAGATGGGTCCTCAGAGGGTGGAGCCCCCTTGGAGTGCATCCGGGACAGGGAGTCGGCCTTCGTGTTGCGGGAACCGGGGCGGAAGGTCAGCGAGAAGTCGAACCGACTGAGGAAACTGGCCCATCTCGCCTGCCGACCGTTGAGGCGCCTGGAAGCGCGGATGAACGTTAGGTTCTTGTGGTCCGTCCAGATGGTAAAAGGCTCCTCGGCACCCTCTAGCCAATGACGCCACTCCTCCAGAGCCGCCACGACCGCCAGTAGCTCCCGATTGCCGGTGTCGTAGTTCCTCTCGGCGGGGAGGAAGCGACGCGAGTAGAAGGCGCAAGGATGTACCTTCTGGTCGGAAGGAGAACGCTGGGATAGGACAGCGCCCAGGCCAGAATCCGAGGCGTCCACCTCCACGATGAACTGTCTCTTGGGGTCAGGGTGGAGCAGGATAGGAGCGGAAGTGAACCTTCTCTTGAGGGAGCGGAACGCAGCGCATGCCGCTGGGGACCAGTCGAACGGCAGAGCGGGGGAGGTCAGCTTGGTAAGAGGCTCCGCCACTTGGCTGTAGTTCCGGATGAACCTTCGGTAGAAGTTTGCGAACCCGAGGAAACTCTGTAGCTCCTTCCGAGTGGTGGGTTCCGGCCAATCCTCCACAGCCTGGATCTTGCGAGGATCCGCTCGGGTCAAGCCCTTCTCCACGATGAAGCCTAGGTAGTCGACGGAGTTGGAGTGGAAACGGCACTTCTCCGCCTTGACGAAGAGCCGATTGTGGAGGAGGCGCTCCAGCACCCGGCGGACATGCAGGATGTGTTCCTCGAGGGTCCTGGAAAAGATAAGAATGTCGTCCAGGTACACCACCACGAACACCTCCAGCATGTCACGGAGGACATCGTTCATGAGTGCCTGGAATACCGCCGGGGCGTTGGTGAGACCGAACGGCATCACAAGGTACTCATAGTGGCCCCTGGGGGTCTTGAAGGCGGTCTTCCATTCATCGCCCTCACGGATACGGACAAGATGATAGGCACTTCGGAGATCCAGCTTGGTGAAGAACGAGGCCTGGGTCAGTGGCTCGAAGGTGGAGCTCATGAGAGGTAGGGGGTATTTGTTCTTGATGGTGATCTCGTTGAGCTGACGATAGTCGATGCAGGGTCGCAGGTCCCCATCCTTCTTTCCAACAAAGAAGAACCCGGCCGCCACCGGGGAGGAGGAAGGCCGAATGAGTCCTGCTTCCAATGACTCAGAGATGTAGAGATCCATCGCCTTCTTCTCCGGGGCAGTCAGACTGTAGAGGCGGCTGCCGGGAAGGGGAGCCCCTTGGCGGAGGTTGATGGCGCAGTCATAGGGGCGGTGAGGTGGAAGGGACTGAGCCCTGGTCTTACTGAATACCTCCATGAGGTCGTGGTACTCGGGAGGAACGGACGAGGGATCCGGGGGCAACTCACCAGCCGGTCTCCGGGGCGGGGGACAAGACGCCGCCTGTAGACAGCGGGCGTGACAGGAGGAGCTCCAGCCCCTGATGGTACCGGAGGCCCAGGCGATGTGGGGCTCGTGCAGCGCGAGCCAGGGCCTACCCAGGACCACCGGGACAAGGGGGGATTGGGTAATGAGGAACTGGATCCTCTCTACGTGGTTCCCAGCAATGGTCAGCAAGACTGGGCCGGTCCGTTGAGAGATGTCGGCCAGGCGGTGTTGGTCCAACGAAAAGATCTCCAAGGGCCTCACAAGGGCCTCAAGAGGTATGTTGGCTTGGGTGGCAAACTCGAAGTCGAGGAAGTTCTCGTCTGCCCCAGAGTCGATGAGGGCCTCCACCGTGGCACGTTGGTCCCCCCAGGCCAGGGTGACGCTCAACAGATGGTCAGGTGGTGCGCGGCGCTGGGAATGGGAAAAACGGCTCACCAGGATCTCCCGGGGTCTTGGTGAGCCCGATCTTTTGGCCGGATAGGGCAGTCGGCGAGAAAGTGTCCCGTACCTCCGCAGTAGAGGCAGAGATCGGACCTGAGCCTTGCCTGACGCACCACCTGGCTCAGACGAGAGCGTCCCAGTGGTATGGGTTCCTCCTCGCGCACCGGACGGGGAAGCCTGTTACCATCAGTAGTGTTGGAGACGGGGCGTCCAGGAGTCCGGGGTGCTTCAGGAGGTGACAGTCGGGTCCTCTCGCGCCTTCTCTCCAGGAGGCGTCCGTCAATACGGATGACAAGGCTAAACAGCTCCTCGAGGGAGTCGGGCACCTCCCTGGTAGCGAGCTGGTCCCGGACTGCGTCACTGAGCCCCCTAATGAAGGTTAGGCGAAGAGCAGGTTCGTTCCATCCACTCTCCACCGCCGCCAGTCGGAACTCCATGACATAGTCCGTCACCCTGCTGCTCCCTTGTCGGAAGGTCCCCAACCGGGCTCCAGGGTCCAGACCTCGGGCTGGATGATGGAACACTCTGCGGAGCTCCGCCACGAAGTCTGGGTAGGAGAACAAAAAATCTGCTTCCATTGCCCAGGAGGAAGTGACCCACTGGGCAGCATGGCCTGAAAGTAGGTTGGTTATATAAGCCACTCGGGACCCATGAGCAGAAAAACGGCTTGGTTGATGACGGAAAACCAACTCACATTGCATGATGAATGTGGCACACTCCTCGGGATTACCGTCGAACAGCCGTGGGACGGAGAGAAGGGGTTCCCGAGGAGCGAGATCTGCTGGGGCTGCGGGGAATGTTCCTGAAGGGTGTGAGAGATGAAAAGAATTAACGGCGTCGCCCAGCGAGTTAAGCTGGGCGAGAATCTCGGACTGTTGTCCCGCCATAGCGGCCATTGAACCCTGCATAGGCAGGACCTGGTCCCTGAGGTCCTGCACCGCAGCCGCAGCCCGCTCTAGTTGGAGACCGTGATCCCTGGTCAACTCGACTTGAAATGCAAGTGCGGTTCTGACCCCCTCTGTGTCGGCTGGGGTCGTCAGTGTTGGTTCGTAATGTTATGGTTTGACACCGACCCCAAACGCAACGACACAAGAGAGTTGGATTCAGAGTTGCCAAATACAAGGGCTTGTTTATTTGGTGACTAGAATAAGTGAAACAGGGAAAGCAGGTCAACAAGAAACAGGTACAATGAACAAGGGGCAAAGTTCTGCTGCTCTGCAGCTTCTCCCGGAAGGGTAGTCTTGGGAAGCAGGAGCAGACCTCTGTACCGCTCTGCAGACTCTCACGGCGGACCTCTCAGATGTTGTGCAAGACCGAGAGAGGGAGAGAGGGAACGGGTCAGTGACAGAGCAGACTTGAAACGAGCTGGAGGACAGGGTGTTATATTCTTCGTGTTAAACAACACAGTGATGAGCAATATTCCAAAAACAGCCCAAGTGAATATCTTCATGAAAACACACAGTGAGCAAAAATCCAAACACCGTCCAATTGTGAAATACTATCTTCGTGTAAATACACAGTGAGCAAAAATCCAAACACAGTCCAAATGTGAAACAATATCTTCGTGTAAATACACAGTGAGCAAAAATCCAAACACAGTCCAAATGTGAAATAATATCTTCGTGTAAATACACAGTGAGCAAAAATCCAAACACAGTCCAAATGTGAAATAATATCTTCGTGTCAATACACAGTGGGAGGTGGAAGATCCCCGAGATATTATTCCAAAAAAGGAAAGAGCAAAAACGATAATGGCTGGGTGAGTGACTGTCTGACAAAAAGGTGGTAGACTTCAGTGTAAAGGTTTACACACGAAAATCGGAAATAGGTCAAGACAGTCAATCTAGAAAAACTCACCCAGACGAGCTGCGTAAAGGAACAGGAACAAGTGGAGGCGAGCGCGCGCCACGGAGCAGGTATCCAAGCGAAGGCTTCTAGGAATTCCTGGAGAATAGCACAGTGAAACAGAAGCAACGGGGAAAAACATCCAGCGACAAATCAAGACGAACCAACAACTTAGGGTGGGGAAAACGGGGTATAAATAATGAGGGATCGATTGATTGAAAGGCAGTGACAGCTGGGGAATGTGATTGAAAAGCGTGGGGAAGTGAGGGAACCAATCAGCGACGTCTCAGATGACGTCAGCGGGGAGAAACGTGTGAACGAGGGAATTGAAATACTTGACAGAAAAAATGAATGAAAACAAAGCGAGGGTGGTTAAAGGAACAGAACGAGTGAGAAGGCAAGGACAGAAACCTCACAGTTGCCCCATTTCTAAATGGTCCTGTCCGTCTAGAATACTTGAATTATTAATAAACCATCAACTCAAGACTTTTCTAACTATGTATTCTATGTAGGGCTGTCAGTTTATCGCGTTAATTAGATTAATTAATTACACAACAAATTATCGCGTTATGAAAATTAACTCAAAATTAATTACAATTTTTTTTTTTTATAATTTTTTTTTGTATCTCATTCATTCTATAAGAATGTAGAATACACATTTACAGATTTTTTTTTTTTAATATGGTCCATTTGCATGTTCTTGGTATCTGATTATAGGGACATCTATGAATCTCAGGGAATGTATTCCCAGTGTCAGAAATACTGTGGGCTAGATCCACAAAGAATGGATTGCACGGTGCAAGTTGCACCCTTACTTACAATTCATTATGAATAAAAAATGGGGGACCCTGATGTAAACAAGACGAAAGTCTTTCTCTGGTCTGCATCCCCTTAACAATTGTGTGCTGTACTGTATTGTACCCATTCTGCAATCTGTTAATAACATTTTCATTCAATCAATCTGCGCGGTGATTGATTGAATGAACATTTTATTTTGAGTAAATTGTAATGAACCAAATGAGAATATCAATAATTTTTTTTAATCTTTGACTGTGAATAACACCATGCTCAAATTGACCAGACCTGAAAAATCTAAGCAAATTAATAGATGGAAGATGATTAAACAGAAGGTTTTGTAGATACAGTACTGAATTCTGCCATCCGGACACATGCAATTTGAAATATGATTATAGAATATAAAATATCAGGCATAAAATGGTTATGCGATTAAAATGCGATTAATTAGATTAATTAATTACAAATCCTGTAATTAATTAGATAAATTTTTTTTAATCACCTGACAGCACTAATTCTATGTTGAGCCTTCACCAGTCTGACTAACCATATACCATCTCACCAGTCTGGTTACAGGGCTAACCATAGCACCATCTCTGCAACATCTCTAACTTTAAATTATATTGCGACTATATTGTGGCTTTTCTGTTCGACTTGTAAAAAGCCTTTGATACAGTTGATCATTCCCTGCTTTTACATAGACTGTTAAGTATTGGATGTGACCCTAATGCTTATAGATTATTCCATAACTACCTATCTGATAGATAGACAGCAGTGTGTGAAAGAGGGTAATGTTCCATCTGAATCTTTATCAATAACAAAGGGGGGTCCCTCAAGGTGCAATCTTAGGACCAGTCATTTTAACAATTTATATCAATGATATTGTCTGGTCTTTAAATACCTGTAATGTATTGTTGGACTGACTCCATACAATTGGCTGTAGAAAATCTGCAACTTTGCTTTAATGCTCTTCAAGAGGCACTTAATGATCTCAAACTTGTGTTAGATGCTGATAAAACAAAACATATGCTATTCACAAGAGTTAAGAAAATTTATATTAGCAAACTTCAGATTAGCACTTTATTCTGTTGAAAGAGTCCTACATTATAAACATTTAGGCATCTGGATTGATGATAAATTCACTTTTAAAGTTCATGTTGATAATGTGGTTAAAAGCTGTGAACAAAACGTGGCTTTCTTTATAGAAATATAACCTGTTTTCCCATGTTTAGTAAAAATATAATTGTTGAAACGAAGGTTATCCTATAACCCTAGTTATATGATTGGCGTAGCTTTTCTGCTTCGCTCTATGGATACACTCAGCGCCTGTGCATGTCCAATGAAAACTTCTCACATGTACCTTCCATTTGCCCGACCACGCCCACCTCCGGCCACTCAAAGCCCAGGGCCCCGTTCCATGTACCGGGATAACCGAGTTAGCCGGATAACTTTATCAGGCTAACTGTGTTAGCCTGACTTTCCGATTTCATGTACCTGGATTTCCCAAATCACCATGACAACATATCCAAAAGTTTGAGCCTGCTCGAAAGCAGAGTTCAAGTTCAAGTTAGCCTGAACTATCGCCACGCCCCCGCAAAGAAGTGACAGCCCGTTTCCTGAAACTATTCCCACAGTCTACGATCTGCATTATACCATTCTGAATTACGTTTTTGTGCTCCATTCTTCCAGAGGGGGCTTTTGAAATGTAAAATAGACCCAAAATGCTGATATTAAATTCACTTTGTCCTAAATAATGCACGTTATATATACCGTGGCGACGGTGGCGCTCGCTCGTGCGATGTACACATGATGTGGTTATTTTAATTGTAACTGGGATTAAGATGTCTGATGAGATGCGCTGTTTGACGGATTTGAGAAATTGAATGAGCCGTTGACGTCACATTAATGAATGAGGATAAAGAGAGAAACTTCATTCAAAACAACGGATATTCTAAACACGGGTCTCTCGTTCATTAATGTATAAACAATGAATTTATCCCATCTGGCCCAGTGGCCCAGCGGTAGTGCTCATCCCTGCCAGTTCAGCGACCGGGGTTCAAATCCCCGTGTTTCCAATATGATTTTTTTGAATATAATATTAATGATTATACGCCAAAGTAGCCTGGTTTTAAGTTAAAATATTATAAATCTACATGCATTGAGGATGTCATTCTTTATATAGCTCTCAACGTGCACCAAATTGAATTATTCCTATATTGCAAAAAGAAGGAAAAGACTAGGGCCTTGAACCCCGGTCGTCCGTGTGAAAGTCAAAAGAAGAACCCGTTACACCACAGAGAAGATAAGTAAAAGATTGACTATACATCAATCAATGGGTAAGAGAGCCGTATCGTAATTCTGTATAACAGTTAACTAATAATTTTCGCTAGCAAGATCTCATTTGATTATTCAATCCAGCAGGCAAGTTTAAAGAAATATAATCTGATTGATTGAGGTAATGAGGGACTTAGAATTAGCCTATAGATAACGCATTTAACTTGTCGGCGAGGCGATTGAGCCTATTGCAATCTGTCAATAAAGTCTTAAATCAATTAATCAATCAATGCCGTTGAGAATCAGGGTCTCTGCCATCGATACGTGCTGGCTTTCCACCTAAAACGGGAGCGCGCATCTAGCCTGACTTGAGCCTGACTCTCAAGTCTGGCTTGAGTTAACGAGACTGAATCCTCCTTTGTGAAACAGGAAAATCCCGGCTTTGAACATCGGGTTAACTGAAGCTGGATAATGGACATGTTGATCGACTTAGTTGAACCACGTACATGGAACGGGGCCCAGGTGTGCAGTCTACTTCTCCCTTCCGAGTCTGAATTTCAGCTAAACCCAGCCAAGGGTCCTCAGGGCTGCGATTAAAGCAGAAAAGCTACGCCAATCATATAACTAGGGTTATAGGATAACCTTCATTATATTTCATTGGCTATGCTCTTCTGCTTCGCTCTATGGGACAACGGGCGAAGCAGGGTGCGTAGCCCCAACAAATGCACCCCCTGAGGCCCCTTCACGACCATCAGAAAAACATGGGGTGGGGTCCGACCCCCTCGCGCCTCCTAACGAGGAGCAGAGAGAAGGACACCAATCATACGCAGTGGGGCGCAGTTACCCCAAACCGCACAAGGTGAGTAGATCATGTGAAAAACCGCCATCTACCCCACCATGCACCCCGCCAGCCGCCCGGCAGCGGGATGCAGAAGGGGTTCCAGCTCTAAGAGCCGCACTCCTCCTGTGTGTATACTGCTTATATCCTGCAATGCCATTCAAACAATTTTTTTATCTAAAATGATTTGAGAATGTTTTATGGAGGTCTTAGTGTGGTGTGCATACGTGTGTTGAGAAATTAATGTGTGTGCATGTGGTCATTTAATCACCTTAACCAGCCTTAAAACCAAAGTCAGGCTCTACAACAGCAATGTTAAGTCTGTCCTACTATATGGCTCTGAGTGCTGGAGAGTAACAAAACAGGATATGAGAAAGGTTGACGTCTTCCACAATAGCTGCTTACGTAGGATCTGGAACATCTTTTGGCCAAATAGAATCTCGAATGAGGAACTTTATAAGAAGACAGGCAGCTTGCATATGTCCCTTGAGATAAGGAGATGGAGGTTAAGATGCCCAATGAAAGGTTACCCAAAGTTGCCTTGAGATGGACCCCAGTTGGGAAGAGAAAGAGGGGTAGACCTGGCGAAGAACAGTGATGATGGAGCTGAAGGAGATGGGTCTTTCCTGGGACGAAGCGCAGGCCAAAGCACGAGACAGGATTCAGTGGCAGTGTATGATTGCAGCCTTATGCCCCAACCGGGACGAAGAGGATAAGTAAGTAAGTAAGTAAGTAATGTGGTCATTTGCAGCCATTATGTGAAAATGGCTAGTACACAGTAATGTACTGTACTAGTAATGCTAGTACAGTAATGGCTAGTTTTCACATAATGGCTGCAAATGACCACATGCACACACATTAATTTCTCAACACACGCATGCACACCACACTAAGACCTCCATAAAACATTCTCAAATCATTTTAGATACAAATATTTTTTGAACGGCATTGCAGGATATAAGCAGTAAACACACAAGCTGTGGCCGCCGGAAATAGATGACTCAATGCGGCCATCTTGAAAAATATGAGTAATCATACATATGTAAATGCCCATAAAGGGGCCTAGATGATTTTTTTTTTATATATAATTCAATCTGCAATGGCGTCGTTTACAAAAAACTTGTTTAATGTGGGAGTCAATAGGGAAATTTTTTGGCCAAAGGGGTCAACATGTGCAGTGTTTGTTTGCAGGGCAAACTATAGAGTAAAAAAAAAATAAAAAATGCAGACTTCATCTTTTGCCCCAGAAAAACTGCCTGACTTAATTTCAGGGGATATGCATTAAATCAAGACAAGGTTATCCCAAGTACAGTATGTACAGTATCTACAGTTGGGAAGTTTTTTGTCCCAGGGGTGCAGGAAGGTATAATAATAATTTAGGACCTGCTCAGAGGTCATTAATCGGCATGCATGCGATGCATGTATGCGATTCGTCTCTGCGATTAACCCATCCCGTCGTCCTTCCCCCCCCAAGGGCAGCCGGGAGCAGACAGGCGCAACGTGAGCCGCGCCAGGGGACCAATCCAAGTGCTCCTGTCCGTCTTCGTCAAGGACGCCACAGCGTTAGCGATCTTGTTGTTGTGCATGTTTTTCCATTGGGTTTATCTTATCGGGGGGGGGGGACCCTTGCGAGCACGGGGAGAACATGCAAACTCCACACAGAAAGGCCTGGGAGATACCCCACCTGGGTAACTGGCATCATGGAAACCTGGTCCCCAAGCGGGAATCGAACCCTGGACCTTCTTGCTGTGAGGCGACAGTGTTTAACCACTACACCACCGTGCCGATTAAGTTCTGTTTCATTATGGCTTCGCTCAGCACAAGTTGCACTGTACTTCACTTCGTGCACGAGCACTGAATAAAAAATTCCACCATGTACCTTTACATTCCAACATTCGTCTGGCCACACCCCCATCCGCTTACCTTCATAAGCAGGAGTGTGGTCACCTACTCGCCTCCTTCTTCACTTTCACCACAAGAAAGTGCCTTCGGTAGATCCCCACTTGACGAGGTTGTTAGTAGAAGAAAGTTGGAAAACAAAAGAACGGAAGATACGTTGACATCATATCTTTATTTTCTCTCTCACTATTTTCGAGAAAATACGGCGATATTGTCTTCGTTACTGGAGTGTCTGGAAGATGATGGTCATTCCGATCTTCAACGGCTTTTTCGTATTAGGAGCTCACGCCACTGACATGCTCCCCAGCTACAGTCCTCCTTGCTGCGGCTGGATGGGGTTGCCCTCCGGTCACACAGCTGGACTGTGGGAAGCACCGACTGTTGTGAGAAGCGGTTGTTTCCAGGTTGGGTACGTACTGTTTTGCTTGCGAGCTCTGGTTGTTGTTGATGCTGTGGGGGTTAGCTGACAATTTACGAAACGCCGACTTCGGACTGGGGTCCTCTGCTCGGCTTAAACGGCGGTCGGAGGATCTTGGTCTGACGCCCATGATGGTCAATCTAGTGGGCCCCGACCAGGACCTGGTGATCCCAGGATTCTTGAGCGGATGCTTCTCTGTCCCGTGCAGGCCCCATCTTTCATATACAAATGAAAGTATACCCTAACGAGGAAATGTGGGCATAGGAACTTCTTTATCGGGAGTTCCATGCTCAAAGTCGGCTGCAGCCCGAAATGGGAACTGTGCTGGCCCCGCTGCATGTCTGGATCACTGTTGAAAACTGTGTTCTGACATTCTTTTTTCTTTTCCCTCTTAGGGGAGGGACTTGGACAGCGGCCTGTCTGAAGTGTGGCTTGTTATGTCGTTGTGTGCAGTTCAGGTGATAGCTGCTTAGCTTGCATGCTAGTTGTGGACTACTGTGTTAGCCAGTCAGCTGTTAGCTGCGACGCTAGCCCGCTGTGTTACCAGGCTGGTAAACGTTAGCTTGTTGCTATCGGTCGAACGGCTGTTAGCTTAATGCTACACTGTTGAACGTTTTCTATGACTATAACATGCCTTAAACACTCTGACTACGACGTCATCTTTGACAGAGGATGTTAGTCGAACCTACACCGGAGCCCTGCCAGCAAGGACTGCGTCAAACATGGAGAAACGTAGCGGCTGGGTGGCGCAACGACGTTACCCTCGTCGTCAACACAGGGATGCTGTGTTCAACTTCGGTGCCCCGTTAGCCAGATTGCAGTTCTCTTGGCCGGCGCTCAGGGTAGGAAGGTCCCGACCGGACCTTAAACACTTCTTCTTTCCTTCCCTTCTAAATGTTTTGTAATAACGATGTTTTCCAAAACGTGTGTTGCTGCAATACATTGAGGATACGGCGCGTGTTGTGTGTGAATTGTCTTGTCACTGGTATAGTTTCTCTCTCCATAGAAATCGGGTTGTTGTTTACATGTGTAAAAATGATCTGGTTAGTTGTGATGAGAACATGTGTGTTCATGTAAACGTGAACTCACAACTAAGGGGGTTATTAACCTATAAAGCTATGCTTAGTGACATGTGATTAAGGAATGAATTCTTTTCTCAGCCTGTAATGACAATGAACAGTGTGTTCACATATTAACAGGGTTACCTGTTCAACTTGGTCGTATCAAGGGTAAGGGAGGAGGGGTGATCCCACCCTCCTCTCAGACATGTTGTTTACAATATATTGTGTCACTGTGTTTGTGGGGATACGATGTAACCCTCAGCTTAATTGCTGGGGTTGTGCTAACCGCTTGAGAAACTATATTTTCCTAAAGAAAAGATTGTTTGGTCACTTATCGTGTGTGCTTGGCAAGGCCTGTGGCCAATACGTAATCGAGGATTCTGTATTCTCTTGTTATGAAAAACGGCGTTCCTCTGTAGCAAGAGTGTACTTTTGCCATTTTTTGTTGTGATGAAGGGTTGTGTGTGTCTTGTGATCTACAACTGGGTTAGGTTTGGCCACAGAAGCACATGTGTAAGTCTGGTACCGGGGCTCTTAAAGGGGGCCCTCTCTATTCTGTGTTTTTTCCTTAGTAAAAATCAGATAGCAGGTTAGCACATGAGCTGTGTGAAGCTGTTAGATACTTCATGTAGCAGACTATGACTGTGTCATGCTCTATTTGTCATTACATCGTATCATGGGTGTGGGGTCGTAAAGGGGTGAACTGGTAATCCTTTCCTCCCCTTTTCTGATTGGTCAGGGGTTAAAACCTCCTGTCCTTCAAGGTTCCTGTCATGTTGCTGTTCGGCACATTACAGGGTAAGAGGGGGGGGGGGGGGGGGGGAGTTTCCTGGTCCCACGCCCTGGAAGATTGGGCATGTGCACCGCGGAAATTCCCCCGCCATAGAGTATGTCACTGAGCGCGTCTCTGTTGGTAAGACTTCCGTGGGTTGTTCAGGTCCATGTTATGGATCTGTTTCAGGGAGTTGTCAGAGCTCCTCCTCACGAAGCTCCTCCTCTGGCCTTCTGTGAGTTCGGACTCTCCTTCCCTGTGAGGGGGTCTCCTCAGAGTTCAGGGCCTCCTCCTCAGATTGTCAAGGTGAGTAGAACTTCAAAAAGGAGTTCTGCTCTATTGTGTGTGTATTCGATTCAATTCGATTATTGAGTGTGTATTGGTTCAGTGCCTCCTCCTCGGAGAGCCCTAAACCCAAATATTACATAGCTCAATGTTGCAATATATTCTTTTCAATCTATACAGCTCGCGTGGGAAGTCTCTCTGGGGATTTCCGTCTCCTCCCTATGGCGAGGGTGGTGGGATGTAAAAATGTAAAAAAAAATTACCCTCAGCTGCGTCACGTGGGATTCATGTCAGTCTGTGTTTCTTTCTTTTTTGAATAAAAAGAGGAAGGTACATGAAGCACGACGGCTCCGTGTCGTTCTCCCAGGCGACTTGGAGGAACAATGTTTGGTGTCTTGCTAGACTATCCATTGATGTGTTTGGGTCTCGACGCATACATAGTGCTGGCTCTGTGTGTTTCTGTTAAAGAATCACGCAGGGGCTAAGTGCGCCTTGGTTGCTTGTTAAAACAGCGTTTTTATAGGGCAACTGGGATGGAGTTTTGTCTCTTCCGAGCGCCAGTTTACTAGGTTGTCTCGATGAATTCTCGTTCATATCTGGGGGATGTTAACGGAATAGATCAGAACATAGGTAGAGGGGTCTCACGCCCTTGGGGTGGGCCACTGAGCACGGTCCAAATGGGACCGTCTGGGTGGCGCCCTCTTTTCATGTTTTAGATCGACACGCATACCTACCCCCTCTTCTGGAGTGGGCATGTCGGCGTGGTTAGGACACGGTACTGGTCTGGTCGCGCTGGTCCAGGTCAGTTAACCCGTTGTCCGCCGGGGATGCAGATCTGCTGTTCTGGTACCCTGAGGGACTTGTGCTTTTTTCGGGTGGAAAAATGCCGGGTCGGTCCGGGTGTCACAGGGTTAGGCGTTATGGAGGCCCTTTGTTGGGTACATGTTGTACTCTGCACTATCGTAATGGCTTACGGCCATACCAACCTGTACACGCCCGATCTCGTCCGATCTCTGTAGCTAAGCAGGTTCGGTCCTGGTTAGTACTTGGTTGGGAGACCGCCTGGGAATACCAAGTGCGGTGTGCTTAGGGCTGGTTCTCCATTCTTTTCGCTCCTCTCTCACGCGTGGCGAAGAGGGGGCTGTTGGGGTGGTCTTGGACCCCCTCTGGTAACCCTGTGCTTCCCGTGCCGCCGGGCCCGGTCCGAAGTAAAGTTTCGTTGATACCGTAGGCCTGGGATAACCCTTTTTTGGAAACTGAAACGCTTGTACTGCGGTATAGCCGGTGTATACCCGCAGGTGTGTTTTGGAGTTTTTTCTTGAGGGGTTATAGGAACAACCACCGTCTGTACCGAGAGGGTGGTTGATTCCCTGGTGTGTTGGAGCAGAGTCAACTCCCGGGTTACCCGGTTGAGTGTGCCCCTGCACGTTCATGACGTCTGCCAATCATGTCAGCCTTCTCTGGGTGGTTTTTTTTTAATGGAGGCTTTGTCATGGTGATCAACAACGCCAGCATACGCCCCTTCCGCCGGGGGGGCTGTTTTCAGCTGACTCCTTTGGCGCCTGTCTCGTCCGCAGTGCTCCAGGCTCAGGTTACAGCCTGCTGCCTGGTTTCCCCGGTGCGCTGCCTGCTTCCGTTGGTTAACCTTTTTTTGTGTGCTTACGGCCATGCTGACTGCCTGTTCTGCAGGGTCAGTGTGCCAGGCGGTGTGCTATTGGGGGAAAAGGGCCCGCTCTTGGAGGGGCCTTATCCGAATACGCTGGCGATGTGGGGGGCGGTGTCACTAAGTGACCGCCTGGTGGGGTCTTGATGCCTGGCGTCATTGACCTCTCCGGGCCCCCTTTTTCCAGGGGATCCAGTCCCTTCGGTGGGTCTGGGTCTTCCTTCGCGCTCCGCTGCTACAGCCTTGCCACGGGGTTGGGTTGCTCTTGACCCCGTGATTTTGGGGGCAGTAACGAGGTTGTTCCTTCCGTTCGTTCCCGGGTGGCATGCGGGTTGTGCGTGTGTGTAGTCGTGGGGTCAAGCCACGGTCTGCTCACCCTGTGCGTTGAGTTGCTTGAGTTCCTCTTCGCACGGTCGGATCCGTCTCCCTCCCGTAAGCCTCCAATAGGGGGGGTATCCTCCATTAGGGAGGGTCGGGGGGCTCGGTCCTCCCCGGTCTGATGGTTGTGGGGGGCCTCAGCGGGGTACATTTGTCGGGCTATGGCTCCCGCTCAGCTCCTGTTGTGCAACTGGTGCTGAGCGAAGCCATAACGAAACAGAACGTAAGGTTATGTATATAACCAAGTTCTGTGAGTTATGGTGCGCTCAGCACCAGGACGCTGCAGCCCTTGATCTCGCCTTATGGTGAAAGTTTGGGAAGGAGGCGAGTAGGTGACCACACTCCTGCTTATGAAGGTAAGCGGATGGGGGTGTGGCCAGACGAATGTTGGGATGTAAAGGTACATGGTGGAATTTTTTATTCAGTGCTCGTGCACGAAGTGAAGTACAGTGCAACTGGTGCTGAGCGCACCATAACTCACAGAACTTGGTTATATACATAACCTTACGTTAAGATGTATGCGAAGATAATTGTCAGGAGAGAATGTCACCAACCTTCCACTCTGGTGACTGAGGGCTGTAATATCAGGAAGAAGTATATAGTTTCTCTACTTAAGTTAAAGTAAAGGTACTCAGATAAAACAGTACTAGAATAGTGGTAGAAAAGTAAATGTCCTCAATTTTATCAATTCTTTTTACTTAAGTAGAAGATTCTTTTATACAAAATGTACTTAAGAATCAAAACGACCTATTGAATGAGTTTATTTATTTCTAACATAAATAAAGAACAAATGAAATAAATTAAACATTTTAAATAAAACAATGTAATAAACATATTAAAAAAAAGCAAAACAGTAATGTTCGAAAAGGAGTAGGATGAAGTGTAAACGTATGTAATCCTACCCCCTTCACACATTATCTTATGCAACTCATATTAGCTCATTTTCATACAACCCAAATTTCCACACTATGAAAAGAAAATATTATGAAAAGAAAATATCAGTAATAATACTAATGATAATACCGCCGAGCGCTAGCCACTAGACAGGGACGCCCTGGCTCAAGTGGTCAACACAATGCCTCCTCATCCATATACCTCTGAGATATAATCCTTTTATGTTTTTTAAAGTAATTTATATTTGTGCTTTGTTTTAATTCCACTCAAACCATTCCACAGATTCACTCAAAAAACTGAAATAGACATACTCTTCATTGTTGAATGAACAGCCTGTTTCTTGAAGTTAGACTCTCCTCTTAAATTGTAACCCCCCTCTCTATCACAGAATTTTTTTTGGATGTTACCCGGGAGTGAATTGTTTCGTACTCTAAACATAATTTGTGCAATCTTAAATTCAGCCAGATCCCCGAGTTTCATGGCATGTGGTTTTAAAAACAGTGTGTTGATGTGTTCCAGATATCCTACTTTATTGATAATCCTAATTGCTCTTTTTCGTAGTGTGCATAATGGTTTTATGTTACTTTTATAAGTGTTACCCCAAATCTCCACAGTAGTTCAGATATGGTAGTACTAGTAAGCAATATAGAATGTACAGTGATTTATTCACTGTACATATTCACACAAGATGTGTTTGGTTTTCCCTAGTACTGCAGTGCTCCTTGCGATTTTAGTTTTTATGTAGTTTATGTGAGGTTTCCAGCAGATTGTGTGGTTCAGTATCACACCTAGAATTTTTTTTTTCATACACTCTTTCAATGTTAACATCATCTATGGTCATTTGTACTTGCATGTCTATTTTACGATTTCCAAATAACATAAGTTTGGTTTTACTCAAATGTAATGACAATTTATTTAAATCAAACCATAATTCTTATTTACTCATATTCTATGTTTTTGTATTTCAGTGGTTGGAAGTATTCAATTCCCCATCCATTAACCTCTAAATGTCATGTTAAATGTTAAAGTGGTTTGTGGTTAAATTGACTCATAATTACGTCTTGATGGTAGCAGATTCACATTTGAAAGTACATAATCTTCATCGATTCATATCATGTGTTGTATGCTAAATCTTTTTATTCAAAGTAAATAGTAACCGAGGAGTTCAGATACATGTAGTGGAGTAAAAAGTACAATATTTCCTTTGAATTGTAATGGAGTAAAAGTAGAAAGTTCCCTAAAATAAAGTACCTCAAAAGCATACAATACTTGAGGAAAAAACTGTGCATGATGCACATTATACATCAAAGATAAAGTCCACTCAATTTGTAGAAGTCTTTCAAAATAAACTGGATGTCACTGTCCTGTGTGACATTGTATATGGATTTACATGGTTATTCAGCAATACATCCTGACGACATACAGTGTAGCTGTGTATCTTCTGTTGCTTCTATGGTCTCTCAACCACATGTTTCCTTATGATTTACCTATGAAAATATCTAACAACTCCTTCAGAACAGATGCAGGACACTACGGCTTCTCTTCTAGATCACCTTAATATGTAACTTCAGATCCACCTCATTGGAACCCTGCTTTTTGTGATACTTGGTGATACTGGCTGATAGACCAAAAGTATTCCTATTCTATTCTACTATTCTGAATAAGTGTTCCTTATCTGATGCTTTTAATTATCGAAAATGAAAGCACAAAGCTTGACAGTTTACGCAAGGAGATCACTGCACTGGAGGTTGACATGTGTGAGTCGATCCCCACAGAGGAACTGCAGGCCATTAAGGAGGCTTGTGCAGCAAAAATTGAACAATATAAACGTGACATTGAGCAACATAAACAGGCTAAACGCCGGAGAGACACGCAGGACTATGAATCCAATAGGGTTTACCCTTGGCTTTCACAGACTTTCATACACACACGTATGCGCAGGCAATGTCCCATGGGGACATTAACGTGTGTTGTCGGGCCTTACAAATAAATTTGATTTGATTTGATTTGATTTAAGCACACCAGGCTGGGGCTCGGCCCTATCCTGGCTCTTCCTCCTCTGCTCTGAGCTGAGGAGCCGGAAGGTTTTTCAGCCAGGCTCCTCTTCTCCCCTACCAGGGAGAGGAGGCACAGGAAGACCCGACGAGGCAAGAGAGCTTCCCACCCGAAGACGCAGGGGGAGGTGGCAAACATAGTCAACATTTCAGAGGTAAACCTCAGTGACTCCCAATGTAAACTACTGTCAAAAGGACTTTCTTTTGTACCATCTCGTAAAGTGGACGATTTAAAAAAAAAAGTAAAAAGTAATGAAACTAGATTATTCCCTAATCTGCTTGAGTCAGAGAGACTAGCATTTATGGAATTGATGCAGTTAGATAATCTGGTGTACAGGAAGGCCGATAAAGGCTCTGCCTTAGTGGTGCAGAATAAGAGTTCCTATGTTGCTGAAATAAATAGACAATTAGCAGACACAGATGTGTATATTCCTTTAAGCACAGATCCAACTGTTCGGTTCTCTTTTGAGATCAAAGAAGTTCTAAAGCGCCTTCTTAAGGAGGGTGAGATTTCTGAGAAGGAATTTAAATTCATGGTGAATGATAACCCAGTAAGACCTATTATTTACACTTTGCCCAAAATTCACAAGGATCTTCATAACCCACCAGGTCGACCTATTGTGGCTGGTATCGGGGCACTTACAGAACCTATCTTAAAATGTGTTGACTCGCACCTTAAAGAACTGGCTGCAGCACAACCTGGTTATTTAAAAATTAAAAATCTTCGTTTTCAGGATCAATATTATTTACAGAAAAGAGGCCTAGCTATGGGCAGCCCGGTAGCGGTTAATATGGCCAACTGTTTTATGTCGAAGTTTGAGTCTGAATGTATTTTTAATAATAATCCATATGTTGGACACATTAAAGCCTATTGGAGGTATATTGATGATTTATTTGTTGTATGGTCAGGCACTAAAGAGGCTCTGGAAGAGTTCCACTTGTTTCTCAACTCTCAGAGAGAGACTATTAAGTTTACTATGAATTATGATTCACATTCCATAGCATTCCTCGATGTATTGGTGAAAAAGAGAGACAATATTGTCCATACCGAAGTTTTCAAAAAAGAGACTGATCGAAATTCGTTTCTCCATTATAGCAGTTATCACCCACCAGAGCTCAAGAGGAGCCTTCCATTTAGTCAGATTTTGAGATATAAACGTATCTGTAATACAGATGACATTTTTGATACACAAGCCAAGGAGCTTTGTCAGAACTTTAGATCGAGAGGATATAGTGAGGCCCTTATTGAGAATTCTCTTAATAAAACTAAACAGATAAACAGACAATCCCTTTTTACACATAAAGACAAAGTAAAAAGAAACTCAGTAGCATTGGTGTCCACCTTCAGCCCTATTTCTAGAGATATGCGTGATATTGTGAACAAATACTGGTACATTTTAAAGTCAGATCCTAAGATCGGAGGTGTGTTCCAGGAACCACCCAAATACTTCTACAAACGGCAACCTAGCTTAAGGGACCAGTAAGTTAAAACAGATTTCCCAAAAAGATTTACCCATTTTATGGCTAATATTCCAAATGGCAATTTTCCATGTTTGTCTTGTACCCAATGTCATGGCATGATTAAAGAGACATTTTATTGACAACCAAGTACAGGTAGGAGTATCGCTGTTAGAGGCCGGATCACCTGTAATTCTGATTTTGTGGTTTACTTGCTTAAATGTCCTTGCAACCTTTACTATGTTGGAAAAACAAGACGACGTTTTAAAAATCGAATTTCTGAGCACAAATGTTCTATAAGAAGAAATGACGAGAAGTCTTCAGTTGCAAGGCACTTTAATAAGTTAGGACATGATATTTCTGGCTTAAAATACATGGGTATAGAGCAAGTCGTGAGACCACCAAGAGGCTCTTGCTACAAAGGGAATGCTTTTATATTCATTTTCTGGATTGTTTAGAGCCTAGAGGCCTCAATGAGGACAACTTTTTGACCCGTTTCATTTGATTATTTCATTTCATTCGATTGTTTAATTATTTTCATTTATCATTCTTTATATTTATAATTGAAAGATGGCTTATATGAGTCATGAGTGTTTATGTTTAGAGTTCAGTAGTTTAAGATGTAGGCCTACTCTGTATAAAATATATATAGATATATCTTTGTGATTTACACGCTTCTTTTTTATTGACATAATTCTGAAAAGGTTGTGCTTGTAAGTGGTATTTTGTACTTTTTTGCAGATCTCTTGTTGGAATGCAGTGGCGGACTCAGGCTGTTTGAAGGGCAGGGGCGAACAGAAAAAAAGGGCACCTACTGCGCAACATGGGATCCCATCAGTGAGCAAAAAGATATGATGCGTCATGTATGGTGAAATAGTCTTCATCCTTGATTAAGATTAACATTCCAATAACATAGACAATCCAGATTAATAGTATAACCACACCTCTATGATAGAAACACACAGGGAACAATACACCTTTCAAATGTTTATTTCACCTCATTGTCATGGTGTTTGAAAAGTAGATTTATCATGGTGTTTGAAAAGTAAATTTTCATGGTGCTTGAAAAGTGGATTTATCATAGTGTTTGAAAGTTAGATTTATCATGGTGTTTGAAAAGTAGATTATCATGGTGTTTGAAGGCCTAACCCATTGCTGCAGTGGTACATTTCTCAATGCTAAAGATATCAGTGAGGAATATAAATATTTGGGAAACAGCATTTTAATATAGTCTGGGTTGAAAAATAGTGAACCTATTCTTTAAAAGCTATTTACAACATATATTTTACAGGATATAAAACAGTTTAACAGTTAAAGTTAATTTGAGTGCCGTTGAGCTTCTTCCTTTCTCTCTCCTAACTCTCCTTCTCCCCTCCTGCCCTCTCCTTCTGTCCTCCTATACTCCCCTTCTCTCCTCCTGTACTCACCATCTCTCCTCCTGTACTCCCCTTCTCTCCTCTTGTCCTCTCCTTCTCTCATCCTGTCCTCTCATTCTCTCTTCTACTGTATCTCTCCCTCCCCCCTCTCAATCTTCCCCATTCTCTCCATTAAAGTTAATATATTGTACCTGGATACTGGCTGGATCAGTGGGATATTTTAATGGCAACAGGAGAGCATTCAAGTTATTTTTTGTTGTTGTGTTTGAATCATTTCTCTCCCTATCATCATTTTCATCCTCGTTTTCTTTAGCATCTCCATGACCGTCTTCATCATCATTTCTCTCCATAGCATCATCTGCATTCTCTTTCCTCAACTTCTTCATCATTTATCTCCATAGAATCATCTGCATTTCTCTTTCCTCCACTTCTTCATAATTTCTCTCCATAGAATCATCTGCATTTTCTCTTTCCTCCACCTCTTCACCATCTCTCTTCCTGATATCATTATTTCCCTCTTGACTATCTCCATCTTCATTGTCTGTACTGTCTTTAAGGTGGAGCAAATAATATTTGTTTTATAATAGTAATATAATTGTACTGTATATAATATTCGTACTGTAGCCTACAATGTTATAATTGTATTATAAAAGAATATGTCATATATCACTACCACCACTAGCCCTCTTGCCTTGATTGGAATAAAAAGAGTCTATGGTTGGTCAATTTAAATGTTTAAGACACAATTGTCTGTCCAAAATAAGCATTATTGACCATGTTAGCACCAGATTCTCAGTTATAATCCAAACTATGGCTCTGTGAGACAAGCTTGTACATGTATCTAGTAGTGAGGACTTACAAATACATAACTGTATCCTTATCTCCTCCATTACTATTGTTGCTTTTAGACCCAATTTTTCAAAGAGCATTTCTCAGCTGCTTTTTAATATTATTCCGATTTCTTTCTCTCCTTGGCATTCTGTAATCATAAAATATAGGCCAATGCTAAACCCACTTCTTATCAGGTGGGGGCCCACATGTGGGCCCTCTTGAGGATGATGTGCCCACCTGCACTTTGGCGATCTCTAGTGGCTCGGTTATGCATATTTTTTAATACAATATATAAAAAGCCCCAATAGTTGCCTGTCGATAGCCCTTTCAGGTGACAAAATCCGCTCAGCGGCTCTCGAGTTACATGCAGATATGTGAAGCTTGCGCGAAGTACACGGTATTGCACAAATACTACTCCCGACTCTTGGGGCTCTAGTTCCGTCAATCATTTGGCGATCTCAAAAATGATTAGACAGGGTTGTAGCCAATGAGTGTGGCTTTCCAATGATACCCCACCTGGGGATGTACGAATCAGGGATCTAGGTGAAAAGTCACGAGTGAAAACAGGAAGAGAAAAACTGCAGAATTAGTTGAAGTCTATGAGAAAACTGAGCTTTTCTTTTGTACACAGTTTACCAAAATCACTCCTAATCACTCATTTCTGAACGGATCTTTATGATCTACATAAGACTTCAGGCTATGGATCTCAGGTGTTTTTTAAGCCTCCAGCCATTGTGGGGAAAACTACTTCTGGACTACTACAGAAAAACGTGAGTAACACGTTTTTCTACAACTCAAGTTCAGACCTATGTTACTCTATTTCATTAGTACTAAAGGTGAGTTGTCCTTATTTCAGAAACTCCAGAATGTCATCTTTCAAAAGAGACCAGGCTCATGCATGTGGTATAAGTATAAAGTATAGTATTTTGGTTTGCAAAAAAAGTATGCAGCCCTCAAAATCGAAAACTAAAATGGCCAATTTGGGGGTTTACTACCACTCTTAAATTTGCTTTAAAAAGCAACTCACACTGAACTTTAAAGTGCTATGGGTATATTTTGTGCAAATAATCCTAAAATAATTTGTACACTTTATTTCTAAATTGAGAACACAGGTTAGCATAGAATGAGCTAAGCAAGGTACCTGTTTAGTTAGCTAGCTACAGTAGTAATACAGCTAGCCTAGGCTAAAACATACTGCCATCAATAAAAGCACTTGCAGTGTACATACATTAGTATTTAGTAATGCATAATTGGTAAAACAAACTCAATCTTTGCAACTTCAAAGAAAGCTTGCTGTATTACCTACCTCACACACAGCAGTAGGATGCAGGGTTAAATGGAATGTGTTGTTATTTCCTATGTTGTCACTTCCTGTTTGTCTTGTATAAACTTGGGTCACTTACCCTTCATGCTTCATGCAAGCCATTCTGAAGAAGGTGTGTTCACACCGAAACTTCATGATATTTCAGGCTGCCAATGAATTTGGAAAAACCTGGAGTGCGTGCCTGGACATTGTTTCCCTATTTTTATGTATGATATCAGAGGTTACAGCACCCAGTGTCAAGTCTAGTGAGGTGAGCGCGTTCTACAGTCTTCTTAACTCATTGGGAGAGTATAGTCGGGTTATCTCGCCAACCGTTGAGCGCCAAAACCTGAGTATACTCGGGTTTTGATCCTTTGATCTTTTCCCTTTGATCCCCGTTCCATACACCCTGTCTCCCTGGCTCATCTGCCTACATTGGAATTGCAATGATGATCGAATCTCACCAGGTGGCAGTATCGCCTACCTTTTGAACTGGAATAGCTTGGTGTGGAGCCACCTTTTATTTATTTTTTTTATCCACTTTTTCTCCCCATTTTAATTTTTTTTCTCCCATCCCAATTTCGGATTATCCAATTCTTCCCTCCCCTGTCTTGAACGTTGCTAGACTATGCCTCCCACTGGTCGGCTGTAGTGAGGACAGAAGCCTTGCATCACGTGTCCCCTCCGGTACACAAGGAGGCAGCCTGTCGCATCTTTTCACCGCAGCAGCTCGAACTCTCAGTGGCGAGGAGTAACGCGTGGGAGGCTCACGCTGCCCCCGCTACTTCCTGCTTCCGTCGCACCGGCGTCACCAAACCGACCTGTAGGAGTCGCTGTCCACAACGTCCAATCCCCACCCACCGGCTTTCCCACCCTCTAACACTTGCCAATTCTGTTAGTATGAACGACCGGCCAGCCGGTAGCAACGCCGAGAGCTGGGCTCGAACCCAGTGTCTCCTGCGTTAGTGGCGAGCGCCTTGCCCACTGCGCCAATCAGCCGCCCTGTGGAGACACCTTTTAAAAAATATATTTTTGCAAGGGCTCCTCCTCCTCAGAGACAGAGCGATCGCTCGGAGATTGTATTGCCTAAAGCCTATTTCCCGTATACACGAGTATAGACATATACATGAGTAATCGCGATGACGATGGGATCACTGGGGATTATTCTTCTTGGAGGACCTTCTGGCTAAGGTACTCCCCATCAACATGGACCCCCTGCAATTTGCATACCACCCCAACAGGTCCACGGAGGACGCCATAGCCCATGTGCTGCACACAGCAGCATCACACCTGGACAAGAGGAAGGGGAACTATGTGAGAATGCTATTCATCGACTACAGCTCGGCATTCAATACCATAGTCCCCTCCAAACTCATAGCCAAGCTCAGGGACCTGGGCTTGAACTATGACCTCTGCCAGTGGGTCTTGGACTTCCTGACGGGCAGACCCCAGGTGGTGAGAGCAGGCAACTGCACCTCCTCATCCATCACCCTCAACATAGGGGCCCCCCAGGGCTGTGTTCTGAGTCCCCTCCTCTACTCCCTGTACACACACGCTCAGCGGAGTAGCAACACAATCATCAAATTTGCTGACGACACAGTGGTGGTGGGCCTGATCTCTGCAAACGACGAGAGGGCCTACCTGGATGAGGTCAAGGTCCTGGCGGGATGGTGCCAGGAAAACAGCCTCTCCCTGAACATCAGCAAAACAAAAGAGATGATTGTGGACTTCAGAAGGTCGGGGGTCAAGGACTACAGCCCCCTCAGCATCGACGGGGCACCGGTTGAGAGAGTGAACAGCTTTAAGTACCTCGGAGCCTACATATCCGAGGACTTGACATGGACCACACACATTGACAGTGTTGTGAAGAAGGCACGACAACGCCTCTACTTCCTCAGGCGCCTAAGGAAGTTCCAAGTCAGTCAGAAGATCCTTAAGAACTTCTACTCATGTACAATAGAGAGCATACTGACTGGCAACATCACCTCCTGGTTTGGGAATAGCACTGCACAAGACCGAAGCAGACTACAAAGAGTGACGCGTTCAGCCGAACGCACAATTGGAGGGGGGCTCCCCACCCTCCAGAACATTTACAACAAGCGGTGCAGGGGCAAGGCTAAGAGAATCATTAAGGACTCCAGTCACCCGAACAACTGCCTCTTTGAACTGCTGCGGTCAGGCAAGCGATACCGGAGTCTCAAGGCGAGCACAGAAAGACTCAGAAGAAGCTTCTATCCCCAGGCCATCAGGCTGCTCAACGAACAATGAACACTACACAACAACCATCAAACGCACATAGCACACACATCCACACGCACACACTCACTTTAAACAAACACACTGTAGCACCCACTCCCCACACTTTATAGCACACACTCACTTTAAACAAACACACTGTAGCACCCACTCCCCACACTTTATATTTATTGATAAAGGATTGCACTACAACTCGTACACCTTACTGTAAATTGTACCTAAATTGTACCTCATCCCATTTCTGCTTTGAACTATATAGTATTGTATATTATATGGTACACTGCATAGTATTGTATATTATATGGTAACTCAGTTACGTCTATTCTGCATCGAACATTGTACATATGTCTATACTGAACACTGTGACCTCATTTTCTACTTCTAATTTACATGCTATACTATGTTATTGATACTTATCTTGTCTAGCACAGTGGTTCCCAAAGTAGGGGTCGCGACCCAAAGGTGGGCTGCGAGCAGCCACGGGTGGGCCGCGAGATGATTTAAAAAAATTTTTTTTTTAAATAAAAAAAATAAAAAGGTTATTTTTATATTTTTTAATTTTTAATTTTTTAATTTTTAATTTTTAAATTTTTAAATTTTTTTGTCAGGCCACTGAACTTAGAAGCAGGCCAGGACAGTGTTTCTAGTTGTATTCTAAAATTCTATTCTATTGTATTCTAAAATGTGACTATATGGTTTTATATTAACTTAATAAATAAACAAAAACGAAAAATCTACTTATTTCAACGAACATTTCAAACTAAATAACAGATTATGCACATAAAACGCTGAAAACAACCGAAGCAACAATAGTATTTTAATGAGGCTATTATTATTATCATTATTATTTTGCAACAAGTTAGCCCTCTCATAAATAGCACATATAAATGAATAACTAACTTGAACTAACTTAATAGGATTGAAGTGATATTTGGCTTAAAAAATCGGTCGCCTGGCAAAAAAAAAAAAAAAAAAAAAGCCAGACGATGTGCATTGGGCCGCGGCTCTCTGACGCCTTATTTTCTGGGCCCCGGCCTGAAAAGTTTGGGAACCCCTGGTCTAGCACAGTCTCTGGAGCGTAACAGTAAGAAGCATTTTGTATAAAAGTATTCTGTACTTCTGTATGACAACTATTAAAGAAACTTGAAACTATATACTATGTCTATTTTACCGAACCTGAAACATGTTTTTGTAACGATCAGAGTGTCGTATTTTACCGGACCTAAAACTTGCTTTCGTTAACGATCAGTTTTGAGTTAAAACGACCCCCCCCCCTTGATGATTTTATGAAGACACATATGTACATTTAGTCATTTAGCTGACGCTTTTATCCAAAGCGACTTACAAGTTCTGTATGACAAGTCACCAGGAAGGGTACAACTCTATCAGCTGAGTAACAATGTTCATCAAAGTGTTGCGTGTTACAGTGTAGGTTAGTTTATTAGGACAAGTGCATGACAGTAAGGTTAGTTAGGGTTAGATTTTTTATTTAAATGTTTTATTAGTACATGGTATACCTTTGATTTTGAAGTATTTGGGGTTTCAGGCGATCAACCAGAATGATTTGGGCATATTGCATATAGGGCTGTCTTAAATACTTAGAAGCTTCGTTCGATGGCACAAGCTTCGAACATAAAAAAAAAAGTTTAAAAAAAATATATATATATATAATTTTTTTTTAATAATATTATAATTTTTTTGCCTGAAATCTTGCGCCTCCATTCCAATGAAACTAAAGTAAGCGGCGCCTTCCCGCCTCCATTTCAATGAAACGAAAGTAAGCGGCGCCTCGACTCCACCTCTTTACAACAAGCACGTGGAGATTATCTGTGTTGAAAACAACAAGGACATGTGCAGCAGACATGTCGACGAAGAAGCGAAGCAATGCCGTTTGTTATTTAAGACTGTCGGACAGATTTGTGTTCATTGTGCTGCTTTTTTAAAGTGTCCCGACCCATATAAAAATATGTTAATAAAACGTGCTTAATTAAGTCGAATTCTGCCTTTGTCTCTATCAAATACATATAAATATTTATATAATTGTTTGCTTGATAGACGAAGGTTGCAACATAATTATGTAATGTCATGTCGTTGGCTGTGAGAGCAGCCACACTGCACCCAGGCAGCGCAGCCGAGTGAAACCTTGTTGGCTGCGTCACAGTCACGAAAGGGGCTACTTAATTAATTAATCCAATCCACTTTATTTATAGAGCACATTTAAAAACAACAAAGTTTACCAAAGTGCTGTACAATTCCCACAACATAAGATAAAAAAAACAAAAAAACAAAAATATTAAAAAAATTTCCCCCGAAGCTTCGAATTAAAAATCGAAGCTCGGCCCCGAAGCTTCGATTGCCAAAAAAAGCTTCGAAGGTCAGCCCTAATTGCATATAACGCGCCATATCTCGCGATCTATGAAAAAATACTGGATTATTTTGGAAAGGGGCGATGTTTAGCGTGTAATGGCACACAAACTACAGTATGTAGAAATTAACTGGTTAGTCATTAATGGACTATGAACAATTCCTGTCAAATGAGCCATACTATTGTCTCCATAGCTATAATACAGAACACACGATGGGTCTGCAAACTAAAATGGTCAATAACGCTGGCGCCAGGCAGTACAGATGGAGAAAGTGGGTGGTACCC
This sequence comes from Notolepis coatsorum, assembly GCF_963971535.1. Lineage (NCBI taxonomy): Eukaryota > Metazoa > Chordata > Actinopteri > Aulopiformes > Paralepididae > Notolepis > Notolepis coatsorum. The sequence continues at coordinate 38,384,805 of NC_140179.1, forward strand.
AATGAGTTAACAGACATCACAACTCTATAGTCTCTCTTCTGTATGAGTCTTCATGTGGTCCTTTACATGTTGTTGTAGTTTAAACCATTTCCCACAAACACTGCAGCTGTATGACCTCTCTTGAGTATGAGTCTTCATGTGCCTCTGTAGGTCTGATGATGCAATAAACCCTTTCGCACAAACACTGCAGCTGTACGGTCTCTCTCCAGTATGAGTCATCATATGTTTCTTGAGGTTTGAGGCTTGAATATATCTTTTCCCACAAACACTGCAGCTGTATGGTCTCTCTCCAGTATGAGTCATCATATGTGCCTTTAGGTTAGAGGCTTCAAATCTCTTTCCACAAACACTGCAGCTGTACGGTCTCTCTCCTGTGTGGATCCGCATGTGGACGTCCAGACCTGATTTAAACCTGAAATCCTTTTTACAAAGACTACAACTATATGGTTTTGATCCTGTGTGAATTCTCATGTGCACAGCAAGATTAGAATTGGATGTGCATCTTTTACCACAGTAAATACAGCCATGTGGTTTCTGTCCTGTGTGGATTCTCATGTGGACAGCTTTCTCATATGGACAATCACTGGTTGGTTCTGATAATCCACAGCCCTCAGCTTCTGTGTCCATCTGTCCAGTGGAGGTGCTGGGTACAGGCTCTCCCTCTCTGCTTTCTACAGTCTGGTAAAGATGTGGGGACTGACTCTGGTGTTGATCATGGCTTCTCACACAGGTTACAGTGAATACTGGGTCTTTGGTATCAGTGTCCTCCAGCCATTGAAGCTGCTCTGCCTCCTGACTGGTCCAGTCTTCCTCCTGTTCCTCTTTAATCAGTGGGGACTCTGGGTCCTCCTGGCTCAAACTGGGGCTACTCTCCTCCTGGCCCAGACTGGGGCTCCTCTCCTCCTGGCCCAGATTGAGGCTCCTCTCCTCCTGGCTCAGACTGGGGCTCCTCTCCTGCTGCTCAGGGGGAACCTCCTCTTTACAGACAAAGAGCTGTGGGGGGTCTGGAGGGAAGAACAGAGAACAGATACTTTAAAACAGCTTTCAAGTATAACCTTCTGCACCTTTATTTTGAAGGGGAAAACTTTCAACCATAATTCTCTTTGCTAGTTTCTGATAAAGTGACACAGGCCTCTACAGTGCGAGCATTTCACTCGAGTCCAATGGTCTAACATGCTTTGCATCTTCGCCAATCCTGGGCTGTTTCTCCCCTCCCCTTTTCTACAGGTCCAGAAAACCATGAATGAATGATATGTTTGTAACACAGCATGCAGCCAGATAGCTTTCTACTGAACGCACAGAGAGGAAACTGGTATCCATCTTTTTGTCTCTCTCTGGAGAAGACGATAGGCTCATTTCCCCAAATGTCTGTGTGTTATTTTAAGGGTTTAATGCTTAATGTACTATCCCTTTACTCCATTTATGATAAATCAGTTTACTAGAAGTTACGCTCTAGCGTACAGAGAACATGCTTCGTCTTAAACCACTCCTAACAACCAACTTTCGCATAACATTAACCACAGACCCCAGCAGGTGCAGTTTATCAGTATTCATCCCACAGTTTTCTTATGAGAAACTGCCTGACTAGATCTAGAACACCTTTAAACACCACCCAATTTTTGAATTCATACATGTTACCAATCCAGGGCCCTCATTTATCAACAATGCTTAGAAAGTGTTCTATTTTCGTTCTTAAGCACAGAATTTAGAATGTGTCACACGTGCCTACACAGGTTCTACACACACTCCGTGTTGATAAATACCATTTGTTCTACGCTCCGCGCTCGTGCACGATTTTAAGTATTTGCATATAGAACCGCCCGTAATTAACCATATACGGCAGGGCTATTCAACTAAATTGTTCAGGGGGCCACATTGTCAGAAACAGAAACCCAAGGGGCCAGGGGCCGGACTGCCACGGCGCCTCCCCGTTGAGAGAAAACGGTGCTTTTTCAATGTATGTGATGTATAGATTGGGGAGAGATGACCACAGCTAAAACGGTGATTGAAATGTGCATGGAAGACGGTGACGGTGGTGGAACCAGTGATTTCACAGGCACAGGCCGCGTCAGCGAGGGTTTTGTTATGAATTCCTTAGAAGAACATCTGAGATTAGAGTGTAGGCCCAGAGCAGGAGGAGAGGGGTGACCTCTTTAATGCAACAGTGGATGAAACGTTTAATGGTGTGAAAGGTTAGCAGTCGTCATGACAGCACGTCGCATGACAACCAGGAGAGGGGCGGGGGGCCGTCGTTGCTACGACGAAGACCTATAAGTCGAACGGTGTTTCCGGGTAGAGCAGACTAAAATCTGACTGAGACTAAGAGGGAAGAAACCAGAAGAGACTCTCTCCTCTCGACGAGAGAGAGGGGGGGGGGGGGGGAGAATGGCACATCACCAGTAGCTTCGGCTACCACGAGGATGGTTTTAGGCTAACGAACAGGCCTGAACACTATTGGACTGAACAGCAAAAGGACGATAATATGAACACACCGAAAGATCATTAGAAATATACTCTTCAAGGACAATACAATCTGTTAACATCTGAGCTGAGGTTTCTGTTTAGAGAAATAAAACCATGCTTTTCCTTGTAAGGTATTTCACGTTGTCGAAGTGTCGAATTCTTACGGAGGTGGGGAAGTATTATGGTTTACGGATTGCACTAACGGGGGGGAGATAAGGATCTTATCTACCAGTATCGGAGACGTCAGGACCATTAAAAGTACACAACGCAGAGGAATTGGATGGAGAGCCAAACAGACGAAGACGTGATACTGGCCAGTTTGATCAGAATCTTACACCGTGCTATGAATATATGTACACTTGACACAACACGCAACCACATTTTCACAACTTTTATTTAACTACATTGCAAAAGTAGTATACTTTTAAAAAAAAGTGCTTCATTTATGTGCCACATCTGCAACATCTCCTGCAAAAAGTGCTTCATTTATGACTGTGCAACAACTGCAACATCTCCTTCAACATTTCAATATAAAAATAAAATTAAAAACAAACAAGTGCATGATGTGCATCTGAACATTCTAACATCAACACTTGAACAAAAAAACACATTTATAGTGCAGCTGAGCTTATGAAAAAGTGCTTCATGTCTGTGCAACAACAGCAAATCACAGCATCTTATTAGCACTTATTGTCGACTCTTAACTCTCAAACATCAGGGGGGTGGGGGGCAGACAGGCCTAGCCTACATACACACATCTAATGAGAGCGATTGCACTTCTTTGACTGGGCAATGGCAGAGAAAGAGGGTTCATAGGAAGTGAGGGCTACCCGCAAACAGTGATGCAAATGCTCATTTGTCAAGGAGGCATGGTTGCTTGTTTTAATGGAATTCATGTGAGAGAAACTGGATTCACAGGTGTATGTTGAGCCAAACATTGTTAGCACAGATATTGCCAGCGTTTTTATTTTGGGGAATGTCTTGACATGAATACACTATATCCAAAATGTTGTGGTGGATTCATTCTCAAGTGCCTGCTTCAGAGCAGATGATGCTTGCATGTCAATTATTTCAAGTTGCAGGAGACCTTCATCAATGTGAAGTGATGCAAGGAACTCTTGTCCTTTTGTGGAAATAGCAGCTACATTGGCAAATGGGTTGCTCACAAAATGCATAAATTCTCTGGACATGTCAAATTCATCAAATCGACTTGCAAAGTTTTCCCTCAATTTATCAATGAAATCTGTCATTAATTGAGTGACTTTTGGCTCAATTGTGCGTGTTAACGTTGACATGAAAAAAAAAGTAAATATTTTTTTATTATTATTATCATGTAATCTTTGGCGGGCCGGTCAGAATCATCCCGCGGGCCGGATCCGGATCTTTTGTTATTTTTTAATTTTTTAATGAAACTACTGTATATTTGTATGTGTATGTTTGTATTTTTAGGCCTCTTTACTTACTTAAAAAAAGTAAACATCAAGAAATATGTTTATGGTATTAATTATTAATTCCACCATGCCATGTAGCACTATCCCTCTCCCAGTATCGTCTGGCGGCCTGCAGATGGATACTATTCTCTCAACCAGCGCTCTCAACCAATGCAATAGAACCATTTTGATTGACAGTCGATTCGGCCAATTACGTCACACCGCTAGCACCCACCTCCTGCTGTTCTTACCACCAATCGTCAAACGTTTATTCATTTTCTACTTCCGGCCTTCCTATGTTTGTAGGTCCAGCATGACCATGCCGCAGTATTTGCCTGCGTCCACCTCTTGTTTGATGTGGTCATTCAAATAGAGAAGGCATGTGTCAGTGGAGTGGGATGTTCTGAAGCCAGATTGGAATTCGTAGATTCGATTTTTTTCCGCTAGGTACTTTTCGACCTGTTCGTAGACTATTTTTTCCATGACTTTCGAGATGGAGGTGAGAATAGAAACAGGGCGGTAGTTGCCTGGGTCTAATTTGCTGCCCTTTTTGTGCAGAGGGGCCACCCTCGCAATTTTGAAGTCCTTGGGGACGTGTCCCTGTTTTATGGAGAGGTTTATTATGTGTGTGATGACTGGGGTGATGGTGGCTGCTGAGTCTCTGAGGAATTTGGAGGGGATGTTGTCATGGCCAGTGGCCTTGTTAGGTTGGAGGGCGCTCAGTTTTTTTGAGTACCTCATCTGTTGTTACCATTTCCAGCTTGAAGTCGTCCTTGCGGACCCTTAGGTTTTTGTAGTAAGCTACTATGTGTTCTACCCCATAAAGCCCTGAGTGGGAGTGTAGTTTGTTTACCAGTGTTGTGGCTATGTTTGTGAAGAAAATGTTTAAGTAATTGGCTACATCCAGCTGGTCTGTGATGAGCGCGTTGTCCGTTTTTATGTTTATGTTTGAGAATCTGGTTTTAAGTTTTTTACTGCATCCTAGTTGATTATTGAGTAATTTCCAAAGTTCACGTGGTTTGTTTTTGTTTTCCTCAGTTTTGTCATTGATGAAATTCTTTTTTGCAGTTTTGATCATGGAGTTTACGTCATTTCTTAGTCTGTTTCTTTCTAGTTTGAGTTCAGTCATGTGGGCTTGGAGTTCACTGCTCGTGCTTTTGGTAAGCTTTGACTGACTTTTACGAAACTCAAGAGCATTTTTTGTCTCTGGTTTTCATAGCGGCCAGTATTTCGGAGTGCATCCACGGCTCAGTGCGATTTTTTACCCTGGTGGTTCTTAGGGGGGCCATGTCGTTTAGTATTGTTGAAAATTTCGTTTTGAAACCAAGCCATGTTTCTTCAACCAGTGTACCATTGAGTTCATCTGACCAGTCCAGACTCTCCATTTCAAGGTTAAACTGCACTGGAGGTGCAGGTCAGCGCAAGAGAGATATATAAAAACTAAAAGGAGAATACCTTCAAGAGAAAGAAGGGACCGCACACTCCTCAGGACTGGTTTTTGCTTTTTTATTGCACAACGCGTTTCGATATCCGCTTCCTCAGGTGCTATAAAAAAGCAAAAACCAGTCCTGAGGAGTGTGCGGTCCCTTCTTTCTCTTGAAGGTATTCTCCTTTTATATATATATATATATATATATATATATATATATATATATATATATTAGGGCTGTCAGTTTATCGCGTTAATTAGATTAATTAATTACCCAGCAAATTATCGCGTTATGAAAATTAACTCAAAATTAATTACAATTTTTTTTCTTTTTTTTATAATTTCTTTTTTTATAATTTTTTTTTGTATCTCATTCATTCCATGAGAATGTAGAATACACATTTACAGACTTTTTTTTAATATGGTCCATTTGCATGTTCTTGGTATCTGATTCTAGGGACATCTATGAATCTCAGGGAATGTATTCCCAGTGTCAGAAATACTGTGGGCTAGATCCACAAAGAATGGATTGCACGGTGCAAGTTGCACCCTTACTTACAATTCATTATGAATTGAAAATGGGGGACCCTGATGTAAACGAGACGAAAGTCTTTCTCTGGTCTGCATTCCCTTAACAATTGTGTGTATTATGGGCGGCTACGTGGCGTAGTGGGCAAGGCGCTCACCATGAATCTGGAGACGCTGGGCTTGCCTGTTCGAGCCCAGCGCTCCACATTTGCTTTCAGTTTAGCTGGTCGTCCGTACTAATACACATTGGCCGTATTAGGGGGTGGGAAACTGATGGGTGGGGATCGGGCGTTGTGGACAGCGACTCCTACAGGTCGGTTGGTGCGCCTGCGCAGTAGAATCAGGAAGTGTCGGGGGCAGCGTGAGCCTCCCACGCGTTACTCCTCGCCACTGAGAGATCGAGCTGCGCAGGTGAAAAGATGCGACTGCTGTTACCTCAAGTACCGGAGGGGACTTGTGCTATGTATGACTTAGTCCACATTGCAGCCGGCTTGTGGGAGGCAAGAAACAGCGTTCGTGACAGGGGAGGGTTGAATTGGATGATACGAAATTGGGATGGGAGAAAATATAGAAAATGGGAGAAAAAGTGGATAAAAAAAAAAAACAATTGTGTGTATTGAGCCGTACTGTATTGTACCCATTCTGCAATCTGTTAATAACGTTTTCATTCAATCAATCAATCAATCTGCGTGGTGATTGATTGAATGAAAATCTTATTTTGAGTCAATTGTAATGAACCAAATGAGAATATCCATAATTTCTTTTTATCTTTGACTGTGAATAACACCATGCTCAAATTGACCAGACCTGAAAAATCTAAGCAAATTAATAGATGGAAGATGATTAAACAGAAGGTTTTGTAGATACAGTACTGAATTCTGCCATCTGGACACATGCAATTTGAAATATGAATATAGAATATCAGGCATAAAATGGTTATGCGATTAAAATGCGATTAATTAGATTAATTAATTACAAATACTGTAATTAATTAGATGAATTTTTTTAATCGCCTGACAGCACTAATATATATATATATATACACTACTGTGAGAAAATTATAATCACACAAAGGGATAATGGCTTATAGCAGACTTAATGATTTTAGAATATTTCAGATAATGAAATGAAATGTTTATATCATCAACTATCCAGTTAGTATTTATACTGTAACGTTTGGCTACTTTAAATCATTGAATGGAGCGAGAGAGAGAGAGAGAGAGAGAGAGAGAGAGAGAGAACACCCAAAGAGACTTTGAAAACATGGACAATAACTCAAAACTCCCATACCTACTGGGAGAAATACAAGAATGTGCAAACACAGCAGCAAGATATGTGAGCTGCTGTGACAAGAAAAGGACATCCAGCGGAATACAACCACCATAAAGACTGTACAAAAAATTCCGTCTGTAATGTACTGATTTCTTTTGTTTTCTCTGTTTGATTGTTTTGTTTTGTTTGGCTTTGGCAATGTAAACGTATGTTTCCTATGTCAATAAAGCCCATTTGAATTGAATTGAAATTGAAAATTGAGAGAGAGAGAGAGAGAGAGAGAGAGAGCGCGTTTGCGTTTTGAGCGTATAAGCTGCCGTAGGCGATGATGTCACACTCGAATGTAAACACAGGAAGTTGAACACACGGAGATTGAAACTGGATGCAAGAAACGAATAACAAGTAAATATGAAGTTATCTTTAAACCTCTGTTGTTAAGCGTCGTCAATATAACCCACCCCCTTTTCTCACGAATGGAACTAGTGTAGTGGAGTCCGCTTTGAACGCTTCCAGGGTTAGCAGCTAAGAGCTAACGCTAGTTAGCTTAGCCTATTTATGGTTTAACTTAGCAGCTAACGTTAGCCCATTGCTCGCGTCAACCATTATATTGCATGTCATTGAAGGTCCGCGCTGGTCTGTGTAATGAAATTACAATTGCATGTCATTTAAGGTCCGCGCTGGTCTGTCTATAATGAAATGAGAGGAACGCTCTGCACTAAAGCAAGTCTCATATCAGCCGCGACGTGACAACATATACTCGATGTTCACGATATAGTAATTTACTACATCTCACGTAGAACAAGCCGCGATACATCGAGTATACTCGATATATCGCCCAGCCCATCTATTACTCACGCCCATCCCTATTATGTACACAGTGGATGTTGGAGAGAGTACCTGGAGGCGTCATGTAGATCAGATTCTGGATACCCAGCCAAAGAACAACACCTCGTCTGGATATTCTGGAGTCAAATCTAGACTAAAAAAATCTATTTTCGATAGGTACAGAAGGGAAGAAGAGCTTTAACTGCATATTAATAATAAAAATACATATGATACTGTATTGTATGTTATATCATATTACATTATATAATCATATTATATTAAACTATATTATTTACACTATATACTATTATATTATGGTACTATATTATATTGTATATATCATGTACTATATATCTCATTATATATGTGTTGTATACACTATTATGTACTATACTATTATATATACTATTAAATACTGCAGGTATACTATACTGTAATGTGTACTATATGTACTATGTATGTAAGTAAATGGACAAATAATTAAAATAAATAAAAATAAAAACGAAACGTAAGTCTTCTGGCCCACACGTTCAAACTTTGAAAAAAGTTTCAGTCAAGCGACCTGCACACCGCCGCCCCCACACACACACGCTACTGCATCAAAGTTACTTATGATTAACAAAGGCATTCGTTTTGTGGCATTAACGTTATATAGTTACACGTTCAATAACATCAGCGTATTTACCTGACCATAGCAAGCATTACTCATTCATATCTCTCACTTCCTTCCTTTGCTCAGAGAGCCCGTACTGAATTGTACCCATTCTGCAATCTGTTAAAGTTTTCAATCAGACAAATGTATAGAAAAGCTTTTATTATAACATTCGTTGCAGTAAAATCATTATGCCTCGTTTAGTACTGTGTGTATGGAGCTGTACGGTATTGTACCCATTCTGCAATCTGCTAATAAAGTTTTCAATCAATACTCCTGCGGAGCGCTGGTAGCCTACTCGTGGGCCGCGGCGAGCTAACGTTATTAGCTACAGTATGTTTGTTATTGATTCTCTCGTGAAGATGGCGGACTTCCCGGAAGTAAAAAACGAATAAGCGCTTGCCGATTGGTGGTAGAGCCATATGAAATCCGCGATCACGGAATCGCGGACGGAATCGCGGAATTGAGCAATAAAAATGGAATCAACTGTAAATTAAAAAAATTTAAATTAAAAATTATATATATTTTTTTTTTTATGTTGTGGGACTTAAAAAAACAGGTACAGCACTTTGTTCAACTTTGTCAGTGCTCTAAAGTTTAAACCTTTTTAAATCTTAGACAAACAAAACACTTTGCTTTCATGAAATATTGTAAGCCATCATTTGAGGCTTTATAAAAGCAGCACAATGAACACAAATCTGTCAGTGCTGAGTCCAACCTCATCTTAAATAACAAACAGCATTGCTTGTTGTAATTAACAAAGAGAGGCAGAGTTGATTTTGCAAAAAAATATATATATATCATTTATATTTTTATATTTTTTAATAATCAAATTTAATTTTCATATTCTAATCCCATGCCCATCGAACGAAGCTTCGAAGTATTTAAGACAGCCCTATTAAATGGACTGTTATATCTTATTAAATTGTGGACATTTATTCATTCCCACTTATTAGACACTATTTCTGATGGTAAAATGAGCGTACAAAGCAAAATACAGAATTCTGAAATATTAAAACGGAAAAAAACGGAATTTGGAAAAAAATTAAATGGAATTTGGAAAAAAATAAAACGGATTTCATATGGCTATGGTGGTAAGTGGGTGCAAGCGGTGTGACGTAATTGGCAGAATCGACTGTCAATCAAAATTGTTCTGTTGTACCTGACGCGTCTATTCGAAAGGCAACCGGTTCATGCGTTTTGCTTATCTGATTGGCCACTGACGTTTCTGGTCATGTGACATGTGCGCCCAATCGCGTGACGCGCCCATTTCCGCCTCGACCAGCAGCAAACTACCTAACGCCTAGTTTATCACTGGTTAAGCTTAGGCGAGTCTTTCGAAGTTGGTTAGGGAATCAGGGCTGGCGTTCTATCGCCCTGCTCTAAGACAAACTCTAACCTTAACCAACTTCGAAAGAGTGCCTAAGCTTAACCGGCGAAAGAACTTGCCGTCACACGATTGGTGCGACCAGAAACAGCAGTGGCCAATCAGAGCGCAAAGCGCGAACGCGGAAGCATAAACCGGTTGCCTTTCGAATAGACGCGTACCTGACACGACACATGCATTGCAAACTCAGATTATGGAGATATTACTGGAGAACATGGAGCTTTGTTTGCGAGAGATACAGTGAGTGCTGTCTCTTAAACTCTTAAAACTCAAACTTTTTAGTCAAGTTAGTCTGTTATGAAAGCCAGTGTAATCATGAGCATTATAAAATATATAAAAAACACACATGGCATGATGGAATACCATAAACATATTTCTTGATGTTTCCTTTTTTAAGTAAGTAAAGAGGCCTATGTTCATATCGGTGAGCACAATTTGTAACACAAAAAGAGACGTGTAGCCTATTTATTTATTTAATATTTTATTTATTCATTTTATTATTATTATAATTTTTTGTTGCCATGCCTAAAATAATAGTCAAACATAGGGCTAAAACATTTTCATAAACAATATCATTTTTTGTTATATGGTTATAATAAAAGCTTTTCTATACATTTGTCTGATTGATTGATTGAAAACTTTATTAACAGATTGCAGAATGGGTACAATACAGTACAGCTCAATACAACAACAGTGCTAAGACTGGAGGATGAAGACCAGAAAAAGACTTTCGGCTTTTTTACATACGGGTCCTCCATTTTCAATTCATCAAAACATTTAGAGACATACAAATATACAGTAGTTTCATAAAAAAGAATTATATATTTTTCTAATTTTAAAATATTTTTTTGCCACAAATATCGGTATCGGTATCGGCCGATTGTGTTAGTTGAACAATTGGTATCGGTCGCAAATTTTCATATCGGTGCATCCCTACATTATACCATTCTGAATTATGTTTTTGTGCTTCGTTTTTCTAGAGTGGCTTTTGAAATGTAAAATAATATACCTAAAATGCTGATAATAAATTTACCTTGTCCTAAATAATGCACGTCATATATACGGCGCTCGCGAGGTGGGATATACACACTAAGTGGTTATTTTAATAACGGCGCATTGCAAATGCGAATCCCACGGGGATGTTTTTAATGAATGACGGGCGTTTGACTCTGATTAGTTTCATATTCTCGGCTGTGGATGTATTTGCGCCCGGATTGTGTTTCATTCAAGCATAAATTTAAGTGTCTTCATGCGTGGATTTTGGATATGAATTACGACGGATCGGAATATGTGGATTGTTGAATTGTCACTCACACGTTATTGTGATATTGTAACTGGGATTAAAATGTTTGAGGAGATGCGCTGTTTGATTTGATGACGTGGACGTGACTTGAGAAAATGAATGAGCAATTGCAAGCCTTTGACGTTTTGAGGAATTTGAGAAAATGCATTTATCTGTTCAAGCACTGTTAGTGTTATCTGATGATGAACAAGGGTGATTAACATGACTGGTGTCACTGGTATAAACCAAAGGTTAATCAATTCAATGCATGTATGGATGATGTCCGAAACATATTAAAACCTGATTAATAGTGAAACTGTATATAGCCTCCCTCCAAGCCTCTCTGACACCATTATTTCAGGGGTCGCGCCTTGAAAACTTTGGGAACCATGTATTTATATATAAAGTACACGATACCTAAGCTGAGCACATACAGTACTGTACAGATATCCTCATAATTTATGAGATTATATTTATTTAAATGTGCCTGCTGGCAGTAGGCTTAATGGAATGAATAATCGAATGAGATCTTGCTAGCGAAAAAAACTATTTCAGAATAAGTAGACAAAAACAAGCCCAAAGAGTATCTAATTGATAAGAATTAATAGATACTTATGACTCTGAGTCATAAGTATCTATTAATTCGTTTAGTATTTGTTGGGGGGCAATTCGCCCCTGCTGCATTCTATTTTGTCGTGCTCTGTACCCAATGATTATGATTAATTGAAAATGGGGGACCCTGATGTAAACAAGACAAAAGTCTTTCTCTGGTCTACATCCCCTTAACAATTGTGTGTATAATGATACATCCCCTTAACAATTGTGTGTATAATGAGCCGTACTGTATTGTACCCATTCTGCAATCTGTTAATAAAGTTTTCAATCAATCAATCAATCAATCAATCAATCAAATGATTAAATGCTGCCACTGGCAGAAAACAATAATATATCTCCACTTTTCCACGAGATTCCCACGGACCACATTCTGTGTAGGGGATGACAAACACAGCATCACATACATGAACATTTCCGTATGGAATATCACAGTCATTCTAGGGCTAAGGTGACATAGAGAGTAGCACCCAGGGGGGGGGGCGTTCTGGGTACAGGGCTCCAGACAGAGACTAGAGGAGCCAACGGGAGGCTCTGAGAAGAATCCAACTGCAGGAGGACGCTCTCGAGTCTGGAGCCCTGCACTATAATATAATAAAGCTCATTTGGGTGTATACAACACAACTCAAACAAACATTATGTGGCTCCACAAAGTCTCCTATTGAATGTCAAAAGAAGCAGCTCAAGTCTGTATACCTGATAAGTGATGACATCACAAGTTTAACATAACATCTGCTCCGGTCCACCATTACTGGACGCAATCGGTTCATTTAAAATCCTCCGTAAAAACGGATAGAAAACACAAACCTGCTCGTAACTTTATCTTGGGTTTCAGAAGGAGATCCAGCAGTTTGTTTTGACGCCCAATCTCCCATTTTGATCGGGAATCTTTCTCCTCATAAACTGTAATAATATTTTCAATTATTCCAAATATATCCTCAACAGCTGTTATCAGTCGCTCTTTAAGAAGAGCCTTCACTTGTTCTATTTCGGACATTTCTAAATGCGAGATTAAAACCCAGTTATATTCCTTCCACGAGGCTCTAGCTAGCTAACTGCCTAGAGTAGAGCTACGGAAGTAAACAATGACGATCTTCTTCTTTGGAACTAACAACGGTTGACATCGATAGTTGTTGCATTACCGCCATCTACTGGAAACTAACAACTTCTTTTGATCATACGAAAAAATTACCCTGACTTTGTTTACCGCAATGTCCTGGAATTTCCTTCGATATTCAAGAGACTTTGCCTCATGAACAGCTCCACAGTTCACACATTTAATTAATAGTTTTCAGTAATTATTTTCTAACATATTTACCACAATTTATGGTTTTATGCATTTAGGCATTAAGCACTCTGTCATTGGGAACTGTAATCATAATAATTGTAACTAACTACCCACCTCATACTATAGTCTACCCATATAACTCTATGATAGCATGTATGTATAACAGTGTATGTACATATACATGTATATATTTATATTTACAGCATATATATCCATGTCTGAATATACCTGCATATAAATCAAATCAAATCAAATTTATTTATAGGGCCCGACAACACACGTTAATGTCCCCATGGGCCGTACAGGTCTTCTTTAAACAAGTCAAGAAGACAACATAACAATAAGTCAAGAACAGAACAAGAACACCATAGGGTCCAAACATTTTTTAGATGAATGCAAATAAATGAAAGAATGCAAGCACTCCCAGACATACCCCACGCGAAGGTAAGGAAAAACTCACTAAAACCTAACAATAGGGAAAAAAAGCTCCACAGGCAATGTGGAGGAGAGAAACCTTAGAAGGGCCGTTCAAGGGGGGATCTCCCTTCTTAGATGTCGGTGATAGTAGTGTTGCAGACGGACAGTTGGTAAGCATGCACTCATGTGTGTGGTGAAACACAGATGAGTGCATGCAATAGCAACTGTACATTTTGAAAAATTAAAGATAGAGCTAATAGCGATAGCAACTGAACATTTTGAAAGATTAAAGATAGAGTTGATAGCGGATCTATTTGAGGCACAGGGGCGGCGCAAGAGGGTCACGTCCTCCCCGTCTTAGTCACGGGACATTCAACACTCCGGTCGTTGCTCAGGGACAGCCGGAGACAGGGGGAAGGGGGGTGGCGCAGAGAGCGTCGCGAACTCCCCGACATCATCGCGGGACATCCGGCACTCCGGTCACCACTACGAGACCTCCGAAGACAGGGGGGCACGCAGAGGGGGTCGCAATCTCCCGGCCTTCGTCACGGGACGTCCAACACTCCGGTCAACACTCCAGGACAGCAAGTCATAGGAAGACAGGGAGACGGGACAGGCGTTAGACAGCTCATGAGATTGTAGTAGGCGGACATAGCAATAGATACAAGTGGTAGGCATATATGTGAATGGAGTAGATATATGAAGTAAGCGTATTATGTGAATAGAATAGAAGTACTTAACCCAGCAATGAAACCGCGTTGACTGTTAATCTGTTAACAGTCTGTTAATCAGTTGACAGGACCACGGACAGACGGCGGTGAATAACTGATCCAATGCCTCGGAGGTGCATGTAGAGCAGTCACTACAAGCTTGGCCAAGACCCCGAGGCATCCATCACCTTGGTCAGCGCCAGGAGACGGGTACTCAGAGAGAAGGGGGAGGGAGGGGGGGAGAGGAAGAGTTATAATCCTTCCATACCTACTTATACCCTGCACGTAACCAATATAACTATGTATGATAGCATAACAATAATACCATATGTATATATATTCTTACCGTATATATATATATCCACATCTGTCTGTACATACCTGCATAATCCTTTTTACATATCTGTAGATAATATATCTGTTAGGGGTGTAACGGTACACAAAAACCACTGTATGGTACGTACCTCGATTTTGAAGTCAAGGTTCGGTACGGGTTTTCGGTACAGTGAGGGAAAGGTTGGCTTTCCATGTTCCACTCAGGGGTGATGTAGTGTGCAGTAACTAATTGTACTTGTAGGGCCGTCAACGAATATTCTATATTGAAAGTAATCGACTTGTAATTATCTTTTTTATAATAATAAGTTCAAGTTTCAAGTTTCTTTAATAGTTGTCATACAGAAGTACAGAATACTTTTATACAAAATGCTTCTTACTGTTACGCTCCAGAGACTGTGCTAGACAAGATAAGTATCAATAACATAGTATAGCATGTAAATTAGAAGTAGAAAATGAGGTCACAGTGTTCAGTATAGACATATGTACAATGTTCGATGCAGAATAGACGTAACTGAGTTACCATATAATATACAATACTATGCAGTGTACTAATATACAATACTATATAGTGCAAAGCAGAAATGGGATGAGGTACAATTTAGGTACAATTTACAGTAAGGTGTACGAGTTGTAGTGCAATCCTTTATCAATAAATATAAAGTGTGGGGAGTGGGTGCTGCAGTGTTTGTTTAAAGTGAGTGTGTGCTATAAAGTGTGGGGAGTGGGTGCTACAGTGTGTTTGTTTAAAGTGAGTGTGTGTGTGGATGTGTGTGCTATGTGCATTTGATGGTTGTTGTGTAGTGTTCATTGTTCGTTGAGCAGCCTGATGGCCTGGGGATAGAAGCTTCTTCGGAGTCTTTCTGTGCTCGCCTTGAGACTCCGGTATCGCTTGCCTGACCGCAGCAGTTCAAAGAGGCAGTTGTTCGGGTGACTGGAGTCCTTAATGATTCTCTTAGCCTTGCCCCTGCACCGCTTGTTGTAAATGTTCTGGAGGGTGGGGAGCCCCCCTCCAATTGTGCATTCGGCTGAACGCGTCACTCTTTGTAGTCTGCTTCGGTCTTGTGCAGTGCTATTCCCAAACCAGGAGGTGATGTTGCCAGTCAGGATGCTCTCTATTGTACATGAGTAGAAGTTCTTAAGGATCTTCTGACTGACTTGGAACTTCCTTAGGCGCCTGAGGAAGTAGAGGCGTTGTCGTGCCTTCTTCACAACACTGTCAATGTGTGTGGTCCATGTCAAGTCCTCGGATATGTAGGCTCTGAGGTACTTAAAGCTGTTCACTCTCTCAACCGGTGCCCCGTCGATGCTGAGGGGGCTGTAGTCCTTGACCCCCGATCTAATAATTATATTAGATTGTGAAAAAAACAGCACCCGGTGGGCGGTCGTTAGTGGTTAACATACCGTTGTATTCGTTCGGTACACTACACATAGCCGTTCGGTACGGTACACACTAAAGCGGTTTGGTTCGGTACGGATACGTGTACCTTTACACCCCTAATATCTGTACATATCCCTTACCTACTCTTACGAGTTACGCTGCTGGCCAGTATTACTTACTACCATAGTGTCTTTATACCTGTATCACTGTACATATTAATACTACAACTCTGTACATACATCTGATTAGCACTATTACTCAGTAGTACTTATTTATATATTTTATATGCAGTTTAATCACCTGTGCATTGTATATTACTATTACTAGTACTGTCGAGTCTTGCGCATATTTACGCATATAACATATTGCTGCGGTTATTAAGAGTAGTTGTACCTACTTACTGGTCACCGGAGGCTTCAATAACGTTTAGATGGTAATCCATTTTGTGAATACATTTGTTGAAACATTTGTTGGCCAATGGCTCCTGCTATCTTAACGTTAGCCAGCTAAACGTGCATAGCTTAATTAACGTGCATAACATACCTGTGTAACGTTAAGTAACTTGTGTCCCACTGAGAAAGTTCAGTATCACTGCATACACTTGGTTTAATCCAAACGTCCATTCAAAAACGTTGTATTATGAAATAAGACGAGGGAGTGCGAGTCACTCAACTCGCTCTTTTTTGCATGATTGATTAATTTCCTGATAATGTATGACGGTGACCCTTCCTCATCATCGACTAGACTGTGTTGTTGCGTTTGTGTTCGCGTGTGACTTTCGAATGATTGTTAACAACATAGTACTGTGATATTCTGATATATCACATTCTGATATATATTTGTCATGTAAAATTAACTAAAACATTTGCAACAAAAATTGAAAATGTTTTATGAATAAAAAAGCGGAGGTTCGAACCTATTAATTAAGATTCAAATGCCAACGTAACTAACAAAGGTTTGAGCGTTCGGGCTCATCCCTAGCCCCATCACTAAATTGTCTTGTCCATCTAGAATACTTGAATCATTAATAAATCCTCAACTCAAGACTTTTCTAACTACATATTCTATGTTGAACCATAGCACCATCTCACCAGTCTGGTTTCAGGGCTAACCATAGCACCATCTCACCAGTCTGGTTTCAGGGATAACCATAGCACCATCTCTGCAACATCTAAATGATACTCTGACTATTCTGTTTGACTTGTAAAAAGTCTTTGATACAGTTGAGCATTCCCTGCTTTTACATATTGGATGTGACCCTAATGCTTATAGATAATTCCACAACTACCTCTCTGATAGACAGCAGTGTGTGAAAGAGGGTAATGTTCCATCTGCATTTTTATCAATAACAAAAGGTGTCCCTCAAGGTGCAATCTTTGGACCAGTCATTTTTACAATTATATCAATGACATTCGGGTCTAAATACCTGTAATATCTATCTGTACACAGATGACACCCTCTTGTATTGTTGGTCTGACTCCATACAATTTGCTGTAGAAAATCCACAACTTTCCTTTAATGTTCTTCAAGAGGCACTTAATGATCTCAAACGTGTGTTAGATGCTGATAAAACAAAATATATGCTATTCACAAGAGCTAAGAAAATGTATTATAGCAAACTTCAAATTAGTACTTTATTCGGTACAGCTGTTGAAAGAGTCGTACATTATAAATATTTAGGCATCTGGATTGATGATGAATTCACTTTTTTAAAGATTTGTTATTTTGGCATTTTATTGCTTTATTTCGGACAGACATGGCAGAGAGGAAGGATGGGAGAAGATGTGGGGGAAGACATGCAGCATAGGTCGCCGGGTCCGGGAGTCGAACCCGGGACGGCTGCGTTACACTGCAGCGCAGATACATGGTGCGCCATCCTGGCGCCCAGATGAATTCACTTTTAAAGTCCATGTTGATAATCTGGTTAAAAAGCTGTGAACAGAACTAGCCTTTCTTTATAGAAATATAACCTGCTTTCCCATGTTTAGTAGAAAAATTATTGTTGAAACTGTATTACTATCTATCTTGGATTATAGTGATGTAATATATAGACATTAGTGATGTTAAGATTCACCGATTCGCATCGGTGCACCGGCATAAACTTTCGCGATGCGAGTGCACCGGTGGAATAAGTGCGCATCGGCTAGAATTCAGGTTGAACTCGCGATGCATCTGTTGTTAG
The DNA here is from genome assembly GCF_963971535.1 of Notolepis coatsorum. Classification (NCBI taxonomy): domain Eukaryota; kingdom Metazoa; phylum Chordata; class Actinopteri; order Aulopiformes; family Paralepididae; genus Notolepis; species Notolepis coatsorum. The sequence continues at coordinate 38,402,996 of NC_140179.1, forward strand.
CATCTTTGCATCTGTCAAAACCGATTCATTCATATAATTTCCTCTCATCCACTTCTGTCAGCAGTGCACTGCACACAGCAGATACTATCTTTGCTTCGCTACTACAGAAGGTGAGAGCCGCGTCACAGTTATCAACAAACAGTGGAAGTCGAGGAGGAGACATGAATTGAATTGACCAACTGGCTAACGCTAGTAGCCGCTGGCTAGTTAGCCAGTTAGCCGTTCAGCTAACGCTAAACTACAGTATCTAACTAACTAATGTGACTCTGCAACACCAGTTCCATTAGTAAGGAAATGGGGGGGGGGGTATATTGACAACAGATTCAAAGATAACTTCACATTTATTGGCAATTCGTTTCTCTCTCACTCTCTCTCTCTCTACATTCAATGATTTAAAGTGGCTAAACGTTACAATATAAATACTAACTGGATAGTTGATGATAAACACTTAATTTCATTATCTGAAATATTATAAAATCATTAAGTCTGCTATAAGCCATTATCCCTTTGTGTGTGATTATTATTGTCTCACAGTAGTGTGTATATACATTGTGTGTGTGTGTTTTTAGCTAAAGTGGATAGAAAACACAGTACTGTGCAAAAGTCTTAGGCACTCAAGAGTTTTTATATAAATTGTCTTACAGTAGATTATTTTATTTTTAATAATAATATAAGATGCATATAAGGAATACAACCAAATCCTGTCATACCATAAAATTGTATCATTATTTTGCATCGTGTTGAATCGCATCGTATCGCCCCGAATCGCATTATGTTGAATCAAATCGCATCGAATCGTATCGTATCTCAACAGGGGTGAATCCTATCGCATCGCCCGGTGCTTCAAATGTATCGTTAATGTATCGTATCGTTGGCACCGTATCGAGATGCGCATCGCATCGGCCTCAGTGATGGAGATGCACATCCCTAATAGACATGCTGCTGTTACCACCCTTAATTAAGAAGACCTTATACTGTATTCTATATATCACTCACTATATCATTCACTATATTAACAGACATGACAGCTCTATGGTCTCTCTCCTGTATGAGTCTTCATATGTGCCTTTAGGTTCGAGGCTTGAATATATCTTTTCCCACAAACACTGCAGCTGTATGGTCTCTCTCCAGTATGAGTCATCATATGTGCCTTTAGGTTAGAGGCTTGAATATATCTTTGCCCACAAACACTGCAGCTGTATGGTCTCTCTCCAGTATGAGTCATCATATGTGCCTTTAGGTTCGAGGCTTCAAATCTCTTTCCACAAACACTGCAGCTGGTCGGTCTCTCTCCTGTGTGGATCCTCATGTGGACAGCCAGACCTGATTTAAACCTGAAATCCTTTTTACAAAGACTACAATTGTATGGTTTCAATCCTGTGTGAACTCTCATGTGCACAGAAAGATGATAATTGGATGTGAATCTTTTACCACAGTAAATACAGCCATGTGGTTTCTGTCCTGTGTGGATTCTCATGTGGACAGCTTTCTCATATGGACAGTCACTGGTTGGTGGTTCTGATAATCCACAGCCCTCAGCTTCTGTGTCCATCTGTCCAGTGGAGGTGCTGGGTACAGGCTCTCCCTCTCTGTTTTCTACAGTCTGGTAAAGATGTGGGGACCGACTCTGGTGTTGATCATGGCTTCTCACACAGGTTACAGTGAATACCGGGTCTTTGGTATCAGCGTCCTCCAGCCATTGAAGCTCCTCTCTCTCCTGACTGGTCCAGTCTCCCTCCTGTTCCTCTTTAATCAGTGGGGGCTCTGGGTCCTCCTGGCCCAGATTGGGGCTCCTCTCCTCCTGGCTCAGGCTTGGGCTCCTCTCCTGCTGCTCAGGGGGAACCTCCTCTTTACAGACAAAGCGCTGTGGGGGATCTGGAGGGAAGAACAGAGAACAGATACTTAAACAGCTTTGAAGTATAACCTTCTGCACCTTTATTTTAAGGGGAAAACTGTCAACCATAATTCTCTTTGCTAGTTTCTGATAAAGTGACAGTGCAGAATAAACAGTATTGGTAGGTGAAGGAAGGTGTACACATATATATGTCATAATCACAGCGAGAGCGTACTTCACCCCTCCTTCTCCCCTCACATTCACCACGCACTCCTCTTCATCCTCCCTTCCATCCACCACGGAAGCCTCACGCCCTTTTATGGTCAGCATCCCTTCACCTCCTGTCACTCAACCCAGCTGCACCTCATCCCCTGATTCACACGCTGTCAGGCACCTCACTCCTCACAGCTGTATCCCATCCCCTGATGATGAGGACCCTACTTCAACCGGACGACGCTGACCAGAAGTCGTTGTGGTGTTAGTATCATTACCTAGGTACGACGCCTCAGTCCGAAGACCTGCTAGGCATCCCGTGTGATTATTCCCTGTTCTAACTTTCCTCTCTTGTGCCCAGGACCTCCGTGCCAGCGTGTCCCTGTCTGGACCCCCTGGAGCCTACCAAGGAGTTCCTGCTCCCTCTCTCAACATGGACCCGTGTCTTCCGTCTGCAGTAGCACTGGAGTGCACCTGCTCCCTTTATCCCCAATTCATATCTGTTGTATATTTCTGGATGTAATTCTTGCCTACTTGGGAATACCATTAAAACAACCTGAAACGCTCCATTCTCCTCTCCTGTGTTCAGCGATTGGGCTCTGCTTAAAACCCATTCTCACAGAACACCACGACCAAGATGTCAGAACCAGCTGCACTTGAGACCGAGGATGAGGAGGACACACGTCCATCACGTAAAAGGACGTTTCAGAGGCAGTCCGTGTGTAACTGAGGGGTACAATTCCCTGACTGTATTGATAAGTATGGTATTATTAAACCACTACCGCTTGTACTTTAACTTCTGGCCATCCAGTACATGATTTTTTTTTTATATTTTCTTTATTATTGCAAAACAAAAAATTATTAAAAGTCAGTACTCAACACACAATGCATAATGAAACTTTCAGTAAAGGTGGTTAAAATATATGCAAGTACAGAAACAGGATAAAACAAAAATAGTCTATAATAACATTTTAACCGTATACAGTGTATATCCAGCGAAATTACAATTATATAAATGTTAGTATATAATATACCCCTAATACCTATTTTCTAAAACCCTACACACATATGCTCCAGCTCAAACCCCCCCCTCCCGGACCCCCTCTTGGATAGTACCTCCATTATCCCTCACTCCTAACCAGACACTACCATTATAAGCTAGCTTTTATTCTCTCCACCACTTCTAACCACATTGACATTTTGGATTCATTGAGCCCCAGAATTCTTGCTGTAGATATTTCTTGATATATCACATCGAGATATGTAAGAAACCACACTTTTCGGCACATTTTTTCCGGTTGAAACCAACGTGATGCGATCAGTTTTTTTAGCTACTGTGATACCCGATAAAACCAATCTTTTTAGTTGTGGATTCACTGCAAACTCAAAAACATCATTCAATAGTAATACCGCGGGGTGTACAGGTATATTCCAAAATACGAGTATTGATAATTGTTGGGACACATCTTTCCAGAATGCCTTAACTGGTGGGCAGTCCCAATACATGTGCATAAATGTTCCTTCGTCCCCATTTGTACATTGGGAGCATTTGGAGTCTTGTATAAGCCCCATTTTGCACAGCCTTATAGGAGTCAAGTATGTCCTGTGAATATAGTTCAGATTGATTTGTTGATGATCCGGGTTCCTTGATGTAAGTCGGACATTTGCCCAGGCTCCTTGCCAATCAAAGTCATATTCCAGGTCTGGTATATCCCTCCTCCAGACTAGAGTTGTTCCGATACCGATACTGGTATCGGAAATGCCGCCGATACTGCCTAAAACGCTGGTATCGGTATCGGCGAGTACACGTAAATTCTAGCCTCCGATCCCATGATGTAATTTATCTCCTGCCGAGTCCTGCGGAGAGTGAGGATTATAAAATGAACATGTTTTAAAGTGTGATGCTGTGTCATTTTAACAGCAGATACACTTTCTTAAATTCCATTGTCCCCGACAGTGCGGTGTGACGGGGAGCTCGGACGGGAATCGGGCTGTGTTTGGCTGGTGTTATGATAGCATTAGCTGGAAAGATAGCTAGTTGGAACAACATCCGCTTTTAACGTTACATCAAATCAGATGATCGCCTGTCCTTTCTCCAGGACCTAACACTGTCCGTGACCGTCTATCAACAATAATGCACCCACGGTGAATTGTATTTAAGTTAAGTAGCTACGGACTAGCGTTAGCTGACTATTACTAACGTTATCAATGCGGGAAGACGCGCTAGGTCAGTTAGCTTAGCTTGATAACGTTACCGTGTCTAAAGTTGGTGCTATTCACATAATCCAGCAATAATGGCTGCAGACCTGCAAGCAAAGTACAGCAAGTGCCAAAGGATAAGAGTCTGAGGCGGAGTTTCAAAAGAGAATGTTGAATATTTATTTTGCATCAAAAACCACAACATGAACGTTCTATCTGCCACTAGCTTACAGACTGAATAGGGTATATCTGCAGAGCCACTGAGTAGCGAGTGCAACACCGTTTAATGTCCGTGTGGATCATTGGAGTAGGGTATATCTGCAGTGCTGCAGCCCATACTCATTGATTAATGATACTAATACAAATCTATACAATCACCTGTTGTTGAATAAATACTATACGTTCTAGTTATTACTAAAAAACAGTATAACAGTATCTGAAAAAAAAAAAAAAAAAAAGTATAATTTATATAATTTTTTTTTAATTTTTTTTTTATGCACTGGTATCGGATAAATATCGGTATCGGCCGATACCCAAAGCTTAGGTATCGGAATCGGATCGGAAAGGGAAAAATGGTATCGGAACATCTCTACTCCAGACAGTGTCTAGTTGAAGGGTTTCATACGTGGACGTTAGTAATTGATAATAAAAACCTGATACAAAACCTCCCAATGTATCTCTTTCATAGAAAAATTTGTGGTATCTGTGGTGTTCAATTGGTATGAGTAATGGAACACCGTGAGATCTCATACAAAGTCGTAACTGTATGTAAAAAAGCCATGTGGACTCGGTGAGGTTAAACTTTATGCATATTTCGACATAACTACAGAGGCCCTTGTTATTAAAAATATCCCCTAATGAGTGTATGCCTTTCTCTTCCCATATAGGGAATCTTATAGGTCGTTTTCCCATTAAGAGTGCATTGTTATTGAATATGGGAGTGTGATTATGCCATTCTTGAGGGTTAGGATATTTCTTTTGTGTTTCCCGCCATGTTCTGATTGCATGGGTAATTATTGGGCCAAATTCTCGCTCACAATGCTTGATTGAAAGTTTAGTGTGTGCTATGTCTTTCAGTCTCTGTGGGGCTACTATGTTTTCTTCTAATTCTCTCCAAGATACCAAAGCCTGGGGGTCAAACCATATCTTCAATGGTCTTAATGTGAAGGCCTTAAAATATTGTAAAAAATCTGGGACTGCCATGCCACCGTCTGCTTTATTTCTCTGTGCGGTGGATCTTTTTATGCGAGGTGGTTTGTTATTCCAAATAAATTTGTATGTGGAGGTTTGTAATCTTTTCCAGTAGCCCTCTGGAGGAGGTAACGGAAGCATTGAGCTGAAGAAATTGATTCTTGGTAATACATCCATCTTAACTATTGATACCCTTGCCTGTACTGAGTTTTTAAGTTTTGCCCACCTGTCCAGGTCGTCTTTGATTTTGTTCTGTATTTTTGTGTAATTGTGCTTCACCGTTTGTCTTATGGTGGGAAATATTTCCACACCCAAGCATCTGAAATGTTTGACCATGGGTATCGCACCTGGGAGGGTTGTGTCTTTTTTTGCACTGGTGTTAAGAGGAAGAAAAGCCGACTTAGGCCAATTTATTTTAAATCCCGATAAATCACCAAAGTTCTCTATCAACTTGAGTATATGCGGCAATGTGTTGTTGGGGTTTTGCATGAACAATATTACGTCGTCCGCATATAAACTAATTTTATGATGTGTGCCCTTGATTACTATTGGTTCTATGTGTTGGGATTGTCTTATAAATTGTGCTAAAGGTTCTAATGATAGATCGAATAGTCCGGGACTAAGAGGGCAACCCTGTCTGGCTGAGCGTGATACCGGAAAGATATCGGAGATGAATGTGCCTGTTGTAATCCTGGCCGATGGGTCCTTGTATAGTACTTTAATCATATCAATGAATCCTTTTCCTAACCCCATCCTTTCTAATACTGCCCATAGAAACGACCATTCCAACCTGTCAAATGCTTTCATAGCATCCAGGGATAGTATCGCCTTAGGTGTGGTGTCCTCTTTGTCTGCATCTAGTACGTGCAGTATTCGCCTTATGTTATCATTGATCAGGCGACCTTTTATGAAGCCTGTTTGGTCCGGATGAACTAAAGACGTCATATGCTTTTGCAATCTGATGGCTAATATCTTAGAGTACAGTTTGACATCGGTTCCGAGGAGGCTTAAAGGACGGTAACTACCGCACTCAGTGGGGTCTTTGTCTTTTTTGTGAAGAACTGAAATGAGTGCGATATTTTGGTGTTTATGGAAGCTTCCCTCTTTGACTGAGTATAAGATCATATTTAGTAATAAGGGTCCAAATATGTCCCAGCAAGAAATGTACATTTCTGATGGGATACCGTCAATTCCCGGAGCCTTGCCATTTTTCATTCCGGATATGGCCTTCTTGAGTTCTTCTAATGTGATCGGTACTTCTAACTGTTTAGCGTCGTCCTCCGTAAGTTTAGGGAGAGTAATTTGATTAAGATATGTGTCTAATTTGTCTTGATCAAAGGTCGTTTCTGAATTATATAAATCGGAGTAGAATTCTTTGAATGTATCGTTTATTATTTTGGGTTCTGTTACTAGAGCTTGTTGTTTCCTAATGGCAGTTATATCTGCAAATTTTGCATTAATTCTTAGTCGCATGGCTAATAGGTGACTAGGTTTAGAGCCTTGGAAGTACTGCTGTTGTCTTGTGCTGCGTATTTGCAATTCCGATTTTTGTCTGTATATTGCTTTGATCTCTGTCTTTAGAATGTTAACTTGGTTTTCTAGTCTAGTAGAGTTGTTGTATTTTAAAGAATTAAAAAGCGTTGAGTAAAGCGTTTCCATTTCAGATAGTTTTGTGTTTTGAGTTTTGCGCAATATGGAGGAAAATCTATCCGTGAAATCCTTGATCATAGTCTTTACCGACATCCATAATATTCTGGGATCTTGCACCGAGTTAGCATTATCCCGTAGGAATATTGTGAGAGCTTCTTTAATTTGTGTAATGAATTCCTTGTTGTTAAGCAGCATAGAATTAAAACGCCATCTTGGGGCCCGGGAAGATAGTGTACCAAATGTTGCTTTCAGGATTAAGTAGCAGTGATCTGATAGCGCATTGGGTGTCATTTCCACTTCATATTTATCAAATATTCTCGGGGATGCAAAGACGTAATCAATTCTGGATAGTGTGTTGTGTCTCGTCGAACGACAGGAGTACTTGCGGGTCATGGGGTTAAGTGAACGCCATAAATCAGTTACCCCTGTTGATTTCGACCAATCTTTTAATGCTTTAGATGAATTTTTTTGTTCGCTGGAAAAGGTAAGGTAAGTTTTGTCCATCCTTGGGTTCCAAATGGCATTAAAATCCGCACCTATTATATATGAGTACTCGGGATGGTTTAACATTTCTCCGGTTAGTGAAGTGAAGAAACCCACTTCGTACAAATTTGGGGCATATACCGCTGCCAATGCAATTTTCCTGTTATTGTGTATAATCCTAGCTATAGTTATGCGCCCCTCAGCATCCGACCATACCCCTTTCAATTCGATATTTAATTTGCGTCTGACGACTATGGCTACCCCTCTAGTTCTCGTAACAAAAGAAGAGTGACTAATATTATGGTATATGTTATCCGCTAACGTATTTATGTCTTCCTCTAAAATGTGCGTTTCGCTTAATAGAGCCACGTCCACATGTTCTTTTTTCATCAGTGTGAGCACGCTTTTGCGTTTGTGTTGTTTGTTTATCCCACCGGTGTTCCATACCATTATATTCAAACTAGCCATAATCTATGCATGTTTTTGTGTAGTTTTTGGTAATGCTTCTGGAGTGTGAAGCTACAATAGATGTACATCCAATTAATGAGGTCCCGTTGAGAGCTGAGCTTAAAAACATATATATATACAAATAAAAATCCCCTATTTTCCCCTCACCCAGAAAGTCGTACAGGCCTGTGTTCCAAGAACACATCCTCCGCGATTGACTTTCTCCCATGGTCCACCGGATTGCCCAAACTGAGCATTGTAATCTTAATCTTCCTATGCTAATTGCCATAGGATCTAACATTTCCATTCTATTGCAATAGAATGTCGCTTTTGGTCTTGCACCTTCCCTTACTGTAATGAAGTATTGTGATAAATGACAGAAAAAATAAAATAAAATAAAAAAAGAGAATAAACTTTCATCGACATATTCATTTGAACCCTCTACTAACGTGTGGGAAAAAAGGAAAAGATTGTAGAGCAATATTGACACCTTAATGTGAAGAACATTGGAAAAGAACAATGTAAGTTAAAATATATTTAAAAAATATAGAGTAATGAGAAGAAAAAATTAAATAAAATAAAAATCAATGGAAAGATATAGATAAGGAATGAGAGATAGAATAATTATCAACGTGGAGAAGCCACTAGAACCGAATTAACAGATTAGATAAGATAGAAAAGCAGCGCCTTTTAGAGCTTCAATGTGCCTTCAATGGAGTGATTACTTAAATTGTTAGAATAACCTTGTAGTGTTCATACGTTTAGGTGTGGTTAATTTTTAAAATATTATTAAGGACTGATTGAACTTAATTTAATTTATTATCTGCTATGTGTATACACACCGGATGTTTATTGTTAGAGTTGTAGGCTTCGTTGTCATGGTGCCTTATATTCTAGAAGGTTGTAGAGTATACTAGTGCCTAGACTATTTTATGTTCCAGAATGATCTAAGAGACCCAGGGCATTTGAGCGATAAACCCAGAATATTCCAGATAGATCTTTTTGCAATGATATGTATTTGTGACATGGCTGTCATCATACCTCAATGACCGCTCCTACCAAGTGTCATGGAGAGGGACCCTGTCGGCCACCCGCCCCCTGCGGACGGGTGTCCCCCAGGGCTCGGTTTTAGGACCCCTTCTCTTCTCCCTCTACACTAAATCACTGGGTAACATTATCACGTCTCATGGCTTCTCCTACCATTGTTATGCCGACGATACTCAACTCTTCCTCTCCTTCCCTCCCTCAGATATCCACGTCTCTGTGCGGATCTCGGCCTGTCTGTCCGACATCTCAGCCTGGATGACGTCCAACCACCTCAAACTGAACCTAAGCAAAACAGAATTGCTCCACCTGCCAGCCAAATCCTCCCCCCTAACCGACCTTTCAATCACAGTCGAGAATGCAGCTGTGACTGCGTCCCCGACCGCCAAGAACCTTGGTGTTGTCCTCGACGACCAATTGAACTTCTCTGCTCACATCGCAGCGACGACCAGAACCTGCCGATTCCTCCTGAGCAATGTCAGAAGGATACGCCCCTTCCTGACAAAAGAAGCCACCCAACTCCTCGTCCAATCAACAGTCATCTCCCGCCTCGACTACTGCAATGCACTGCTCGCTGGCCTCCCGGCCACTGCCACTAAGCCTCTTCAACTCATTCAGAACGCAGCGGCCCGCCTGATCTCAAACCTACCGAAGTCGGCCCATGTCACCCCACTTCTTAGGGACCTGCACTGGCTCCCCATTGCTGCACGAATCCGCTTCAAGGCCCTCGACCTAGCATACCGTGCGGCAAAGGGAACCGCTCCCGCCTACCTCCGGTCAATGGTCTCTAACTACACACCCTCAAGACCCCTACGCTCTGCATCTTCTGGCCGCCTCAGACCTACTCCTATCCAAGCTCCGGGAGGGTCATCAAAGAGAAGTCGCCTATTCTCAGTCCTTGCCCCACAATGGTGGAATGAACTACCCACCCCAGTTAGGACAGCCGAATCACGTCCAATCTTTCGCCGTCGACTAAAGACGCACTTCTTCAACCATTATCTGAATTAAAAAAAAAAAAAAAAAAAAAAAAAAAAAAATCTAACCCTAACTAACCGTACTGTCATGCACTTGTCCTAATAAACTAACCTACACTGTAGCACTCAACACTTTGATGAACATTGTTGCTCAGCTGATAGAGTTGTGCCCTTCCTGATGGCTTGTCGTACAGAACTTGTAAGTCGCTTTGGATAAAAGCGTCAGCTAAATGACTAAATGTAAATGTAAATGTAATGTGTCTCCTCAGAGACCAGAGACTGAAATTATAATGTATTATGAATCGTATTATACACAGTACACATTGTTATAGACGGCTTGCATATCATCTGCTACCTTGATGAACACAATAAAGTCATTCTAACACTGGTATACATTGAGAAAGAGGCTTATCTGTTTCCGGCATTTTCGTCCTGCCTTGGGTTATTTGCTCCATTTCGATTCAGAAAATCCTCAGCTTCAATAGGTGTGTATATACCTGACCTGCGGCCGTCACTGCCCAAGAATGATAACAGCGCCGGGTATGATAGCCTTGGTTTGTAACCGGCTTTGAACAGCTTTTGCATCACCTCCTTGTATGGTAGACGTCGGATGATGGCATCTTTGCTCAAATCTTCGTAGATAAATGTTGGTTTACCACCATAATTCAGATTCCCACGTTGGTTGCGAGCAAATTTGATGATGTCATCCCTTGTTGTAGTCTTCCGCAGAGTGACAATGATGACTCTTGGCCCGTTGATTCTTTGCCCCCGAGAACCGATTCTGTAAACTTGGTCCACTTCTGGCACTGTGTTTGGATTGATGTTACCCAAAATCGTTGATAACACTGTTGGAAAGTTGGGATCTTCGCAGTTTACTGCTTCATCAAGCCCTACAATGCGGATGTTATTCCGCCTGTGGTAGCGTTGGGTTTCTAGTAGCCTCTCCGTCGCTTCGTTTTTAAGCCCTTGTATTTCCCTCCGGTATTCCTCTTTCACACTTTCCATCTCTTTTCCCATCTCTGTCATGCCACCTTCGTTCGCCTTCCAGTACATGATATAGATATGATGAACACTTTCCCACCTGATGAAACGAAGTCCACACAAATGTATAAATCGAATATTTTATATAGCAAAGGGTATATACAACGTTCACTTAATGACATTTATGATTTGAAATGCACTTGTAAGGCAAATGAGTATTCGTAGGTAAATCAACATTGAATGTCCAATCTCTGGTTACGCAGGGAGCAAGTATACAACCTGGTTCTTTAGGGAACTATAGCGATGGTACTTAAATGATTATAGCTGGATACACTAAAGGGGGGGGTCCCGCTGGTTGTAAGACAGTAGGGGGGGGGGTTAGGAGAGCCGCTGGCGGTATCCCATCTGGCCGACGATTTCTTGGGAGAATTCAGAGTGCTGAACACGGTGCCCACAGAACCTTGGTCCGCAGATGAATACAGCTGGGCCCTCTGGTGGACGGTAGCTGCCGGTCCACAACGAAGAGACGTGAGGCGACCTCACTCGGGGTAGAGCGCCGTCTCACCTGGACTCCTCTCGGGGGGGTAGTTCCAACACTCAGCAGTGTTGGCTGTTATCCATGGAATAATCAAAGCACCCAAAGCACGTAGATAATCCAAGCCGTGGAAGGCTCACCGTCGTCTGGGTAAAGTAATCCAATGTACAGGTCCACTCGTCCTGGCCCGGAGCTCCTCGGATGCAAGCACCACACGTGGTCTGCCCAGCCTGGTTAAGACTCCAGATAACGTCAGGAACGATGGGGGTACTGCTCACTTTATAACTCTAACCGAACGATGCACCATACATAATAGACTATTATTAACTTAATAGAAATACGTCCCACTCGACGGTATAGTGCCAAACTATGACAATTCAACTATTAATCCACACGATGTCTCAATGCCTATTCTGAGGCCAAGTAGGCCATACTGCACCACACGTGCGTCGTGGGTGAGGCTTCACGTCTGTTACTAGGTTGGAGGGTAAAGGACTAATGGACTGAAAGAAAGTTCTACTTTACTTGCGCCATATATATATGCGCTGTGAACAAATAGTACCATTCGTATTTCGCCAGACGTATTCCTACACGGAACCGGGCTTGTAACGACATGTTTGTCGGCACGATTGAACTTGAACCAAGGGGCATGGCTGCTGGCGCCAGGTTCTCGTCCAATGGTAGAATGAAACTATTATGGGCTGTTAGTAGACTAAAGGGATATTCAGTGCATATTGTACAAGGAATATACAGGGGATATCAAACGATATACAAATACTATTAAATATATATCCATAAATAAATATATATATTCGGTTTAATCTGATCCTTCACAACAGCCGCCCCCTAATTAGTCCCACCTAATTAGCTAAGCAGAGACAGATTAACCGCACTGTCTACCACTCAAGGTCCGCTGTAAGGGTCAGTCAACTCACAAAGTCATGGGGTCATGGTCATCATCGATAGTGTCTGGGAGTCTGGGCAGTTCTATTAGCCTCGCCACGGGTCGTGTGTAAGTTCGCCCTTGGACGAGTACTTCAGCTGCTCGGACCTTGCCATCGGCACCGGTGATCACTTTGCTTACGCGGCCAGCCGGCCACATAGCTCTGGGTAGTGACTGGTCGATAATCATGACGACTGTTCCTTCTGTCAAATTGTCTCTCTCTTTTACCCACTTCTGGCGGGTCTGTAGAGACGGTAGGTAGTGGAGTAGGAAGCTGTTCCAAAACTTGTCAGCTAGTACCTGACTGTACCTCCACATTCTTCGGCCGTTCGCTTCTTCAGGCCTGTACATTGTCTGGGGTAGCGCGGGGTCTAGCCACCCCATCAAGAGTGTGTTGGGGGTGACTGGGTCGACATCTGCTACATCACTGGAGACGTAGCCGAGGGGCTTGGAGTTCAATACTCCCTCGATCTCCGTGAGGACTGTCATTAGGACTTCTTCCGCCACAGTCTGGGCCCCAAGCACGGCGTACAGGGCTGTCTTTATAGAACGTACTTCTCGTTCCCAGGTTCCACCGAAGTGGGGTGCATTCGGGGGATTAAACTGGAAGTCAATCTGGGATGGAGCGAGGTGGGTCTTAAGTTCTGGGCCCATAGCTTGGAAGCTCTCTCTCAGCTCTCTTTCTCCGCCTTTGAAGTTTGTCCCGTGATCAGACAACAATGTAGACGGTTTTCCTTTCCGTGATGTGAATCTTCGGAAGGCTATAAGGAATGAGTCTGTGCTCATGGTCGGAAGGAGTTCGATATGTATCGCTCTGGTGGTCATGCATTTGAATACAATACCCCACCGCTTCTCGGTTCCTCTTCCTCTCTTTATATATAACGGGCCAAAACAGTCCATGCCTGTGGAGTGGAATGGCTTATCGCCGAGTCGGAGGCGACAGGGAGGTAGGTCAGCCATCCGGGGTATGCTGGGCTGCGCGCACCACTTTCGGCAGTCTAGACAGGTTCGCTGGAAGCGTCGCACCGCTTCTCTTCCTTGAAGTATCCAATAGCGACGTCTGATCTCCGCGAAGACTCTCTCTGCTCCTGCGTGGTGTACATCCTCGTCGTATTTCTTTATGATCAGCTCTGTGACCTTGTGTCGGCTGTTCAAGACTATCGGGTACTTAACGTCATCCGGTAGATCGGGGGCTCTCCGCAGACGACCACCCACTCTGATGAGATTATGGGCGTCGCTCTCGGGTGCCAGGTGGAGCAGTCTGCTGTCTGATGGGACGGGCTTTCCTCCCTGTAGACAGTCTAGCTCATCAGGGAACGAGTCTCTCTGGGCTCGTTGTAGTAGAAGAAGTTCTGCTTCTTCGTAGTCAGCTGCTGAAATGTCGGCAGTGTGCTGAATCTCTGGGTGGTGCCACAGGAATGTCTTTAGCTGCGCACTCTGTATGGTAATGCAGTCATCTATGTTGGGGTCTGTGGAGGCGACTGTGCTCAGTCCACAGAACATAGGTTTCTTGTTCTCAGCCTCCTCTTTACTTGCTTCCCATGGGGTGGGCGTAGGCCACTCTTCTTCCGGGAGCTTGAGGAATTCTGGTCCGTCACTGTAGATGTTGCGACGGGTGAGGTCATCTAGGGACATTCCCCGGGTGATGACGTCAGCTGGGTTGTGTTTGGTGTCCACATACCGCCAGCTCGCTGCTTCTGTTAACTCTTGAATCTCGGTGACTCTGACTCCCACAAAGACCTTGGGCACCGGCAGCGGCGCGCTGGGCGTCGGCCCGGTCTCTTGCCATATTCTCTTCCGTCTGAAGGCGTCTCATCTCCAGGCGTATGCGCTCTTCTTCGCTCCGTTGCTGCGCTTGGAGTTGTTCGCGCTCGATAAGCATCTGTGCTTGGAGTCGATCGCGTTCACCCTGAAGTCGATCGCGTTCAGTAGCGGCTGTCAGGCTGACGAGGAACGCCTGTGATAGCATCCTCTCCGCTTCGCTGGGGGAAGACGGTTGTAGAGGTGAGCCGCTCCTGGGTGAGCCGCTCCTGGCTGTACTCGTTGGGGAGTCCTGGCGCTCTATTTCCTCGGCGCTCTCCTCCTCTTCTTCCGTGCAGAGTTCTCTCTCTGTAGGGTTGTCTTCCTCCCGGGGCTGGTCGGGGACTACTTCTTCGGTATTGGCGGGGGGTAAAGGCATGTCAGCTCCCTCCTGGTCCCCACCGTGAGCTTGGTCAGTTACATTAGAACCCACTAGGGCCTCTGTGGTCGGGAAAACCTGGTCGTTAAGGTCAGACATAATTTTACTTTCTACTTTTACCGCGTTTACCGTTTGTCGAAGGCTAGGTAGTTGACTGACAGCGTAATCCTCTAAGTACTGAGGTGGCTGTCGTCTGCGCTGCGGGCGTTCTACGTTAGGAGGACCGTTTCGTGGAGTGTTCATCATAGGCCATTTCAATATTAATAACACTATATTAATATTACACTAGTTACCCTCCGGCTCGAAGGACCAATTGTAACTGAGGGGTACAATTCCCTGACTGTATTGATAAGTATGGTATTATTAAACCACTACCGCTTGTACTTTAACTTCTGGCCATCCAGTACATGATATAGATATGATGAACACTTTCCCACCTGATGAAACGAAGTCCACACAAATGTATAAATCGAATATTTTATATAGCAAAGGG
Source organism: Notolepis coatsorum (assembly GCF_963971535.1). Lineage (NCBI taxonomy): Eukaryota > Metazoa > Chordata > Actinopteri > Aulopiformes > Paralepididae > Notolepis > Notolepis coatsorum. The sequence continues at coordinate 38,418,162 of NC_140179.1, forward strand.
TATATACAACGTTCACTTAATGACATTTATGATTTGAAATGCACTTGTAAGGCAAATGAGTATTCGTAGGTAAATCAACATTGAATGTCCAATCTCTGGTTACGCAGGGAGCAAGTATACAACCTGGTTCTTTAGGGAACTATAGCGATGGTACTTAAATGATTATAGCTGGATACACTAAAGGGGGGGGTCCCGCTGGTTGTAAGACAGTAGGGGGGGGGGGTTAGGAGAGCCGCTGGCGGTATCCCATCCGGCCGACGATTTCTTGGGAGAATTCAGAGTGCTGAACACGGTGCCCACAGAACCTCGGTCCGCAGATGAATACAGCTGGGCCCTCTGGTGGACGGTAGCTGCCGGTCCACAACGAAGAGACGTGAGGCGACCTCACTCGGGGTAGAGCGCCGTCTCACCTGGACTCCTCTCGGGGGGGTAGTTCCAACACTCAGCAGTGTTGGCTGTTATCCATGGAATAATCAAAGCACCCAAAGCACGTAGATAATCCAAGCCGTGGAAGGCTCGCCGTCGTCTGGGTAAAGTAATCCAATGTACAGGTCCACTCGTCCTTGCCCGGAGCTCCTCGGATGCAAGCACCACACGTGGTCTGCCCAGCCTGGTTAAGACTCCAGATAACGTCAGGAACGATGGGGGTACTGCTCACTTTATAACTCTAACCGAACGATGCACCATACATAATAGACTATTATTAACTTAATAGAAATACGTCCCACTCGACGGTATAGTGCCAAACTATGACAATTCAACTATTAATCCACACGATGTCTCAATGCCTATTCTGAGGCCAAGTAGGCCATACTGCACCACACGTGCGTCGTGGGTGAGGCTTCACGTCTGTTACTAGGTTGGAGGGTAAAGGACTAATGGACTGAAGGAAAGTTCTACTTTACTTGCGCCATATATATATGCGCTGTGAACAAATAGTACCATTCGTATTTCGCCAGACGTATTCCTACGCGGAACCGGGCTTGTAACGACATGTTTGTCGGCACGATTGAACTTGAACCAAGGGGCATGGCTGCTGGCGCCAGGTTCTCGTCCAATGGTAGAATGAAACTATTATGGGCTGTTAGTAGACTAAAGGGATATTCAGTGCATATTGTACAAGGAATATACAGGGGATATCAAACGATATACAAATACTATTAAATATATATCCATAAATAAATATATATATTCGGTTTAATCTGATCCTTCACAACACCGTGAGTATTATCGACGACCAGACTGCTCGGGTAGACCAACTTGCTCACTCGTTGAATGAAATCATTGCTCAGCTTACCGCTCTCACACACGGCTCTGCGGAGCGAGACAGACTATACGGCCGTTTCGAGGCATACGTCACGGCTCAGCAAGCCCCGCCAGACTCCCCACCCACTGCTGCGATTCCCCTGCACACAGAGCCCCACGTCCCCGCGCCGGAGCGCTATGACGGGAGCGTCTCCAAATGTCGAGCCTTTATCTTTCAGTGTTCGCTAGTTTTCTGGCAACAATCACACACCTTCCAAAGCGAGAGGTCTAAAGTCGCTTACCTGTCGGCCCTGCTCACGGGTGCTGCGCTGGAATGGGCAACCGCTCTCCACTTCAATAATTCTCCCCTCTGCGAGTCATATTCCGACATGCGCAAAGTCTTCGACCACCCTGTGGTTTGGATAGAGCTGCCGGCTTATTCACGATCCGCCAAGGAAGTCGCAGTGTGAGCGAATACGCTATTGATTTTCATATCCAGGCAGCCGGCTCCAACTGGGGTGACACGCCACTGCGAGGGGCTTTCCGCCAAGGCCTGAGCGACGTTTTGAAAGATGAACTTGCGTCTAAAGAAAAGCCGGATTTCCTAGATGAACTAATCCATTTAGCCAGGGAACTGGACATGCGCCTCTGCGAACGCCGCCGAGAGAAGGCTAGCGCCGCTCGCCCACCTGTGCCCAGCTCAACTCGCTCTCCCCGTGCCGTCCGCGCTGAAAGTAGTTCCCCTGAGCCCATGGACCTAGACCGCTCGCGCCTTCCTCCCGACGAACGTCGTCACAGGCTCGCTACGGGGGCATGTTTATATTGCGGTCAACTCGGTCACTCCGTTGCTTCATGTTCGATTCGCCCCAAACGACAAAGCTCGGCAGTGACGCTGGGCGTCTGTTCGAGCCTTGATATCGCTCCCAGCTCCGGTCCGAACATGCAATTCAGTGCCACGCTGTATCTCAACGGTCAATCACTCCCGCTGTCCGTCCTGGTCGACTCAGGTGCCGACGAGAATCTCATCGACGCTGGGGTTGTTTCCCACTACCACATCGCTACTGACACCCTGCCAATACCCTGTGACGCTCGCGGGTTAAACGGGAAGCTGCTCACGCGAATAACTCACCACACCGTACCCCTCCGCCTCCTGTTATCCGGAAACCATAGCGAGAGTATTCGTTTTCATGTCACCAACTCTCCCCACAATCCCATTGTCCTTGGCATGCCGTGGCTCAAATTGAAATTACACAACTTATCTTATAGGGACAGCGTTTCAGCATTCGCCTAACTATTTTTATAAGAGACAAGCGAATTTATCTAATCTCCTAGTCAAAACTGATTTGCCCTTAAAGAAACCTTCTCATTTTATGTCCAATATCCCAGATGGGAATTTTCCCTGCCAATCCTGTGTACAGTGCCAGGGCATGATTAAAGATAAATTTTTCGCACATCTTAAAACGGGGAAAAATATACCAGTCAAAGGACGGATTACGTGTAATTCATCCAATCTGGTGTATTTGCTAAAATGTCCTTGTAATTTTTCTTATGTGGGCAAAACAACGAGAGCCTTTAAATCAAGAATAAGTGAACACAAATGTGCTGTGAGAAATTCAGATGTCAAGTCGTCGGTAGCTCGACATTTCTCTAAGTGTAAACATACCGTCAAGGGCTGGGCGATATGAAAAAAAATCATATCGCGATAACGATATGATAATTTTATTTTATTTCTCGATATCGATAATTATCGAATTGTTATAAGTATACAAAAAAAAAAAAAAAAAAAAAAAATATTTTTATTTTTTTTTAACAACAGATGTATGTTTATTTTGCAGCAATTCTTTGTCATTGCCGCCATCTTTAGTGTTACATCCCCTCACACTCCAGTTCTCAGGCTGCAGCTGGTTTAAAAGCTAAAGTAAACCGGCTTCTCTGCTGGCTGTGGCTCCAGAGGAGTTGAACAGTTCTGGCTCTGCTAGATTATTTTCGATCTTTTGGCGCTTTTTTGGTGGACAAACCACCGCACATGTGCACTGTGACTCGTGACTGGAGTCTAGTTCTGCTAGCACACATAGCCTACTGTGTACAGACGGTTTCAAAATGTATTTTAAATTAGAAAGCAAACAAAATAAATGGACAAGAGAAAAAGAAATCTGAATTTGGTCAGTATTGTCATTTGGACAAGCAAAGCCATTACTTTAAGTTGCAGGCAAGAAAGACAAGTCTGTCCACTGTCTCTGGTTTTAAAACTGCCCTGTTGCAGGTAAAAAAAAAAAAAAAAAACGATTTTCCGATTTTTTTTTAATTTCGATATTCGATATCGATTATTAAAATATATCGCGATATTTATCGTTATCGTTATATCGCCCAGCCCTGTCAACGATCTCAAATATATGGGACTAGAGTTAGTACTCAGGCCAGCGCGAGGTGGAGACAGACACAAGTTGCTGTTGTAACGTGAATGTTATTATATCCACCTGTTCAATTGCATCGAACCTAGAGGAATGAATGAAGAGAACGTTTTAACCTGTTTCCTTTAACCTCCTTACACCTACAGTGTTATTTCTGGTTTTATTAAAGTTGTTGTTTGTTGCTAAACTAGAGGCATGTTTCACAAGGATGCCCAATGTATAATTTGAAACAATTTAATTAAATATGTAAAGTGGCTCAATTAGCCCTAGAAATTAATGGGCATGTTATATGTTATCAAGTTTCTGGTAATTTTGTTTTGTTTTGTATTGTTTATAATATAGATTGGTGTTAGATATAGATATATCTATATATATGTATAATTTATGATTGGACTCTATTTTGATAAGTCATTCCTTTGGTCACATTGCACAGGCACACCTGCGTTGTGATGTAATTTCCTGCCATGTCATGTCATGTAATTACCTGCCAGGTGTATTTAACTATCACTTTGAATGTATTTCCAGTGCTAGCCATATCACTGAAGAAGGACATTGTCCAAAACATGTCTGCTATTTATTCAGGCTGCCATTAAAAAACATTGAACCTGTGAGTGCTGGTCCGGCTACCCTGCTTTTTGATGTATCAAATTACACAACCCCGTCATAAACTGGCCTACTGGCTTGGTGACCAGCTGGAGCGCTCACTGTCACGTAGCCTGCCTACAATCAGCTCGGTCGCCACTAGGGGTCGCTGGTTCCCACCTTCCCAACGAAACCATTGACTGTCTGCTATTCCTCCCGTCTACCATGACTTGAAGGCTGCTGCAGATGTTCTACCAGTCTGTGGTGGCGGGTGCCCTCTTTTTCGCTGTGGTATGCTGGGGGGGGGGGCAACACCAACACAGACAAAATAAACAAACTGGTCAAAAAAGCAAGCTCTGTGGTGGGAGCGGACCTGGACCGTCTGGAGGTGGTGGCAGAGGGGAGGACGAGGAGGAAGCTGCATGCTATCCTTGAGAACCCCTACCACCCCCTCTATGATGAGCTGACCGCAATGCAGTCCACATTTAGCCACAGACTCATCCCCCCCCGACATACCACAAAGCGCTTTGGGCAGTCCTTTGTGCCGGTGGCAATCAGGCTCCACAACCAAGCAGGGCCAGGACGGGCCAACTGCTGTGAACTGGATGAGCTGGGTTGTGGACTGTAACAAATTAATTAAATTATTTAACAACACATTCATGATTGGACTTGTTTCTTTTTCACCACTTTAGCTCTTTTTAGTCCTATTTTAGCTATTTTTATCCCTGTGTACTTGTCCATCTTGTTTTTAACACATGTATGTTATGTATAAACAGTTTTTTAATTGCTGTTTTTAAATTGCTGTTACGCTGCTTATGCTGTGAGGGACATCTTAATCTCCCCTCTGGGATAAATAAAGGTTTTCAATTCAATTTAGCAAACAACAGGCTCTCTCCCTGCCTCCTCATCGCCAATACGACTGTGCTATTGATCTACTCCCAGGGGCACCGCTCCCCGCTAGTCGCCTGTTCAACCTCTCACGCCCAGAAAGGGAGTCGATGGAGAAGTACGTCCACGAGTCCTTGGCCTCAGGCATTATCACTCCCTTCTCCTCTCCTGTCGGCGCAGGGTTCTTCTTTGTCTCCAAGAAGGATCGTTCCCTTCGCCCCTGTATCGACTACCGGGGCCTCAACATCACAGTCAAAAACAAGTACCCCCTGCCTAGGGCTGGGCGATATGACGATATTATATAAATATCGGGTACAGTTCATTAACGATACACTTTTTCAACGTATCGTGGATATCGTGATGTTTTGCCCAAGAGGATTGTGTCGCGTCAATCTGTCCACACGTTACTCGTTCATATCTCAGCCCGTGCTGAGATATGCCCATTCCGCGGTCTGTTAATAAAGTTTTCAATCAGACAGATGTATGGAAAGGCTTTTATTATAACATTCGTTGTAGTAAAATCATTATGCCTCATTTAGTCATCCTGTTGAGCACTGGTCTCCTACTCGACGGCCGCGGGGAGCTAACGTTAGTAGCTTTGTTGACGTTGTTCAGCCACAGGACATTCAGGAAGTAAAAAACAAGGAGCTTGCCGATTGGTGCTAAGAACAGCAGGGCGGGTGCAAGCGCTGTGACGTAATTGGCAGACTCGACTGTCAATCAAAATTATATGTTTCCGTCAGAATGAATGAGTGAAGACTTTGTTAAAGGGTTGCAGAATGGGTACAATACAGTACAGGAGGATGAAGACCAGAAAAAGACTTTCGACTTTTTTACATAAGGGTCCTCCATTTTCAATTCATCAAAACATTTAGAAACATACATATATACAGTAGTTTCATTAAAATGCTATTGATTGATTGATTGATTGATTGATTGATTTAAAACTTTATTAACATATTGCAGAATGGGTACAGTACAGCTCAATACATACAATTGTTAAGGGGATGCAGACCAGAGAAAGACTTTAGTCTTGTTTACATCAGGGTCCCCCATTTTCAATTAATCATATTTCATATCTAAATCATATAATATCTCATTGCTAAATATATGCAATATATAATCTAATAATCTAAATCTAATATATAATATAAAAATGCTAAATGCATGGGTATTTTATTTTGTCTTTAATGTTAGCTTGCAAAATCAAATACTGTCTTGGTAAGCCTCATAATGAATTGTTTGGGGTAAAAAAGAAAAACATCGTGATGTGTATCGTGTATCGCCGAAAGGTCAGAAAATATCGTGATATCATATTTAGGCCATATCGCCCAGCCCTACCCCTGCCTTTAATTTACTCTGCTTTTGAGCCCCTGCAAGGTGCCACCATCTTCACGAAACTGGACCTCAGGAATGCCTATCACCTTGTCCGCATCCGGGAAGGAGACGAATGGAAGACGGCCTTTAAGACCCCGCTCGGCCACTTCGAGTACAAGGTAATGCCCTTTGGGCTGACCAACGCCCCTGCTGTCTTTCAGGCCCTCGTCAATGACGTTCTCCGCAATGTACTCAACCGCTCCGTTTTTGTTTATTTGGATGACATTCTGATTTTTTCCCGCTCCATGGAGGAGCACGTCCAGCACGTCCGCCGGGTCCTCCAGCGCCTTCTGGAGAACAAGCTGTTCGTCAAGGCGGAGAAGTGTGAGTTCCACGTCTCCTCCATCGGCTTCCTCGGCTACATCATTGAGGGCGGCAAAATCCGGGCGGACCCCGAGAAGATTAAGGCGGTGTCCGACTGGCCCCGTCCCACCAATGTCAAGCAGCTCCAATGCTTCCTGGGGTTTGCCAACTTCTACCGGCGCTTCATCAGGAACTACAGCCGGGTCGCGGCACCCCTCACCCAACTCACCTCGCCTTCCGTGCCCTTCGTCTGGTCTGACAGAGTGGACTCCGCCTTCGCCGAGCTGCGCTGGCGCTTCACCACCGCACCCATCCTCGTCCAGCCGGACGCGTCCTGCCAGTTCGTGGTGGAGGTGGACGCGTCCTGTACCGGAGTGGGGGCGGTCCTTTCCCAACGCTCCGTCCTCGACCAGAAACTGCACCCCTGCGCCTTCTTCTCGCGCCGCCTGACCCCAGCCGAGGTCAACTATGACATCGGAAGCCTGGAGCTCCTGGCAGTCAAACTAGCCCTGGAGGAATGGAGGCACTGGCTGGAAGGCTCAGAGGTCCCCTTCCTGGTTTGGACGGACCACAAGAACCTCGCCTACGTCCAGACGGCCAAGTGCCTGAACTCCCGCCAGGCCCGCTGGGCGCTGTTCTTCGCCAGGTTTAACTTCACCCTTACCTACAGGCCTGGTTCCAAGAACACCAAGCCGGACGCTCTCTCCCGGCAGTTTGTCCCCGAAGAGGGTCCCGCACACCCCGACACCATCCTCTCCACCTCCTGCTTGGTGGCCGCCGCCACCTGGGAGATCCAGTCCATCGTCAGGGAGGCTCAGCGTGCCCAGCCGGACCCAGGTAACGGTCCACCTAACCGGCTTTTTGTCCCCGACCTTGTCCGCTCCCAGGTGCTCCAGTGGGTTCACGCTTCCCGGTTCGCCTGCCACCCTGGGATCGACCGTACCCTGTCCCTGTTGAAACGGCACTCCTGGTGGGTCTCCATGAGGGAGGACACCCGCGCCTTCGTCCTGGCATGCACCGTCTGTGCTCGTGGAAAGGCTTCCTGTCCGCTCCTCCGTCCGCTCCCTGTTCCCGGTCGGCCCTGGCCGCACGTCGCCCTGGACTTCGTCACTGGCCTTCCTCCCTCACACGGTAACACAGCCATCCTCACTATTGTTGACCGTTTCTCGAAGGCTGTGCACTTTGTTGCTCTCCCCAAACTCCCCTCTGCTGCAGAGACCGTGGATCTGATGGTGCTCCACGTCTTTCGCCTCCACGGGATCCCGGTGGACATAGTCTCCGACAGGGGCCCTCAATTCTGTCTGGCCCTGGGGGCCACGGTCAGTCTCTCCTCCAGGTACCACCCACAGACCAACGGCCAGTCGGAGCGGGCCAACCAGGACCTGGGATCCGCCCTCCGCTGCGTGACAGCCCGGGACGGTCGGGACCCCTCCGGCTGGAGCACTTTCGAATACGCCCACAATTCTGTCTTCGGCGGCCACAGGTCAGTCCCCCTTTGAGTCCTCTTTGGGCTACCAACCCCCGCTGTTCCCTGCCCAGGAGGAGGAGATCGCTGTTCCATCGGTACAGGACCACCTTCACCACTGCAGGAGGATTTGGGAGGACACAATGGCCACGCTTCTCCGCTCCACGGACCAGAACCGTCGCTTCGCCGACCACCACCGGACCCCGACTATCAACCAGGTCAGATGGTATGGCTCTCGTCTCGGGACCTGCCGCTCAAGTCTGTTTCTCGTAAACTAACCCCCCGTTTCGTTGGTCCCTACAAGATCCTGTCTCTCATCAGTCCCTCTGTCGTCAGACTCCAGCTCCCCTCCCATATGCGGATTCAACCCTCCTTCCATGTCTCCCAGCTGAAGCCGGTGGTCTCCAGTCCCCTGTCTCCCCCTGCTCCGGAGCCTCCTCCTCCGCTGGTCATCGACAACCACCCGGCCTACATAGTCCGGGAGTTGCTGGACGTGCGGCGCCGCGGCTACCAGTACCTGGTCGACTGGGAGGGCTACGGCCAGATAGAGCCATATGAAATCCGTTTTATTTTTTTCCAAATTCCATTTTATTTTTTTCCAAATTCTGTTTTTTCCGTTTTAATATTTCAGAATTCTGTATTTTGCTTTGTACGCTCATTTTACCATCAGAAATAGTGTCTAATAAGTGGGAATGAATAAATGTCCACAATGTAATAAGATATAACAGTCCATTTAATAGGGCTGTCTTAAATACTTCGAAGCTTCATTCATTTATTTCATTTGAATATGAAAATAAAATTCGATTAAAAAAAATAAAAAGGTATATATATTTTTGCAAAATCAACTCTGCCTCTCTTTGTTAACTACAACAAGCAATGCCGTTTGTTATGTAAGATGAGGTCGGACTCGGCACTGACAGATTTGTGTTCATTGTGCTGCTTTTATAAAGCCTCAAATGACGGCTTACAATATTTCATGAAAGCAAAGTGTTTTGTTTGTCTAAGATTTAAAAAGGTTTAAACTTTACAGCACTGACAAAGTTGAACAAAGTGCTGTACAAGTCCCACAACATAAAAAAAAAAAAAAAGGTAAAAAAAAAAAACTTTTTTTAATAAATTTTTTTTTTTATAGTTGATTCCATTTTTATTGCTCAATTCCGCGATTCCGTCCGCGATTCCGTGATCGCGGATTCCATATGGCTCTACCAGAGGAGCGCAGCTGGATCTCCCGCCAGATGATCCTGGACCCAGACCTTGTCCGGGATTTCCATCGGGCCAACCCTGGCAAGCCTGGGCCGCCAGGAGGCGCCCGTAGAGGGGGGGGTCCTGTCATAATCACAGCAAGAGTGTACTTCACCCCTCCTCCTTCTCCCCTCACATTCACCACGCACTCCTCTTCATCCTCCCTTCCATCCACCACGCACTCCTCTTCATCCTCCCTTCCATCCACCATGGAAGCCTCACGCCCTTTTATGGTCAGCATCCCTTCACCTCCCGTCACTCAACCCAGCTGCACCTCATCCCCTGATTCACTCGCTGTCAGGCACCTCACTCCTCACAGCTGTATCCCATCCCCTGATGATGAGGACCCTACTTCAACCGGACGACGCTGACCAGAAGTCGTCGTGGTGTTAGTATCATTACCTAGGTACGACGCGCCTCAGTCCGAAGACCTGCTAGGCATCCCCGTGTGATTATTTCCTGTTCTAACTTTCCTCTCTTGTGCCCAGGACCTCCGTGCCAGCGTGTCCCTGTCTGGACCCCCTGGAGCCTACCAAGGAGTTCCTGCTCCCTCTCTCAACACGGACCCGTCTCTTCCGTCTGCAGTAGCACTGGAGTGCACCTGCTCCCTTTATCCCTAATTCATATCTGTTGTACATTTCTGGATGTAATTCTTGCCTACTTGGGAATACCATTAAACAGGGGACAAAATAAGTACCAGCCAACCGCCAATGGCTGGTAAAAAATCTGCCTGGCTGGTAGTTTTTCAAATCTACCAGCCAAATGGCTGGTAAGTCAAAAAGTTAAGTTTGTTCCCTGAGAGCAGCGCTACACAGCAGTGCGCCTATTTTGCGAGCCGAAATAAGTCTGTGGTTTTTTCTTCTTCTCACAACGGGTCAAATGCATCTAACATCGTCGCCATTCCTTTATGCCCACATCGCCCGAAATGAACGTTATGTTAGCGTAAGCTAACAAGCTAATCCTGATCAGCGGCAGAGCCATAGAGAACAGCAGACAGTGTGGACTGGGGAAAGGGAAATGGGGGGGGGGGTACTCTCCCTTTCTCTGTGTGTGTGCGTGCGTTTGGAAAGACGATGAAGTCACTAGTCAGGACTCAGGAGAGGAGTATATTGTAGTAAACTGAGGATTACTGAGGATGCACAGTCACAGATAATGTTGATATTCAAATATAAAAAGGTTTCGAGAGGAGTGGAAGTTTGAAGACAGACTAGACTACAATATGATGCGGGGGTGGTGAGTTGAAACAGTGTGTGTGTCCCCGACCCCACTTCTATGTTTCAATAAATTATTTGCATTTAAAACTATTAACGCTGACTCATTCCTTCAGTCCACTCAAAATTATGCTAATATTCCTTATGTTGTTTATGATATTAATTGAAAATAGCATATGAGAGTATTATATAGTAATAATAACACATGGCGATATACTAAAAAGCTATTTTTAATTTTTGGCTGGTAAAAAATCTGCCTGGCTGGTAGTTTTTAAAATCTACCAGCCAAATGGCTGGTAAGTCAAAAAGTTAATTTTGTTCCCTGCCATTAAAACAACCTGAAACGCTCCATTCTCCTCTCCTGTGTTCAGCGATTGGGCTCTGCTTAAAACCCATTCTCACAATATAGAGAAATAGTGAAATTGAAAGTGAAAATGAGGACAAAGATGTCAGAAAGAAGAAAACAAAAATCGAAAGATTTTAATTATTAAAACTAGGGATGCACCGATATGAAAATTTGCCACCGATACCGATTGTTCAACTAACACAATCGGCCGATACCGATATTTGTGGCAACCATTTTTTTTAAATATTTTTTTTTGTAATTTTTTTTTTTATATAATTTTTTTTTTTTATGAAACTACTGTATATTTGTGTTACAAATTGTGCTCACCGATATGAACATAGGCCTCTTTACTTACTTAAAAAAGGGAAACATCAAGAAATAGCACTATCTCTCTCCCAGTATGTTCTGCAGGGCTGCAGCTAGATACTAGTTCTCCCAGCATGGTCTACCTGCTGGGCTGCAGCTAGATACTATTGTCTCAACCAATGAAATTTTGATTGACAGTCGATTCTGCCAATTACGTCACACACCGCTTGCACCCGCCTCTGCTGTTACCACCAATCGGCAAGCGCGTATACATTTTTTACTTCTGCTTTTGTCCGCCATTGATTTTGAGTTGACGAGAGCTTTTCTACAACAACAACAATGGCGGCGCGGCTGACGTTTAGCTTTTAGCTCCGCAGGATGACTTAAATGAGGCATAATGATTTTACTGCAACTAATGTTATAATAAAACAAAGCCTTTCTATACATGTGTCCGATTGAAAACGTTATTAACAGATTGCAGAATGGGTAAAACTCAGGGCTCTGTGAGCAACGGAAGGAACTGAGCTAGTATGAACGCTTGCTACGTTCGGGTAAATAATATGCTGATGTTATTGAACGTGTAACACTAACTATATAACGTTAATGCCACAAAACGAATGCCTTGTTAATCATAAGTAGTAACTTTGATGCAGTAGCTTGTGTGTGTGTGTGTGTGGGGGGGGGACTGGGGACGGCGTTGTGCAGGTCGCGAGTGAACTTTTCTTTGTCTTGACGCTACACAAATTGATGGATATTTATCGGCTACTGCCATCGGCACATTCGAGCTTATCGGCCGATACCGATACCCGACCGATACATCGGTGCACCCCTAATTAAAACAATTCCAGCCAACAGAGAACAGAAGAGTTGTATATTGTAGGGCCGTCTGTCACTTCTTCAAATACAACTATCATTTGAACTTAAATGTTAAAGATCCCCTCCAGATGTATTTTAACCTCATAACGCGCACGTCCCATCTCGCACTTGTGCGCACGTCACGGCACTTTGCGAGCGTCTACCGGCTCGGGCCTGCATTTTTCGCGGATCATATAATATACTGTTTGAAACTTGAATTTGCCACCTTTCGAACGCCACCTCCCTCGACCAATTGCGTGCCTCGGTTCTTGAGTTACATGACGATAGGGCTGGGCGATAAAACGATAACGATAACTATCGCGATAAATTATTTCCTCGAAATAACCATGAAACTTGGTCGCAAAGTTTCGATATGTCGATTTTCCAAGCTTGGCTCCGTTCAGCCTCAGCTCAGCACACTCACTAACAACAACCAGCGTTACGTGATGACGTACTTACGCACAACAGCTAACAACCAATCAGTGAAGGAGATGGCCGAGACCCGGAAGGAGGTAGGACTCACTCAACAACAAGGCTTGCTAGGCTAATTAGCTTGCACAGCGTTGTTTTATATATTTACGTGCCGAGTATGTGTGTGTTTTGAATTCTGAGGCCAGTTTATGGTAGTGTGGGATATACAGTGGACGCCGTTTCAATATATTGTGGCGGAAGAGAGTATTTTAGTGTCATATTTAGCACATTGTCATGGAATACACTGCTTAGAACCAACAGGCTGGCTAGGATAACTAGCTTGCACGGCACTGTTTTATATATTTACGTGCCGAGTATGTGTGTGTTTTGAATTCTGAGGCCACGTTTATGGTAGTGTGGGATATACAGTGGACGTCGTTTCAATATATTGTGGCGGAAGAGAGTATTTTAGTGTCATATTTATTGTCATGAGATACTCCGCTTGTCGGCTAACGTGCGCAGACTGATGACGACATCAACTCGACTTGAGACATTCGCAGCAGCATAAGAAGTTAATTAAACTTGACGGACATTATATCGACGATAATTATCGATATCGAATTATATGAAAATAATTTTATAATTTTATCGCGATAACGTTTTTGGTCATATCGCCCAGCCCTACATGACGATATGTCAGGCAAGCGTCTTTTTACAGACCGCGCGTCAAATGACCATGTCTGACTCTATACGCTCGAAAACTGACCAATCACTGCTGATGGCGAAAATTATTGGTCAGTAGGGCTGCAACGATTAGTCGACATAATCGACGACGGCGATCATAAAAAAACGCGACAGGGAATTTTTGCGTTGAATAAAAAAATCAGAGACGCAAATGTTAATTTGTAACTGCAATGCACTACAGGAAGTGCTGGGGGCAGTATCGTTTCCATTGTCTGACTGCATTCTGTAGTAACGGCCCGGGTAAGAAGAAGAAAGAATGCACCCCGGAGGTTCGGAACATGGGTACGTTTTAGATAGTTAGCCATAGTATTGTATTTTTTACGTTAGCTTACATGTTGGAAAACAGAATGTCTCATGGATATGGATAATGCTTGCTAAGCTAACTCTATTGCTGGGGCTTAATTGGTGGTAATTGGTGGTATGTTGTATGTTGTATTAGGCCTGTCACGATAACACATTTTGCTGGGCGATTAATTGTCCCAGAAAGTGATATTATTGTGGTTTTGAGAGATTTTTTTTTTTGAGAAATGTATTTCCCAAAAGTTTTCAATTAATTTTTTATTTATTTTTTTACTAATATGATAATAGCATAATAATGCAATGAAACCGTTTCAAAGTGCAATAAACCTTTATTTAACATTGGAAGACATTTTAAATATCCTAAATTACTACCTAACCAATCAGATCTGCGATATGAGGTAGCGTCACAAGCAGAGTAACCTCGTTCCCAGTTTTATCTCCGTGAGAGCAATGATAAAACGAGCAGAGCAATGTGTGTGGACAACTGGACAAGAGGCGGGTTGCTAGGTTTACTGTAGGAAGGGGCTTTTTTAATATGCATGTAAAACATTTTTCCCTGTGCTTCTACATTTTTTCATTAAATAGGGAAAAAAGTTAGCGTAGAGCCCTGGTTACTGTTGTGGTAGTCAAAACATTTTTGTGAACAGGAACAATTCTCTCCCAAATCCAAAAACTAGACGGTTACTCAAATATGCAATATCAAGAGGTATAAAGTCTGAAGGTGCTCCACGGACAATGAATTGGGAAAGATGGTATATGCGACACGTAACCCAGTAGAATAGCTGATAGTCCATGTATTCTGTGTATGTATTCTGTAGAACACCATAGAACATATGAAAACAAACTGGTCAGACTACTGCTTGACCTTACTCCTAGAACCCACCTCACCCCTGCCTGGCACTTTGACAACCTAGGATGGCTTAGAGTAGACGACAGAGTACAGCAACTTGCAATGGGCCTGGTCTACAAGATACACTACACGACTAAGGTACCCATGTGTACATGTCAAAATACTTCCCAAATGTCAGTGAATACCACAACCACAACACCAGAGGGAGCTCCACAAATCATGTTAAACCCAGATTCGGCTCAAACATGGGACTAAACACGTTTCGCAATTATTCCACATCAATGTGAAACGCCCTACCCAAAGCTGTAAAGGAATGTGAATCACTACCCAGTACCGACTTTCAAAACCACTCTCAAAGAGCACCTACGAGAGACTGCAATTCGAAACTGGCCCCTGTAAATGTCCTAACACCCCCTCCAATGTACAATAAATGTCCTATTAAACCCAATAATACACGAGACGAGACCCTCTTCTTGGAACCAAGTAAGGTTTAGTCGATAATCCAATGTACACTTACCTGCACCCCCCCCCCCCCCCACCCAACCCCCCACCCCTTCACCTCCAATGTAGTTTCCCCCCACCCCACCTACCAACCTCCTACCTACCAATATCCTCCAATGTACAGTTTCTTCGTCAAATGTATATACTCTCTTTTTTTAGACTCTTCTTGTATCAAAAACAGTACTGTATTTGTAAATCTGGTATGTCATAAATGTATAAATGTAGCAGTACTGTCTATCTGTATGTCAAAGGGGACCCTGATGGAAACAAGACAAACGTCTTTCTCAGGTCTGCATCCCCTTAACAATTGTATGTATTGAGCCGTACTGTATTGTACCCATTCTGCAATCTGTTAAATAAAGTTTTCATTCATTCATTCATTCATGTACAGTATACAATGATGAATTGAAAATGGGGGACCCTGATGTAAACCAGACGAAATTCTTTCTCTGGTCTGCATCCCCTTAACAATTGTGTGTATTGAGCTGTACTGTATTATTGTACCCATTCTGCAATCTGTTAATACAATTTGCAATCAATCAATAAAACCATAGAACGCTCCATGCATTTTGTTGGGGGGGGGGGCGCATGGAGCCCTGCACTATAATAGAATAAAGCTCATTTGGGTATACAAGTTATACAACACAACTCAAACAAACATTATGTGGCTCCACAAACGTCTCCTATTGAATGTCAAAGAAGCAGCTCCAGTCTGTATACCTGATAAGTGATGACATCACAAGTTTAACTTAACCTGCTCCGTTCCACCATTACTGGACGCAATCGGTTCATTTAAAATCCTCCGTAAAAACTGATAGAAAACACAAACCTGCTCGTAACTTTATCTTGGGTTTCAGAAGGAGATCCAGCAATTTGTTTTGACGCTCAATCTCCCATTTTGATCGGGAATCTTTCTCCTCATAAACTGTAATAATATTTTCAATTGTTCCAAATATATCCTCAACGGCTGTTATCAGTCGCTCTTTAAGAAGAGCCTTCACTTGTTCTATTTCGGACATTTCTAAAGGTGAGATTAAAACCCAGTTATATTCCTTCCACGAGGCTCTAGCTAGCTAACTTCCAAGGGTAGCTACGGAAGTAAACAATGACGATCTGGATCTAACTGCCAAGGGTAGCTACGGAAGTAAACAATGACGACCTTCTTCTTCTTTGGAGTTTAACAGAGGTTGGCATCCATTGTTGTTGCATTACCGCCATCTACTGGAAACTGTAACAATTTCTTTTGATCATTGGTTGATTGATTGATTGAAAACGTTATTAACAGATTGCAGAATGGGTACAATACAGTACGGTCGGCTCAATACACACAATTGTTAAGGGGATGCAGACCAGATAAAGACTTTCGTCTTGTTTACATCAGGGTCCCCCATTTTCAATTCATCATGACATTTATGACATATGTAACCCAGGTTTCAGATTCATAACTATTTAGTTATAGGAACATAAATAGTTAATGCCATTGAATAAGAACATAAATAGTTATAAAGGGTTATATGTATATTCATGTGAGGTTAACAACGCTTTTGACCAAATCCTTTGAATTGCCTCACTGCCCCTTTAAGTTACCTCAGAAAGTGAGTTAGGTGTGCAGTTTGCGCCCCGCCTCACGCAGATGAGATTAGAGATTGACGGAGAATGACCAGATACTGGGTGCGTGTGTGCGTCTGGTCTGGAGCAACCAACTGAGGAGGAACTGACGTCAACACGAATGGCGGCTTGGTTGAATAGTTGGATATGTTTTGTCTGAGTTTGTTTACCTGTTTATGTGTTTCTCTCGCGGTTATATAGTTAGAGAGTATGTCTGACATGTTCATGTGGAAAAAAGGATTTGAAGACGTGCGCCATGTGGCAACGTCTGCCTCCGTTGGGACTGTGCGTCGAAGACAATGTGGGGAGTGAGCGGTGGTGGAAGGCGAACGCTGCAGCTTTGGGAGAGCGGGGACAGTGGAATCCTTGCGGTTGGCCACGGCCCATGGACGGCTGTCCAGGGTATTGGGAGGATAATGATGGGAGCAAATGGAGTGAGGGATTGCCTCAGGCGGGATGCAAGTCGGGAGCCAGGGCGGACAGTTGCCAGGATTTGAACAACAGGGATAGGGTTGAGAATGGCCATGACAAAGGAAAGGAGACAGGTGGGGAAAGTATGGAGTGTAGTGGGGAGGAGAGTGGGGGAGAAGGGTGGAAAAAGGTGGAGAAGAAGAGTAGGGAAAGTGAGGGAAAGGGGAGTAAGAGGAAGAAAGAGAGGGGAGATAGCTTGAGTGGGTCAGATGATGAGGGTAGAGGAAAGGATTTTACAGAAGGGTTGAATATAGTGGTGCGATTTGAGGGAGAAGAGGGAGTTAGGAATATAGAGCAGAGACAGCTGTCAGAACTCATTAGAGCACAGTTAGGAGAGGTAAGGTACGGAAAGGTGTTGGGGGATGGGAACTTGTTTATAGGGTGTGTACGTTTAGTGCAGGTAGAGAAGGCAAGGGAAATGAGGAGCATTGGCAAAGTTAATATCTATAGAGTAGTGAGGGTAGGGGAGAAGAGAGATGGTGGGAGTGTAACAGAGACAACTCGCCCCTGCCACGAATTCGACCATGCCTTGAGTGGGAGTCGAACCCCAGGCGTCCGCACTGCGGGCGACATCACAAACCGCTGCGCCAAGAAAGGAATTCCCTCCTAAGCGCTCAGTTTGGATGCCTCTGGGGAGTGAGTTTTACACCCGTTACACTCACCCCCCCTAAACTCACACCACCCAAGGCATCCGGGTCTACGGCACCAGTGTAACAGAGACAACTCGCCCCTGCCACGAATTCGACCATGCCTTGAGTGGGAGTCGAACCCCAGGCGTCCGCACTGCGGGCGACATCACAAACCGCTGCGCCAAGAAAGGAATTCCCTCCTAAGCGCTCAGTTTGGATGCCTCTGGGGAGTGAGTTTTACACCCGTTACAGGAGCAAGGGGGTAATTACTGGAATTCCAATCAAGGTTAGTGTAGTTGGGCTATTGAACTGGATGGAGAGAGAGAGAGATGTTCACGACCCCGTACATGGACCGGAAGTTGCCTAGCGAGTGGTGGCCAGGTCGATGCAACCAGAAGTATGGCTGGGAGTCTGGTCCTGGTGTGCCGGTGAGAGAGAGGGGGACGTAAAATGCCCAGTCGAGACGTGGAGGCGGCTCTAGCGTGGAAGGTGGGCTCCCGCTGTCGTGCTGTGTTCCCCGGGGATGGCAAGGTGTATCAGAGGTTTGTTTCCTGGATCGAGGGTGAAGAATGCAGGGTCACGTTTGACGGCTATGAAGGAAACGAGGCGATGGGTATGTCCGCCTTGCAGCTCCCTGATGGAGTGAGCTTGGCGTCGGGAGATGAGGCGGGTAGTGGGAGCGGAGGAGGTGACGGCGGGGTAGGGAACGGCCATGGCAGGGGAAAGGCGTCGGATTATGACAGTATGGAGTGTGGTGCGGGGGTGAGAGCGGGGGAGAAGGGTGGAGTAAGGTGGAGAAGAGGAGCAGGGATAGTGGGGGGAATGGGATTAAGAGGAAGAAGGGTAGGGGGGGCTCAAGTGGGTCAGATGGTGAGGGTAGAGAAAATGTTATTGCAGAAGTGATTCATATAGTGGTTAGGTTTGAGGGAGAGGGGGGAGTGAGGAAATTAGGGATGTTCGAGTTGCCCAAACTTGTAGATGAGAAATTAGGTGAGGTAAAGTTTGCAAGAGTTTTGAGAGATGGGAATCTGGCCATAGGGTGTGTAAGTGTAGAGCAGGTGGAGAAGGCTAGGAAGATGAGGAGCATTGGTGGAGTTAGTATAAGTAAAGTAGTGAGAGTAGGGGAGAAGAGGGAGGGGGGTGTAAGGGGGTGATAGCTGGGATACCGGTCGAGGTTAGCGTAGAGCAGCTGGTGGGAGATTTAAGGAGAAACGTGCATAATGGGAAAGTTAAGAGTGCAGAAAGGATGAAGAGAGGAGCAGATAAGATAGAGACGGAGACAGTAGTGATTCAGTTTGAAGGTGAGGTTGTTCCTAGTGAGGTGTTTGTAGGGTATGTGGTGTATAGGGTTAGGGAGTTTGTTCAGAGACCACTGAGGTGTTATAGGTGCCAGGAGTTTGGGCATATAGCCATTACGTGTAGGAAGGAACAGAGGTGTGCTAGGTGTGGCGGGGAACATGACTATGGGAAGTGTGGAGAGGGGGTGAAGCTGAAGTGTTGTAGTTGTGGTGGGGAGCATAGTGTAGCGTTTAGGGGTTGTGAGGCGATGAAAAGGGAGGTAGTGGTTCAGAGAGTGAGAAGGGAAGGGAAGTTGTCATATGCAGAGGCGGCTAGGAGGGTAGGACAGGGAAGTCAAGATAAGGTACAGGGGGTTAGAGAAGGGCAGTTGGCAGGAAGGGTAGGACAGGAGGATAGAGAGAGGGTGTCGGAGGAGAAGTTTAGTATTGTGGCCTTTGTGGCAGGAGTGGTTAAGGGCAGAACGGAGAGGATAAAGATCATTGTTAGGGTAGCGGTTCAACACTTGGGCATGGAAGGTTTGAAATGGGAGGATGTGGTTAAGGAATTGGAGGAGGGGATTCTGAATATTCAGGAAGTCCAGAGTCAACCCAGTGGAGGCAAGGAGTGTATCACAGAGGGGGGCTCAGTCAGGGAGGAGCAGCGTTAGCTGCACTTCATGATGGGGAGGGGAAAATGGACACTGTAGGGGATTAAGGATTCCAGAAGATGGCGGTAAATGCCCCAGTCATGGTGGCCGTCCGCCGTAAAACCCCAATAAGAAGAAGAAGAGAAGAAGGTTAGTGTAGAGCAGCTGGTGGGAGATTTGAAGAGGGACAAACGTAATAGGAAAGTTAAGAGTGCGGAAAGGATGAAGAGAGGAGCAGAGAAGATGGAGACAGAGACGATAGTAATTCAGTTTGAAGATAAGGTTAGTCCGAAAGAGGTATTTATAGGGTATATGGTATAGGGTTAGGGAGTTTGTGCCGAAACCGTTGAGGTGTTACAAGTGCCAAGAGTTTCCCGGGTCCTATGTTCCCCGATTGATTGATTGATTGATTGAACATTTTATAAATTTTTATACATTTATAAATTATTAATGTCCGCCTTGTTTCGAACTGGTTATGCTTAAGCCCTCTTTCGAAGTCGGTTAAGGTTAGAGTTTGGAATCAGGGCTGGTGGTCTGACTATCTATCGCTACCGGGGAACATAGGACCCGGGGAACATAGGACCCAGGGAACATAGACATGCTCCCGGATATCATATGCAGAGGCAGCTAGGAAGGTAGGACAGGGAAAGCAAGATAAGGAACAGGGGTTTAGAGGAGGGCATTTGGCAGTAAGGGTAGTACAGGAGGATCAGGAAAAGCAAGTTAGGGAACAGGGTTTTAGAAAAGGGCATTTGTCAGTAGAGGAAGTGCAGGAGGAGAAAGAGAGGGTGTGGGGGGAGAAGTAGAATGTAGTGGCCTTTGTGGCAGGAGTAGTAAATGCAACAGCGATGGTTAGCGGTAGAACAGAAAGGATAAAGTTAATAGTTAAAGTAGCAGTACAACACATGGGTATGAAGGGGTTGACATAGGGGGAAGTAGTAAGAGAGTTAGAGAAGGGGGTTGTGAGTGATCAAGTAAGAGAGTTAGGGAAGGGGTTTGTGAGTGATCAAGAAGGCCAGAGTCAACCCACAGGAGGCAATGAGTGACTCATAGATTAGGCTTGGATAGGGTGGTGATGTTAGAGATGGGTTTTTTGTTTTGTGTGTTATGGGGTTTATTGGTTTTTCTTTATTGTTTTCTTTTATTTGCCAGGTCTTGCTTATCTGCCCAGTTGCTGGGAAGTACAGTAGGTGGCGGTATGCGCCTTTTGTGGTCGCGACCGTAATTAGTCTATTATTTCTACAGTGCTCTCACTGTCATGAGGTGGGCGGCAATACGCCTAGATGCGTAGTCCGCCGGAAATTCACAAGAAGAAGAAGAAGACCAGATACTGAATGCTGATCAAACCGAAATGAACTAGCACCACAAAATAGTCATAAAAGATTCCCTCAGTTACAAAACCGAAGAGGTTGTTGCTGTTCTATTTCATTCTGGTTTCCGCTCAGCGTCATTCTGCACTAACCTCACTTCGTGCCTAGCACTGAATAAAAAACTCCACAATGTACCTTTACATACCGACATCCGTCTGGCCACACCCCTATCCGCTTACCTTCATAAGCAGGTGTGTGGTCACCTACTCGCCTCCTTCTTCACTTTCACCACAAGGAAGTGCCTTGGTAGATACCCACACTTGACTAGGTTGTTCTCTCATATATTTAAAAAGAAAAAAGCTAAGTCATAATGTTTACCTCGGAGGGTCGCGCTCGCAACGTCACCCTTCACCAGCGGTTCTCCATTGCCGGCTCTGTTGTATGTCTTGGAGCGGGGTTGAGGCCTCTCTCGTGGTTGGCGGCCACGCCCGGTAGGCGTCCGATGGATAGTTTGCCTCTCCAAGGAGCTGGTGCACCAGCGCCATCTCCTGTGCGATGGCCTGGTTCTGTTGGGCGGCCGGCTCCTCTGGTTGCGGGGGATTTGAGACGCAAACTTTTTGCGTCAGCTCGCTCCCGTCGCAAGATGGTGGCTTGTAGACGCGAACGGCCTGGTTTTGGTGAGTTGCTGGAGCCGGATGAGGATGCGTCTGATTCTCCATGGCCGATGGAAACAGAGGACTACATGGTAGAAGCGGACGGGTTCTTGTTCGAAGCCCCGGTGGAGACATGTCACCCGCCCGTCCAGGTAACACTGGAGGGGGGTGAGATGTCTCCTTGGGATTCCTCGTACGCAGATGTTGGGTTAGAACCTCCGACTCGGCGGCGGGATGCCCTTCTATCAGCCACATCAGAATGTGGCTCCTTAACCAGTAGTCTGCTGCATGTGAGGGACGCGAGCTCGGTGGGGGAAAGTATGCAGGGGGAACTGCGTGCTTTGTTCCCCGAGCTCATGGCGGTGGCGGCAGTCGCAAACGGCGTGCCACTGCCGCAGCCACTGCCTGTTCCTATTCCTGACGATCTCATAGGTCATCTATGGCAACGCCGTCCGGTGAGAGGGGTGGACGTTGTCTGTCCATTTTTCCCCTCAATGGAGGCCTACGTCTGTCAGGGACAGGTGGTCTCCCACATCATGGGCCTTACCCCCGCCTACGTGCAAGTCACGAGGGTGGTGGGTTTGGTAGAAGGCATGAAGGAGGGCGTGCCTCGGCTTGATAGGCCGATGGCGGCGCTCCTTTGTCCTGAGGTGGTGTGGGAGCCGTTACAGAAGCCGGTTCCCCAAGGGAAATCGGCGAGGCGGTTGGCTTTTTGGAGTGACCAGTCATTTATCTCCGCGACGCAATCTCTGGCTGCCACTTCTAACATCGCGCAGCTGGCGAGATTCATGTCCGGGATACTGACGGGCGGTACGGAGCTGACTGATTTACAACATGATCAGCTCGCCCAGGCGGCAGGAGCCATCCTGCATCTGATTCAGCCGCAGGCTATAGCCGCTGGGAAAGTGCGTGCCCTGGCCACTCTAATCCAGCGCCACCTTTGGCTGGAGCAGGCGCGTGTGCCGGAGAAGAAGAGGACTCCACTTCTGACGGCACCCCTCTCCGATGCTGGACTATTCGGGTCGGCACTGCAGCTGATGACCTCAACTTGCAGGGAGATGCAGGAGGAGCGTTCCGTGCTCCAGCCTCATTTCCCCCCGCCCGATGTCGCCGGTGGAGTCAGACGGCAGGCTCGTCGGGGTTCCGCCGCCGTAGCCGCCGCTGCTACCACCGCCACTGCTACCACCGCCACTGCTGGACCTTCGGCGAAGAAGGCCAGGAGGAGAGAGGGCGCCTCCGCCACTGCAGCCGGCCCATCTACGCCCGGAGGTGACGGTAGGGATCGTCATGACCAGCCGCCGATCGTTTACCGTCCCTCCGGGGCTCCACGGGGTGGCAAGTCCCGAGCGGCTCGTGGCAGGCGTCGCTAAAAATAATTGACTTTTTCCCTCTGTGGTCCCCCCCTGTTCCCTTCCCGGCCCAAATATGATTTTGTTAAAGAAATAAAGAGTCCCTCCTAAAAAGAGGGACTGTATTTTTTGTTGCAAACTGTGTATTTATTCACCAAACATATGATGGGGATGCGACGTGTGAATCTTTCGCTAGTATGGGTTTGATAGGAGGGCTAGACGCTACATTCATGTTAGAGCTTAAGCAAGGCCTGCAGCCTACACTCGGTTGAAAAAGGTTTTTTCTGCCTCGACCTGAATCTTCACATAAAGGTAGAGGTTAGTTGTGTGCTCTGTTGCTTAAACAGTGATATTGAGCCGCAACACTATTGTGTTGGTCTGCAGTAATGCTCGTATGAAAAAGTACCGCGGCTCATGCCGCTCTCTCTCTCTATCAGATTTTCTGTGTCTTACAACATGGATACGGGTGTCGGGTTCACACATACACAATTGGCCTTGTTATAAACCCTGTTCACAGATGTGTCTGTGGCTAGCGTGCATTGAATTAGCTTTGCGCTGTTCATTAGCATTTTGGCTACTTAAGGTATCGTATGGCTGTTTGCTGTTGTCGTATGCAAGGGTTGGGCTTGCGAGGGGGTACCGGATAAACCCCTCCTTCCCTCTTCTGATTGGTCAGGGGGTTTATTGGACTCTCTTTTCATTCGGTCAGGGCCAAGCTGTTAGGCAGCTTGGCACGGGGTGGGGGGGAGGGTTTCCCTGACTCCGCACCTATCATAGGCGGTTGAGTCTTGGGTTTCCCCCCGTCATAGCAAACATCACTAGGCACGTTTCTATTGGACGACGGCTTCCGTGAGTTTTAGACCTGTATGTAGGGTATGTTGTTGTCAAGTTGTCGGGGCAGAGCGTAGGAACTTACTGTTCTACTACGCTCGATATACGTGTAACTTGACTCTGTTGGTCACATGACTCAATGTTACCGTGACTTTTCAATCTATGGCTCACGTGGGAAGTCTCTCTGAGGATTCCCGTCTCTCCTCTGTGGTGAGGGTGGCGGGATGTAAGAATGTAAAACATTTTTACCCTCGGCCACGTCACGTGGGATTCATGTCAGTCTGTGTTTCTTTCTTTTTTAATAATAAAAAGAGTGAAGAATATGAAGCACGACAAACTTCTTGCCGTTCTCCCAGGCGACTTGAAGGACCAATGTCTGGTGTCTGGTTAGACTATCCATTGATGTGTTTGGGTCTCGACGCGTACATAGTGCTGGCTCGGGGTGTTTCTGATAAGAATCATGCAGGAGGCTAGTACGCCTTGGTTGCTCGTTATTAAAACAGCGTTTTTATAGGGCAACTGGGATGGGGGATTTTTTCTTCTTCCGAGAGCCTGTTACTGGGTCTCGACGGATTCTCGTTCATATCTGGGGGATGTTAACGGAATAGATCAGGACATAGGTAGAGGGGTCTCACGCCCTTGGGGTGGGCCACTGAGCGCGGTACAAATGGGACCGTCTGGGTGGCGCCCTCTTTTCATGTTTTAGATCGACATGCATACCTACCCTCTCTCCTGGAGTGGGCATGTCGGCGTGGTTAGGGCATGGGACTGGTTCTGGTCGCGCTGGTCCAGGTCAGTTAACCCGTTGCCCCGCCGGGGTCGCAGATCTGCTGTTCTGGTACCCTGAGGGACTTGTGCTTTTTCCGGGGGGAAAGATGCCGGGTCGGCCCGAGTGTCACAGGGTTAGGCGTTATGGAGACCCTTTGTTGGGTACACGTTGTACCTGACACTATCATAAAGGGGCTGGTTCTCCTTTCTTTCGCTCCTCTCTCACGCATGGCGAAGAGGGGGCTGTTGGGGTGGTCTTCCGGACCTCCTCTGGTAACCCTGTGTGCTTCCCGAACCGCCGTGCCCGGTCCGAAGTAATGTTTCGTTGAAACCGTAGGCCTGGGATAACCCTTTTTGGAAACTGAAACACTTGTACTGCGGTATAGCTGGTGTATACCTGCAGGTGTGTTTTGGAGTTTTTTCTTGAGGGGTTATAGGAACAACCACCGTATGTGGTACCAAGAGGGTGGTTGATTCCCTGGTGTGTTGGAGCAGAGTCAACTCCTGGGTTACCCGGTTGAGTGTGCCCCTGCACGTTCATGACGTCTGCCAATCGTGTCAGCCTTCTCTGCCTCGACCCCTCTGGGTGGTTTTTTTTTGATGGAGGCTTTGTCATGGTGCGCAACAATGCCAGCATACGCCCCTTCAGCCGGGGTGCCGTTTTCAGTTGACCCCTTTGGCGCCTGTCTCGTCCGCAGTGCTCCAGGCTCGGGTCTACAGCCTGCTGCCTGGTTTCCCCGGTGCGCTGCCTGCTTCCGTTATGGTTAACCTTTTGAGTGCTTCAAAGTTACGGCCATGCTGACTGCCTGTGTTGCAGGGTCAGTGTGCAAAGGCGGCGTACTAATGGGGGGAAGGGCCCGCTCTTGGAGGGGCCCTGTCCGAATACGCTGGCGATGTGGGGGGCGGTGTCACTAAGTGACCGCCTGGTGGGGTCTTGATGCTTGGCGTCATTGACCTCTCCGGGCCCCCTTTTTTCCATGGGATCCAGTCCCTTCAGGGGGTCTGGGTCTTCCTTCGCGCTCCGCTGCTACGGCCTTGCCACGGGGTTGAGTTTGCTCTTGACTCCGTGTTTTTGGGGGCAGTAACGAGGGTTGTTCCTTCCCTTCGTTCCCTGGTGGCATGCGGGTTGTGCGTGTGCGTAGTCGTGGGGTCAAGCCACGGTCTGCTCACCCTGTGCGTTGAGTTGCTCGAGTTCCTCTTCGCACGGTCGGATCCGTCTCCCTCTCGTCCTCCAATAGGGAGGGTATCCCTCCATTAGGGAGGGTCGGGGGGCTCGGTCCTCTCCGATCTGATGGTTGTGGGGGGCCTCAGCAGGGTACATTTGTCGAGCTTCTGGCTTCCGCTCAGCTCCTCTTGTGCAGAAGGACGCTGAGCGGAAACCAGAATGAAATAGAACGTAAGGTTATGTATATAACCAAGTTCTATGAATACTGGTGACGCTCAGCGTCAGGACGCCACTGCGGCCCTTGACCTCGCCTTGTGGTGAAAGTTTGGGAAGGAGGCGAGTAGGTGACCACACACCAGCTTATGAAGGTAAGCAGATAGGGGTGTGGCCAGACGGATGTCGGTATGTAAAGGTACATTGTGGAGTTTTTTATTCAGTGCTAGGTGTTATGTATTGGGTTGGGTTTGTCCCAGGGCGATCGCCGTACTCGCCCTGTATATGTACGTGGTGATTGCGCACCTGTGGTTGTCATGGTATTTACCTGCTATCAAGTATAAAGCCTCGTTACTGAGTACCTCCGTGTCTGTGATGATTCCTTGTTATATTACCAAGATCAGATATAACAAATTGGCGACGAGGACGACGGAACTGCGCGGCATCCTTGGTCGAAAGAAAAGTTGGACTTTGGAAACTAAGTGGAGGACATTTGGTTGCCATTAGCAACGTGTACCCTGAGCGGCTAACGGAGCTATGCGGCGGACTGGTAACGTTGATGTGTGTGTGAATGTCGGATCTAGACACAGACAGTGATAACAGTACGGACAAACAAGAAGTGCATGTCGTAACAAGAACAATGGCTGGAATATTGGGGAGTATCGGCCCCTTTGATGAGAGCGTGGAACAATGGAGTTCATATACGGAGAGATTTGATTTCTTTGTGCTTGCAAATGACATTAAAGACATTAAGATTGTGCCCACGTTTATGAGTGTGATTGGGGCAAGGACTTTCAACATTCTACGGAGTTTGGTACGACCGATAAAACCGGGGGAAATGACATATGCACAGATTGTTACTGCATTGACGGGACACTTTTCTCCTAAACCACTCCTGATAGCGGAACGGTTTCGGTTCCATAGGAGGAATCAAGAGGAGGGGGAAACTGTAACGATGTTTGTAGCAGCACTTAGGAAATTATCTGAACACTGTGAATTTAATGAGGTATTAAATGACACCATCAGGGATAGACTGGTGTGTGGACTGCAAAGTGAGGCAGCACAAAAAAGACTGTTAACAGAACATGGGCTCACCCTACAAAAGGCCATTGATGTCAGTGTGTCAATGGAATTGGCAGCCAGAGAGGCACAACAACTGAGTGAGTCTGCCAAAGTGCATCAGGTTTTTAATGTAAACCAAAGACAAATGTCAGGACAGGGCATGTGTTTTCGGTGTGGCAAGCCAGGGCATCAAGCGACGGAATGTTGGTGCAAGGAGTTAGAGTGCTGGGGCTGTGGCAAAAAGGGCCACATTGAGCGGGCATGCCGTAATAAGAGGAGCGAAGCACCGTCGCAGCACAGACAACCTAGGTTTCAAAAAGAGGCATTCAAACCTAGGACCAAGAAAGGCGTATACCAGGTGGAACACAAGGCTGTTAGTGACTCCTCTGACGAGGAGTATCCACTACACATACTAACTGTGGCGGGTGGGTCTAGTGGCTACTGGGTGTTACCTTCGCTAGAGGGGAAACCAGTGCGTATGGAGATAGACACCGGCGCGGCGGTGTCACTGGTGTCAGACAAAGTGTATCGACAAACACTGAAACACCTACCACTGCGGCCAGCCCGAGTGGTGCTGAAGACATATACCGGAGAAGCGGTGGCCCTAAAAGGGGTCACAGAGGTCAAAGTGGAGCTGAACGGACAGCACGCTAAACTACCACTCTATGTGGTGCATGGCGACTACCCCTCCTTACTGGGACGGGCGTGGATGGAGAAAATACAATTGGACTGGCCCGCGGTGCGACTGGTGACACAGGGGGACACAGGGTTACCCGCAGTTCTTAAGAAACATGCTGATGTTTTTAAAAAGGAGCTCGGAAGCATGAAGGACATTACGGTGAAGCTGAGAGTTAAACCAGGCAGCACACCTAAGTTCTTGAAAGCGCGGCCAGTGCCCTACGCCATCAGGCCCAAGGTGGAGGCGGAACTGGATGCTCTGGTGAAAAGTGGGGTGCTGGAGCCAGTTAGCGTCAGCGATTGGAGTACCCCCATCGTGCCCATTGTAAAAAAGGATGGGGAAATAAGGGTATGTGGTGATTTCAAGACTACGTTGAACCCAGTGCTGGAAGTGGAGAAATACCCCTTGCCTCTTATCGAGGACTTGTTCGCTGGCCTGTCTGGCGGCCAGAAATTTAGTAAAATTGACCTCCGCCATGCGTACCTGCAGATGCACGTGGATCAAGACTCCAGAGAGTTTCTGACGGTTAACACCCACAAGGGGTTGTTCAGGTACTGTCGGTTGGCATTCGGGATAACCTCAGACCCTGCTCTGTTCCAAAGGGCGATGGTTCAGATTTTGTGTGGGTTGCCCGGGGTACAATGCTACCTAGATGATATCCTGGTGACTGGGAAGGATGACAAAGACCATCTTCAGAACCTGGATGAGACCCTGCAGAGGCTGCAGGATTATGGACTGAGAGTCCACAAAGGGAAATGTGAATTTTTTCAGTCTTCCATCGAATACCTCGGCCATGTAATAGACGCTGCAGGGCTGCACAAGGCTCCTTCAAAGACTAAGGCCATTGTGGAGGCTCCTGCCCCCCAAAATGTGGCCCAACTCCGTTCATACTTGGGACTACTGAACTATTATGGACGATTCATGAAGGGTCTTTCGACAGCGCTGAAGCCGCTGCACCAACTGCTCTGTCGGGAGAAGCCATGGGCCTGGACTGAGGAGTGTCAGAAGGCTTTCGTAGCATCAAAAGAGACGCTGCTGAGGTCAGAGGCCTTAACGTACTTTGACCCGGCATTGCCGATACAGCTGGCCTGTGACGCATCCCCATACGGAGTAGGGGCGGTTATCTCCCATATCATGCTGGATGGGGTAGAGAAACCCATTGCTTTTGCGTCCAGAACACTGAACAAGGCTGAATCAAATTACGCTCAAATAGAGCGTGAAGCACTAAGCATCGTGTTCGGCATACGAAAATTTCACCAGTACCTGTTCGGGAGACGGTTCACACTCCTGACCGACCACAAGCCACTCACGACCATACTAGGTCCGCATGTGGGCATCCCACCGCTCGCAGCGAGCAGGATGCAGAGATGGGCATTGCTCTTGTCTGCCCATGACTATGCAATTAAATATCGGAAGTCAGAATTGCATGGTAACGCAGACGGCCTCTCCAGGCTACCATTACCCGTGTCAAAGCCAGGCCCGGGTCAGGTTGACATCTTTTATTTCAGTCAAGTGGAGAATGCACCAGTCACCGCGCAACAGGTGAGGAGGGCCACTAGGATTGACCCAGTGTTTTCACAAGTAATGGACTCCATCGTAAAGGGGGGGAGAATGAAGGACACACCCGAGCTCAAGCCTTTCATCTCTAGACAACATGAACTGTCGACTCAAGCTGGGTGCCTGCTCTGGGGAAGAAGAGTGGTCATCCCTCCTTCGCTGCGTAAGTCCATGCTACAACAACTTCATACGGGACACTGTGGCATGGTCCGTATGAAAGAGGTCGGACGTAGCTATTTTTGGTGGCCCGGGCTGGACAGCAACATCGAAAAAAAGGCTAAGACATGCCCCACCTGTCAGCGGGTCCGTAATGCACCCCAGCCGGCACCACTACACCCCTGGGAGTGGCCAAGTGAGCCATGGAAACGGCTACATGTTGATTTTGCTGGGCCGTACGAAGAGAAAATGTTCCTTGTGGCGGTAGACGCCCACAGCAAATGGCCCGAAGTGGCAATAATGAAATCCACAACGGCTGAGAGGACCATTGAGAAACTGGGGGAAATGTTTAGCCATTTCGGGTGTCCAGAACAACTGGTGAGTGACAATGGGCCCCAATTTATCTCTCAGGAGATGGACACTTTCTTAAAGGTCAACGGAGTTAAACACATTAGATCTGCACCCTACCACCCAGCAACTAATGGGTTAGCTGAGAGATTTGTGCAGACTTTGAAACACAGCCTAAAGGCGTCACAGGGACAAGGTAGTCTCCACCAACGCCTTCACAGTTTCCTCTTAACCTACCGAACACACGCAACCACCAAGGCATCCCCAGCAGAACTGCTCCTTAAGAGACCGCTGCGCACCAACCTGGATCTTCTCAGACCACCAGAGGAAGCAGAAATTGTGTGGCATGAACAGGATAAGCAAGTAAGAAGAAGAGCATTGAGAGCCAAGACCAGGGCTTTCAGTGCTGGTGACCACGTACTGGCACGGAACTACCATCGTGGACCGAAGTGGGTGCCCGCCACTGTAGTCCGACAGACAGGACCGCTGTCCTATACAGTACAGACAGACAGCGATCTGGTGTGGAAACGGCACACAGAGCAGTTATTGGGGAGTGTAGAGACCCCTAGGGAACCCCAATCCACCGCTGGAATTACAAAGCTGTTTTTGAATGACACTCCAACTATGCAGCCGGTGTCAATTGACTTACCTTCCCTGGAAGAGCCTACAGTGGCCTCACCCACCCAGGAGGGTGATGATGACGCCGACACCCCGGCACCAAAGTCCATGCCACCGACGCCACAAATGGACAGTGGTGACCGCCGATATCCAAGTTGGGAACGGCGGCCACCCATTCGTTTGGATCTATAGACTTACCTAAATGAAAGACTTATACAAAAAAAAAAAAAATGTAAAAAAAAAAAAAAAAAAAGTCTGTGTCCAAAATGGGAAAGGGGGAGAGTGGACTGTTAGATTTTTTGGAATGTTGTTGACCGGGCAAATGAAAAAGAAAAAAATATATATATATTATTATGATGTTGTATTGCCATGCGGGCTGTTGCAACTTAGGGGTACCATTATGCTAAGTGGGGAGGAGATGTTATGTATTGGGTTGGGTTTGTCCCAGGGCGATCGCCGTACTCGCCCTGTATATGTACGTGGTGATTGCGCACCTGTGGTTGTCATGGTATTTACCTGCTATCAAGTATAAAGCCTCGTTACTGAGTACCTCCGTGTCTGTGATGATTCCTTGTTATATTACCATGATCAGATATAACACTAGGCACAAAGTGAGGTTAGTGCAGAATGACGCTGAGCGTCACCAGTATTCATAGAACTTGGTTATATACATAACCTTACGTTAAAGAACATACCACTTCCAGAAGCGGTTTTGGTGAGTTTCATCAATATTGTGCTGTTTCATTGTCGAATGTATAAAATCGCTAGCTCAATGCTAATCGGATAACAACGTTATCTGCACGACATAAGGCACGTCGGCGAACTGTATGCTAGCTAATAATGTAGCTTCATCCTGAGTCATGCTAGCAAAGCTCCAAGCTCAATTTGGTTAAATGAAAACTAGAAAGAAACCATTTCAGAAGTACTTATAATTGTATTGATATGCTGTATGATAAGAACATGGTCTATATACATTTCGACTGCTTTTGAGAGTTTAATATGGAATGTGAGGAATGTTTCCATGTGCTAGTGCACTTTAGCCTAAATTAGCATAGTCAAATGGACGTTCCCATGAGGTGTGATATTGTAGCCTACTTTAGCTTAGCATAGTCAAAAGTAGCCCGATTGATTATTCATTCTAAAAGCAATGAAAAGATGATAAAGCAATGAAAGATGGTAAATAGCTTTTATTTTCTGAATGCCTGTTATGCAGGCCAGGCTTTCTATCACCCCGTTCCCACCCCCGGGAAGAGTTCCCAGGAGTCCCGACCGGCCACCACTCATCACGTGTGCCCACGTGGGACGAGGCAGTGTGCCGGACCGACACAAAATGGCGAGCCAACCCTAAGAACCTCAGATCTAGATCAGGGCTATACCCAGGAGCCTGATCTGTTACCCCCTGTTGCCTCAACAGTCTGGTAGGATTGTGAATTACCTTCCTCATTCCCAGTGAGGAATACACATACACGACATACAAATATATAGTACTGTTTAAGAGACAGAGATCATAAAAGCAAATATTATACATTCGAGTGGGAAGAAACTGTACATTGGAGGGGGTTGGGTGGGTGGGGTTTGGACATTTACCGGGCCAGTTTCGAATGGCAGCCTCCTGTAGGTGCTCTTTGAGAGTGGTTTTGAAGGAGGGTAGGGATTCACATTATTTTACGGCTGTGGGTCGGGCATTCCACATTGTTGTGGCATAATTGCAAAACGTATTTAGTCCCTTGTTTGAGCCGAATCTGGGTTGAACATGATTTGTCGAACTCCCTCTGGTGTTGTGGTCGTGGTATTCACTGACCTTTGGGAAGTATTTCGACATGTACATGGGAAAATGGGGGACCCTGATGTAAACAAGACAAACGTCTTTCTCAGGTCTGCATCCCCTTAACAATTGTGTGTATTGAGCCGTACTGTATTGTACCCATTCTGCAATCTGTTAAATAAAGTTTTCATTCATTCATTAGTGGTGTAGTGTACCTTGTAGACCAGGCCCATTGCAAGTTGCTGTACTCTGTCGTCTACTCTAAGCCATCCTAGGTCATACGAAAAAATTACCCTGACTTTGTTTACCTCAATGTCCTACTTTGTGCGTGCTGTGTGATAGAAAAACTGTTTGCTTTCCCGGTCCACCTCTCCCACCCAGGCCACCACCCAAATGTAAATGGTGAAAACACGTGACTGCACAGCATGTTGTAAATTTCAGTGACCTAGCCCTTGTTTGGAATGGAGCGTTCCCAAAACAAACGCCAGGAGTGAAAAACTGTACTTACTTACTTAGGCCTTTAAATTCCCAAAGGAACATAGGCCATCGACGAAGCTCCTCCATCCTCTTCGGTCTTGTGCCCTCCGCTCCAGATCTTGCCAGGACGCGTGTATCGCTTCCGCA
The DNA here is from genome assembly GCF_963971535.1 of Notolepis coatsorum. Lineage (NCBI taxonomy): Eukaryota > Metazoa > Chordata > Actinopteri > Aulopiformes > Paralepididae > Notolepis > Notolepis coatsorum. The sequence goes on from NC_140179.1 coordinate 38,450,929, forward strand.
ACGGAATTCGGTTTCCGGGTTCCTCTGATTGGCCGCGACCCCCACGTGACCCGCCCCCCTATCCACCGCTCTGCCGCTGCCGCGCGCGGCAGAGCGAGCGGCCGCGGACTCGCTCGCTTCCTCAATTTATACGCATGGAAGTATTGACTGAATGAATGAATGAATGAAAACTTTATTTAACAGATTGCAGAATGGGTACAATACAGTACGGCTCAATACACACAATTGTTAACCTGAGAAAGACGTTTGTCTTGTTTACATCAGGGTCCCCCATTTTCAATTCATATAGAACGCCTACGCCGTAACAAATCATTAAAAAAATATACCGTTAACTGGAATATGTTGTGCCTTTATACATATGTTGGATTATGTAATTGGTTTGTCATGACAAACAAATTAAAAAAATCGCGATTTACCCGCTGGCTACAACAACACACAGTGACTGCATGTAGTCACTGTGTGTTGATGTTGTTGTAGCCACCTCCTCCGCGGCAGGAATACTAAGCTCCCCCTTAAGCTCCAGGAGAGAGGGGAGAGGCTGAAAACCCGCAGTTCTTGCCCGCCTGATGGGAGCCGAATCCCCGCATCCGATTTGTCTGTTGAATACCCCCAAAACGCGGAGGTCCCGAATGCATGGAAGTATTGATTGCGCCGTAACAAATCATTAAAAAAAGATACCGTTAACTGGAATATGTTGTGCCTTTACACATATGTTGGATTATGTAATTGGTTTGTCATGACAAACAAATAAAATATCGCATCGCCGGCTGTCTCTGGCTTGCTCCAGCGGACACCAGAGCTCAGCCCGTGGCGAGAATGTGCTCTGGCTCTGACTACATGCAGTCACTGAGTGTTGTGTTGTTGTAGCCAGCGGGTAAATCGCGATTTTTTTAATTTGTTTGTCATGACAAACCAATTACATAATCAAACATATGTGTAAAGGCACAACATATTCCAGTTAACGGTATATTTTTTTAATGATTTGTTACGGCGTAGTCGTTCTATATGAATTGAAAATGGGGGACCCTGATGTAAACAAGACAAACGTCTTTCTCAGGTCTGCATCCCCTTAACAATTGTGTGTATTGAGCCGTACTGTATTGTACCCATTCTGCAATCTGTTAAATAAAGTTTTCATTCGTTCATTCATTCATTCATTCATTCATTCATTCATTCATTCATTCATTCATTCAGTCAATACTTCCATGCGTATAAATTGAGGAAGCGAGCGAGTCCGCGGCAGAACGGTGGATACGGGGGCGGGTCACGGGAGGTGTGACCTATCCACTTCCACTTCCACTTCCTCCTCCGGATTTGAATTTCGATTGTGTCCTGTTTGGTGAGTTCCCACAGGTTGGCGTTAGAGATGGTGTTGGGCCAGTATATTCCCAGGAGGCGTCTGAGGCACTGGTTGGTGAAGGTCTGTAGCTTATTGAGTATAGTCATGGTGGTTTTCCAGGATTCTGAGCCATATAGTAGAGTGGTCTTTACATTTGAGTTGAAGATCTGTAGCTTGGTCTTGAGTGCCTTCCAGATAATGTTTAGCATGTTGAATGTTGTCCTTGCCTTTCCAATCCTGGCTTGGACATCGTCTTCCGTACCCCCTTCCACAGAAATGATGGTTCCAAGGTAAGTGAAGCTGTTTACATCCTCTAATGGGTTTTGTTCCATGGTTATGGGTGTGTTGTTCTTGCTGTTGATACGCATTACTTTGGTTTTGGATGAGTTTATTTTGAGCCCGAGCAGAGCAGCAGTTTCTTCCAGTTTTCCCGATTTTTCCTGCATCTGTTGATGTGTGTGAGCCAGTAGTGCCAGGTCATCAGCGAAATCCAGATCTTCCAGCTGCTCTGTCAAGCTCCATTGTATGCCGGTTTTTCTGTTGCTGGTTGTTTCTTTCATCACCCAGTCTATGCAGAGGAGGAAAAGAAAGGGTGAGAGCAGGCACCCCTGCCGCACACCAGTCAGGACCTCGAAAGCTTCTGATATACATCCTTCATGGAGGACTTGACATCTCATCCCTTGGTAGGTGTTCCTTACGATGTTGATGGATCCCATAGTGGGCCATCAGTTTCCACAGCATTTCCCTAACCACGCTGTCAAAGGCTTTCTCAAAATCTATGAAATTCACATAGACAGAAGAGTTCCATTCAATAGACTGTTCAATGATAATCCTAAGGGTGGCGATTTGGTCTCCATAGGATCGGTTGTTCCTGAAGCCAGCCTGGTTTTCCCTCAGTTTCTCATCGACCCACTTCTGGAGCTTTTCCAGCAGGATGTGGTTGAGCACCTTCCCCGGTGGATTTCTTTTTGTCAAATCAGTTGTGCAATAGTCACTTTTGGTGAGTTGTTTCTATACAATTCAGTTATATGACATTTAGGTATGACACAGGACTACACAAGCATTTTTAGTATAGAAATGTGTCAACAGACTAAAGCAGGGAACCACAATATTTTGCATACGAATTATGCAGAATGTAATATCATAATTGTCTATTACTTTTCTTGCAATTGAGCCAATTTTCCTTAGGTACGGTTTTGAGGTGTGTGTTCAACAGAATGTAGTATCAAAAACACATTCACAAAAAGTATGGGTTACTGAATGCTGAACTGCACTGTTATAATCACTAAGCCAGACCTTACCTGTGTCCCTGTATCACTTGTCTCTGCTGCCCTTTGATAAAAAAACTTCCCTGTAACTGAGGGGTACAATTCCCTGACTGTATTACTAGATATGATACTTACTACCACTACCTTTGTACTTAATATTCGGCCACCCAGTACACGGCATAAATATATTATCATAAACACTCTCACGTAGATGAAACGGATCCAACACAAATGTACGAAGTCGAAGTATGCGTTTATTACTACACAGCAATGGTGTGTAGAGCAAGCACTTAATCACTTAATTACATTTATGAATTGAAATAGTATGCACTTTTATGGCAAAGAGTATTCGTCGGTATATCAATAGAGAATGTCCAATCTCTGATGGCGCAGGTGGTAAATATACGACCTGGAATAGTTAAGGAATAACAGCAATGATACTTTAATGATTATATACTGGATACACTAAGGGGGGGTTAATCCGGTCGCTTGTAAGCCGACAGGAGTAGGAGGGGGGGGGGTAGAATCCGGCTGCCTCGTCCGGCCAAGGGTATCCCAGGTGAACCCACTGTAGTGCCGTTCAATGCGCCGGCGATCCTTGGACCACAGATGAAAGCAGGTGGACTCTTTGTGGGCCGGCTCTCTCCGGTCCACGGGGGAGAGACGTGAAGCGACCTCGTCTTGCAGAGCGTCTCCTCACCTTGCGTCCTCTCCAGGGGGGGGGGGTTCCAACACACGGCAGTGTCGGGGGTCTTTATCCATGGAATAATCAAAGTATACAAAGCATAATCCGTGCCTGGGAAGGCGGGCTGTCGTCGGTAGAATAATCCGGTATACAGGTCCACTCGCTCGTCGGCTCTGGGGCTCCTCGGGTGCAGCTTCACATGGGGTCAACCACCCTGGGTAAGCAGCCAGTTCTCTGCCCGAAACGATGGGGTACTGACTACGGTAGTATTCTCACCGCACGAAGCACTATATATTAACAGACTATTATTAGCTTAATAGACTACGTCCAACTCGACGATATAGTGCCAAATATGACTATTCAAATATTAATATACACGATGTCTCAATACCGATGGTAGGCGAACTTGGCCTTACTCCCACACGTGGCGTCGCGGGGAGGCTTTACGTCTGACTCTATTGGAGGGTAAGAAACTGGACTGAAAAGAAAGTCCTACTTTAGTAGCGCAGTATATATACGCACTATGAACAAATAGTCCCATTAGTGGTGCGGTAGCCAGATTCCTACGCGGAACTAGGACTTGTTCGTACATGTGGAGCGGTACGTTTGAACTGGGTCTGAGGGGTATGGCAGCCTGGCACCAAGGTCTCGACCAATAGTAGAATGGAGACTATTATGGGATGTTCAGTAGGCTAGAATGGATATTCAATGCATATTGTACAAGGAATATACAAGGGATATCAGGGAATATTAGAGAATATACAAATACAATTAAATATATATATATAAATAAATATATATATTCGGTTTAATCTGGCCCTTCACAACAGCCACCCCCTGATTGGTCCCAGACCTAATCAGTTAAACAGAGACAGATTAATCGCGTTGTCTATTTACACATAAGGGTTTGCTGTAGGGGTCAGTCAACTTCACAAAGTCATAGGGTTGTAGGGTCATGGTCATCATCGATTGTGTCTGGGAGTCGAGGCAGTTCTATGAGCCTCGCCACGGGACGGGTGTCAGTGCGACCCTGGACGAGCACTTCAGCTGCTCGGACCTTGCCGTCGGCACCGGTGATCACTTTGCTTACGCGGCCGGCCGGCCACATAGCTCTGGGCAGTGATTGATCAATAATCATGACGACTGTTCCTTCTGTCAAATTGTCTCTCTCCTTTACCCACTTCTGGCGGGTCTGTAGAGACGGTAGGTAGTGCAGTAGGAAACTGTTCCAAAACTTGTCGGCTAATACTTGGCTGTACCTCCACATTCGTCGGCCGTTCGCTTCTTCAGGCCGGTACATTGTCTGGGGTAATGCAGGATCTAGCCGCCCCATCAGGAGTGTGTTGGGGGTAACTGGGTCGATGTCCGCCACATCACTGGAGACATATCCGAGGGGCTTCGAGTTAAGTACTCCCTCAATCTCCGTGAGGACTGTCATTAGGACTTCTTCCGCCACAGTCTGGGCCCCAAGTACTGCGTACAGGGCTGTCTTTATGGAGCGCACTTCTCGTTCCCAAGTGCCACCGAAGTGGGGTGCGTTTGGGGGGTTGAATTGGAAATCAACCTGTGCTGGAGCGAGGTGGGTCTTAAGTTCTGGGCCCATAGCTTGGAAGCTCTCTCTCAGCTCTCTTTCGCCGCCTTTGAAGTTTGTCCCATGATCGGACAATAGGGTAGACGGTCTTCCTTTCCGTGATGTGAATCTACGGAAGGCCATAAGGAATGAGTCCATGCTCATGGTCGGGAGAAGCTCGATGTGTATCGCTCTGGTGGTCATGCATTTGAATACAATACCCCACCGCTTCTCGGTTCCTCTTCCTTTCTTTATGTGCAGCGGGCCAAAGCAGTCCATACCCGTTGATTCGGAGGCGACATGGAGGAATGTCAGCCATCCTTGGTATGCTGGGCTGCGCGCGCCACTTGCGGCAGTCTAGACATGTTCGCTGGAAGCGTCGTACCGCCTCTCTTCCTTGTAGGATCCAGTAACGACGTCTGATTTCCGCGAAGACTCTTTCTGCTCCTGCGTGATGTACATCCTCATCGTATTTCTTTATAATCAGCTCTGTGACCTTGTGTCGGCTGTTCAATACGATCGGGTATTTAATGTCATCCGGTAGATTGGGGGCTCTGCGTAGGCGACCACCCACTCTGATGAGGGTATGAGTGTCGCTCTCGGGAGCCAGATGAATTAATCTGCTGTCGGATGGGACGGGCTTTCCTCCCTGTAGACAGGCCAATTCATCGGGGAACGAGTCTCTCTGGGCTCGCTGCAGTAGAAGCAATTCTGCTTCCTCGTAGTTAGCTGCTGACATATCAGCGGGGGACTTGCACTCCGGGTGGTACCGCAGGAATGTTCTTTGTTGTGCACTCTCTATGGACGTGCAATCGTCTATGTTAGGGTCGGTGGAGGCTACGGTGCTCAATCCACAGAACACAGACTTCTTATTTTCCACCTCCTCTGGACTTGCTTCCCTCGGGATAGGCATGGGCCACTGTCCTTCCGGGAGTCTTAGGAATGCGGGGCCGTCACTGTAGACATTGCGACGGGTGAGGTCATCCAGGGGCATCCCCCGGGTGATGACGTCAGCTGGGTTCTGTTTTGTATCAACGTAGCGCCACTCTGTTTCTCCGGTTAACTCTTCGGTTAAGTCTTGAATCTCGGTGACTCTGACTCCCACGAAGACTTTGTACTTGCATGAGTCCGATTTGATCCAGGCGAGTACCGTCGTGGAATCTGACCACAGGATTGTTCTAGACACCGGTATGGTGAGCTCACGTTGGATGAGCGTGGCTAGGTGCGCTCCGGCTAGGGCTGCGCAGAGCTCTAGACGTGGGATGGATTGTTGCTTGCGTGGGGCTATTCTCGAGCGGGCGAGGACAAATGCTGTGTAGATCTCTCCCCCCTGGTCTTGGGCCCGCAAGTAGGCTACTGATCCGTATGCGACCTCTGAGGCATCACTGAAGACGTGTAAGTCCATTTTACATGTCTCTGGCCTCACCGTGGGTGGGAAGTAGCTTCGGCGCATATTAACGCCTGGGAGTGAGTGGAGCTCCATCTCCCACTCTCTCCAGGTGGATGCAAGGTGTGCGGGAATGGGGTCGTCCCAGCCCTGGTCCTTGTCCCACAATGCTCGTACAATCATTTTTGCCCTGGTGGTGTACGGTAGAATACATCCTAGCGGGTCATATTGTCGGGCGAGTGTTGTGTACACACTCCGTCTGGTGGTCGGCGCCGCCGCCGGCCTTCCCTGCTCCGTAGTCAGGGGCTTGTGTCTGTAGTGAAGCGAATCTGTTTTGAATCGCCACACCAATCCCAGGGTCATCTCCTGGGCTTCTCCCGGGATTGTAGCCATCCAGGTCTCGCTGCTGGCTGCCTTGTCCTCGGAGGAGAGGCTGCGCAGTACTTGCGGATCGCTGCTGGCCCACTGCCTGAGATCAAAGCCGCCTTTGATCAATGAGGCGCAGAGTTTAATCAGGAGAGCCTCGGCTTCTTCTTGGGTTGAAAGGCTTTGTAGACAGTTGTCTACGTAGAAGCTGTTCTTTACGCTGTGTCGGACCTCTTCGTCCGCTGCTGGGTCCTCTGCTACATGTTTCTGTAGTGCAAATGTAGCACAGCAGGGGCTGCACGTCGTTCCGAAGGGGAGGACTTCCCATTGGTAGATCTCCTGGCTTCTCTCTCCATAGGAACCGTAACAGGGGCTTGTCCGCCTCTACTAATCTCACCTGCAGGAACATTCCTTTAATGTCCCCGCTGATGGCCACCTTTTCCTGGCGGAAGCGGAGTAGAACGCCGAGTAGGGAGGGGCCGAGTGTGGGACCGGGCAGTAACTCTTTATTTAGATTTTGGGATCCGATCTGGTAGCTGCAGTTAAATACTATGCGGTCTTTACCGTTGTGATGGACCTTGTGGTGGGGCACGTACCACGATTCAGTGGTCTGGTCAGCCTCTTTAATGTCCATCTTTGTGACGTGTCCCGCTGTGATGAGCTTCTCAATCTCAGCGCGGTATACACTCTCTTGGGCGGGGTTCTTGGCTAAGCGCCGCTCCGTGTTCAGCAGGTACCGTTCTGTGGCGTCTGTCTTGGCGTGGAAAGTAGGCATTCCTTCTCGCCGCAGGAGTGGCGTGGCGTATCTCAACACGCCGTTGACCGGGACTCTCTTGGTCCCTGTCTCGAGGAGGTGAATGGCGTAAATGTCATCTTTAGAGCGAATGTCTTTCTTTCCGTTCTTAAAGGGCATTTGTTCCAAGGTCCATAGCCGCTCTACGTGTTGCAGGAGTGCGGTTTCTCCCTCTTTGACTCGGGAGTGGAGACATCTAGTGGCTGTACTTCGGTTGAGAGATTTGGCGAGCGGGCCTTGGAGAGTCCATCCCAAACGGGTCTCGACTGCTGCAGGACAGCCTCGGGGTCCGGTATGAACCCGGTCTATCGGGACAATGAGGTCTGCATGGTCGGAGCCTATCAACAGGGTCGGCATAGCATTGTCTATGAGCGGGATCGGTAACTTGCGCAGATGTGCATATTTCTCCATCAGCTTGGCGACGGGGTATGTGTACCGCGACAGTCCTATTTCTTGGCTGGTGAAAGCGTCTGCAATCTGGTACCGTCGCTCAGGCTGGCCGCTTGCTGCGATAGAGAATGAGACATTCTCGCCCTTTATCGTCTTCAAATCTCGTCTTATTGTCCGAATTGTCATTTGGGTTTCGCTTCCCCGCAGCCCTAGCTGGGCCGCAGCGGAGGCGAGTAGCAGGGTCTTCTCTGACCCGTCATCGAGGACGGCGTAAGTGTCCAGGACTTTATTCTGGTAGCTTAGTGTCACACGCACTACTTTTAGGAGTACTCGGGCTCCACTGCTGCTGGCGGGATCGATGTACATGACGCTCGTTTTGCGGCTGGATGGTGCAGGTGAAGGGCGCCGTCTGTTACTGTCGTGAAGTATGTCCAGATGGGCTCCATCGCACTTGGTGCACCTTTTCTTTAAGCGGCATTCGGCTGCCATGTGTGAGCGCGCACAGCGAAAACAGCGCTTGTTGGACTTTATCCATTGACCTGCTTCCTCCGCGTTCAGCTTGGGGAAGGAGTCACATTGCGCTAGCCAGTGTTCTTTCTCACAGTAGGGGCACACTATCTTCCACTTCTCCGTTCTGGAGGGGGTACTGTGGCTCCTGCTGCTCGGTACTGACTCCGATTGGTGCATCACAGTCACCGATCTTCTTCCATCATTTAGTCGTCTGGTTCCTTCTCTGGAGCCAGGGGTGCTCCGTCCGAATGTATCTAGCCGTAGGCTGTTGACTTCTCTCGCCAGGAAGTCTGCTAGATCGAGGAGGTTTGGTTCGGGGCCATTCGGGTCTCTGTGGTCCCTCTGCCGCCTAAAGCGCTCCTGACGAGCGGGCGGCAGCTTCTCCAGAATCCTTTCCACATTTGAGTTGGCGTAAAGTTCATGCCTCCCCTTCTCTCTTTGCGCTCCCAACATCCCTACCAGGGACTGCACTCTGATGGACAGGTCGTCCAGTGCTCGATTGTCTATTGCTGGGGGTAAGCGGTCGATGTGTCGGATCTCCTGGATCACGTAATCCCATATGCGCCCATACCTCTGGTCCAATGCTACCAGCGCTGCTGTGTATGGGGTGGTGGAAGTCGCGTAGGCGAGCGCTATATTATGTGCGCGGGGTACCTTTAAGTGCTTCAGTAGGATGGCGTATTTGTGGCGTTCATCCAATACATCCACCAACATGGTCTCCAGACACATGCGGAGTTCTGTATACTGGGCCCGGTTCTCTTGGGTGAAGTCGGGTACCATAGGCGTGCCAATGTATGACGCTGACTGTGGATACATCGGCGAGCGTTGGGGGAGAGGCCTCCTAGGCGAGTCTCCTCCCGCTCCTTGGTATGGGCTGGTACCGGCAGTGTACCATGGCCCGCTTGTCCAGGTGCTGTTCCTCGGTGCGGGTCGTGCGTCGTGCTCACCCGTGTATAGAGTCGGGGGTCTGTAGCGCAGCTCCGCGGGAGTATAGCCTGGGCTGTACCGGACCTCCTGGTCCGGTAGAGTACTGTGCTGTCTTCGGGCGTGGTTTTCCTCCTCTTCCTCTTCGTCTTCAGTTAGGTCATCCAGTGCTTGTAGTCTCTGGTTTAGCCTCTCCACAGGATATGCTGCTCCTTCCCGGTTGCTAGGTCTCGCTTGGACCGGTGGGGGGAGGTGGTCTGTGGGGGATATAGACCTCGTCTGTTGGTCAAGTTCAGGGTTGTTTACTCGGCTAGGGGATGCCGCCCTGGAGGTGTGTCTAGACGAGTTCCTGGAGCCTCTGGCGGAGGGAGAGGGTGTTGTCCGTCTGATCAGCTGTTCTATTAGTTGCGACTGCTGTCTGTCGCGCGCTGCGTCCCGTTGAGCACCGGCTCGTTCTCGGGCCACATTCTCTTCCATCTGAATGCGTCTTATTTCTAGACGTATCTGCTCGTGTTCGCTTCGCTGCTGGATCTGCAGTCGGTCGCGTTCAGCAGCGGCGTTCAGGCTGATGAGGAAGGCCTGCTGTAGGGTCCTCTCTGCCTCGCTGGGAGAAGGCGGTTGCATAGGGGAGCCTTCCCTCGGGGTACTCCTTGCGGAGCCTTGGAGCTCTATCTCCACGGTGCTCTCCCCGTCTTCTTCCGTGCCGAGTTCTCTCTCGGTAGCGTTGTATTCCTCCCGGGACTCATCGGGGACTACTTCTTCAGTACTGGCGGGGTGTGAAGTCATGTCTGGTTCCCACTGGTCCCCACCGTGAACTTGGTCAGTTACATTAGAGCCCGTAGGGGCCTCTATGGTCGGGGTAGTCTGAGCGTTGGGGTTAGACATACTTTTACTTTCTAGTTTTACCGCGTTTACTGTTAGTAGAAGACTAGGTTGTTGACTGACAGCGTAAGCCTCTAAGTACTGAGGGAGCCGTCGTTCGCGCTGCGGGCGTTGGTTAGGAGGATCGTTTCGTGGAGTGTTCATCATAGGCCATTTCAATATTAATAACACTATATTAATATTACACTAATTACCCTCCGGCTCGAAGGACCAATTGTAACTGAGGGGTACAATTCCCTGACTGTATTACTAGATATGATACTTACTACCACTACCTTTGTACTTAATATTCGGCCACCCAGTACACGGCATAAATATATTATCATAAACACTCTCACGTAGATGAAACGGATCCAACACAAATGTACGAAGTCGAAGTATGCGTTTATTACTACACAGCAATGGTGTGTAGAGCAAGCACTTAATCACTTAATTACATTTATGAATTGAAATAGTATGCACTTTTATGGCAAAGAGTATTCGTCGGTATATCAATAGAGAATGTCCAATCTCTGATGGCGCAGGTGGTAAATATACGACCTGGAATAGTTAAGGAATAACAGCAATGATACTTTAATGATTATATACTGGATACACTAAGGGGGGGTTAATCCGGTCGCTTGTAAGCCGACAGGAGTAGGAGGGGGGGGGGTAGAATCCGGCTGCCTCGTCCGGCCAAGGGTATCCCAGGTGAACCCACTGTAGTGCCGTTCAATGCGCCGGCGATCCTTGGACCACAGATGAAAGCAGGTGGACTCTTTGTGGGCCGGCTCTCTCCGGTCCACGGGGGAGAGACGTGAAGCGACCTCGTCTTGCAGAGCGTCTCCTCACCTTGCGTCCTCTCCAGGGGGGGGGGGTTCCAACACACGGCAGTGTCGGGGGTCTTTATCCATGGAATAATCAAAGTATACAAAGCATAATCCGTGCCTGGGAAGGCGGGCTGTCGTCGGTAGAATAATCCGGTATACAGGTCCACTCGCTCGTCGGCTCTGGGGCTCCTCGGGTGCAGCTTCACATGGGGTCAACCACCCTGGGTAAGCAGCCAGTTCTCTGCCCGAAACGATGGGGTACTGACTACGGTAGTATTCTCACCGCACGAAGCACTATATATTAACAGACTATTATTAGCTTAATAGACTACGTCCAACTCGACGATATAGTGCCAAATATGACTATTCAAATATTAATATACACGATGTCTCAATACCGATGGTAGGCGAACTTGGCCTTACTCCCACACGTGGCGTCGCGGGGAGGCTTTACGTCTGTGACTCTATTGGAGGGTAAGAAACTGGACTGAAAAGAAAGTCCTACTTTAGTAGCGCAGTATATATACGCACTATGAACAAATAGTCCCATTAGTGGTGCGGTAGCCAGATTCCTACGCGGAACTAGGACTTGTTCGTACATGTGGAGCGGTACGTTTGAACTGGGTCTGAGGGGTATGGCAGCCTGGCACCAAGGTCTCGACCAATAGTAGAATGGAGACTATTATGGGATGTTCAGTAGGCTAGAATGGATATTCAATGCATATTGTACAAGGAATATACAAGGGATATCAGGGAATATTAGAGAATATACAAATACAATTAAATATATATATATAAATAAATATATATATTCGGTTTAATCTGGCCCTTCACAACATTCCCTATGTCCATTTTCCTTTTTTTTGGGCATATTTCAGTCACAGTAAAAGTCACCTAGTAAAAGTGAGATAATTGACAATATCAAAACATGCTAGGGCTGTACCGAATAGTTCGAAGCTTCGTTCATAATGTTGACATTCGAATTCTAAATCAACATAAAAAATTGTAAATAATTGGATGGATTATCCAAGGGGGGGGCCCGGGGGGGGGGAGCGAGCGAGAGCATATATGTATAGGGTATTAGATAGCAAGTATTAGGTGTATAGGCCTACCTTGTATATTACATTTATTTAAATGGTAATTTCATTGGATGTGCACTGTTAATTAATGCTTGTATATCTACTTTTATGTTGTCATGTTTATGTTTATGTGTTTGTTTAAAAAATAATAAAAAAAAGATATATAAAAAAAAAGAAAAATTGTATTTTTTTACATTTTTATTTGCCAAGGTATGGCGAGTGGCATACCTTGCCATACCAAATTGATGCCCCTGTCCCTCCCCCTCCACCCCCCCCCCCCTCAGGACCCCCTCTTGGACTATACATCCACTATTCCATTTAACATCGGAAATTACAAGTTCATATGCTTCCCTTTATCTTCTCCACCACAGCCAACCAGATTGCTATGCTGGCTTCATTAACACCTAAAATTCGTGCAGTAGATATCTCTAGATAAATCACATCCGTAAGACCTCCTCTTAAAGCCTTAATGGCTTTTCTGATTTCTGTCTTGGTGGGGGGGTTGCAGTTTATCTCCAACAGATTTGGGGCTGGTGGGATATCTGCTTCCAGTTGAGGAGGCTGCCTGTTGAGCAGATCTCTGAAGTGTTCAGTCCATATGTTCAACTGTTCTTCCTTGGTTGTGAGGAGTACGCCCTGTGGGTTTTTGATGTGTGCCTGTGTGTGTCTGAATTTGCCTGTGAGCTTTTTGGTAGTTAGGTATAGGTCCTTCAGGTTGTTCTTTCCCGCTGCTTCCTCTGCCTGTTGTGCTAAATCTTCAATGTATTTCTTCTTGTCTCTCCTTACACTTCTTTTCACTTCCTTGTTTGCTGCTGCATATTCTTTCTGTGCTACCGCCTTGGTGGCTCTGGTTTTACTTCTATTTACTGCCTCTTTTTTCTTCCTCCTCTCGATCACTTTTATGTCTGAATCCACGGATAGCCAGGGTTTGTTGGCTGTCTTCCTTCTCCCTACCACTTTCTCACATGTGTCTTTCCACATGGTTTTCAGACCCTTCTATATCTCCTCCACTTAATTTAAAGTTTCTATTTCTAACGCTTGATACCGGTTGTATAGTGCCACTTTGTAGAGTTCTGATGTACCTATATCCTGAAAAAGCTGTATGTTGAATTTGACCCTTCCTTCCCTGTGCTTCATGCATTTTAACTTCAGCTGGATCTTTGCTGTAAGGAGGTGGTGGTCAGATCCTGCGTCTGCTCCTCTTCTGACTCTGACATCCAGCAAAGAGTGCCTAAACTTTTGGCTTATGCAGATGTGGTCAATCTGGTTTTCTGTGGTGTGGTCAGGAGACACCCAGGTGGCTTTATGGATGTTCTTGTGTTGGAATACTGACCCACCGATGACCAAGTTGTTGTCTGCACAGGCTGCTGCGAACCTCTCTCCATTTGCATTCATGGTGCCTAGTCCTTCTCTACCCATTACTGGCTCAAAGCCATTGTTATTTCCCCCTATCTTAGCGTTCATGTCTCCCATCAAGATCATGATGTCCTTTCCTTTCCTGGAGAATGGTGTATAGTTGGTTGTAGAATTGATCCTTGGTTTCATCATCAGTGTCATTGGTGGGGGCGTAGCATTGTACCACTTGGAGGTTTATTTTCTTGTGTGTGGTTTGGAATTTGGCTGTGATGATCCGTGAGTTGATGGGTTCCCAGCTGATAAGGGCCCTCTGTGCTTCTTTGGACAGCATGAACGCTACTCCCTCAGTGTGCGGTGCAGAGTCATCTGGATGTCCTGAGTAGAGTATGGTCTCTCCACTCGCCAGCTTGACCTGCCCTGATTGGAGCCACCTGGTTCCCCCCAGACCAAGGAGAGATATCCCGTACCTCTTCATCTCCTCCGCAATCACTGCTGCCTTTCCTCCAGCATACATGGTCCTCACGTTCCATGTCGCTATGGTGGTGGGACGCCTTGAGGTCAGAAGCTTCATTGTATCTTTGTCCAGCATGGTTTCGATAAGGTTGCTGTACCTATTGTGATGGTTTCAGCTGTCCCTACTGGAGAACTGTAGCTGCAGAGTGGAGCGGGCGCCTCTGCTGTTGGCTGCCGGGTAGGGTCTGGTTCTGGAGCAGTGGGGTCAGCTGGAGTCAGCTGCATCTGCCTCCTGGTTCTGGAGCAGTGGGGTCAGCTGCATCTGCCTCCTGGTTCTGGAGCAGTGGGGTCAGCTGCATCTGCCTCCTGGTTCTGGAGTAGTGGGGTCAGCTGCATCTGTCTCCTGGTTCTGGAGCAGTGGGGTCAGCTGCATCTGCCTCCTGGTTCTGGAGCAGTGGGGTCAGCTGGGGTCAGCTGCATCTGCCTCCTGGTTCTGGAGCAGTGGGGTCAGCTGCATCTGCCTCCTGGTTCTGGAGCAGTGGGGTCAGCTGCATCTGCCTCCTGGTTCTGGAGCAGTGGGGTCAGCTGCATCTGCCTCCTGGTTCTGGAGCAGTGGGGTCAGCTGCATCTGCCTCCTGGTTCTGGAGCAGTGGGGTCAGCTGCATCTGCCTCCTGGTTCTGGAGCAGTAGGGCCGGCGGGCATGGATAGGCATCGAGATGGAGGAGTCCACCTTGAGAAACGACAAAGAAAGGATAGGTGGGAGAGAGACAGTTGTGAGTCTCTCACAACCAGCCATTTTTTCCTTCTTTCTCCCCTCTCTGCTTCCATTTCCCACGCTTAAAATCTTTTCACATTCACACACCGACGGCGAAGGCGACCATGCAAGGTGCCAACCTGCTCATCAGGAGCAATTTAGGGGTTAAATGTCTTGCTCAAAGACACTTCGACACGCTGCCAGAGAGGAGCGGCAATCAAACCGGGAAACCTTATAAAATCCCAGTTTTTTACAGTCCAATAAAATAGTTCTGGATTACTGTACCTTCTCTGTTTGGTATCCACAGTTTAAAACTTGACAGTCTTCCCTCCTGTTTGATACCCACTTTGACCCTTCGAACCTCCCTCTCAGGGCGCAGTTCTAGGCCTGGGTCCTACACAGTTTTAAAGCTTGACTGTCATGGTTCCTGCCTGTCAGTGCTCCTCCCTCTCTCTGTCTCTCTTTCCCCTTCTCCCACTCTGGTGCATTGACCTTATCCTGACCTGTGTTCTCATCCCCTCTCCTAGCCTGCACGGCGAAGACCTGGAGATACTGACCTGCCGGCTAAGACCTGGAGATACTGACCTGCTGGCTAAGACCTGGAGACACTGGCCTGGCTCACAACGAACTGCTCTGACCTATGCCCGGCTGACGACACCTGCTCCTGCTTTAACCGCGTCTGTCTGACTCTCCTGCCCCGTGTATACCCTGGACATTACGAGAAACAACATTGTGTACCTACCGACCCATGCCTGGACTTTAAATATACCCATATTGGGTTTTATCCAGTTCTGCCTACCGTCTCTCCTTGTCTACATTATGGGTTCAGTGACAAGTCTTTCTTGTTTGATACCCACACAGTTTAATACCTGACAGTTTTGAACCTGTAATAAAAAGTAATATACAGAGTAAAATAGTAGTGCAATAAAATTGTAGAGAATAGACAGTCTTGTCTCTTCTGTTCCTAAAATGTTTCAATATCCAACATTTTGACTTGTTTCTTCCCTCTCAGCTGATTTTTTTTTCTTCAGTATTTCAGGTTTGGATATTTACCGGGGCCAGTTTCTAATTGCAGCCACCCGTAGGTGCTCTTTGAGAGCGGTTTTGAAGGACAGCAAGGAGGTTTTGGCTGCCAGACCTAAGTAACCTGGATGCAGTTTGAGGGGAGAGGAGGTCCTAGGCCAGGCCGGAGTGGTTTATGGCCTGTAGACCAGCAGCATAATCTTGAAGTTTATCCACTGGTTTATTGGGAGCCAGTATTGTACAAAAAGGCACCCCCTCCTCACCATGGGCACACCTGATTGTAATCAAGGCCTTGCTGATAAACTAATGAACACCTGCATCAATCAACTCCAAACAAAAAAATAAGACAGAGCCACAATGTAAAGACTAAGCTTTGAGAGATGATATTAGTGCTGAATTATGGAGATGTATGAATAGTATTACTGAAATACAGACCGGTCAAAATGGACACACAGATGTGCTCCATAAATTTTAAATACAATAAAACGGCTGTTAGTGCCACATGAAGGAGCCTTCACTATGTGGTTGAGAGACCATAGAAGGAACAGAAGATACACAGCTACACTGTATGTTGTCAGGATGTATTGCTGAATAACCATGTCAATCCATATTAAGTGGCACACAGGGAAATGGCATCCAGAAAGTCTTCTACAAAGTTAGTACATATCCTACTCTTGAAGCTGCTGGACAGTATGACTACTACCATACTGTCTTTACACCTGTATCACTGTACATATTAATACTACAACTCTGTATATACTGTACATCTGATTAGCACTACACTCAGTTTATGATCATGTACATTGTATATTGCTGTTGCACTGCTACATTTGCACTCTGGTTGGATGCCAAACTTATTTTCATTGTACTGTGCTTGTGCTGTATGATGACAATACATTTAGAATCTAATCAAATCTTTCTACTCATACACTCCTTCGTCACCTCCCATCTGGACTACGCAAACTCAGTTCTTGCAGGGCTACCCAGCATTCTGCTGCTAGGGTTCTCACCCGCACCAAGTCCTGGCACCACATCACCCCCACCCACCTCCACTGGCTTCCAGTCAAGTCCTGCATCATTTTAAGATCCTCACCTAAAAATCCCTTCACTCCCTTGCCCCCCGGTACCTAGCTGAGCTCCTCCATCCCTACATCCCACCCCAGAGGCTGTGGTCCTCTGTCTCCTCTCCATCCCCACCACCAACCTGCGCACTGTCGGTCCCAGAGCCTTCTGTTGCCGCACCCACTCTCTGGAACTCCCTCCCTCGAAACATCCGCAATGCTACATCCCTGTACTCATTCAAATCTCAACTCAAATCTCACCTCTTTACCAAATTTATTTATGACTCTGCCTGATTTCCCTCTTTTCTTTTTTACTTAACACTTTGATTGCCTAAGGCTAAATTCATGATATACCATCCGTTGCCAGCTCTATTTAACATGGAGAAGTTCCCCTTCTTTGCAGGGCTATAACTTTTTAAATTCTATTGCTAGATTGCCATTATTAGGGCCCATTCAAGGTCCTATATGTATTGTTCGTTGTGTAGCAACGTTAAACTTTTTCATTCACATATTCATAGTAAAATATGGTCTAAAGTATAAGTATGTTTTCATCTCTTTCTGCAGCTTTCTCCAGAACGTGATTTATAGCCCCAAATGCATTATATTGATGATGAAATACAGTTTGATAGCGATCGGTGCCAGATAAAAAATGTCAAATGGACGTGCTTCTAGGAGTTTCTACGTATCATCTGATGATGACCGGATGGGCGGGGGATCGTTTATAATTCCGTGGGCAACGTTATACCATTCATCTAATGTGGGTCAAATGTTCATCATAGCAGTTAGTGTCGAACACGGTAATAATAAACGCTAAAACTCACCCCAGTCTCCGCGGGCCGTTGGGCGATCAGCGTGGAGAAGACAGTTTTCAATTATGGGATGTCGAAATACCGGATCTATTTCCAGGTTGTATAATAGTATATACGTCCAAATCATGTTGTTTATCGAGTTATTGGCAACGGATCGCTATGTATTGTGTCGAGATCGAGTCCCGGGACCTATAGAGAGTGCCCGGAAGTAATATGGACGATCACCACTTCATCCACATGACTTCCCGTTTGGCGCTTCTGCCGATCGGCCACCAGATGGCGCTCTTGAACCGCTAGAGGGTTGAGAGGAGGCCAGCACTGTGTCTCAGGGCTGCGGAGGAAAAATATGATTTCGATCACAGATTTTTGAAATATTGATATTAAAGACGAGTTAGGGCGTCCGCGGCAACTTTAGCATGGCTAGGAAAGACGCCTAAACATGTTTTCGGCACTTAAAGTGTTAATTGTTCCTCTGATATCCTTCCCCTTAGTCCCCCCCCCCCCCACTGTTAAGCACATTGGGTCTCATGAAAGGCGCTATATAAATCCAATAAATTATTATTATTACTTAAGTAGAATAATAGGGTAGCACTTATAATAACACCCTGTTATAATACATTTATAATGTATTTGTAGATAATGAACTAATCATGAACAAACCATTTATATACATTCATAAATGATTATTAAATCATTTATAACTATATTTGTATACCATTTACAAAGTTTTTATAATGCATTAGTGGATAATGAACTAATCATGAACAAACCATTTATACATTCATAAATGATTATTAAATCATTTATAACTATATTTGTATAACATTTACAGATTAGTTCTACATTATTTATAACTCATTATCAACATTGTTTGTACTTGATTTGTTCATTAAATAATGTTGTTTAATGTGTAGTAACACATTTGTAGATGCTTTGAAAAATGGATATGAAAAAACGACTATAGCCTACAGTATCTCCATATATTTTTCATGTTCAACAAATGATTTGTTAAGACATTCATAAAACATCTATAAATCATTTGCAGATGCTATCGTGGGGGCCAATCTGAAGTGAAGCCTATTCATCATTAACAAGTGTCTAATACAGTTAATTATTTGTTTACTTTTTCATCACGTTACAAATGTTGTAGGCAGCTAGTTATAAATGATTTAATAATCATTTATGAATGTATGTAAATGGTTTGTTCATGATTAGTTCATTATCTACAAATACCTTATAAATGTATTATAACAGGGTGTTATTATAAAGTGCTACCAGGTAGGACTTTATAATAACACCCTGTTATAATACATTTATAAGGTATTTGTAGATAATGAACTAATCATGAACAAACCATTTATATACATTCATAAATGATTATTAAATCGTTTATAACTATATTTGTATACCATTTACAAAGTATTTATAACACATTAGTGGATAATGAACTAATCATGAACAAACCATTTATATACATTCATAAATGATTATTAAATCATTTATAACTATATTTGTATAACATTTACAGATTAGTTCTACATTATTTATAACTTATTATCAACATTGTTTGTACTTGATTTGTTCATCATTAGATAATGTTGTTTAATGTGTAGTAACACATTTGTAGATGCTTTGAAAAATGGATATGAAAAAACGACTATACAGTATCTCCATTTATTTTTCATGTTCAACAAATGATTTGTTAAGACATTCATAAAACATCTATAAATCATTTGCAGATGCTATCATGGGGGCCAATCTGAAGTGAAGCCTATTCATCATTAACAAGTGTCTAATACAGTTAATTATTTGTTTACTTTTTCATCACATGTTACAAATGTTGTAGGCAGCTTTCGGATACACCCTTCTTTGTGACATCAAACAGTGACAGAATTAGGACTAAAGATAAATGCAATTTTATTAACATATAAAATACATGTGCATGACATATAGTGTAACATGGGGGGGGCACTAGGACCCAGGAGCACCGTGGCCAGGTATTGAAGAGTATCTAGAGAGGAAGTCTCACGCGAGCGAGACTTGACGTCACGTGTGTTGTGTTGCCGTCTGTTACACTATATGTCATGCACATGTATTTTAAAAAGCCAATATCGAACATCCCTAATCTGAATCATAATCATAATAAACCATCAACTCAATACTTTTCTAACTACGTATTCTATGTTGAACCATAGCAGCATCTCACCAGTCTGGTTTCAGAGCTAACCATAGCAACATCTCTGCAACATCTTTAACTTTAAATTATATTGTGACTATACTCTGTCCGACTTGTAAAAAGCCTTTGATACAGTTGATCATTCCCTGCTTTTACATAGACTGTTACATATTGGATGTGACCCTAATGCTTATAGATTATTCCATAACTACCTCTCTGATATACAGCAGTGTGTGAAAGAGGGTAATGTTCCATCTGCATTTTAAACCAATAACAAAAGGTATCCCTCAAGGTGCAATCTTAGGACCAGTCATTTTTACAATTTATATCAATGCTATCTATGGTTTGTTCTTTAAATACCTGTAATGTCCATCTGTACGCAGATGACACCATCTTGTATTGTTGGTCTGACTCCATACAATTGGCTGTAGAAAATCCACAACTTTCCTTTAATGTTCTTCAAGAGTCACTCAAACTTGTGTTAGATGCTGATAAAACAAAATATATGCTATATAAGAGCTAAGAAAATGTAATATAGCAACATAACTTAAAATTAGCACTTTATTCAGTACAGCTGTCCTACATTATAAATATTTCTAGGCATCTGGATTGATGATGAATTCACTTTTAAAGTTCATGTTGATAATCTAAATATAACCTGCTTTCCCATGTTTAGTAGAAAAATAATTGTTGAAACTGTATTACCATCTGTCTTGGATTATATTGTAATATGTAGACATGCTGCTGTTGTTACCACCCTTAAGACCTTATACTGTATTCTATATATCACTCACTATATCACTCACTATATTAACAGACATCACAGCTCTATGGTCTCTCTCCTGTATGAGTCTTCATATGTGCCTTTAGGTTTGAGGCTTGAATATATCTTTTCCCACAAACACTGCAGCTGTATGGTCTCTCTCCAGTATGAGTCATCATATGTGCCTTTAGGTTTGAGGCTTGAATATATCTTTTCCCACAAATACTGCAGCTGTATGGCCTCTCTCCAGTATGAGTCATCATATGTGCCTTTAGGTTCGGGGCTGCAAATCTCTTTCCACAAACACTGCAGCTGTACGGTCTCTCTCCTGTGTGGATATTCATGTGGACGGCCAGACCTGATTCAAACCTGAAATCCTTTTTACAAAGACTACAGCCATATCGTTTCTGTCCTGTGTGGATTCTCATGTGGACAGCTTTCTCATATGGAAAGTCACTGGTTGGTTCTGATAATCCACAGCCCTCAGCTTCTGTGTCCATCTGTCCAGTGGAGGTGCTGGGTACAGGCTCTCCCTCTCTGCTTTCTACAGTCTGGTAAAGATGTGGGGACCGACTCTGGTGTTGATCATGGCTTCTCACACAGGTTACAGTGAAAAAGTCTTTGGCATCAGTGTCCTTCAACCATTGAAGCTCCTCTCTCTCCTGACTGGTCCAGTCTTCCTCCTGTTCCTCTTTAATCAGTGGAGGCTCTGGGTCCTCCTGGCCCAGATTGGGGCTCCTCTCCTCCTGGCTCAGACTGGGGCTCCTCTCCTCCTGGCTCAGACTGGGGCTCCTCTCCTCTTGGCCCAGACTGGGGCTCCTCTCCTGCTGCTCAGGGGGAACCTCCTCTTTACAGAGCTGTGGGGGGTCTGGAGGGAAGAACAGAGAACAGATACTTAAACAGATTTCAAGTATAACCTTCTGTACTTTTATTTTGAAGGCCTTAGGGGGAAACTGTCAACAAGAGTTCTCCTGGCTAGTTTCTGATAAATTGACAGTGCAGAATAAATTGTATTGGTAGGTGAAGGAAAGTATACACACATATATAGAGCGTGAAATTGAAAGTGAAAATGAGGATACAAACTAATTAATAGACTAATAAAGATTTGAATTATTCCAGCCAACGGACAACAGAAGAGTTGTATCTTGTAGGGCCGTCTGTCACTTCTTCAAATCCACTATCAATGTTAACGTTAAAATGTAAACATTTTTGAAGATCCCCTCCACCCTTAAAATGTTCTATAATGAATAGCAATTTGTATAAATGTTTTTCTTTTTCCCAACAACTTGTTCAATAAACTACTGAAAATTTCTTAGCAGCGTCTCTACACCTTTACCCTCATTGAGATGCAAGGTTTTTTGTGAGTTTTTCCTTACCTTCACTGGGGTATGTCTGGGAGTGTTGTATTTATTTATTTTACATTTAAAAAACAAATGTATTAAAAAAAAAGTATAAAAAAAAAACATACATAAATGTGTACACGTTTTGTACATAAAACTATGAAACTTTTGTAACCTTTGCTAAATGATATAATGAATTATGTTTCTTTATTGTATTTTTTTGTGTGTAAATAATGTAATGTAAAAAAGGGTAGGCAATTATAAGGCTCGGCTTCAGCCTACACCTTTTCGGTCATTTAATTTTTTTCGTTTCTACTACTATGATTTGTAAAACAATAAAAAAAGACCGAAATAAAATCATTCATTTAGGGGTGTAACAATGCGACCTCACAACGATTAAATTCGATTACGATTATTCAGGCAACGATTCAATGCATCATGAAATCTCTTCATTTGACCACGATTCAATTCGATTTGATAAATTGTTAATTCCCCCCAAAAAAAATTTATACACAAATGTGGCTGGGAGAACTGATTCACTCAGCATGAATGGACTATAGGTCAATAAAAACAATAATTTTTTTTTTAATATTTCGATTCATTTAGATTATAATCGATTCTAACATTTTCAAATCGATGCAGTTGAATCGTCACATTAGAATCGATGCATTTCGATGCATTGGTACAACCCTAATTCATTAATTAATTTATTTTGGATTTCGTGGTTGGTTTTTTGTTCTTGATTTATTGTGATGTTTCTTCTTGACGTGTTTAAAAGAAGACTTGTGCAGCCCATGGGGACATTAACTTGTGATTGTGGGCTTTACAAATACAATTTATTTGATTTAATCTAGAAATATTTTACCATGAGAGGTGATCTCTATTACTTAACTTTATTTGTTTATTTGGACGGGACAATGCTAAATTAATTAACACAGTGAACATGAAGCAGATACAGTCACCTGGAACATGGCGAGTGTGTAAAAAATGCCAGATTTAGCACAAGGCTAATTTCCATCCGTTGTCTCCAAACATAAAGACAGGATATATAAAACAGTAAAAAATGTACAAATAAGTAGCAGCAATACACTAGAAAATACATAGCAGCAATACACTAAAATACTAGTGGCTAGAGACATATCACATGTGGTCACATGACTGGTTGGTCTTCAGATTTTTTTTTGTTGACCTCTAAAAGTAGGTCACGAGTGGGGCTTTCCCTTAGGGAAACGGGGAGACTGTTCCACGTTTTGGCTGCCTTTTATAGACAGGACATTTTGGCCAAACGTGGTCAGTCTACGTTGGACCATGCAGTCACCTCTGGTGTCTGACCTGGTGCCAAGTCCAATGGTTATTTTCTTTTATATATGAATTCCTGTACAGGAGGGGGAGCTAGTCCATGTAGGCATTAGATAAAACAAGCACTTTTTAAGACTTTGACATTTTCAAAGTTCAAAGAGCGATGTTCTTCCATGGTGCAGTGGTATGCCAATGGTTTTCTAGCAAATACCTTGATGGCTCTATGAAAAAGCTGTTCAATGGGTTTTATGACAGTGGCACCTGCAAACAACCAGTTTGTGAAGCAGTATTCAATGTGAGAGAATATCATGCAATGAAGATATGTTTTTGCAGCATCAACATTAGTGACATCACACATGCAATGCAGATTGTAGGGAAGTACAGACGCTCTGGTGACAAGTTCTGCACAAGCAATCTGTATAATCAAAAGGCATGCCGCCAAGAGGAGTTAACCATCAAATCTTTTTAAAAAGAAAAATAAATTTGAGTGGAGGTGACCTCTCTCTCTCAATAACAGTAACAGAAACAAACAAACATGAAGGAGGATTTTCAAGGATCCACATGTGGTTGTAAAGGTTGTGGGGGAGAAAGGTGTCGCTGTGCGTTCGGTCATAATTACTAGAAGGATGTAATTATTTACTGTGTCTCAAAGTGTCAGAGAGATAAATGTGAAACATTAATTAATTTTATTACAGCTTTGTGACTTTTCCTCCAATAAAGGGAGTGATAAGTGATAAAACACTGAGGGGTTTCAGAGCGTTTAGGTGTGTTTTGGTATTTTGTGTAGAGGATTAGTGTGATATTGAGCGAGACCATATGAAAAGATGGTTAGATGATTTTGTTGTCGGGATTATGGTGATGTTGTTGTCACGATTATGGTGTTGTGGTTGTCTGGATTATGGCCATGTTGTTGTCAGGATTATAGTCATGTTGTTGTCAGGATTATAGTCATGTTGTTGTCAGGATTATAGTCATGTTGTTGTCAGGATTATAGTCATGTTGTTGTCTGCATTATGGCCATGTTGTTGTCAGGTACCCATGTACATGTCAAAATACTTCCCAAAGGTCAGTGAATACCACGATCACAACACCAGAGGGAGCTCCACAAATCATGTTAAACCCAGATTCGGCTCAAACAAGGGACTAAACACGTTTCGCAATTATGCCACATCAATGTGGAACGCCCTACCCAAAGTTGTAAAGGAATGTGAATCACTACCCACTTTCAAAAACACTCTCAAAGAACACCTACGGGAGACTGCAATTCGAAACTGGCCCCTACAAATGTCCTAACCCAGTTGTACAGTAAAGACCAAGTATGGCTTTGTCAGTATTCCAATGTACAGTGTACAGTGCCCCCCCCTACCCTACCCAACCCCCCCCCCCCACCTCCAATGTACAGCCCCACCCACCCACCCAACCCCACCCACCTACCCAACCTCCTCCAATGTACAGTTTCTATGTCAAATGTATGTCAGTATTCCAATGTACAGTGTCCCCCCCCTACCCAACACCCCCCACCTCCAATGTACAGCCCCACCCACCCAACCCCACCCCACCTATGCAACCTCCTCCAATGTACAGTTTCTATGTCAAATGTATATACACTTTTTCTGGACACTTTTTGTATCACAAACAGTACTGTATTTGCAAATCTGGTATGTCATAAATGTATAGATGTAGCAGTACTGTCTATCTGTATGTCGTGTGTGTCATATGATGAATTGAAAATGGGGGACCCTGATGTAAACAAGACGAAAGTCTTTCTCTGGTCTGCATCCCCTTAACAATTGTATGTATTGAGCTGTTTTGTGTACTGTACCCATTCTGCAATCTGTTAATAAACTTTTCAATCAATCAATCAATCAATCAATGTTGTTGTCAGGATTATGGTCATGTTGTTGTCAGGATTATGGTCATGGTGTTGCCAGGATTATGGTCATGACGTTGTTGTCGGGATTATGGCCATGTTGACAGGATTATGGTCATGTTGTTGTCAGGATTATGGTCATTAGGGGTGGGAATCGCCAGAGACCTCACGATACGATACTATCGCGATACTTGCGTCATGATACGATACTATCGCGATACTTGCGTCATGATACGATAGTATCGCGATACGCTTTTTTTTCTTTGGATCAAATTTCATTTATTACCTTTTTTTTGCAAAGTAAAACTGTCAACATGTTTTATCTAATAAAATAAAGTTCAGTCTGTTCATCTCACTTCAATCATTTTTATTGCAGAACATGGTATTTTCTCAAGCAGATTACACTGTAATCTGTGTTGCATGTACCTGACAAACTGAATTTTTGTTTGTATTACAGTCATATTCCAACATAACTGAATGCACATGTGTGTGTGTGGACTACTGTACTATTACAGGTATTGAAATGAACAATGCAACTTCCTTATACAAAATGTGTATATATTTTTTTTATGAATAATTAAATATCGATACTTGGCGTCCCTGTATCGATACAGTATCGCCACGCAAAGTATCGCAATACTACTACGTATTGATTTTTTCCCCCACCCCTAATGGTCATGTTGTTGTCAGGATTATGGTCACGTTGACAGGATTATGGTCATGTTGTTGTCAGGATTATGGTAATGTTGTTGTGAGGTGATGTTGTTTTGGAATCAAAAGATGTGTGAGGTGGGAGGAAGATGACTGTAATGTGATCACCCCTACCTCTATCCCAGCCGGGGTAGAGATAAAGCTAATCCCTAAAAGGCGGCACGGTGGTGTAGTGGTTAACACTGTCGCCTCACAGCTAGAAGGTACAGGGTTCGATTCCAGTTATTAAAAACACCATACGGTCCCTTCCCATCATACTGAAAGGACATGTGTGTGTGTGTGTGTGAGTATAGGTAGGAGTGTTTAAAACTCCTTGACACTGTTGCACCGGCCTTCCTTGCTTTGACACGACTGCTTAGGGGAAACGGTATACCATTCCTTCATAAACAGTCCTCCTGACGCACCTTTGGTAAGACAGGACCTGCCGCTAATAGGGTCAGGCATATCTTTTGCTATTATGATATTATGATGTGTAGCGCCAGAATCGACAACAAAGGTGACAGGTCTGCCACCTATGAAAATGTCTATCGTCCACAGTCCAAAAAAATCGTTGACGAGAAATTGTTGCGTCGATTAGTCATTAAAAAAATTAAAATAAAATAAAACTTTATTTAATTTATTTTTTTTGTGCACTACCTATCTTTGTGAGAGTGGCTTCTCAGGGTTCCAGACAACATCATAACATGATGATCCCATAGCAAATTTTGGACATTGAAAACATTGTTCCCCTGCAGGAGATGATGATCAGACTAGACACACAATACATTACACACGCACTCCTCTCACTCACACACAGCGATCAGAGTAAGACACACACATACACACTCCTCTCACTCACACACAGCAATCAGAGTAAGACACACACACATACACACTCCTCTCACTCACACACAGCGATCAGAGTAAGACACACACACATTCACACTCCTCTCTCTCACACACATCAATCAGAGTAAGACACACACACATTCACACTCCTCTCACTCACACACAGCGATCAGAGTAAGACACATACACAAATTACACAGTACACACCTCTCACTCACACAGCGATCAGAGTAAGACACACACACAAATTACACAGTACACACACTCCTCTCACTCACACAGCGATCAGAGTAAGACAATACACACATACACACACGGACTCCTCTCACACACAGCAAACAAAATACCTAGAAGTCTGTCTGATCTGACTCATCCCCCTCTCCCCTTACAGCTGTTCCACGTCACCCTCCTGGTCCTGGACCAAGTTACAGCCCCATCAGCCGCGGTGCTGGGGGCAGATGCTGCTAGTTATTTTTCTTTTTTATTATTATTTTTTTAGTTATTTAAAGTACACTTCCACTTTAATTTGTATTATTTAATTTATTTATCTTGTTATGAGTGATTGCTGTATTGTTCTTCAAATACATTTTCATTTAAAGTGGCTTAAGATCCAAATTCAAATGTTTCATGAGTCATTATTTTAATTTGCTATGGGATCATCATGTTATGATGTTGTTGTTTGGTCCTGACAAGAGTCTCAAAGTCTGGGGTGATGGTAAACAAGCAACTCTGAGGTCATGCTCAATGTCCAATCTGTTCCTCTGCTCTGTCTTCAGCTGGACCAGAGCTGAGAAGCCACTTTCACAAAGATAGGTAGTTTAAAAAAAAAAAAAAAAGGAGAATTATATCCCTTTTTTTTGTTTACATAATTGGTTTTCGATTAGTCGACTAATCGAAAAAATTATCGACAGATTAGTCGACTACCAAATTAGTCATTAGTTGCAGCTCTAGTTACAACCTCAGTCACTGTGCTGTCCTATACCCCCTGCTGTTTGTTTGTTATTTTAACTTCACTGTTTTTTATACTTCCAGTTGTTTGTTTTATTTTTTAACCTAGACTTTTAACTGCCTTGCTGTGTTATTTTTCTACGATCTGTAAGGTGACCTTGGGTGTCGTGAAAGGCGCCACCAAATATAATGTATTATTATTATTATTATTATTATTTACTTTAACCAAAACTCGGGAGTCTAGTGCAAAACTGGTCCTCACTGTATGATTTGTCTGTGTGTGTATGTGTGCGTGTGCATGTGTGTGTGTGTGTGTATTAGGGCTGCAATGATTAGTCGACATAATTGACGACGTCGATCATAAAAACTCGTCGACGTCGAATTTTTGCGTCGATGCGTCGTATTAAATTTTTATTTTTTCTTTGCACTACCTATCTTTGTGAAAGTGGCTTCTCAGCTCTGGTCCAGCTGAAGACAAAGCAGAGGAACAGATTGGACATTGAGCATGACCTCAGAGTTGCTTTGTCTACCATCACCCCAGACTTTGAGACTCTTGTCAGGAGCAAACAACATCCCCAGTTATCCCATTAGTTCCCTGGGATGTTAAGCTAAGAAGTTCAAGTTCAAGTTCAAGTTCTTTAATAGTTGTCATACAGAAGTACAGAATACTTTCATACAAAATGCTTCTTACTGTTACGCTCCAGAGACTGTGCTAGACAAGATAGTATCAAATAACATAATAACATAATATAGCATGAATTTAGAAGAAGAAAATGAGGTCACAGTGTTCGGTATAGACATATGTACAATGTTCTGAGTTACCATATAATATACAATACACAATACTATGCAGTGTACTAATGTACAGTACTATCTAGTGCAAAGCAGAAATGGGATGAGGTACAATTTTAGGTACAATTTACAGTAAGGTGTACGAGTTGTAGTGCAATCCTTCATCCATAAATATAAAGTGTGGGGAGTGGGTGCTACAGTGTGTTTGTTTAAAGTGGGTGTGTGCTATAAGTGTGTGGAGTGGGTGCTACAGTGTGTTTGTTTAAAGTGAGTGTGTGCGTGTGGATGTGTGTGCTATGTGCGTTTGGTGGTTGTTGTTGTGTAGTGTTCATTCATTGTTCGTTTAGCAGCCTGATGGCCTGGGGATAGAAGCTTCTTCTGAGTCTTTCTGTGCTCGCCTTGAGACTCCTGTATCGCTTGCCTGACCGCAGCAGTTCAAAGAGGCAGTTGTTCGGGTGACTGGAGTCTTTAATGATTCTCTTAGCCTTGCCCTTGCAACGCTTGTAGTAAATGTTCTGGAGGGTGGGGAGCCCCCCTCCAATTGTGCGTTCGGCTGAACGTGTCACTCTTTGTAGTCTGCTTTGGTCTTGTGCAGTGCTATTCCCAAACCAGGAGGTGATGTTGCCGGTCAAGATGCTCTCTATTGTACATGAGTAGAAGTTCTTAAGGATCTTCTGGCTGACTTGGAACTTCCTTAGGCGCCTGAGGAAGTAGAGGCGTTGTCGTGCCTTCTTCACAACACTGTTAATGTGTGTGGTCCATGTCAAGTCCTCGGATATGTAGGCTCCGAGGTACTTAAAGCTGTTGACTCTCTCAACCGGTGCCCCGTCGATGCTGAGGGGGCTGTAGTCCTTGACCCCCGACCTCCTGAAGTCCACAATCATCTCCTTTGTTTTGCTGACGTTCAGGGAGAGGCTGTTTTCCTGGCACCATCCCGCCAGGACCTTGACCTCTTCCAGGTAGGCCCTCTCGTCGTTGGCAGAGATCAGGCCCACCACCACTGTGTCGTCAGCAAATTTGACGATTGTATTGCTACTCCGCTGAGCCACACAGTCGTGTGTGTACAGGGAGTAGAGGAGGGGACTCAGAACACAGCCCTGGGGGGCCCCTATGTTGAGGGTGATGGATGAGGAGGTGCAGTTGCCTGCTCTCACCACCTGGGGTCTGCCAGTCAGGAAGTCCAAGACCCACTGGCAGAGGTCATAGCCCAAGCCCAGGTCCCTGAGCTTGGCTATGAGTATGGAGGGGACTATGGTATTGAATGCCGAGCTGTAGTCGATGAATAGCATTCTCACATAGTTCCCCTGCCTCTTGTCCAGGTGTGATGCTGCTGTGTGCAGCACATGGGATATGGCGTCCTCCGTGGACCTGTTGGGGCGGTATGCAAATTGCGGGGGGTCCATGTTGATGGGGAGGGAGGAGCAGATGTAGCCCTTTACTAGCTTCTCAAAGCACTTCATGGCTATGGAGGTGAGAGCTACAGGGCGGTAGTCGTTGAGGCAAGCAGGCTTGGATTTTTTGGGTACAGGGATAATAGTGGACTTCTTCAGGCAGGTGGGGATGACAGCCTGTTCTAAGGACAGGTTAAATATGTCAGTGAATACTGGGGCCAGTTGGTCGGCACAGACTTTTAGGACGCGGCCGGGGATGCCGTCTGGACCTGCTGCCTTCCTGATATTCACTTTTTTAAAGGTCCGCCTCACCTCATGCTCTGTTACCCTGAACACTGCGCCTCCATCAGCAGCCGACCCCCCCCCCCCCCCATTGCCGAGGCTTGTGAGCTGGTGTTGTTATTACCAGCATCAAACCTCGCATAGAAGGTATTGAGGTCATTTGCTAAGGAGATGTCACTGTTCAGTTTGAGGGAGGCGCCTTTGTAGTCTGTCATCGTTTTGAGCCCCTGCCACATAGCTCTAGAGTCAGCTTGTTCAAACTGGAGTTCAATTTTATCCCTGTAGCGTTTGGCCTCTGACACTGTCCTCCTTACGTTGTATCGCGCCACCTTGTGGTCATTCATGTTGCCTGCCTCTAGGCCGTCGTTGTATGCTTTGGTGCGCTCTCTCAGAGCTTCACGGACGGATTTGTCTACCCAGGGTTTTTGATTTGGGTAAACTTTCATTTTGGTAGTGGGGATTGTTTCTTTCACCCTAGTACAAACATAGTCCAGCACTGTCTCCGTGTAGACATTAATGTTATCTGTGTCGCGGAACACGTTCCAGTCTGTGTGGTGAAACACTGACCGGATCGTCTCCTCTGACGTCACATCCCATTTCTGTACCTCTCGCGAGACTACGGGAGTACTTTTAATTCTCTGTCTGTACTTTGGTGAAAGAAAGATGGATGCGTGATCTGACTTACCAAAGCCACTATCAGAATGAGCCTTGTAGCCACCTTTAAATTGCGTGTAACAGTGATCTAGGATGTTACCGCCTCTGGTGTTGCAAGTCACATGCTGATAGAAGTCAGGCAATACCTTTCTCAGATTGGCGCTATTGAAATCTCCCAGAACTAAATTGTTGCTGGCTTGCAGTGGAATATACACTCCGACCAGGACGATCGCCGTTAACTCCCTCGGGAGGAAGAAAGGACGACACTTGATGGTTATATATTCCAGTTCTGGGGAGCAGTGGTTGGATAATTCCTTCACGTTAGTTGTATCGCTCCAATTTTTGTTAAACATGAAGGCAATACCTCCTCCACGTTGTTTACCGGACTCTGCTGATGTCCGATCCTTGCGATGGATAAAGAAGTGATCAGCCGGTTGAATTGCGTGGTCTGGGACGTCCGGCGTCAACCACGTCTCGGTGAAGCAGAGGACGTTGCAGTCCCTAACGTCTCTTTGATATTGAATCCTTGCTCGGATGTCATCCAGTTTATTGTCAATTGATTGTACATTGGCTAGCAATATACTGGGCAGTGGTGTACGGTGGCGTCTGGATCTCAGCCTGTTACGGATCCCAGCCCTCTTCCCTCGCCGTCTGGTTCCTCTGTTCCTGGGGTCTAGGAACAAAGGATCTGGTCCTGATCTCCGGAGAATTTCTTCAGGCCATTGATGCGGTTCGGAAAGCTGATCCAGTGAGTAATCCAGTTGGTAAGTTTCCCGTAATCCAATGTCTATGAGTGACTGACGGTCATATACATTAAATGCACCAACAGTTGGTACGAACAAAACTCTAAAAACTATAAATATTAACAAAAGTAAACACAGTCTCGACGGAGCGAACAGAGAGGCAGCCGGTCGGAGCAGCGCCATCAGTCTGCTAAGAAGGATATATTATTTATTATTATTTTATTTCATTGTGTTTTTAGCCCAGCCGGTCGGAGCAGCGCCATCAGTCTGCTAAGAAGGATATATTATTTATTATTATTTTATTTCATTGTGTTTTTAGCCCTAGTTGCACTTTTGTTGCAACCCCAGTTATCCCATTAGTTCCCCCAAACTTACTGTAAGAAGTCTGCTAAGAGCCCAGAAAAGGAGCCGCGCCCACAGGAAGCAGAGATGGAGGGTGTGACATTAGATTAGTCGACTAATCGAAAAAATTATCGACAGATTAGTCGACTACCAAAATAATCGTTAGTTGCAGCCCTAGTGTGTATGCGTATGGGTGGGAGTGTGTGTGTGTTTAAGATAAGATATTCCTTTATTGATCGCCTTGGGGAAATTCAGGTTTATAATTCCCTGCTGTCGTTGTTGTGCCTCAAGGGCACACTTTAAGTCGAGATAAAACAGGCAAAATCACTGCACTTCAAGAGTAATCATGATTCATGACACAGGATCAGCACAGAGCCCAGATAGAATTAAGGAGGGAAAAGTGTTGAGGGTGAGACAGGGAACAAAATAACTGGGTGCCCATCGCCAAATGCGTGTAGATTTACCGTCTGGCGTCTAACAATAATAGTCTGCCCGCCAGCTGGCGGGTGTAGTTCATATCGATACTCTTATTTTGAAAATCCTGTGCGGGTCTCATTGCCGCCCAAGCGCAGCTCCAGTCATAATATCTGGGCTCCGGCAGCTAGCAACGTTCAGGTTCATATGATACTCTTATTTTGAAAAACCCTTAGCAACTCCGCGAGTCATATGATATCCGCCCACTCAGTGTTGTTTCTTGAAAACAGAGCAGCGTTGTAAACAGAGCAGCGTTAACACAGCAGTGCGCCTACAGACGCGAAATAAGTCTGTGATGTTTTTTTTCTTCTCACAACGAGTCCAATGCAGCTACATGCTTTGCACCGTCGCCATTCCTTTATGCCCACATCGCTCGAAATTAACGTTTATGTACCAATCACTACAACGTTAACGTCAGCTAACAAGCTAATCCTGATGATCAGACGAGACAGAGCCATAAACAGCACTGAGGAAAGGGAAATGGGGGGGGGGGGGCACTCTCCCCTTCCCTGTGTGTGTGTGTGTGTGTGTGTGTGTGTGTGTGCGTGCGTTTGGAAAGACGACGGAGTCACTAGTCAGGACTCAGGACAGGAGTATATTATAGTAAACTGAGGATTACTGAGGATGGACAGATAATGTTGATATTCAAATATAATTTTTTTTGAGAGGAGTGGAAGTTTGAAGACAGACTACAATATGATGCGGGGGTGGTGAGTTGAAACACAGTGTGTGTGTGTGTGTCCCGACCCCACTTCTATGTTTCAATAAATTATTTGCATTTAAAACTATTAACGCTGACTCATTCCTTCAGTCCACTCAAAATTATGCTAATATTCCTTATGTTGTTTATGATATTAATTGAAAATAGCATATGAGAGTATTATATAGTAATAATAACACATGGCGATATACTAAAAAGCTATTTTTAATTTTTGGCTGGTAAAAAATCTGCCTGGCTGGTAGTTTTTAAAATCTACCAGCCAAATGGCTGGTAAGTCAAAAAGTTAATTTTGTTCCCTGTGTGCGTGTGTGTGTGTGTGTGTGTGTGTGTGTGTGTGTGTGTGTGTGTGTGTGTGTGTGTGTGTGTGTGTGTGTGTGTGTGTGTGTGCGCGCGCGCATGGGGCCATTGGGTGGGGCCGGGGGACAAATACACTGGAGGAAAGTAACCCAGCTCAGCACTGCCCAAATTA
Source organism: Notolepis coatsorum (assembly GCF_963971535.1). Taxonomy (NCBI): domain Eukaryota; kingdom Metazoa; phylum Chordata; class Actinopteri; order Aulopiformes; family Paralepididae; genus Notolepis; species Notolepis coatsorum. The sequence goes on from NC_140179.1 coordinate 38,484,191, forward strand.
TATCATCACTATTGCCTGTTTGAAGGATATCATCCTCAAATACATATACACCTACATGCCTTGTAGAATTCCACACATAAGAAAGAAAGATACTGGGATGAATAAACAAAATAGGAAATAAAATTTAGATAAGGTGCTACTGAGATGTTTTGGTGAGTTCTTTGTTTTTTTGTGGAAGTTGCCCTTCTTAAAAATGCATGAACATTCACTACATATTCCAATAAGCATCTGGACAGCCTTTAAAGGGGAACACCACACAATTTTAGAATGCATACATGTTACTGTTATGATGTAACTAGACAGTCCAAAATTATTTGTGAACAGGAACAATTCTCTCTCAAATCCAAAAACTAGACTGTTAGTCTAATGATGAGTGCAATATCAACAGGTATTAAGTCTGAAGCTGCTCCACAGACAATGAATTAGGAAAGAAGGTATATGTGACACTTATTATTAGCCCTAGAATGGCTAATATTCCATACATTGCATGTATTCCATATAGCCTACAGTCACAGAAGGCGTCTTGCTATTAGTTGGGGGGATTCACCCCTGCGGCATTTGTCATGATCTGTGTTTAGTCACCCAATGATTATTAAATGCTGCGACCGAGGAAGCTCTCGACCAACTGCCTCTCCGGTCAGCCAGAGCCAGCACGCTAGTCTGGAGCCCTGCACTATAATAGAATGAAGCTCATTTGGGTATGAAACTCAAACATTCTGTGGCTCCATCTCGAAAGTTATGGAAACCATCTGGAAAGTTAGGGAAAAAATTGTCTACGAACAGGTCGAAAAGTACCTTGTGGAAATCTACGAATTCCAATCTGGCTTCAGAACATCCCATTCAACTGACACATGCCTTCTCTATTTGAACGACCACATCAAACATGAGGTGGACACAGGCAAATACTGCGGCATGGTCATGCTGGACCTACAAAAGGCCTTCGACACTGTCAATCACTCCATTCTGATTGATGAGCTAAAAGCAATTGGTTTTGATAGTTCATCAGTGAGCTGGATACAATCCTACCTGGAGGGGAGAGAACAGATGGTGGAGGTGAACGGAACACTGCCCCCCTCCCCCACCCTCCCAGTGAGCTGTGGTGTTCCACAAGGAAGCATACTAGGACTGTTACTGTTCCTAATTTATGCAAATTACATGTCGTCAGCTTGTGACTGCAACTTGTTCCTGTTCGCGGATGACTCTGCCCTGCTGGTCTCTGACAGGGACAGGTTGCAGGTTGAAAAAGCCCTCAGCTCTGAACTCGGCAGAATCTGCACCTGGCTCGCTGATAACAAACTATCATTACACCTGGGTAAGACCGGAATCCATTATTTTTGCTTTTGGATCAAATAACAAACTCAGCAAGGCCAACGGCTTCTCTATTACAGTAGGTGACAATATTGTCACAAGGAAAGATGAAATTACCTACCTGGGTTCCATCCTAGAGGCAAATCTTTCCTGTGACAAAATGGCAACCAATGTAATAAAAAAAGTCAACCAACGAACAACATTTTTGTACAGGATCTCCTCTCTGGTAAATAAGAATACCTTGAAGACTAACAGGAGCACTCATTCAAGGATTCTACGACTATGCTTGCACCTCATGGTACCAAAGCACATCAAAGGCCCTAAAAACAAGGCTACAAACATCACAAAACAAACTGGTCAGACTACTGCTTGGCCTTACTCCTAAAACCCACCTCACCTCTGCCCACTTTGACAATCTAGGATGGCTTAGAGTAGACGACAGAGTACAGCAACTTGCAATGGGCCTGGTCTACAAGATACACTATATCACTAAGATACCCATGTACGGGGGCTTCAAGATGGCGGCAGTGCAGTAAGCAACTCGTACCACATGCTCCCGGTGGTAATTGACTAAACTATCTGAAAACACGGTTGAATTCTGAATACCCCCCGAGAAAAGCAAAGGGGAAAACAGTTCCAAGACTACTCTATTGAGAAAATGAAATGAAAAACTCTGAGTCAGAAGGAAAAGGCGATAGAGAGTCGGAGATAAACAGACGCTCCACTAGGCAGAGGCAGAGCCATATACCGGAGGCTTTGGGCCTAGGAACGGATAGCAAGAAGCTAACGGCAATAGCCACCAGGCTACAGATGGCTAGTAGGGCTGAACTAAGCGCTAGCAACGAGATACACAAGGAAGAGATAACAGCGGGTGCGGAGACGGGAGAGGGAGAAGGAAAGACGGCTATGACAATGGAAAACATGCGCTCGCTATTGAGAGAAGATGCAGAAAGAAGAAGCCACCAGACAATGGAAGCCATGCGCATGCTCTTGTCAGAAGAAGCCGAAAAAAGAAACCAACAGACGATGGAAGCCATGCGCTTACTGTTGAAAGAAGAGGCGGAAAAGAGGAACCAGCAGTTAATGGGGGAATTTGCGAGGTTGGAGGAAAAGCTGGAGAAACAAAGCGAAGCTTTATGGGCAAGTTGGGAAAGAAAGATAAAAGACGGGTTGGAGGAAAAGATGGAGACATGTGAGGCTATTGTGGCGAGTCTAGAAGCGAGGATGAGGGAACAGGAGAGAAGGTACACGGAGAGAGAGGCCTCGTTGGACAGCAGAGCTACGGACCAAGATCATTGGGAGAAGGAGTGCCAGAGGCTCTGAGCTGATAGTAAAGAGATGGGAGAGAATATGGAGAATATGATCAACTATGCTAAACGGAAGAATCTGAGAGTGATCGGCATACCAGAGGAACAGGACCCGAAAGGACAGAGAGGGACGATGACAGAATACTACTCAAAGATGTTCGGGGGGCTAGCGGGGACAGGAGTCTTCACTAAAAATCCCAAGCTGGAGGCGGTGTACAAGAAGGAAGAAGGAAAAAGAAAGGCGAAAACGGAACCGGGAGGAGGCCACTCATAGTGGTATTCTCCAACCAACGGGACAAAGAAACCATACTAGACATCGCAAAGAAGAAATGAGTTTTGACACACGAAGGATTACAAGTGAGGATATACCAAGACCTCGCCCCGACCCTGGTCAAGAAACGGGAGGAGTACAGGGAAGTGAGAGACTACTGCTTTCGGGGGAGAGGACAGACGGGCTTTGTACGGGGTGCCATCCTGAAGGTGACGTGGGAAGGAAGGACTACTCTGTGTGAAACTCCCGACCAAGCACGACGAGCCTGTGGTATGATGGTGGGGACAGACCCAGCGCGACGGGGACAGTCACCTGCGGGGCAAGGAGCAGAGGAAAAGCAACAGGAGGGACCGACACAGTAGGATGACACGGGTAGATAAGTATATTAGGGAAGGGAGAGGGGTAAGGGAAATAATCTATAAAATCTGGCAATTTCAATGATTCAATATATAGACAGTACGGGTACGGGTAGGGATTGTAATTTCTAAGGGAAATCTCTAAGAGACATTCCCCCATGCTTGATATACAAGGGAAAAGACATGGGTATATATGGTGGGCCCCCCTTCTTACCAGATAATTGATATGAATATAATATGTGTATGGGGGCTTTATGTAGGAATAAGAGGTTCAAGGTCCCGACTTAAAAGAGGGAAGGGGGGGGGGGGGGGGGGAAGGGGATTCTGAGAACAGCTGAAGCAGGGGAATGGTATATTCTGGGGGAAAGGGTGATTTCTATTTTTCAATATGTGGACTGGGCGGGTATAGTTAAGTAGTTATAGTTAGTTAAAGGTAATATGGAGAGGCCGAGGGCCAAACATAGACAGAAGGAAGAGTGGATAGTTAGGAAATGGGGATGAAGGGAAAATGTATATTTCATAAAAACACTGAAATTTTTTATACAGACAAGGGAAACTAATGGAGGGAAAAGTGTGTAAGTTAGAAGGCCTGGCTACCTCTACCGTTCAGTATAAGTACTGAACACACACAGACAAAAAAAAGGAACAGCTATATAGGAATACAACGGAGAGGTCAAGGACCCAGCATAGAAGTGAGGAGGAGTGGATAGTTAGGATCTGTGGAGGAAGGGGAAGAGTATATTACATAGAAGCGTAACAAGTTCTGGTTTACCACTACAAAAGATACCCCCCTTCTTAACGGGTAATGGGTATAGCTTAGGGATTTTCGTAGGCCATATCCCCTTTCTTAACAGGTATTGGATATGGTTGATGCCCGGTAGGTGGCGGACTTGGTTTTGTTTTGTTTCAAGAGTTTTGTTTCAATGTTCCAATGTTTTAAGGTGGTGGAGACCTAGAAGTTTGGAGGCTGAAATAGAGGACTCCTAGAGATGGTTACGGGAGGAGGAAGGGGGAGAGTAATGATACAGACTCAAGTTGAAGATAGTTTAGTCAAGTTAGATGTTAAATAACAGAAATGAGAAAAAGGGAGCATGAGGTTAGGGCATACTAGGAGGGTAGAGCGGCAGGAGAGAGAGAAAGGCAGGTAAGATGCATCCTGTTAGTAGGAAGCAGAGAGGGGCCTGTGGGAAGTCGGAAAAGAGGAGGGTCAGAAGTCCACGCCCAATAGGGGGGGACGTTAACTTTATATGTGGGGTCTGGGGCTATTTGTGTTTTTTTCTCTTTTATTATTTATTATTACAGGACACTTCGGCTGGAACACCACATCACAAAACATGGAGGAGAGAGGGGGGAGGGGGGCAAGAAGAGAGTGGGTAACATAGGACATAGGGATGAGTAGGAACAAAATAAAATATATGAGCTGGAACGTGAGGGGAATGAGCCACATTATTAAGCTAAAACAGATTTTGTTTGTTTGTTTGTTTATTAACTAAAACTAAACCCAGGCAAGAGGGAATATTCGTGCGCTTCTAAATTACTAAGTAGGCCAACGTTTTCTAGAATAGACTATTTTTTAGTTTCGTCGAGCTTGATAATGTTGTGGAAAATGTGTATACGGGGGTGGAGGTAGGAAAGGGGTTAGTCTTGACTAGTTTAATATAGGTCAACTAGCAGGGCTCAAAGACACTAGGGCGACAGTCTGGCTGATGTTCTTAAAACAACCTCAAGATAGGCAGATGGACATTTCAGTACATCATATCGTGTGCTCTAATCTTGTGTCTTTTCTCTCTTTCATACATACACAGCACACACACACAGACACACACATACACAGCACACACACACAGACACAGCACACACACACAGACACACACATACACAGCACACACACACAGACACAGCACACACACACAGACACACAGACACACACAGTCACACAGACACACACACACACACACACACAGACACACACAGTCGCACAGACATACACACCGACACACACACACACACACACATTCCCTGTGTCACAATACACACATACAATACACACACGTCTGTACACAGACGCACACACACACAGACACACACACACAATACACACATACAATACACACACGTCTGTACACAGACGCACACACACACAGACACACACACACATACACACACACACAAACACACACACATCTCACTAAATCTTTATCTCTCTTCGATGTTCTTAATGTTTTACATCATATCGTGTGTGTACATCATATCTTGTTTATCTCTCTTCGATGTTCTTAATGTTTTTATCTAAATCTATGTTCTTCTTAATGTCTTTATCTCTCTTCGATGTTCTTAATGTTTTTATCTCTCTCCGATGTTAAATCTACGTGTCATCTTAATGTACGTCATGTCATATCTGACATGATATGACACGTCATCATATCTGTCATGTGGGGGCAGGACTGGGAGGGGATTTAGGGGACAAGCAGAGGGATTGAGAGTTAGAGTGTTTTCCTTCAACTGTGGTGACCGTCTACTGAGCCATAGCTTTTGCTGTTAAAACTTCTTTTCCTAAATAAATTACCTACTTGTTAAAATTGGAAATATCGTCTCCTGCTGTGTTAAACAACCATCAGCCACAACATTTGGTGACCCTTGACCTGTAGACCGCCCTGCCGGGCCCCCTCACACGGCCAGCTCCGGACCTCTCCCGTAGAAATTCTGGCGGTGTCGACAAACAAACACAGGTGAGCATTTTTGCTTTTGATTAGAATATCCGTAAGAGATTCTGAGGGAGGAAAAAGTTGAGCTGACTGTGTGACGAGGTCTGGATGGACGACTAAAACGAACACGAGTGGTGAGGTGTTTACACTAGGGCGATTCCTCTTTTAACAGGCTATAAGTGCGCCACTAATCAATTTTAATTGCATGTTTTCGACCTCTGGTCAAATTTTTCTCCATCTGTTCAAACTTCTCCCTGATCCCTTTCCCTGATCCCTTTACGACACTCTCCACATTCCCCACTTCCTTGTTATAACTGTGCCTTCTGTCCTCTGTAGATAAGACTCTCAATTTTCAAAACAAAAACCGGTGCCGCTCTGCTGTTATTCAAAACACACTATTACAGCTGGCATTCTCTGTGTCAAACTAATTACGTTTACGGATACACTATTGTTCGTTTTCTTATTGGCTTGTGAAGTTGTTGCTACAGAGAGGCTAGCTGTGATAATATGAGCAGAGAGTAAAAAAAAAACAATTTGGGCAGCGTGAGACGAGACTCTAGCTTGTTTGCACTATTGGGCCTACACACACACACACACACACACAGTCACACACACGCACACACACACAGTCACACACACGCACACATACACAGTCACACACACACACAGTCACACATACAATACACACACACACACACACACACACACACACACAGTCACACACACGTACACACACACAGTCACACACACGCACACACACACACAGTCACACACACACACACACACAGTCACACATACAATACACACACACAGTCACACACACGCACACACACACAGTCACACACACGCACACACACACAGTCACACACACACACACACACACACAGTCACACATACGATACACACATACAATACACACACACCCCCCCATCACTTAAAAAGTTAGCTATTACACCCCAATAGGACGCACCAGGTTGGGAAAAAAGTAGGGTTTGGATCAGAGATCAGGCCCCTGATCTCTCTCTCTCTCTCTCTCTCTCTCTCTCCTGGGTTTGCTGACCCCTGTTGGTGGGCCAAGGTGTAGCATACAGACTCATCACATCTCTTTCTCTCTTGGGTTTGCTGACCCCTGGTGGTAGAAAACACACACACACACACCGACATACACACATACACACAGACACACACACACACACACCGACATACACACATACACACACACACACACAGTCACACACACACAGTCACACACACACACACACCGACATACACACATACACACACACACACACACACACAGACACACACACACACACCGACATACACACATACACACACACACACACACACAGTCACACACACACACAGTCACACACACACACACACACAGTCACACACACACACACACACACACACACACACAGACACACACACACACACACAGTCACACACACACACACAGCAAAGACACACACACACACACACACACACACACAGACACACACACACCGACACACACACACATTCCTGTGTCCCGGTAGACAGCGGGTTGTGACGCACACACACACAGTCACACACACACACACACACACAGTCACTACACACAGACACACACACACACACACACACACACACACAGTCACACACACACACAGACACACACACACACACACACACCGACACACACACACACACACACACATTCCTGTGTCCCGGTAGACAGCGGGTTGTGACGCACACACACAGTCACACACACACACACACACAGTCACACACAGACACAAACAGCACACACACACACACACACAGACACACACACACACACACACATTCCTGTGTCCCGGTAGACAGCGGGTTGTGACGCACACACACACAGTCACACACACACACACACACAGTCACACACAGACACAAACAGACGCACACACACACAGTCACACACACACACACACACACACAGTCACACACACACACACACACACAGCAAAGACACACACACACACACACACACACACACACACACACCGACACACACACACACACATTCCTGTGTCCCGGTAGACAGCGGGTTGTGACGCACACACACACAGTCACACACACACAGACACACACGCACACATACACAGTCACACACACACACACACACACACAGTCACACATACAATACACACACACACACACACACAGTCACACACACGTACACACACACAGTCACACACACGCACACACACACAGTCACACACAGACACACACACACCGAGTTGTAGTAGCGTTGTAGTTGTAGATCTAGGTTAACTGTGTCCTGGAGTAGTAGTTGTAGAGTAGAACCAGGTTAACTGTGTCCTGGAGTAGTAGATCCAGGTTAACTGTGTCCTGGAGTAGTAGTTGTAGTTGTAGATCCAGGTTAACTGTGTCCTGGAGTAGTAGTTGTAGAGTAGTAGTAGATCTAGGTTAACTGTGTCCTGGAGTAGTAGTTGTAGAGTAGTAGTAGCTGAAGTACAACCACACACACACACACACAACACAATAAACACACATACACACTAAACAACGATGCATACAGCAGAGGACATACTGTTAGACCGGAACCCGCTCATAAAGAACCTAATTCTCAAGGTTGGTGTCCGTTGGCAGAGGCGTACAAAGGCCGGGGACACAAAATGGCCTTCCGGAGGTACTTTTGATCTCGACGTATGCGAAGAGATGAATGTAATGATTCGTAACCACAAGCCAGGCGACAGCAGCAAAAAGAGGTTGAAAAAGAGGACAGAAGAGTTGGGGGTAATGAAGCTCTACGCCCAGAAGGGGAGAGCATACAGGCAGGAAGCTTTAGCGCTAAATCAGAGCGAGACGGATATAGGGAAACCAACATCCCCACCTTATGTCACGCAATTGCCGGTGGGCACTGTGACAATAAGAGGAGAATATGAGGAGACGGAATTAGGGACCCCCGCTAGGTCAGAAACCCCCGCTAGGTCAGAAACCTCCGCTAGATCAGAGACCTCCCTTAGGCGAGATACCCCCCCCAAACTGACCCCGCAGGATCTCTATCCGAAAGTCCTGGCGGCATATGGCGAGACAGTACGTCGGAAGTTGTATGATGCAGAGGAAGAGGAGGTAGAGAACCTGGGCAGGCAGAGGGAGGGAGTCGGGAGGAAGATAGAGGAAGAGGCCCGTCAAAATGTGGCACAGCAGACATCAGGGAAACACGGGGCGTGTGGCCACACCAAACTGTTGACTGAGGAGGAAGATGAGAACGACACGAAACCAGCACAGGAGAAAGGAAACATTACAGGAACCCTGACTTTCGCCCCTACATTCCTGGGAAGTGTGACAAGTACAGGCCAGTTTCCCCTGCTAATAAAGGGGAACGATATCTTTCACATGCCATGGTCACCTCTAGACATCGATGGCATAATAGCAAGACTACCGGACCTTTCAGAAGGAGCCTCCAGGTGGATCACGCAGTTTGAGGAAAATACGTCATCTTTTCTGCTAGCAGTGGGTGACGTCAAATCCCTGTTGACGCGCTTGCTAGGAATTGGTGCCTGCCGGGACATCATGGGTGATACATCGATGTGAGTGGCATGCGACACGCAGGCCCATGATGGAGACATATTCAACGCGCATAGAGCGGCGTTGTGGTACAAACTCAGGAATCAATATCCATCACGTATTAATCCGGCAAAACTGGCGGGCAACCCCATAATGGAGACGGAAGGGCCTGGCACCTATGTGAACAAAATACTGAAGGAGTGGAGAGGTGAGCTAGGACACAACCCAGAAATTGACCCGTTGCAGAGAGCGATGTTTAGAGAAAGTGTGATGAGAGGGCTTCCAGAGGTGGTTAAGAATAGACTGGAAGACGTGGTGGGGTTAATGGACATGACTTATCCTTTGTTCTGTGCACATGTAACACATAGTGTGGAGAAGCAAAGGGCTCAGGAGCAGAAAGTCAGGGATCAGGATAGAAATGACTCAAGGAAGTTAACTCAGCAACAACTGCAGCCCCAAAGGAGGTTGCAGGCAGTAATGGTGTCATCTGCTACCTCTCCACCCATGCAGGACCAGGGACCCCCGCCTGCACCTCAGGTAGTGAGAAGCTATGGCTATAGTTCACAGAACCAGGCGTCCAGGCGGCAGGCAGGGAATGGGCAATCAGGCCCACGGTTTACACAGGGACCGGGGAACGAACAACAGTTTCCCCGTTTCCACTGTTGGAACTGCGGCATGCAGGGACACAGGGAAATGAGATGTAGGCAACCATACCGTCCCGGCTCGGAGTATGGAAGACCCGTGCGCCAGGGGGAGTCACAAGGGCCCCACGACCAGGGGGAGACAGGAGGGCCCCGAAACCAGGGGGGTAATCACTAGGGGTGCCCAGAGAATGCGACGGGGGGAAATCAAATGATTGTGGTTTCCAAGGGAGCTGAGCAAGAACCTATTCTGCAGGTCCTAGTGGAGGGCAAATTAACAGAGATGATGGCAGACACTGGAGCAGGTTTTTCCTGCATAAAGCAAAAATACGCCGCTCACTTACCCCAGTCTGGACAGTATGTTCGGACGGTCGGATTCTCGGGAAAAACACAATTAATACCCACATCAGATCCAATCTCTATGACGTATAACAACAAGACCATAACAATACCTGTATTAATTTCGGACAGCACCCCGCGCAATCTCTTGGGACGAGATGCAATGTGTAAACTAGGCTGTAAAATCCTATGTACGCCTGAGGGGATTCAAATTGAACAAGACGTGTACCAAATGATGCTACAAGGGACGGGGGAGAAAGAGGCCACTGTGTTCTGGCTGGGCAACATAGATGCAGAGCTGCAAAGGGTCTGTGACCCCTGGGAGCCATTTCTGAAAACCCAACTGCCTCAGTCTAGACAAACAAACATGGAGGCACATTGCACACTACAATATTTGACGAATAGTGACCTAGTTAGGAACAAGGCATGGTTGCAGGGACAGCCCGAGCAGGTGCAGATTAACTCATCTACGATAATTGTAGGGAGACAGGGCGCGGCGTTGAGGGTTAACACGGGTAAGTATCTACAGGAACAACATAGACTAAGAGACGCCGCCCCACACATCACTCTGAGAATAAATCCTGGTTACGAATCCGAACATCTAGGTTCAATGATACAGGAATCCGAGACTCAAAGGTGGGTCTCCACGGAATCTCCGCTAATTTGGAACAGCGCAGATGGGAGTTTCATAAAAATAATGATTTCCTTTTCAGTTTTGGCAAAACCGCAAGTAATCAGATTACCAGGAGACCCTTGCGTTATTCCAGAGGCGGATGCTTTGCTGGAACAGGACATGTTGGCGCGCACCCCGGAACGGTTGTGGTCAAAACACGACACAGATGTGGGTCTAATATTGTCGGCACAGCCAGTGAAGGTCAGGTTAAAGAAGGGTTGTAGACCACCCTTTATCAGACAGTATACAATGAAGCCAGAGTCGGAGGAAGCTATATCACATCAGATTGAGGGACTGTTAAAGGGGGGAGTGCTCGTCCCTTTCAAATCCAGATGTAATACACCTATCCACCCAGTGCTAAAGGCGGACAGGGCTAGGTACAGACTGGTACACGATTTGAGGGCGGTGAACGACGTGGTGTCTGGACCAGAGGCGGAAGTCGCTAATCCACACACCCTCCTGACAAACATCCCGAGTAGCTCGCAGTACTATACGGTCATTGATCTCACGCAGGCATTCTTCAGTGTTCCATTGGAAAAAGAGTCTCAGTATCTGTTTGCTTTTACCCACAGGGGGAAACAATACTCTTACACCCGGTTGCCACAAGGGTTCGCGCACTCGCCGCATTACTTCTCGAAGGCGCTCAAGGAAGACTTGCAAGGAGTGTGCGACACACTACTCAGCACGGTTTTACTGTATGCAGATGACATTCTAATCTGCTCGGATACACGTCAGCAGTGCCATGAGGACTCCATCAAAGTTTTGAGTGGATTGGCCGTGGGAGGCCACAAGGCATCCCGTTCAAAACTGCAGTACTGCCAGCCAAAAGTTGAGTACTTGTCTCGCGTCATTCAAAAGGGCATAAAAAACATCTCACCCACGCAACTCGAAGCTGTATCCAAGGCACCTAGGCCATTGACGGTCCGACAGATGATGACGTTTTTAGGGATGACTGGGTACAGCTCTGAGTGGGTGGAGGACTATACGATAGCGACAGCGCCGTTGAGGATGATGATAAAAGAGGCGGGTACAGACAAGCTTCGCGCTCCCTTGACATGGACCGAGGAGGGGGAGGACGCGTTCATAAACATTAAGCGTCTGTTGTTACAGGCCCCTGCCCTGGCGCTGCCGGATTATGAGAAGTGTTTCCACCTATTCGTCTCACATAGAGCGCAGCATGCGACAGCTGTCCTGACTCAAACACAGGGGGTGAGTGGGAAAAAACAACCGATAGCATATTACTCTAGAGCTCTTTCGCCGGTAGAGCAGGGTCTGCCACCTTGTTATCAGGCCCTGGCCGCAGCACATTTGATGTATGAGAAGGCAACGGCCGTGACAATGGGATATGACATTTGCATTTGGACACATCACAAATTGGCAAACTTGATTGAAAGAGGCAAATTTGTTCTGACCAGCCAACGGCAACAGGCTTACATGAGGCTCCTGCAGTACTCGGACGTTACGATAAAAACATGCCACGGCAGTAACCCGGCGGATCTGGTACCACTCCCGAGCGAGGGTCAACCGCATGAGTGCGAGGTGGAGGTACAGGCTTTCGTGAAACTCCGTCCTGATTTGGGAGTCGACCCGCTCGCGATAGCAGAACTCTCACTTTTTGTGGATGGGTCCTGCTATCGGGAGGGGGAAAATGTAAGGTCAGGATACGCCGTCGTACAGTGCAAACCTAACGGAGAAACACTAACAAGAAAGGCCGGACAATGCATGCAACCATGTTCGGCCCAGCTTGCAGAACTAATAGCACTAACAGAAGCATGCATAATAGCTAAAGATCGCACGGTTAACATCTTTACAGACTCTGCGTATGCGCATGGCGTATGCCACCTATTCGCGGCCATTTGGAAGGCAAGAGGCTTTAAGAAATCGGACGGCTCACCGATCCTTCACCACAAGCAGGTTGTGGCGCTTATTCAGGCTGTAAAGTTGCCCAAAAGCATTGCTATCGTAAAGTGTCAGGCACACAGAAAAGACCTGTCCTTTGTGACGACGGGAAACAACGCGGCGGACGAGGCCGCGAAGGCGGCGGCTGCGGTGCCGTCCACGGCTGTTCTGATGTTTGCGGCCGAACTGACGACTGAGGTAACTGAGGATAATTTGAGTGATCTTCAGGACTCAGCCACGCAGGCCGAGAAACAGTCGTGGACGGAGAGGGGGGCTGTAAGGGGGGCAGATGGTCTGTGGAGGAGTCATAACGGTTTGATAGTCGCCTCCATCGATCTTCTGTCCTTGGTGATACCTGAGGCTCATGGTGTTGATCACTGTGGAAGAGCAGAGACCCTGAAACGAATCACGAAAATGGGATTTTGGTCCCCAAAGCTTCAGGCACAAATTGACGTTACACTAGCCAGGTGTTTAACATGCTTACAGGGCAATGTGCGCAAAGGAGTACCGACAGTGGCGGCTTACACACCCCTCCCTGAGGGACCATTCAGACATCTGATTATGGACTATACAGATATGATAACGCCAGTGCAGGGCAAACGATACCTCCTGGTAGTAGAGGACTGCTTTAGTCGCTGGATTGAGGCCATTCCATCTAAACACAAGAACGCGGATACAGTGATCAAGTTCCTGTGTCGCGAGGTCATTCCGAGATTTGGAATTCCCACGATATTACAAAGCGATAATGGCCGCGAGTTCATCGACAAGGTGGTTAAAGGGCTGATGCAGAAATTAGGTATAAGACAGCGCCTTTCCTGTGTCTATAGTCCCGGGTCGCAGGGGAAGGTGGAAAGGGCCAATCTGGTCATTAAAAACAAACTGTTGAAAATCTGTATGCAAACTAAGCTTAACTGGATTGATGCTTTGCCACTTGCTCTGATGGCTATTAGAAGCAGCGTAAACCGCCAAACACAGCTAACACTGCATGAAATGCTTACAGGCCGCAGCATGCCAGCACCGCCATTTAGACACCTGGCTAGGGGCCCGGCATTAGATATTTTTTAGCAAGATCTGAAAAAATATCTTCAGCAAGTGACTAAAATACATGAAGCTGTGTTTCGACAGGAGCAGAGAAAGGAGAAAAAGGGGGTGAAGGAGGCGGAGAAGGAAGCCACCAAACCGAGACTGATCCCTGGGGACCTGGTCTTCGTAAAGGTCCACAAGAGAAAGTGGTCATCACCCCGGAGAGAGGGCCCGTACGAGGTGATCCGATCGACTGGAACGGCAGTCCAAGTCAAAGGATCAGCGACCTGGTTCCACTTCAATCACTGCATAAAGGCCAGCGGCGATCTCTTGGGGGATACAATCGATCGCAGTTATGCAGAACCCGACATGGAGGGTCCGAGACGGCAACTGGAAGGTGCAGTGCCTGCTGATGCTCCCGCAGATGTTGGCAGCAGTGTGCGGACGGTCGGCCGGGCACAACGACGTCATTGAGAACCGTCACGGTCGACCCGTCCTTGAGGATGACGGGTTTGAGTGGGTAGGAGTCCCACGGGGTCCCGCTCAGGCTCAAGTACCGGCAGGCTTTCATGACCAGGCTCAGAATCAGGCGCCCCCTCTGCCCTCCATCGAGGAAGGGGGGGAGAAGATAAGACTACAACCAAAAGGGGTGTTTCCCGTAGGACCGCAAGGGCATGTTTTTGATTTTGACCATTCCCCCGTTACAGGCGGGGATACTTACCATTATACTAACGAGGATCGGGTTGTGGGGGTAGATAGGAGGGTTGAGCCTGTCCCGAACCAATCACAGGGGACAGGGGTGAGGGGAAAAAGGGAGGTCAAGGACACTGAGTCGGAAGAGGTGGGGGGACAGGATATGTTCCAGAGGACAGCCGGAACGTTGAGGGACTCAGTGGGCTCACTCTGGGCCAGGTTGAGGGGTTTGCTTCCTTCCGGGGAACAAGATGGGGGCGACTATGACTATGACGAGGAAGACCCGGAGGCTGACCCGATGTATAGGGCGGCTTTAGGGAATGAGTGGTTTAAGTGGGTCCAGTACACGAGCGCGCAGAATCAGATAGAGGATTGTTATGTCTGCTCCAAGGCACGTCCGGATAGGCTGCTGGTGAAGGGCACGAAGTTCAGTTGGGCTCAGTGTGACAGGGACGCAGAGGCATGGGAGGGGCCCCATAATAGTCGCCCTTGGTGCGAGGCAGAGTGTTTGGGGTTTCTCGGCTCTAGTCGTTTTAAGGCGGCAGGAAACGTCACGGATTTCAAGGATGTCACTATGCGGGAACGTTGTAGGAAATTGGATGTACGTGTGCAGGGGGTAGCGACGGGGTTGCCAATACCCAGAGGTGTCAAACTATGGCTGACCAAGGATTTCGAGTGCTTGCAAAAGGAGGGGACCCGGGACGTAGGGGAGGTGGCAGAGGGGCGGTGCACTACTATTTGGAGCATCACGACTAACTGCACGAAAGAAGGAAAGTGTGGACACGGGGTCGTGTTAAAGGGAGTGGATACCAACCCACGGCCTGTAGCTTGCCCTTTTCATGTCCAGGATATGGCACTGGCGGACCAATACTGGCTCTGCGGCGGTAGGAGGTTGAGGAATACACTTCCTTTAGATTGGTCAGGTAGATGTGCCCGGGTTCAGGCGATCATGCCAATGGTGGTCCTACCATTATCAGTGACGGAAGGACCTTCTGAGTCTCCTATCTCTCGAACGAAGCGTAGCTACAAGGCAGACCCAAGGGTGTATCTGGACAGCATAGGACAGCCAAGGGGCATTCCAGCCGAGTTCATGGCTAAGAATGAGATTGCGGCAGGGTTTGAGTCTATTCTGCCATGGATATCGGTCAATAAGAACACCGGGTGGATCAACTATTTGTTTTACAATCAGCAGCGGTATCTCAACTACACCGAGGAGGCGTTGGATGCAATGGGGGACCAGATGCACGCGACCAGTACGGTGGCGTGGCAGAATAGACAGGCTCTGAACTGGTTAATGGCGGAGAAGGGTGGAGTCTGTTCCATGTTTGGACAGTACTGCTGCACATTCATTCCGACGAATGTGGGGCCAGGGGGAAAGTTCTCCGAGGCCATGGCTAAGCTGAAGGATTTGAGGGAGGAGTTGAGGGGGAATTCTGGCCGGAATGAAGAATGGTGGGGGAGTGGGGTGTTGGAAAGATTGGGACAGTGGGGAAGCATAGTGATGCAGACGGGGATATCCATTGGGGTGGCAGGGTTGATATTGGTTCTCCTTTTCTGTTGTGGTATGCCTCTCTTGGGTAGGCTGGTAACTTCACACGTAACGAGCCAAATGCTGATGGTGGGACAGAAAGAGATTGAGCCACAAATCGGGCCATGTCCTCAGCTTTATGCTGCCTTAGAGGGAGACGAGGGGATAGAGGATTAGGGGTATGGTGAGGTAGGGACATTTTCTTTTTGTTGGTTCTTTCCTTTAAGAGTGACGGGGGATGGTCTGAGTGCAGTTTTGTTGGTTTATTCCTTTAACTAGGAATTTTTGTCTGATTTTCTAATGATCCTTCGGCATAGAGATTGCAACCATTGAAAATCATTGCATTATTTTTTATTTTTTTATTATTTTTTGTTTATTTTACTCGTGGTCCTGGTCAAACCGGAATGGGAAGGGGCATCGGCAGAGTGTCGGTTCTGAGCCTGAGGAAGCATTGAGAAGAAGTGGTCTGGGGATCGGTTCTGGGGACTGGAGGGACAAAAGGGGGGGGCTAACGCAGTGGGCAAGATGGGCACCTCCCGTCGAAGATGGGGGGACACGTGGTGAGGTCGGGACCAGCGCCTCCCGTCCAGGCATGGGGACATGCTTCTACGGGGACTGGAGGTGTGGCGTGGTGGTTGCGGTATTGGCAAAATGTGACTTTTTGGCAATACAGTGAGGAGACTATGGCGTGGGCATGGAAGGGGGGCTGAGCGATGGACACTAGGACTCAATGTTATGGAAGAGACAATGTCATTTTTTTTTGGGAGGGATGTTCTATGTTTAGTTCTGACGGTCAACTTCTCCTTTCCCTGATGAGAGTCGCGGTTTCCGGCCGGAACTGTGGCTCATTTGGTAAGCGGTGGAGGTTGGGGGGATTTGTCTGTCAGGTTAGGATTATAAATTGGGGTATTTTGTTGATGTTTTATTATTACTCTTGTTTGGAACGGTTTTGTGTTTTGGTAAGAACGGTAGTCAGCCTTTGTTGGTCCGTTAGGGGTCCAGTGAATGAAGTAAGGTTTCTGGTTTAGATTAGGCATTTAAACTTTTATTATATAATTGTGGTTTCTCGTTTAGTTAGACGTTCACATTTTCTTGGTTATATGATTTGGGTGGGACTAGGGATAGCCCCAAATGGGGGAATGTTGTGGAAAATGTGTATACGGGGGTGGAGGTAGGAAAGGGGTTAGTCTTGACTAGTTTAATATAGGTCAACTAGCAGGGCTCAAAGACACTAGGGCGACAGTCTGGCTGATGTTCTTAAAACAACCTCAAGATAGGCAGATGGACATTTCAGTACATCATATCGTGTGCTCTAATCTTGTGTCTTTTCTCTCTTTCATACATACACAGCACACACACACAGACACACAGACACACACATACACAGCACACACACACAGCACACACACACAGACACACACATACACAGCACACACACACAGACACAGCACACACACACAGACACACAGACACACACAGTCACACAGACACACACACACAGACACACACAGTCGCACAGACATACACACCGACACACACACACATTCCCTGTGTCACAATACACACATACAATACACACACGTCTGTACACAGACGCACACACACACAGACACACACACACAATACACACATACAATACACACACATCTGTACACAGACGCACACACACACAGACACACACACACATACACACACACACACACACAAACACACACACACACATCTCACTAAATCTTTATCTCTCTTCGATGTTCTTAATGTTTTACATCATATCGTGTGTGTACATCATATCTTGTTTATCTCTCTTCGATGTTCTTAATGTTTTTATCTAAATCTATGTTCTTCTTAATGTCTTTATCTCTCTTCGATGTTCTTAATGTTTTTATCTCTCTCCGATGTTAAATCTACGTGTCATCTTAATGTACGTCATGTCATATCTGACATGATATGACACGTCATCATATCTGTCATGTGGGGGCAGGACTGGGAGGGGATTTAGGGGACAAGCAGAGGGATTGAGAGTTAGAGTGTTTTCCTTCAACTGTGGTGACCGTCTACTGAGCCATAGCTTTTGCTGTTAAAACTTCTTTTCCTAAATAAATTACCTACTTGTTAAAATTGGAAATATCGTCTCCTGCTGTGTTAAACAACCATCAGCCACAACAATATCTAAATTTACAGGAAGTGAATATGACAGTAGATTACTGTCTGACCATTCTCCAATGACGTTAAGTATGAGCATGCTGGAAATAGCGAGGGCACCCCCTAGATTTAGACTCCAAACCACATGGCTCAACAACCCGAAATGTATGACTTTTATAGGTGAAAAAATAGACATGTACTTCTCCATAAATACAGACCAGACAAGTGCAACGGTGAGATGGGAGGCATTTAAGGCGTATATAAGGGGAGAAATGATAAGCTATACTAAATCTAAATCATATACATAAATCTAAAGAACATTATAAACAAATGGAGGACATAGAAAGACAGGTGAAAGAAGTGGAAAAACAGCTATATAGAGGAGAAGACCCAGCAAAACAGAGGGAACAGCGGGTATTAAAGGCCCAGTACAAACATCTATCCACTACAAAGATGTGACGACCCCCACTCTACCTGCAATGGGGAGTCTTCTGACTCAGGCCCCGTTTAGACGGAAACGCTAGCAGGTGAATCCGCAAAAATATTTTTGCGGATGTGCCTTTCGTTTATACGGAAACAGCGTTTTTACGGGGTGAAACCGCAAAAAAGTGAGACTACCTTCCAGGGTGGAATTCCTAGAAACGCAAAAGCTTTGCGCTCTCGTCTGTTAAACCGTATAAATCTGTTAAAACGATGACGAAAGGGTTGTTACGGCTCTGGTCGCGCGTACTGCTTACGTCACAGGTAGCAGGTATGCGCCAGTAGCCGAGACGTAAACAAAGCAAGTATGTCTGACTATATCAACGGAGATCACCTGAAGGCTACATTGGCAGTACTTTTAACCCTTTCACTGCCACACGACAGAAGGTTAACCCTTTACTATCACACAACCGGCTGTCGTGTGGCAGTGAAAGGGTTAAATACACAAGAATCTGTCCCGCGGCGTGAGTGGACCCACTGTCTGTGAGTGACTCTGCTTTGACCCAATCACATTCCCCATCCACAGTCTGCGAATCAGAGGCAGAGTAGGGCGGGTCTTCACAGCACGTCATGTGACATATGCGCCAATCGTGTGACAGCGGGGCTCCGTCGTTACAGCGTCGTCTGCACGGAGAATTCCACCCCAAAACGCTCGTCTAAACGTAAAATTTAAAGTGAAACCGCAAGATGACTTTTGCGGTTTCTGTTCACAAAACGCTCGTCTAAACGTAGCCTCAAAGAGCAGGTTGGAGTGGGTAGGTCGTTACCCCAATTTGAATCACCTGTGCAGTGCAGAGAGCTGCCTGCACACACAGTATATATGTTTCCCTTGTCTAACTCTTCTGGCTGCTTCTCCCATCTGCTTTTCCACTTCAGACACCACAGGTTGTATCAGCCACCAAGTGAACCATCTTGGGATCCTTATCCATTCTGATACATACCTATTTGTTTATGCTTTTGTTGTTTAATCAATTATTGTTTTTAGATAGGATTAAATAAATCATTGTTGTTAAATTGAACTCTCATGTGTTGACTTCCTTTATATGACAAACCTCTTCTGGTTCGTCATATATGGGGGCTCATATATGGGGGCTCAAACCGTTTGGAGGACCTTTTGTGACACTTGGACATTGATTTGTTTGTAATTTGGCCTGGTGTGGTTGAATTGGTATTTGTGCTTGGTAATTTTTCTAGCATTTGGAGTGTGTACTTTGGCTGGCATTTGTGTTTGGGTTCCTATGGGGACAAATTGTATTTGTAGCCTGTTGGCTAGAATTTGTTTGTAGCCTAATTATTTGTATGCCAGTGTTAGGGTGTCATGTACGAAGGTCTAAGAATAACAACTGGAGGGCAGCACATGAGCAAAAGCAGCCTCTCTCAGTAAATGCGTTCAAATCAAGGTCCCAGGTATAGGTAAAAGAAGACACAACACAAGACGTTTTCCAAATAATAAATTATATATTTATGGTGATAGGGATTTAAACCTCCACCATAATGCAAAAAGGGGAAAAGGTAGGAGAGGACAAACAATACATACATGTAAACAAACAAACACTTAGTAGTCAAAATACAACCACGTGCCCATTATAGGACACCACAGCTATGGGGTTTAAAGTGGAAATGAAGCAGTGCGATAAATACATATTCATAGCATCACATTAGTATTTAGATAAGCCACAGAAGAAATCACGTTATAAAAATAAGCAGTTTCTAAGAAAAAACTATTTGTTGTGTGCATTTCTGAAGCATTTAGCATTATGGGCGCGGCCATTTTGTTGCTGACGTCATGGGGGTTGTTTGGTGTACACTGCTGGTTAGCTGCCTATAGTGAATGGGTCAGTAAGTAAATAAAATGTTGCCTACAAAACAACGGGACCGCGGTGGTTCTGTTTGTATTGCTCCTGGCTGTTCAAACTAATTTTACCATGTGAGAGAGAGGAAAGTTGGTTAATTTCCACAAACTACCAGTGAAAAAAACAGTGTTGTTGGCATGTTGGCTCAGGCTGGCTGCACTCAGGCGGCGTGATCAGCCTGTTGGACAGGGAATGAAGATCCCCAGAGAACACTTCATTGCCTCGGATTATGTTGTTGGGGGTGGAAGGTTTGTCCAGAAGACCACTAATCAGCTGAAGCCTGATGCGGTTCCCTCGGTCTTCGACAGACAGACCGGCGTTAGCTCTCGGGAGCGATCGCTAGCTAGTTGGCACCAGCCGGGGACCGGCGTTAGCTCTCGGGAGCGATCGCTAGCTAGTTAGCACCAGCCGGGGACCGGCGTTAGCAACCGGGAGCGATCGCTAGCTAGTTAGCACCAGCCGGGGACCGGCGTTAGCAACCGGGAGCGTCGCGGAGCATTCAGCCTGCTGGCTACCTAGATCCACTTCAACCAGCGTCGCGGAGCATTCAGCCTGCTGGCTACACAGCTTGTCGGTGTGCTAATAGCCTCTGCAAGCTAACGGTAGCTGGCTACACAGCTTGTCGGTGTGCTGGAGCCTCTGCAAGCTAACGGTAGCTGGCTACACAGCTTGTCGGTGTGCTGGAGCCTCGGCAAGCTAACGGTAGCTGGCTCCAGGCTATTAGCACATCGACAAGCTGCTGGAGCTCCCGACGCTCGGCTGGTTGAAGTGGATCTAGGTAGCAAGCAGGCTGAATGCTCCGCGACGCTCCCGGTTGCTAACGCCGGTCCCCGGCTGGTGCTAACTAGCTAGCGATCGCTCCCGGTTGCTAACGCCGGTCCCCGGCTGGTGCTAACTAGCTAGCGATCGCTCCCGAGAGCTAACGCCGGTCTGTCTGTCGAAGACCGAGGGAACCGCATCAGGCTTCAGCTGATTAGTGGTCTTCTGGACAAACCTTCCACCCCCAACAACATAATCCGAGGCAATGAAGTGTTCTCTGGGGATCTTCATTCCCTGTCCAACAGGCTGATCACGCCGCCTGAGTGCAGCCAGCCTGAGTGCAGCCAGCCTGAGCCAACATGCCAACAACACTGTTTTTTTCACTGGTAGTTTGTGGAAATTAACCAACTTTCCTCTCTCTCACATGGTAAAATTAGTTTGAACAGCCAGGAGCAATACAAACAGAACCACCGCGGTCCCGTTGTTTTGTAGGCAACATTTTATTTACTTACTGACCCATTCACTATAGGCAGCTAACCAGCAGTGTACACCAAACAACCCCCATGGCGTCAGCAACAAAATGGCGGCGCCCATGTTGAAAACAGGGATATTATATTTGATTTTTCAGACAAATAAGATAGATTTCACATTTGATTATAGAACCCTGTCTTACACAAGGTACACAACAAACAAACTAGGATCACATTGCTCACTGCTTCATTTCCACTTTAATCCACACTCCATGTGATAAATGGCACCCAGCCACACAGTGTTGCTTCAGGCAACAGATAGGCGAGACGGCAGCCTCCTCACTCCACCCTGAAACGTGGCAGTGACTTTCAAATGAGGGCCCCCGTGTGTGTGCCATCTTCCAGGTATATATCCACTCATCCAACTGACTGCCCACAGGTGTAATCAAGCAGGTGCAATCAGCTCAATCAGGGGGATGAGTGGTATCTGGGAAAAGAGAAAAGAAACAGAATTAAAAGATGATACATCACACAACCAAGAATAACATAACCCATACTCATGATACTAATCTGATGTTCACATGGTCTTCCAAATACAGTAATAATGATAATGACCAACCCACGTACGTCACATAGGGAGTGAGCACATGTGATTTGGTCTTTGTTATTGGGGTTTGATTGTTTGGTATTTGGGGGAAGTGGCAGTTTGTTTGTGCAGATTTCTTGTGGTGGAGATTTGTTACTTTGTTTTGTTTGTTTGTTATTGCTTGTGTTGAGGCTTTGGAGTTTGATGCCTTAATAATACAGTCTGTGTGTTTTGGGAACCAAAAATCCCCAGGTAGGCGAAGAGGGCAGGTTTCCAATAGGGGGACTTGTCTTGGTATTTTCTTTTTTAGGCGGCCGCAAAAACGTAGGCAGAGACAGGCACTGGCATAGGCGCTTTTGTCCTCTCGGGAGCACGTCTCTGGCTCAGAGGAGTGGCTGTATAACAGGTACTTTTCTGCCCAGAGAGTTCTAGTGCATCAGTACCCCCTACAAGTAGTGGCACGAAGATTGAGCTTTTGAGGTAGTTAGTTAGTTAGTTAGGACCTGTGGTTAGTCAGGGGGGGAGGTTTCATTTGATCAGACTGTTTGTTTTTTAATGGAATTCACGCTTCATTGTCCCAGCATAGGTTTTGTTTGTTTTGTAGGCCTGTGTCGTAGGGCACTTTGTTTGTGAGTGCGGCTCACTTTGTTTAGGCCAATAGTGCACTATGGCACTCAGTTTTGAGCGGCAGAAGGAACTTCTGATACGGCAGCACAGACGAGAGTTGGCTTTACAAGAGGCAAAGCACAGACAAGAGTTCGCTTTGGAGGAGATTAGGCAGAAGGCTGAGCTTGCCGAATATATAGATCTGCAGCATAGGGAGCTGGATTTATTGTTTTCTCCTCGTCCACCATTGTCTGTGTTCCCTGTTTCTGTGCCTAACATTTCTCTCATTTCAGGTTTGGGAAGTGGTGTTATGCAGAGAGGTGTGCACGCTGGGTTGCCTGTAGTTGGTGTGGACATCGACCTGGGTAACAATCTTGCTGGGGTGCGGGTGTGGGCCGAGGGGCCTCTCCCAAGTGTAGTCACCCAAGACTCTCCTAGTCCAGCACCCCAAGACTCTCCTAGTCCAGAACCACAAGACTCTCCTAGTCCTATGTTTGACGGTGTTGACAATGACAACATATCAAATGTTGTCATTGAGCATCCAGCCTGTGCAGTGGCACAGGAAATGACAGCAACGTGTGATGCGCAGGGGGTTGCCCAAGGCGCGGATGTTGAGTCTGTTCATCTTAGTTTGGTTCTGCCTGACCCATTTCAGTCCATGTCACAGTCTGATTTGGCTACAGGGGTGGAAATTGATCCGGCTTGGGAAACACTGTTAGATACGGCCGTGCAATTTGAGAATATGGATGAGGCAAATGTTATCTCAAATGTTATTGCCAAAGGCGGAGATGCATTAACATGTGATCATGTGGACCTCCTGACGCCCACCACCTTTTGTCCATCTAAAGGGGGGGGGAATAATGGGGAATGCATTAATGTTTCTTTCTGTTCCACCTCTCCAGTGGCCGTTCCTGAGGAGGGACTGCCATTGCTCCTACTGGCTTCCAGAGAGGTCGCCCAGGAGGTCACAGGGTTTAGCCTTGATGACCTGAGGTTTGGTGAGAAAGTTGGTGGTCCCATGACTATTCAGGGTGAGATGGTTGGGAAGGAGAAAATGAAAATGGAAAAAAAGAGAAAGGAAAAGAGAACTGGAAAAAGAAGAAAAAAAGAAGATAAAATCTCTTTATGGTCATTGTGCTGAGATGGAGGATGTTGTTGTGCCCGCAACTTTCCAGCACCTGATGACATGCGTCTGGGCATGGTTGACCGTTTAAGTTTACGTCTGGGCATGGTTGACCATTTAAGTTTATGGCGACCTTATAGGGTTGACTATTGTTTTGATGTGCATCACCTTTTAACATTCTGTTCTTCTCGTCTCGTTTGCTCCCCCAATCTCTTCTGTCTCTTGTTCTCTTAATTTGCTTCTTAGGATCCTATGTTGCAGAGAGCGGAGGCAGGAGGGTGAGGGGAAAGGGTGACCGGTCCGCAGGGGTGTTGGAGATGATTTGTGGTGTTTTGTTTAACCCTTAATTGTACCCTTAATTCTTTGACTGTTGTATTATAAGCCTAGGGCTAATTTTGATAATGCACAAAGAGGCCTAACCCGAGGCCTAACCCTTAACCTATGTGGGGTATGCTTGATAGTAGGGCTGCAACTAATGACTAATTTGGTAGTCGACTAATCTGCTGATTATTTTTTCGATTAGTCGACTAATCGAAAACCAATGTAAACAACAACAACAACAAAAAAAAGAGGATTTTTTTTTTTTTTTTTTTTTATTACCCATCTTTGTGAAAGTGGCTTCTCAGCTCTGGTCCAGCTGAAGACAGAGCAGAGGAACAGATTGGACATTGAGCATGACCTCAGAGTTGCTTGTCTACCATCACCCCAGACTTTGAGACTCTTGTCAGGACCAAACAACAACATCATAACATGATGATCCCATAGCAAATTAAAATAATGACTCATGAAACATTTGAATTTGGATCTTTAAGCCACTTTAAATGAAAATGTATTTGAAGAACAATACAGCAATCACTCATAACAAGATAAATAAATTAAATAATACAAATTAAAGTGGAAGTGTACTTTAAATAACTTTTGTTTGCTGTGTGTGAGAGGAGTCCGTGTGTGTGTGTGTATGTGTGTGTGTCTTACTCTGATCGCTGTGTGAGTGAGAGGAGTGTGTGTACTGTGTAATTTGTGTGTGTGTCTTACTCTGATCGCTGTGTGAGTGAGAGGTGTGTACTGTGTAATTTGTGTATGTGTGTGTGTCTTACTCTGATCGCTGTGTGTGAGTGAGAGGAGTGTGAATGTGTGTGTGTCTTACTCTGATCGCTGTGTGTGAGAGAGAGGAGTGTGAATGTGTGTGTCTTACTCTGATCGCTGTGTGTGAGTGAGAGGAGTGTGTATGTGTGTGTGTCTTACTCTGATCGCTGTGTGTGAATGAGAGGAGTGTGTATGTGTGTGTCTTACTCTGATCGCTGTGTGTGAGTGAGAGGAGTGCGTGTGTAATGTATTGTGTGTCTAGTCTGATCATCATCTCCTGCAGGGGAACAATGTTTTCAATGTCCAAAATTTGCTATGGGATCATCATGTTATGATGTTGTCTGGAACCCAGGGCCGGACTGGGGAAATAATTCATACCGGGAGATATAGCGCGAAATATAGCCCCAATCAGGCCACTTTTTAAGCGGGGGGTCTGGGGGTCCCCCACCAGGAAATTTTTTGTTACAAAGACTTAATTTCCTGCATTCTGGTGAATTTTAGTGCATGTGAATCACAAACTAATGAGCCAACAATTGCTTAGTACAATGTACTGTTATGGACCTCAAATAAAACTGTTGTGGCACTAGCAATGCTACTCTCTCCACCTTCAAAAAGAAAAAAGCAAGAGCACAACATATTTTTCTATTTACTATTATAATACAGTTAACCACTCTCTCCTGTAAGGGCCTTTCTTTTTCTTTGTTTTATCCCTCTCTCCTCCACCCTTTCTCTTTCTTCCACTGTCCATCTTGACATCAACGTTAATTGACTTTCGCTCTACTGTATCTCTCCCGAGTCCCTCACTACCTGGCTCATTGCCTGGCTGTTATTCTGCATCTGAGTGCCGTCTGCCATTCCATTCGCCGCCTCCGCTGTCAATCAATTGTATCACCTGGTCCCGCCTCCACCAATCACAAGCGGCAGCACGGCTCCATTGTGTGTGTGTGATCCGCTTGAGGGAGAGAGTCAGATAGTTCTCCAACTCTGTGGCAGACAGTGAAATCCTTGTTGTTCCCCACCCACCTAGGTTATCTAACTATCGCGCCGCGCTGCTGCCACAACTAGAAACAATGACCTGGCAAAAAAAAAAAAATAATAATAATAATAATAATAATAATAATAATAATAATAAAAAAGATAATAATAATAATATTTTTATATAATTTTTTTTTTTTAATCTGTGCAGGCCAGGCCACCGGGAAAACTCCCGGTGCTCCCGATGGCCAGTCCGGGCCTGCTGAGAAGCCACGCTCACAAAGATAGGTAGTGCAAAAAAAAAAAAAAAAAAAAAAAATTAAATACATTTTTTTTTTTTTTTAATGACTAATCGACGCAACAATTTCTCGTCGACGATTTTTTATAATCGACGTCGTCGATTATGTCGACTAATCGTTGCAGCCCTACTTGATAGGTTGGTTGGAAACGCCATTTAGCTCTGTAGATAAAATATCCCTTTTTGGCCCATGTGTTTGTTGACTTTTGTGCTTTGTAATTTGTATTTGTGTGCTCCTCTGGTGTGCAACTCTTGTTTTGCCTGGTTTGTCTGTTCCCCAATCCCTACTGTCTCCTGCTCTCTTAAAATAGCTACCTAGGGCCCTATGTTGCTGAGAGCGGAGGCAGGATGGTGAGGGGAATGGGTGAAGGGTAAACCTATGTTGAATTTGGGAAAAAGTATTATTGTTACATTTGGGTTAGTCACTTATAAATAAAAATGTAATTTGTTAACAGGGTAGAACCCTTGTCTTTAGGGGGAGGGTGTGACGACCCCCACTCTACCTGCAATGGGGAGTCTTCTGACTCAAAGAGCAGGTTGGAGTGGGTAGGTCGTTACCCCAATTTGAATCACCTGTGCAGTGCAGAGAGCTGCCTGCACACACAGTATATATGTTTCCCTTGTCTAACCCTTCTGGCTGCTTCTCCCATCTGCTTTTCCACTTCAGACACCACAGGTTGTATCAGCCACCAAGTGAACCATCTTGGGATCCTTATCCATTCTGATACATACCTATTTGTTTATGCTTTTGTTGTTTAATCAATTATTGTTTTTAGATAGGATTAAATAAATCATTGTTGTTAAATTGAACTCTCATGTGTTGACTTCCTTTATATGACAAACCTCTTCTGGTTCGTCATAAAGATAACATCGGACTTACAGTGGCTAAAACAGTCGTACTACGACCAAGGGGAAAAAGCAGGCAAGATACTAGCGTGGAGAATTAGAAAGGCACAAACGGAAAGGATGATAAATACGATCAAATTAGGGAATGGACTTGAAACGAATGACCCAATAGAAATAAATAACGCCTTTAAGGAATATTATGAAAAGTTATATAAATCGGAATACCCGAAAGACAGAGCAACAAAAGGAATTCCTGGACAAGTTAGAATTCCCAAAAATAACGGAAGAGGAACAGAAACAGTTTGACCAAGAGATAACGATAGAAGAATTAAACGAGGCGCTTACGGTTATGAATAGTGGGAAGGTGGCGGGCCCAGATGGGATACCAACCGAAATATACAAGAGATTCGCAGGGAAACTGCTACGCCATCTACTGGAAATGTTCAATGAAGCATATGAAGAGGGGACTTTGCCTCCATCCTTAAGATCGGCGATGATTTCGGTACTTAAGAAACCGGGTAAACCACCCTCGGACACAACTTCATATCGTCCTGTGTCCCTCATGTCCTGTGATACGAAGATTTTATGTAAAGCGCTAGCTAGACGCATAGAGGAGTCGGTTCCACATCTGATTAAAAATGACCAGAACGGATTTGTATTGGGAAGACAGGGGTTTCATAACATTAGGAGATTACTAAGGGGCTTTTCTCACTCACCAATCAGGGTCGAATCAGCGCCCCCGGGGACGGGGGGGAATGTTCTCACTCAGACGGACACACCCCTTTTGGGTGTGAAGCGGCGCTGATTCGTATTACCCCCCGCGGAACCTGGGACGCTTGAAATAGTCGTTACTGTAATGCTTTTCATGCTTGCTTGAATTTTGGGCAGATAAAACCACACAGCAACAACTGGACAATACCCACAAAAATGATATTTATGGGCAATTTGAGAGTTCAGACCTCAACCAAAAACAAGCGTGTGGAACCTCACAGCTCAGTGGATGAAAACATGAAGCCACGTTACAAAGCACAGCACTTCTAGCTCGCATTAGGCCTGGCAATTTTGTTTGCCATGCTATGTCTATACATTGGTTTCTTGTTCGAATGCATTTATTTCTATTAGACCAGTGGTGCCCAACCAGTCGGCCGTGGTCGACCAGTAGATCAATGGCATGCAATATAATTGCCACGAGCGATGGGATAATGTTAGCTGCTGAACAGGCTAAGCTAACTAGCGTTAGCCGTTAATTTAGCGTTTGCCACAATGCTATACTATTATACTGGCATATTCCATTCACGTTAGCATGTAAGCTAACAAAATCAGCGCCTATGAGACTAAACTCCACTTTTGGTGTTCAATTGTGTTGATGTTAGTTTTGTTTCATCAACAAATAAGAGGCAGAACACAGTGAATGTATCCGTTTTGTTTATTGCACGTTCTTTGCTGAAAAATAAGTGCTACAGTGGCTATACTAGACTAGTACTAGGCTAAGCTAACTAGCGTTAGCCGTTAGCTTAGCGTTAGCCCTGGGAAACGCTCAAAAGCTAACTCTACAACACCATCCATTCGTGAGAAAAGGGGGTGGGTTATATTGACAAGGCTTGACAACAGAGGTTCAAATATAACTTCATATTTATTGGTTATTTGTTTTATTTTATATCAGCATCCAGTCTCCACCGTGTCTTCCTGTTTACATTTTCGAGCGTGACATCATCGCCTACGGCAAGCACAAGCTCAAAGCGCAAACCGTAAACAAAACCCAGAGCGCACCAAGACTGAGTGTGTACACAAACTAGAGGGGGGAGAGGGGGGGGGGGGGTTCGCATCAGATCTCGGAACGGACTAGAACGGAATGGAACGGAACCGAATGGGTTAGTGAGAAAGGCCCCTAAATGTTCTTCACACTAAGAAAAACGAAAAAGACCATGCAGTTCTGTCATTAGACGCCGAAAAGGCATTTGACAGGATTGAGTGGGGATATCTGTTTGAAACACTTAAAAGGTTCGGGTTTGGAGAAGGATATATAAAATGGATCAGGATTCTATACACAGACCCAATGGTCGAAATAACTACGAACAACCAAATATCGACACCGTTTAAACTACAGAGATCTACCAGACAGGGATGTCCGATTTCTCCGTTGCTATTTCTGTTCGCAATCGAACCATTAGCAATGACGATTAGACAGGACCCGGGAATCACGGGGATGAGAATAGGGGGTATGGAGCATCGCCTATCGCTTTTCGCGGACGATATAATACTATACTTAACTAAATTGGATACCTCAATTAGAAATGCGAACGAAATACTGGAGAAATTTGGAGTATTTTCAGGATATAAGACGAATCAAAATAAAAGCGCACTTATGTTACTAAATGAGAGAGAAAGGGAGAAAACACCGGTGCACACGCAGTTTGCGAGCTCCCCCAAGGGGTTTACATATTTGGGGATAAAGATAACCCCGGAGATTAAAGACTTAGTACAGAGTAATTACGATCCAATAATGACAGATGTAGAAAATAGCCTTGAAAGATGGAGCAAATTACCAATATCAATGATAGGCAGAGTGAATGTTATTAAAATGACTATATTGCCTAAATTCCTATACCTATTCCAATCAATCCCAATGCCCTTGCCTGAAACCTTCTTTCGGAGATTGAAAACGATGTTCACAAGTTTCATATGGAACAATAAAAAACCCAGGTTGAGACTGACACTCCTTTACCTCCCGTATGACAGAGGAGGGCTTAGACTTCCAGATATGAGGCTTTATTACTGGGCGGCACAGCTCAGGACAGCAATGTTTTACTTTCAACAGACAGATATACCGGCTTGGATGGAGATAGAAAAAGAGGAGACAAAGATAACACTAGACGCATATATGTATTCACGACAGAGTAGCTTGTTGATAAAAAGTACAAAGAACCCGTTCCTCCAAAATACAGTAAGGATCTGGCACAAGGCACACTTACACTTAGGTAGAAGAGATAAATTATCAGGGTATACACCAATCTGGGGGAATGAGGAATTTAAACCGGGAAGGACTGATGGGGGATTCAAAAATTGGGCAGAAAGGGTTTTGGGTAAGATTAAAGACTTATACAAAGAGGGGGAATTGATGACCTTCGAACAGATAGTAAGCACATTTGAAATCCCAAGATCACATAGATTTAAAATTTTAAATACTTTCAAATCAGGAGCTACGTAGTCTCAAAGAACAGGGGCACAGAGGAACCACCCACATCCATAATAGAAAGGCTTACTAGGGACAATATGGTGGGAAGAGGACAATTATCCAAGTTTTATGATGTGTTGTTATCAGGATCGGATGAGAGCTCTTTGAGCAGTTTGTGGGCATGGGAGAGGGACATGGGGGTAGAAATAGCAGAAGAGGACTGGGAACAAGCATGCGAGATGTCACAGACACTTTCAATCAATACCAGATGTAAACTACTACAATATAAGTGGATACACAGAGTATATATGACACCAGAGAAATTACACAAGTTTTACCCCATGATCCCGGATGAATGTACTAGGTGTGGGGTAGAGATAGGGACCCTATACCACTGTATGTGGGAATGTGAGAAGATACAGGAGTATTGGAAGGAGATATTGGAACTCATATCGGAGATGACAGAGATAGAAATCCTGACCGATCCTAAGTTATGTATACTACACTTATACCCGGAGAAGTTCCCAGCTTATATTAGAAAGAGGAAATTGATAATTTTTTGTTTGCTACAGGCCAAGAGAGTGATAGCTCTAAACTGGAAGGAGATACAGAGACCAGGGGCTAAACAATGGTTAGAGGAAGTGTCAGAAAACTTAGGAAATGGAAAAACTAACATACATACAGAAGGGAAAAACAGAACAATTTGAAAGGACTTGGTCATCGTTTATACATTTCCTGGAAAGGGTAAGAATCTAAAGGAGAGAGATAGGACACATGAAAGGTAAGGGAAAGGAAAAGAAGGGGAAAATGGGAGGAAGGTTTAGGGGAAAAAATTGAGAAAAAAAAGAGAAAGGTGGATGGAGTAGGGCTGGGCGATAAAACGATAACGATAATCATCGCGATAAATTATTTCCTCGAAATAAACATGAAACGTGATCGCAAAGTTTCGATATATCGATTTCCCAAGCTTGGACCAAACAGTGTTCCATTCTATGCATATGATCCAGTGGTGGTAGGTTGCCCCCTGGTGGAATATAATAATCTATGCACTGGGCCATGTGTGTACTGCGTAGGAGAAGGTGTGCGGACTGATGACCGTGATGACGACATCAACTCGAGACAAGACATTCAGTTTTGGTGTTTTGAAATCACGCGGCATAATCACAAGAGATAACATTCATTCAGACTGTGTTGGAACAGTTGTATATAACAAAATGGATTTATATGGATTATGGACTTGGACACATTCATGGAGAATTCAAGCCGGGACCACGACGCTTCTCAAAGGGTTGACTTGGCTCGACACGCGAGTCTCAACGGCTCTCCAATTCGTCTCGTAGTGACCGGCGCAGCAAACAAAGTGAGTCTATTAATAGCCCGTCCGTCGGCGCCGGCATAAGAAGTTAATTACTGACAGAAATGTATATCGACGATAATTATCGATATCGAGTTATATGAAAATAATTTTATCATTTTATCGCGATAACGTTTTTGGCCATATCGCCCAGCCCTAGGATGGAGGTAGAGAAGCCGAAGAACATTTGTTTATTTTTATCCTTTTTTTTTTTTTTATGTAATTTTTGTGCTGATATTTCCGTGGTTTCTGGTAGGTAATTTAAAGGAGAGCTATTGGGATGTTTCTTTCACTATGTGGGGACTTTTGCACAGTTCAGGTGAATCTATGGAACACCTCGGAAAGATTTGAAAAAAAAAATATATATAAATAAATAAAATAAGAGGATCATTGTTCTATATTTCTAATCAGGTACTGAAAAGCAACATGGTTCTATCTCAGGATCTTGGGACACTTTAAGGCTGGGCTCCCACCACTGTGTGGACGGGTGCCAAAGGCCACACAGGCTGCCACTTAGGCGGGTGAGAAATCTCGGACATTGAGAGTTGGATACGTGGATACTGTTGATGTGAATCCATAGAGCTGGGGAAAGGTACTGGACACTGAGGAATGCCGTTTATAGGATAGTTCCCCTTTATAAATTAACATTAACAATAATTATTTCTATTGTAGTATGTCTGCGGAAATGTCATTTGTATTATAATTAGGGAGGGGAGGGGATTGGAGGGTGTCTTTTTATTTTTGTCATGTGATTATTGTCTGTATATATGTATGTTTGTATAAAAGAAAAAAAATGCAGTAAAAACATTGTTTAAAAAAAAAGATACCCATGTACATGTCGAAATACTTCCCAAAAGGTCAGTGAAGTCCATGACCACAACACCAGAGGGAGTTTCACAAATCACGTTCAACCCAGATTCGGCTCAAACAAAGGACTAAATACGTTTAGCAATTATGCCACAATAATGTGGAACGCCTTACCCACAGCTGTAAAGGAATGTGAATCCCTACCCTCCTTCAAAACCGCTCTCAAAGAGCACCTACGGGTGGCTGCAATTAGAAACTGGCCCGGTAAATGTAAAAAAATAAAAACCAACCCTCCAATGTACAGTTTCTTCCCCTTTGGATGTATATTTTTTTATGATCTCTTTTTCTTACACAGTACTGTATATGTATGTCTTGTATGTCATAAATGTCTTGATGAATTGAAAATGGAGGACCCTTATGTAAACAAGACTGGTCTTCATCCTCTTTACAGTTGTTAGTATTGAGCTGTACTGTATTCTACCCATTCTGCAATCTGTTAATAAAGTTTTCAATCAATCAATCCACAGAACAAGTCTCCCATTGAATGTCAAAGAAGCAGCATGGTCATGCTGGACCTACAAAAGGCCTTCGACACTGTCAATCACTCCATTCTGATTGACAAGCTAAAAGCAATTGATTTTGATAGCTTATCAGTGAGCTGGATGCAATCCTACCTGGAGGGGAGAGAACAGATGGTAGAGGTAAACGGTTCTCTACCCCCCCCCCCCCCCCGCCCCCTCACAGTGAGCTGTGGTGTTCCACAAGGAAGCATACTAGGACCGCTACTCTTCCTAATTTATGCAAATGACATGTCGTCAGCCTGTGACTGCAACTTGTTCCTGTTTGCGGACGACTCAGCCCTGCTGGTCTCTGACAAGAACAAGTTGCAGGTTGAAAAAACCCTCAGCTCGGAACTAGGCAAAATCTGCATATGGCTCGCTGATAACAAACTATCATTACACATGGGCAAAACAGAGTCCATTCTCTTCGGTTCAAATAACAAACTCAGCAAGACCGACGGCTTCTCAGTTGCAGTGGGTGACAATATTGTCACATGGAAAGACGAAATTACCTACCTGGGTTCCATCCTAGAGGCAAATCTTTCCTGTGACAAAATGGCATCCAATGTAATAAAAAAAAGTCAACCAACGAACTACATTCTTGTACCGGATCTCCTCTCTGGTAAACAAGAATACCCTGAAGACTCTGGCAGGAGCACTCATTCAAGGGTACTACGACTATGCGTGCAGTCAGTGCACCTCATGGTACCAAAGCACCTCAAAGGCGCTTAAAACAAAATTACAAACATCACAAAACAAACTGGTCAGACTACTACTTGACCTTACCCCCAGAACCCACCTCACCCCTGCCCACTTTGACAACCTAGGATGGCTTAGAGTAGACGACAGAGTACAGCAACTTGCATTGGGCCTGGTCTACAAGATACACTATACGACTAAGGTACCCATGTCAAAATACTTCCCAAAGGTCAGTGAATACCACAACCACTACACCAGAGGAAGCTCAACAAATCATGTTAAACCCAGATTCGGCTCAAACAAGGGACTAAACACGTTTCGCAATTATGCCACATCAATGTGGAACGCCCTACCCAAAGCTGTAAAGGAATGTGAATCCCTACCCACATTCAAAACCGCTCTTAAAGAGCACCTACGGGAGGCTGCAATTCGCCACCGTACATGCCCAAAACCCCCACCACCTCCTAATAGACAGTCTCCTCCCCACCGCATGTATTCCCTCCCCGCCGTATGTATATTTCTATCCCACCCACCCACCCCCTCCTAATGTACAGTCCCCTCCCCATCATGTATATACTCTGTCAGGATCTAGGGGTAACAGTACTGTATATTTGAATACCGTTTATGTCACAAATGTATCAGTACTAAATACCTATATGTCCCTATGCCATAAATGTCATGTATGTTGTGTATGTCATAAATGTCTATATGAATTGAAAATGGGGGACCCTGATGGAAACAAGACAAACGTCTTTCTCAGGTCTGCATCCCCTTAACAATTGTGTGTATTGAGCCGTACTGTATTGTACCCATTCTGCAATCTGTTAAATAAAGTTTTCATTCATTCATTCAGCTCCAGTCTTTATACCTGATAATAAGTGATGACATCACAAGTTTAACTTAACCTGCTCCGTTCCACCATTACTGGTCGCACTCAGTTAATTTTAAATCCTCCGTAGAAACTGATAGAAAACACAAACCTGCTCGTAACTTTATCTTGGGTTTCAGAAGGAGATCCAGCAGTTTGTTTTGACGCTCAATCTCCCATTTTGATCTGGAGTCTTTCTCCTCATAAACTGTAATAATATTTTCAATTATTCCAAATATATCCTCAACAGCTGTTATAAGTCGCTCTTTAAGAAGAGCCTTCGTTTGTTCTATTTCGGACATTTTTAAAGGTGAGATTAAAACCCAGTTACACTCCTTCGACGACGCCCAGTAGCGTGATTAGCTACTAGCTAGCTAACCGCCTAGAGTAGAGCTACGGAAGTAAACAATGACGATCTTCTTCTTCTTTGGAAATTAACAGCGGTTGGCATCCATAGTTGTTGCATTACCGCCATCTACTGGAGACTGTAAGAATTTATTTTGATCATACGAAAAAAAATACCATGACTTTTTGTTTACCTCAATGTTCTGGACTTTTCTTCGATATTCAAGAGACTTTGCCTCATGAGCAGCTCCACAGTTCACACATTTAACTGGCTCTTCCAACTAAAACAAAAAAACTGTTTTCAGTAACTATTTTCTAACATGTATAATCTCTGGATTTGCTTTACCCTAACATTAAGCATGATGGTTTTATGCATTTCGGCATTAAGCACTCTATCATTGGGAACTGTAATCATAATAATCGTAATTACCCACCTCATACCACAGTCTACCAATATAACTCTGTATGATAGCATGTACAACAGTGCTGTATATACTGTATAAATACATGTATATATTTACAGCTATATATCCATATCTGTCTGAATATACCTGCATATAATAATAATAATAATAATAATAATAATAATAATAATAATAATAATAATAATAATAATAATAATAATCAAATTTATATAGCGCCTATCATAGAACCCAAGGTCGCTTCACAATCAGGACAAAAATAGGGCTAGGGAAATAGGGGGGATGAGGGAAGGTAAGGGATAATGGATAATGGACCTAATCTAATCTAAACTAATTGATGGGGAAAAGCCTTGGTGAAGAGATGTGTTTTTAGAGCAGTTTTGAAGGTGTCCAGGGTTGGGGCGTTGCGGATTTCGGGGGGGGGGGGGGGGGGGGGGAGTTCCAGAGGGTAGGGGACGCCACACTGAATCCTTCTATATAGCCTACCTAATTATACACCTGGGCCCTGTTCCTCGTACCTGGCTAACTGAGTTAGCCGGATAATTTTCAGCATAGCTTGACTAGACCTTTCCGTTCCCGACGTCGGATTTTCTAAATCGCTATGGCAACATGTTAATGTACAGTTTCTACGCCTAATGTATATACTCTTTTCTTTCTGGACTCTTTTTGTATCACAAACAGTACTGTAATTGCAAATCTGGTATGTCATAAATGTATAGATGTAGCAGTACTGTCTATCTGTATGTCATGTATGTCATATATGTTACGATGAATTGAAAATGGGGGACCCTGATGTAAACAAGACGAAAGTCTCTCTCTGGTCTGCATCCCCTTAACAATTGTATGTATTGAGCTGTACTGTACCCAATCTGCAATCTGTTAATAAAGTTTTCATTCATTCATTCATTCATTCAACATATCAAAAAGTTTGAACCTGCTCCAGAGCAGGGTTTAGTTCAGTTAGCTCGATAACCTGCATGGCCACGCCCTCGCAAAGAAATGCCAGCTGAATGAATGAATGAAAACTTTATTTAACAGATTGCAGAATGGGTACAATACAGTACGCTTCCTGAAATAATTCTCACAGTCTAGATCCCATTATACCATTCTGAATTATGTTTTTGTGCTTCGTTTTTCTAGAGGGGGCTTTTGAAATGTAAAATAATAGACCTAAAATGCTGATAATAAATCATATTCAGCCTATAGATTTACTTTGTCCTAAATAATGCACGTCATATATGATATGGCGCTCGCGCGTCGCAACACACAAGTGGTTATTTGAATAACGCGGAGCATTGCAAATGTGAATCCCGCGGGGATATTTTTAATGAATGAAACCTATCAATGTACAGTTTCTACGTCAAATGTATATACTCTTTTTTCTGGACTCTTTTTGTATCACAAACAGTACTGTAATTGCAAATCTGGTATGTCATAAATGTATAGATGTAGCAGTACTGTCTATCTGTATGTCATGTATGTCATATATGTTACGATGAATTGAAAATGGGGGACCCTGATGTAAACAAGACGAAAGTATTTCTCTGGTCTGCAATCTGCATCCCCTTAACAATTGTATGTATTGAGCTGTACTGTACTGTACCCATTCTGCAATCTGTTAATAAAGTTTTCAATCAATCAATCAATTCAATCAATCGGGCGTTTGGCTCTGATTAGTTTCATATTCTCGGCTGTGGATGTATTTGCTTAACGGAGCGCCCGGATTGTGTTTCATTCAAGCATAAATTGAAGCGTCTTTATGCATGGATGAATTACGAGGAATCTGAATCTGTGGATTGTTTAATTGTATCACTGTCACTCGCACGTTATTGTGATATTGTAACTGGGATTAAAATGTCTGATGAGATGCGCTGTTTGACGGATTTGAGAAATTGAATGAGCCGTTGACTTAATGAATTTGAGAAAATGTATATTATCTGTTCAAGCACTGTTATCTGATGATTAACATGACTGGTGTCACTGGTATAAACCAAAGGTTAATCAATTAAATGCATGTATGGATGATGTCCGAAACAGATTAAAACCTGATTAATAGTGAAACTGTATAGCCTCCCTCCAAGCCTCTCTGACACATTATTTCGGGTCGCGCCTTGAACATTTTGGGAACCATGTATGATGTATTTATATATAAAGTACATGATACCTAAGCCGAGCGCATACAGTACAGATATCCTCATAAGTATCTATTAATTCGTATCAATTAGATACTCTTTGGGCTTGTTTTTATCTACTTATTCTGAAAGAGTTGAACTAATTATTTTCTAACTAATTATCTCATTCGATTATTCATTCCATTACTGCCAGCAGGCACATTTAAAGAAATATAATCTGATTGATTTGGGTAATGAGGGACTTAAAATTAGCCTATAGATTATGCATTTAACTTGTCGGCGAGGCTATTGAGCCATACTGTATTGTACCCATTCTGCAATCTGTTATAAAGTTTTAAATCAATCAATCAATCAATCAATCAATGCCGTTAGAAAATCAGGATTTCTGCGATCAACACCTGCTGCCTTTTCAGGTGAGGCGGCCGCGCGCAATTATCCTGTATCAAGTCTGGTTCGAATGAACGAGACTGAATCAGCGTTCGAGGAACAGGGAAAGCGCGGATTCAAACATCGGGTTAATTGAATCTGAATAATGGGACTTTTGATCGACTTAGTTGAACCAGGTACGAGGAATAGGGCCCTGCGGCCTGCACATAACCCATATAACTCTGTATGATAGCATGTACAATAATGCTGTATACTGTATATATATATATATATATATATATATCCACATCTGTCTACATACCTGCATATAATCCTTTTTACATAACTGTAGATACTATATATCTGTACATATCCCTTACCTACTCTTACGAGTTATGCTGCTGGCCAGTATGAGTTACTACTAGGGATGCTCGATATTGGCTTTTTTACCAATACTGATATACCGATATTGTCCAACTCTTAATTTCCGATACCGATATCAACCGATACCGATATATGCAGGGTTACCCCCCCCAAAAAATGGAATAATTTCAGGTAATTAACATTACATATATCTTGTTGTGGAATTAACAGAACATTATGCATACTTTTGACAATAAATAAAATCAGAATTTGTTCTTACTTGCTTGCCTGGGTAAATAAAGGTTATAGAAATGTAAAAAAAAGAAAAAAAAAAGAATTGAAAACCGATACCGATATTTTCCGATATCACATTTGAATGCCGATATCGGCCGATAATATTGGTAGGCCGATAATATCGGACATCCCTAGTTACTACCATAGTGTCTTTATACCTGTATCACATGCATGTTAATACTACAACTCTGTACATACATCTGATTAGCACTATTACTCAGTAGTACTTATTTATATATTTTATACGCAGTTTAATCACCTGTACATTGTATATTACTATTACACTTTATTGCTAAATTTGCACTGTGGTTGGATGCCAAAGTGATTTTTGTTGTACTGTACTTGTGCTGTATCATGACAAAACATTTGGATGTAATCTAATCTACAATAGAAGTTGCAGAGGCAGTCCTGGGTAGACCACGGAAGAAGACATGGATCAGCGGGGAATCATGGGGACTTGTAGACCAAAGGGAAGAAATAAATCAGAAGATCCTGATCCTGCCCCGATAGGACATGATAGATTGTTTTGTCTTTCTCTTGTAAAATTGCTATTTCATTCTATTTTCTTAAACTTTTTTATATTTCTGCATGGACATCTTTTTAATGAACTTTTAATGTATGTATATATATATATTAGTGCTGTCAAACGATTAAAATATTTAACTCGATTAATCGCATGATTGTCCATAGTTAACTCGCGATTAATCGCAAATTAATCACATTTTTTTTTTAATTTTTTTTTTACCTTAAACAGATCTTTTTCAAGTTCCAAGTTTTAATACTCTTATCAACATGCGAGTCAACAAATGCGTGCTTTGTGCAGCCATTTAACACAAAAGGATGACCCTCATGCATTGCAAATTTGCATCAAATTCAAAAGAGAGTGATGCACAAAATAACTTAAAAGAAAATAATGATTTAAAACAATGAATAAAGTGTGCATGAAATAATAGGGGAAAGAAAACGTTAGGAACTTGTTACATTCACACACACAAGGGCTGATTAATCACACACCCCCCTCTCTCCCTCACACACACACTCTCCCTCACACACACACTCTCCCAGCTCTTTTTCTCTTTTGCCCCTTCCTCATCTCTCTCACCCCCCTCTCTCTCTATATCTCACACACACACACACACACACACACACTTCAGAAACAAACATAGTATCAATGAGAGCATCAATAATACACCTGAGTGAAGTCTAG
Organism: Notolepis coatsorum; assembly: GCF_963971535.1. Classification (NCBI taxonomy): domain Eukaryota; kingdom Metazoa; phylum Chordata; class Actinopteri; order Aulopiformes; family Paralepididae; genus Notolepis; species Notolepis coatsorum. Next base: position 38,524,305 of record NC_140179.1, read on the forward strand.
TAAAAAAAAAAAAAAAAAAAAAAATTTTAGTTAATCTTGAGTTAAAAAAATTAGTGGCATTAATAGAATCGGGAGTTAACGCGATATTAACGCGATATATTTGACAGCCTTAATATATATATATATATTATATACAGTTACAGTATGTTAACAATATGTATATATTGTGGACGGCATTATAGTAAAAATCTATATCATTACATGGATCAATGATCACCTTCATATTCAGCATACTGTACATCCCTATAGCATATACGTTCATACAAGTTGATGGGATGAAGCAGTTTCCAAACAGGTAGGCTTTTCTTTTTTTTATTTAAGCTTCATTTTACCACATAATTCCCATCGACATTAAGAATCTCTTTTCCAAGGGAGACCTGGTCAAGACAGGCAGCAGCATAAAACATAGTTAGACAGAGAAAAACAAAAGGAGACAAAAATAAAGAGTAATAAAAAACAAGTGTATAGGGAACTCATATTTCAAGGAGTCAGGAGTCAGTTTCGTAATCATATAATAAAAAAATGTATTTACTGAGAATTGCCTTATTGGTAAACAAAGGTTTACCAATGTTTGAGTCTACAGGTGGCAAGAGCAGGCCATCATACCCAGAGTATAACTCACAGTGGTCAGAGCTTTACAATCAGTAATTAACCTCAGGGAAGCAGGGTGAGCTGTATAAACCATATGAAAACACTGAGCAGTCGTCTGCATATACTGTAGAAAAGATCACCAACCATATGAACACACTAGCAGTAGTCTGCATATACTGTAGAAAAGATCACCATAGTCCAACACGGGTAAAAATGTGGCGACAAGATTATAATTTTTTTTGGTATATTTTCTTTACATTAAAAGAAAAACACAACTTCTTTCTAAAATGTCAGCCTTTTCACCAGTTACTGTACAGGCTTAAGAGTGAGGGAGTCGTCAATGAATATACCCAGGTATTTCTAAGAGTTAATAACCTCTACTTTCCTTCCCTCAAGAGGGAAATTGTGTACCAACTAGCCACAGAGGTCACATTCTATCGGCAGCTAAAGCGTGAGTAATATTTCATTAGTGTTCCGTCTACAGCATTTGAAGATTGACTGCTGCTACGTTGAGTAGTATACTAGCATTTGACAGTGGCCTCGATTGCCGACTTTCATCCCCTCCCCCAACTTCCAGCAGTTAACCACATTAGTTAACTGACATTAGTAATTAGAACTAGGGATATAAGTGATGCTGCATTAGCAGTCTCCTCAGTGTCAAACAAAGACAGGCTGGAGTTCTCAGAGGAAGGACAACCTAACCTGAGACTAGATCACGCTACAGATGGCTAAGTAGACCTTACTTATTAACCTGAGAGATCACGCTACAGACAGCTAAGTAGACCTTACTTATTAACCTGAGAGATCACACTAGACAGCTAAGTAGACCTTACTTATTAACCTGAGAGATCACCTTACAGACAGCTAAGTAGACCTTACTTATTAACCTGAGAGATCACGCTACAGACGGCTAAGTAGACCTTACTTATTAACCTGAGATAACACTACAGACAGCTAAGTAGACCTTACTTATTAACCTGAGAGATCACCCTACAGACGGCCAAGTAAACCTTACTTATTAACCTGAGAGATCACACTACAGACAGCTAAGTAGACCTTACTTATTAACCTGAGAGATCACCCTACAGACAGCTAAGTAGACCTTACTTATTAACCTGAGAGATCACACTACAGACAGCCAAGTAGACCTCACTTATTAACCTGAGAGATCACGCTACAGACAGCTAAGTAGACCTTACTTATTAACGTGAGATCACGCTACAGACAGCTAAGTAGACCTTACTTATTAACCCGAGAGATCACCTTACAGACAGCTAAGTAGACCTTACTTATTAACCTGAGAGATAACACTACAGACAGCTAAGTAGACCTTACTTATTAACCTGAGAGATCACCCTACAGACGGCTAAGTAGACCTTACTTATTAACCTGAGAGATCACACTACAGACAGCTAAGTAGACCTTACTTATTAACGTGAGAGATCACACTACAGACAGCTAAGTAGACCTTACTTATTAACCTGAAAGATCACACTACAGACAGCTAAGTAGACCTTACTTATTAACCTGAGAGATCACCCTACAGACAGCTAAGTAGATTCTTACTTATTGACCTGAGAGATCACCCTACAGATAGCTAAGTAGATTTGTTCTCATGTTTACCTCAATGCCACAGACTCAGCTCATTGGTCAAGGTTTGTCAGGGGGGGGGGGGGAGACTTCATCGGCGAACCAAAGAAAATTCCTGTGTCGCCCATCTTGCATGGGTGTGTTCGCTGCATGATAATGTAGCAATGTGTGCTACAAATAAAGACTTCTATTCTATTGTAAAATCTTCTTCTAATATCAGGAAGAAGTACATTGTTTCTTTACTTAAAGGATCATTTTGGACCCTATTCACAACCGTGTACTTAGACACATTAGAGACCATAATTCCACTGATTGGTCCTCACTGGGCTACAATAGCAGACAATGGGGCAATCTTAAATCCTTTGCAAAAACAACGGTATATGTGCTTTTCCGAGACGGGAAGCTCGGTATGCTCTGTGAAATGTATCACAATCTGAATGTTGAAACAACAGTTCCATTTGGAACAGAACTATTTCGCAGACCGCACTACGCACTGTAAACTTCCACACTCAAGCACATTTTTAGAGAGGTCCGCACGTACACATTTTTTGGATTGCGATACATTTCACAGGAGAGCATCGTCTGCTATTGTAGCCCAGTGAGAGCATGCTGTAGTTAGCTCAATATTAGACTTATCAGTGAAATTATGGTGTGTGTCGGGTACAGTACATGGTAGACAGACCGCAAATAGGGTCTAAGGTCCAAAATTGCAAAGCTATCTTTTAAGTAAAAGTAGAAATACCCAGATAAAAATAGTACTCTGGGAAATGTAAAAGTTGTCAATAAAAAAATTCCACTTAAGTAGAAAACTTACGTATGTGAGAATCAAAAGTAAAAAAAAGTCAGTGCTGGGAGGCATTCAATTCCCAATCCACTAACCTCTAAATGTCATGTGGTCTAGTTATGTCGACTCAAATTACATCTTAATAGTAGCATGTTAAAATTTGAAAGTAGATTATCCAAAATATTTTTTCTTCAAAGTAAATGGTAACGGATGAGGTCAGATAAATGTAGTGGAGTTAAAAAGTACAATATTTCTTTTGAGCATGAAAGCGACAAGCGTAAAAGTAGAACGTTCCCTAAAATGAAAATGAGTAACAGTACCTCAAAATCATACAGTACTTGAGAAAAATACAACTTCAAGGTTCACACTATAAATCTAAAGATGAAGCCTTTCAGTACGGCTTCTCTTCTACATGACCCGTCATATGCAACTTCAAATCCACTACATGGAGCAGTTCTCTTAACAGACATTACCGCTCTATGGTCTCTCTCCTGTATGAGTCTTCATGTGTCTCTCCAAGTTTGAGGATGTAATATACCCTTTCCCACAAACACTGCAGCTGTACGGTCTCTCTTGAGTATGAGTCTTAATGTGCCTATGTAAGTCTGAGGTTTGAATAAATCCTTTCCCACAAACACTGCAACTGTACGGTCTCTCTCCAGTATGAGTCTTCATGTGGTCTTGTAGCCGATCGCGTCGAATGAACCCTTTCCCACAAACACTGCAGCTGTGTGGTCTCTCCCCAGTATGAGTCATCATGTGTTTCTTTAGGTTCGAGGCTTGAATATACCTTTTCCCACAAACACTGCAGCTGTACGGTCTCTCTCCTGTATGGATCTTCATGTGGACGGCCAGACCTGATTTCAACTTGAAAGTCTTTGTACAAAAACTACAACTGTATGGTTTTGATCCAGTGTGAATCCTCATGTGCATAGAAAGATGAGAATTGGATGTGAATCTTTTACCACAGTCAATACAGACATGTGGTTTCTGTCCTGTGTGGATTCTCATGTGGACAGCTTTCTCATATGGAAAGTCACTGGTTGGTTCTGATAATCCACAGCCCTCAGCTTCTGTGTCCATCTGTCCAGTGGAGGTGCTGGCTAGAGGCTCTCCCTCTCTGTTTTCTACAGTCTGGTAAAGATGTGGGGACCGACTCTGGTGTTGATCATGGCTTCTCACACAGGTTACAGTGAATACTGGGTCTTTGGTATCAGTGTCCTCCAGCCATTGAAGCTGCTCTGCCTCCTGACTGGTCCAGTCTTCCTCCTGTTCCTCTTTAATCAGCGGGGGCTCTGGGTCCTCCTGGCCCAGATTGGGGCTCCCCTCCTCCTGGCCCAGACTGGGGCTCATCTCCTCCTGGCTCAGACTGGGGCTCCTCTCCTCCTGGCTCAGACTGGGGCTCCTCTCCTCCTGGCCCAGACTGGGGCTCCTCTCCTGCTGCTCAGGGGGAACCTCCTCTTTACAGACAAAGAGCTGTGGGGGGTCTGGAGGGAAGAACAGAGAACAGATACTTAGACTTAAGCATTACATCACGCGCAGGAGTGTGTTATAACACATGACTACAAGTGGTGTAATGTCTTTTATACAATTGACGAATTCATCCAACCAACCTTATTGCTATACAATAAACACACATTGAAGCATAATGGAGATGTATTCACAAAACCATCAGTAGAAAAAGTAGGTCCAAAAAAATAATAAAAGAAGTTGCCTCCGTGTCTAGAAGCAGCTGGGAGGTGCAGTGTTTCAAAGCATGCCATCTAACAGTGAAGTTAGCGGTTGTTATTAGATTGATTGAACATTTTATTACAGATAGACAGTGCTACATCTATACATAGGTTGCTTCAAAGCATGCCATCTACAGTGAAGTTAGCGGTTGTTATTGGAATGATTGATTGAAAATTGTATTACCAGATTGCAGAATGGGTACAATACAGGAAATTCTTGGCCGAAACCAATACCGAAAATAGGAAACAGTTGGCCGAAAACCGAAAATGATTAATATGAATATATATATAATGTATTTTTTTTTCAGCTACCTGATTGTGGCAAAAGACATGATTATGGCATAACTTAACTTAAATAATATTAATAATCACTATTATGGGCCCATAAAACATTTATTCAGCACTTTTGAATGCATACATTAAATCCAGACTGACTGCTGAAAGATTGTACAATTTAAACATTTTCTCTTTGCATACAACAAAATGTGCATTAAAGTCAAGTGCATTTTCTTTTCTCTGTAGGATAACTACAACAAAGTGCATTCAGAACAAAGCCAAGGTGCTTTAAAACTGCATATAGATCTGCATAAAGACACACACGAGAGGGATAATAGCTTATAGCAGACTTAATGATGTTACTGTAGTGGCTACTGTCATAATTCATGGAATTATGGAAGGACTGTTGTATTTACTACATCTCCCGTGACTCTTAGCAGGGGATGACGTAGCTTACGAGAGACGAGTGAATGAGGACCGGAAGCGTTGTTAGCTAGCTTAACGCTAACGTTAGTTTAAAAGGTTTTAACCGCGACGGGCATATAGTAATGGCGAGGATATAAAGCATGTTAAAGACGCATTTATTGGATGTGTTGCTCGCAGAGTTTACATAGAAACAGCGCGACTCCCAAGAGGAGTTAAGGTGCTCCCATAGTCGAGCAGACTGTACACAGAGCAGACTCCGCGGACGTCCGCGCGGACTCTTGAGCTTTGATCTCAGCGGACAGCAGACCCACAGGTGCGAAGCTCCAATTTTCTGACGCGCGGACATCCGCGCCGCTGACTTGGTGTCACACAAAACGCTGCTCAGCGTTTTGGTTGACATCGAACTGCATTTAATGTGACGCCGATCTGCATTTTACTCTGAACACTCGCTCCGTGCCAAGAGAGATGTTTGAATGGCTTTTCTAAATGAAGTGTGTAAAATTGCCAGTTTTATTTCGAAATATTGGAAACGGAGATAACATAGAATGTTATCTCCGTTTCCAATATTTTGAAATACAACTGGTGCTTTTATTTCATGGAATGCGTGTCTTTTCAGCACCACGCGCGCTGTCCACCTCAAGCCTATACGGTACATTGCATCTCGCTGCCTATATACCTGTTATTCAAGTGCGTAAAACTGCCCGTTTTATTATCGAAATATTGGAAACGGAGATAACATACTCTTTATTTTGACATCGGATGACGACGACATGACAGAAGTTGAACAGCGTGGGGACAATTGTGTAAACTGGCGCGTGACATCTAGGAATTGGTCCACGGAGGTCCGCTCGACTATGAAGGCTCAAGAGTCCGCGCGGACGTCCGCGGAGTCTGCTCTGTGTACAGTCTGCTGGACTATGGGAGCGCCTTTAGTTATCACAGGCTGCAGAATGCAGGAAGAGCTGCCAAGCTGCTCACGTTATACGTTTGCGCAAATTCTGTAGCCGTGTTTTGATTACGTCATCACAACACTTTTTTTTTTATCAAATTTTCTTTATTATTATTTACATGAAAACAAGACAACACAATAACAATACACAGAACTTCACAGGGAAATAACAGAAACAATAATAATACAGAAATAACAAATTACAAAGATAAAAAAAAAGAAAACAGAGTACAACCTTCTAAAATTTAAAGGGGTACTATCTAATAAATGGCCTTTCCCAGTATTCAGCACCGTTTCCCAGCCGTGTGGCCCTATATTAATAAAACTTATATCTCTAATTCTCAGAAAGGCCTATTCTTCCAATTCACCTCACAACATTCACCCTCACCGAACTGAGTCATCTCAAAATGTGCATATCAGTGATGTCAGAGATTTCCCAGCTGCATAACAATGTGGCAGATGCCACCGGGTCACACAGTGGTTGGAGCCCAGCCTCAAAACGGCCTAAGGTCCTGAGGTAGAAAAATGCTGCTTTTGAGTACCCGACTAGAAAAACAAAACAATGAACCTTCTTGAAAAACAAAAACCTACAGAGGTGTTCCATAGACTCACAGGAACCGTGTAAAAGTGCCCAAATAGTGAAGAAATAGCAAAATAGCTCCCCCCAATAGAATCCCCCAGTTAAAGTCAAGAGGACAACACAAAAGACAAGACAGACAAGACATTTCCTCCTCCCCCTCCCACGAGACCGCCGGACTCCCCCGGACAAGAACCCCAACCCCGCTCAGCCGCACACGGCGGTTCTGACCTTCTCAGCTGCTGCGAACCACAGGTAAATCCCAGCCTGCCCCACCCCAATCACCCGCGCCGTGGATATCTCAAGATAAATCACATCCAACAGTGTTAGGGACCAGTTAATCACTGTGAGCTTCTCAGGCTCCTTCCATCTCAATGCTATTCGCTTCTTCGCTGCTGTGACGCCCGCTAGGACAACCCTTTTTTGTTGTACGGACGCGGGTAGTGTTGTTATATCGTTCAGGAGTAGCGTAACAGCTGTGAATGGGATAGTTAAGCCACACAGATCTGAAAGTTTGTCCGTTATTGACCTCCAGAAGCGGGCTACTGGTGGGCAATCCCAATACATATGCATATAAGTGCCAGTGGCCCTTTGAGAGCACAAAGTGCACCGAGAGTCGATTACCAGTCCCATAGCAAATAGCTTCCTAGGTGTAAGATAGGTCCTATGAATATAATAAAAATTAATTTGCTGGTGATTGGGGTTGCGGGAAGACAATGCCACATTTGCCCAAACATCATCCCAGTCAAACTCGGGGTCCAACTCCGGGATATCCCCACGCCAGATTGTATCCAATGATACATTTTTATACGTGGATTGAATTAAGAGCGTATAAAAGTCTGAGACAAACCCTCTGGAGGTCGTCCTGTCCACTATGAGCCTGAGGAAGGGGTGTGGGTGCAAAGCTTGAGCCCACGGCACGCCATGCGCCCTCAGCGCTGACCTTAGTTGAAGGTAAAGAAAGAAGGACTCACGGGAAGATCAGTCCTGAAACGCTCGAAGGCCGTTCTTATCATAAATATCCTCCAGAGTATGAACTCCCCTCCTTTGCCATTGAGGAATACTAACCGGCTTGTGCCCAACAAGTAGTTGCTGGTTATTAAAAATGGGAGAGTCCAGGTGCCATGGGCATTTAACCGCACACGACTTCTGTACATTACGCCATGTTTGGATCACGTGAGTTATGATCGGTCTATACCTTAGTCGGCATTTTGAAATAGGGACAGTGGAGTACACTACATCCTGCAATCTTAGCGGTGAGACCTCCGCCGCTTCTAAGGAGCGCCAAGATACAGCATCTACAGGGTCTAGCCAGCACATCAGAGGTCTCAGTGAAAAGGACCAGAAATAAAGCTTAAAATCAGGGATTGCAAGGCCCCCATCTTGTTTCCTACGTTGAGTGGTAGCTCTTTTGATTCTCGGGCGTTTGTTATTCCAGATAAACTTAGATACCATCGATTGGCACTGGCGGTGCCATTCTATTGGAGGGGGCAGGGGGAGCATTGAGCTAACAAAATGTATCCTAGGCAGGACATTCATTTTGATTATGGAAGCCCGGGCTTGTAAGGAGTTAGGAAGGGACGACCATCTATCTAGATCCTGGTGTATTTTATCATAAGTACCCGTGAAGTTGTACTTAGTAGTTTGACTTAGCGTGGGGAATATCTCTATGCCTAAGTATTTAAAATGTTCCACTATGGGGATATCAGCTGGTAGTCGCACCGCCTTGGCCAGCTCATTAAGAGGTAGGCAGGCTGATTTGTTCCAGTTAATCTTAAAGCCTGACAATTTTCGACAAGTCGTCGATTATTCCCAGTAATTTTGTGGCAGACTGGGAGGGGTCATCCATAAAAATCAGTAGGTCATCTGCATAGAGAGCAATTTTGTGTGGTGCATTATTGACCATTATGGGGACGATGTCCTCCGATTGCCTAATAAATTGGGCCAATGGTTCGAGGGAAAGCGCGAATAGTCCTGGGCTCAGAGGACAACCCTGTCTAGAAGATCTGGAGACTGGAAAAAGTGTGGAACAGTTTTTGCCTGTCAGTATCATTGCCGACGGCGAGGCATACAGGACTTTAATCATATGAATAAAATTATTTCCAAGACCCATAACCTCAAGTACCTTCCACAGGTATGACCATTCTAGTCTGTCAAACGCCTTCATGGCATCCAAGGACAGAACTGTGGACGGAGCTGTATTGTCTTTACTGTTATCGACTACATGCAACAGCCTCCTAAGATTATCTGCAGCCAGGCGCCCCGGGATAAAACCAGTTTGATCGCAGTGTACCAATACCGTCATAAACCTCTGCAGGCGGCGGGCCAGCACCTTGGCAAACACTTTTAGATCGGCCCCGAGAAGACTCAAGGACCTATAGCTACCACAGTCATTGGGATCTTTATCCTTCTTGAGAAGTAAAGAAATCAATGCCATATTGACATCTCTTGAGAACTCCCCTTGTTCGATAGCGCAATTGATCATATCGAGCATCAATGGACCCAATTGGTCCCAGAAAGCTAAATATACCTCGGGGTGGAATCCCATCCCAGCCTGGTGCCTTACCCCTTTGCATTTCAGCAATCGTCTCCCTAAGTTCCATAAGAGTGATCGGTTTCCCCAGTTCCTTAGCCTCTTCCTCAGAAATGTGGGGCATCTCAAGCCCGCCAATGAACGATTCAAATTTTGAATTATCGAAATTAACCTCAGAGCTATATAACTGTGAGTAAAACTCTTTAAAAGTGTCGTTGATCTTTTTCGAATCAGTAGTGACTGTTCCCTGTCGCGTCTTGATCGAAGGGATATCCGAGAAATGATCATTCGAGCATATTTTCATTGCCAATAGATGGCTAGGCCTGGAACCGTGAAAGTAGTAATTTTGCCTTGTCCTATGTATCAAGAACTCAGGCTTGTTTGAACTCAGTTGTTTAAGTTAGGGCTGGGCGATATGACCAAAAACGTTATCGCGATAAAATTATAAAATTATTTTCATATAATTCGATATCGATAATTATCGTTGATATAATGTCTGTCAAGTTTAATTAACTTCTTATGATGCTGCGAATGTCTCGAGTCGAGTTGATGTCGTCATCAGTCCGCGCACGTTAGCAGTTAGCCGACAAGCGGAATATCTCATGACAATGTAATAAATATGACACTAAAATACTCTCTTCCGCCACAATACATTGAAACGACGTCCACTGTATACCCACACTACTATAAACGTGGCCTCAGAATTCACGCCACACACATACTCGGCACGTAAATATATAAAACATCGCCGTGCAAGCTAGTTAACCTAGCCAGCCTGTTGCTACTAAGCGGTGTATTCTATGACAATGTGCTAAATATAACACTAAAATACTCTCTTCCGCCACAATATATTGAAACGACGTCCACTGTATACCCACACTACTATAACGGTTGTTAGTGCGTGCTCATATCCAAGCTTGGAAAATCGATATATCGAAACTTTGCGACCACGTTTCATGTTTATTTCGAGGAAATAATTTATCGCGATAGTTATCGTTATCGTTTTATCGCCCAGCCCTAGTTTAAGTATGGAGTTTATTTCCTTCTTGACTATCTTGCGTCGTGTGTTTAGTCGTTCATTATAGTTAGTTTGCAAAGATGCGTATAGGTCCGCGTATAATGTTTCCAGTCCTTCTAGTTTTTTTGACCGGGATTTACGCAAATTGGAGGCAAAAAGTGTGACATGACCCCTGATAAATCCCTTCAATGCGTTCCACAGGACCCTAGGGTCTTCGACTGTGCCGACATTGATCTGCAAGAATTCAACTAGTTTACTCCTGAACTCAGTACAGAAATCACCGTTCTTTAATAAGGTTGAGTTAAAACGCCATCTGGGAGCTCTCGTGGAGAGCTTGCCAAAGGTTGCCATAAGGAAAATCCCCTTGTTGTCCGAGAGAGCTAGGGGAACCAATGAGACGTCGAAACTATCAAAAATATTAGGGGACGCGAATGCATAGTCTATTCGAGAGAAGGTTTTGTGTCTGGCTGACAGGCGAGAGTAATCCTTGAGGGTGGGATTGGATATGCGCCAGAGGTCTGCGAGCCCCGTGTCCTGGGCCCACATCCTGAGGACTGTTTTTGGTCGCTTGTTTCAGAGGACCCGGACCTATCCATCTCCGCATCCCAGCACGCATTAAAATCGCCACCCACAATGAGAGCGTATCCAGTAAGTTCCAACATATTCCCTGTGATTGTATTATAGAACGCTGAATCAAATGTGTTAGGGGCATACAATGCTATTATTGCCATCTTCCTATGAGAAAACTCAACTTTTGCTATAGTAATCCTTCCCTCAGTGTCCGACCACACATCCAGGACTTTGATATCAAGGTTACGTCTTGTAACTATAACGACTCCTTTTGTCTTATTGTCGGCTGAGGATGAGGAGATAACGTGATATTGTCGATTTGCTAGCCTTGATACATCACCCACCAATAAATGCGTCTCACTAAGGAGAGCAATGTCAATATTTCTTCTCTTCAATAACCAAAGGACACTGGCACGCTTGTGTGGGGCGTTAAGACCCCCTGCGTTCCAAATTAAAATATTCAATTTAGCCATGGTCGAATTTGTCTAAATGCGTAGAGAACATACCAGTGCAGCCAGGCTGAGGACAGAGGCGCTGATCCAGGCGGGCCCAGGCGGTCAATCCCAAGAGTTCAGAGGAGGAACAATTACACACATATAGGACAACAGTACAGAAAACTAGGAGTGATCTTCAAAGCTTTTTTTGGCAATCGAAGCTTCGGGGCCGAGCTTCGATTTTAATTCGAAGCTTCGGGAAAAAAAAAAAAAAAAAAAAAAAGTTTTAATATATATATATTTTTTTATCTTATGTTGTGGGACTTGTACAGCACTTTCGTAAACGTTGTTGTTTTTAAATGTGCTCTATAAATAAAGTGGGTTGGATTAATTAATTAAGTAGCCCCTTTCGTGACTGACGCATCCAACAAGGTTTCACTCGGCTGTGTGATTTAATTCAAGGTGGATCGCTGTTGTCGTTTGAACAACTTCAGATTTCATGGGAACTACCAATCCCCCAAATCAAGAATGTTTAAGATGAATGAAGTAAGATTTTGATTATTTGAAATATGGCCTGTGTAGACTAAACTATGCACAGAATTATGTCAGTCTACAAGGTCCGGATTCTACATGGTCCGGCAATGTAGACCTTGTAGACTCCACTACAGACCAATTATCAGTGAATGTTCATGCATTTTTAAGAAGGGCAACTTCCACAAAAAAACAAAGAACTCACCAAAACATCTCAGTAGCACCTTATCTAAATGTTATATTTCATATATGGAGATTCATATTTATTTATGTATTGCATGCATTTCTACATTTTATTTCCTATTTTGTTTATTCATCCCAGTATCTTTCTTTCTTATGTGTGGAATTCTACAAGGTGCGCGCACACACACACACACACCTACACGCACACACTTACATTTAGTCATTTAGCTGACGCTTTTATCCAAAGCGACTTACAAGTTCTGTACGACAAGACAGCAAGAAGGGTACAACTCTATCAGCTGAGTAACAATGTTCATCAAAGTGTTGCGTGTTACAGTGTAGGTTAGTTTATTAGGACAAGTGCATGACAGTAAGGTTAGTCACGGTTAGATTTTTTTTTTTTTTATTATCATTTCAGATAATGGTTGAAGTAGTGAGTCTTTAGTCGACGGCGAAAGATTGGACGGGATTCGGCTGTCCTAACTGGGATGGGTAGCGCACACACACACACACACACACACACACACACACACACACACACACACACACACACACACACACACACACACACACACACACACACACACACACACACACACACACACACACACACACACACACACACACACACACACACACACACACACACACACACACACACACACACACACACACACACACACACACACACACACACACACACACACACACACACACATTATTGTTGCAAAATAATAATGATAATAATAATAGCCTCATTAAAATACTATTGTTGCTTCGGTTGTTTTCAGCGTTTTATGTGCATAATCTGTTATTTAGTTTGAAATGTTCGTTGAAATAAGTAGATTTTTCGTTTTTGTTTATTTATTAAGTTAATATAAAACCATATGGTCACATTTTAGAATACAATAGAATATAATTTTAGAATACAACTAGAAACACTGTCCTGGCCTGCTTCTAAGTTCAGTGGCCTGACAAATCTTTTTATTTGTATTTTTAGGAAATCATCTCGCAGGCCTCCCGTGGCTGCTCGCGGCCCACCTTTGGGTCGCGACCCCGACTTTGGGAACCACTGCCCTAACCCACCCATCCTAATATTAACCCTCCTATACCCACTTTCCAATCCCCTCCCTATGCTCCATCCACTAAGGATGGTCATCTTCCTATCGTTTCCCACTGGAATCATGGATCCAATAAGACGCTCTCCACTCCGACCCCCTCTCTAGATAAAACCCTGATTAAACCCCCCACTAGTCCAAAAAAAAAAAAATGATTGGTCAAGGTGCAAGCATTTCACAGTCCCTCTGGTCAGGCACACAGGCTGGAATGACAAAATCCTATATAAGAATAGAAGTAAACACCTTCATTAACCCGGGGGTAGTAATAAGCTAAACCTGACACAACCCGTTATTATATATTACATATATATATATAACCGACCTTCAACGACCGGAGCCTAAGGCTCAAAAACAGCCAAACCCCGTCT